>NC_140193.1:34093191-34728191 GCF_965226575.1 Pagrus pagrus
AATAATACTTAAAAGAACTGTTCTTTCTAATGCACAGAATTCCAAGAACTAAACTTGATCTGTAAATAATATGACATAGTAGCCTATAGCTAACGGTCATTATGCTTCTTCATTGCCTAAAACCCAACCAAAGCACCGAGCAAAGTATTTTTTTTTCTCCCCCGGTCTGCTGTCAGCAGACGCCGGCTACAGCAGCCTCGCGCCCGTGAAGTGGGCTCAAGCCGCGTTCAGCCACGCTCGAGCGGAGCGGGGGAGAGAAACAATGTGTATTTCTTTTACTCTGTGGAAGATCTCCCAACGGAGTGAGGGACAAAGCAAGTGGGACAGATCTGCCCAGTCCCTGAGCAGCGCGCGTTTCACAGACAAGCCACAATGCAGAGTGTAAACAACGTCACCTGGTTCAGCAGCACCATGGACAGCTGTGGGGGCGGGGGGGTCAGAACAGCGGTGTTTTGACGCCCCCACCCCCGACTCCTGAACGTCACTCACTCACTCACTCATCCGGGCATGTACTGCGGTCTCATGAGGAAACGTAGCTTTTTGATATGATGTTTTTCTTGTTCCCGAATACAAATATTTTTTAAAGTATTTGTTCGAAATAAGTATTTGTAAAAAACACGTTATTTGTGCCTTTCCGAATACCGTATTCGGGTTCGGCTCCACCCCTAATATATATATATATATAATATATATATATAGACATATACACACACACACATATATATATACATATACACATATATACCTGTGTGTGTGTGTGTGTGTGTGTGTGTGTATATATATATATATATATATATATATATATATATATACAGTACAGACCAAAAGTTTGGACACACCTTCTCATTCAAAGAGTTTTCTTTATTTTCATGACTATGAAAATTGTAGATTCACACTGAAGGCATCAAAACTATGAATTAACACATGTGGAATTATATACTTAACAAAAAAGTGTGAAACAACTGAAAATATGTCTTATATTCTAGGTTCTTCAAAGTAGCCACCTTTTGCTTTGATTACTGCTTCGCACACTCTTGGCATTCTCTTGATGAGCTTCAAGAAGTAGTCACCTGAAATGGTCTTCCAACAGTCTTGAAGGAGTTCCCAGAGATGCTTAGCACTTGTTGGCCCTTTTGCCTTCACTCTGCGGTCCAGCTCACCCCAAACCATCTCGATTGGGTTCAGGTCCGGTGACTGTGGAGGCCAGGTCATCTGGCGCAGCACCCCATCACTCTCCTTCTTGGTCAAATAGCCCTTACACAGCCTGGAGGTGTGTTTGGGGTCATTGTCCTGTTGAAAAATAAATGATGGTCCAACTAAACGCAAACCGGATGGAATAGCATGCCGCTGCAAGATGCTGTGGTAGCCATGCTGGTTCAGTATGCCTTCAATTTTGAATAAATCCCCAACAGTGTCACCAGCAAAGCACCCCCACACCATCACACCTCCTCCTCCATGCTTCACGGTGGGAACCAGGCATGTAGAGTCCATCCGTTCACCTTTTCTGCGTCGCACAAAGACACGGTGGTTGGAACCAAAGATCTCAAATTTGGACTCATCAGACCAAAGCACAGATTTCCACTGGTCTAATGTCCATTCCTTGTGTTCTTTAGCCCAAACAAGTCTCTTCTGCTTGTTGCCTGTCCTTAGCAGTGGTTTCCTAGCAGCTATTCTACCTTGAAGGCCTGATTCACACAGTCTCCTCTTAACAGTTGTTCTAGAGATGTGTCTGCTGCTAGAACTCTGTGTGGCATTGACCTGGTCTCTAATCTGAGCTGCTGTTAACCTGCGATTTCTGAGGCTGGTGACTCGGATGAACTTATCCTCCGCAGCAGAGGTGACTCTTGGTCTTCCTTTCCTGGGGCGGTCCTCATGTGAGCCAGTTTCTTTGTAGCGCTTGATGGTTTTTGCGACTGCACTTGGGGACACTTTCAAAGTTTTCCCAATTTTTCGGACTGACTGACCTTCATTTCTTAAAGTAATGATGGCCACTCGTTTTTCTTTACTTAGCTGCTTTTTTCTTGCCATAATACAAATTCTAACAGTCTATTCAGTAGGACTATCAGCTGTGTATCCACCTGACTACCTCTTGAAGCTCATCAAGAGAATGCAGAGTGTGTGCAAAGCAGTAATCAGAGCAAAAGGTGGCTACTTTGAAGAAACTAGAATATAAGGCGTATTTTCAGTTGTTTTACACTTTTTTGTTAAGTACATATTTCCACATGTGTTAATTCATAGTTTTGATGCCTTCAGTGTGAATCTACAATGTCAATAGTCATGAAAAGAAAGGAAACTCATTGAATGAGAAGGTGTGTCCAAACTTTTGGTCTGTACTGTGTGTATATATATATATATATATATATATATATATATACACACACACACACATGTATATGTATATATATATGTGTGTGTATATATATATATACACACACGTATATGTGTATATATATATATATATATATACACACACATG
Organism: Pagrus pagrus; assembly: GCF_965226575.1. NCBI lineage: Eukaryota > Metazoa > Chordata > Actinopteri > Spariformes > Sparidae > Pagrus > Pagrus pagrus. The sequence continues at coordinate 34,095,668 of NC_140193.1, forward strand.
TATATGTGTATATATATATATATATATATATATATATACACACATGTATATGTGTATATATGTATATGTACATATATGTGTGTGTATATATATATGTGTATATATATGTGTGTGTGTATATATATGTGTATATGTATATAAGTATATGCTGTACATGTATGTATATTTTGTATGTATATATATATTGTATGTATGTATGTACATATGTATGTGTGTATATGTTTATATATGTATATATGTATTTGTATATATATGTATATAACTCAATTGTACGGCCATGTACAATTGAGTAAATGCTCACTTTAATGAGTGCAGTGTTATTGTAACCCACAGAAACGGTTGCCAAACTAATGCAAATGCAGTTCAGGAAGGGATGATGAAATGCTCTTAAATATCTACTCTCTTTACTTATCTTAAAAGTTATTTGTCACCAAGTCACTTTCAGACCCATTAGTTAAGCTTTTTGAGAGCTCAAGGGATTACACATCACATGCAACAAGGAGAAGGTCATTGTTTAAAGTAGGAACAGTGCCAGTTTATTCATTAATTTGTCTTTATGTTTTTACTTACATTTATTTTCATTAATTAACAGGCAAGAGCAAAGAGGATGCCATGGACGAGTACATCAACCTGGTGGTGGAGTTGAAGCAGAAGTATGGTTTCTAATGTCACATGATGACTGGCCGGGCCAAGTGATGGATGGCCTGAGTGCACTGGCTGAGACCACTACCAGCCTCTCTTCATCCAATTGAAATGCCTTCAAACCCAAGGATTGTGTCCTACACAACACCTGTGAATGCCTGGTGGGCTGCTAGTGATCACAATATGAAGCTGGCTTGTATAACCACTGATGTATGATCAGAAAATTAATTAAGAGTCCTACCATTTCAACATAAAATCATCAATATCTGAGTGCTGTGTTTGGTCTCCTCTGATTTTCTGATATATTCTAGTTTTACAAATAATATTTGTATTATTTACATCAAATCGTCTTTTGTCAAACGACAAACTTTTGTCCATTCGATTGGATGGTGGCTAGGTAAATATCTGTGTTTAACAGGATATTTCAGGATCTGGGTTTCTGTTCTCTGGTAATTACTGGACTTTGACCGGTAAAATCTGCCGAAGTCCGGTATTTTTTAACCCCGCCAGTCAGAAAGGTCAAGAGAGGTGAGTTTGGAAATGTGGTGCAGCCTTATCTTAAGAAACACAGACACAACCAATGACAACAAGTTGGAATGATGGTTGTCGATGCCAAACTGTCTCCTCAATGTGTTCCCCAAGCAGAAAAACATCCTCCGTTCCAATCTCCTCCTGGACGATGTGCTCTCAGCACCTTCACTGTGCCTTGTGATGGAATCACTAGGCCACCATTGTTTTTCAGGGCTAGAAGGTGGTAGCTCTCGTCAAATGATGATGGTACAGCATCTCTGACCAAGCTTGCACAGCACACATCACAGGACAGCTTTCGCAGAATCTGCCAGACTACAAATCCTGCTATGTAGACCGGAGCATTTTCCACCAGACCACCAAACCAAGTGGGAAGATAGCTGTGGTCACACACAACGGCCGAAATGTTGGCGAATGGATATGGATGCTCTTCAGCAGTTTCAGCAGAGGACGTCTCTACAGCAGACAGGGACACAGTGTCACCTTGGGCAGCCACACTGCCTGCCTCACTAGGTGAGACACCACACCGAACCATCAGACAGCGGAAGATGGCCTGGAACTGGCGTACAAATGGATTGTTATTATTCCAGCCACCTTGTATGGAAAACGGGCACACAATACATACATTACTCACAGGACATAACGTATAAAGATATTCATTAAGTATATTTTCAGAATTTATTGTAATTAAAAGAACATCAACCCTACCTGACGCTGTGATTGAATTAAATAGGAGCTCCAAGTGATCCTGGCTGAACCTGTAGGTGAGGACATACCGCTGAACTTGGAGCAGTTTTCTGATTTGTTGTTGTGTTTTCTGATTTGTTGTTGTGTTTTCTGATTTGCTGTTGTGTTGTCTGTTTTGTTGTTGTGTTTTCTGATTCGCTGTTGTGCTTTCTGTTTTGTTGTTGTGTTTTCTGATTTGTTGTTGTGTTTTCTGTTTTACTGTTGTTTTCTGTTTTGCTGTTGTGTTTTCTGTTTTGTTGTTGTGTTTTCTGATTCGCTGTTGTGCTTTCTGATTCGCTGTTGTGTTTTCTGATTTGTTGTTGTGTTTTCTGTTTTGCTGTTGTGTTTTTTGATTTGTTGTTGTGTTTTCTGATTTGCTGTTGTGATTTCTGATTTGCCGTTGTGATTTGCACTTCAGGGCCACCGTAGATCCGTGTCATTGAAAACACAACAGTGACATCTTTAGTGACTTCCTGTGTCCTGTGGATGGCGCTATAGAAAAGACACAGTATTGATGCAGAGACGTATTCAGGGTGAGCCCCTCTACATGTATTAGCAATTTGATGCAGATGGACAATTGTATGTTGAAGTTATAAGGACTTCCTGCTTTATGGCGAGGGATCAACTTTGAAGGAAAATGGCGGACTTCCTGTTGGGCTGAGGGCATGTGTCCAATAGGGTTTTTTGTGCGTCTGGTCATGATACATATGCGTACTGACTTTCGTTAATATGTGTGCATGTAGGAGGCGGGGCTTCAAGTTTGAAATATTCCAGGGGTCGCGCTATGGAGCCATTTGTTCACTTATCACAGTATTAATGTAAAGACCTATTCAGGGACAACCTTTCTAGAATTCTGACCAATTTGGTGTAGATGGGAAATTGTATGTTGAAGTTATAAGGACTTCCTGCGCGATGGCGAAGGATCGAAAATGACCGCACCGCCACGCCCACCAAGCACAACACAGGCTGTTGAAGGTCTAAGGATGCTACTGAGTGAATGTGAAGTCTGTGGTGTTAAATCTGTAGGACGAGTTAGTTAAAGTACAAGGCATAGACATATTGGGTCAGTACAGAATGGGAAAAGCCATAAGGGGGTCATCGAAATTGACCGCACTGCCACACCCACCAGGAATAACGTAGGCAAAAGCTTTTCACAACTTTTCATCATCAAGGCATGAGGATGATATTTAATGACTGGGAAGTCTGTGGTGTTAAATCTGTAGGCCAAGTTAAACAATGTACGAGGCTTAGAAATGGGTTCCTACAGAATGGGAAAAGCCATAAGGGGGGTCGCAAAGTTGAACACACTGCCACGCCCACCAGGTATAACGTAGGCGAAAGCTTTTCACAAGGTGTCATCATCAACGTCTGAAGATGATATTTAGTGAGTGTGAAGTCTGTGGCGTTAAATCTGTAGGAGGAGTTAGTTAAAGTACGAGGCACAGACATTGGGTCCGTACAGAATGGGAAAAGCCATAAGGGCGGCGTTAGGGGGCGCTACTGAGCTTTCCTGCTGCGCATGAGGACAGTTGTGGTACTGAAATAATGTACTCATGGGTAAGAAGCTACATGCCAAATTTGGTGAGTCTGGGAATATCCTAAAGTCCCGAAAACAACATTGGAAAATTGAAAATCGCCGCACGCCATTCAAGATGGCCGACTTCCTGTTGCGGCAAAAATTCCAACAAAAATAATTCCGGGCTAAGTCCTTGAGACCCATAAGTCCTGTAAATTTCAATCCGAGAAAGTTTTTGACCCGACGTTAGGTGACGCTATGGAGTCCCCTGGCCACACCCATCCCCAATCATGTTGAATTATCACATTTTTCACCACATGTGACGTATGTTCCAAGTCTGGTGAGTTTTGGGGTATGTTCAGGCTGCCAAATATGCGATCTTGGGGAAGGACAAAAAATAATAAATAATCCTTACAGATACAATAGGTCCTCGCACGAGATTTTCGTGCTCGGGCCCTAATAATAAATAATCCTTACAGATACAATAGGTCCTCGCACGAGATTCGTGCTCGGGCCCTAATAAAGAAAAACCATTGAATGAGAAGGTGTGTCGAAACTTTTGACTGGTAATGTACATCCACCCCAGGACAATATAGGTGGATAAGGCTTAAATCAAGAGTTTTTAAGCTTCCCTAAATTTAAACACACTGCCGATCCTGTTATGAGAATTTTGTAGTACATGTAGAGGAATGTGAATTGATGTTACACAACCCTCTTGATAGAGACTGTGACTTGTGACTCTTTGTATTGTTTTAAGACACATGTAAGGTATTGAGTAAATCACTCAAGGTACTGAATGTATATTCAATATTATCACTTCCTTCTGTGTGAGTGATTACTTTAGGTACAGAAGGGCAAGGTGACAACACACCCACAGAGACAGATAAATACCATGCGTTTCTTCTCAGACATGGAGTCTTCACTTTGTAACAGACCTGCGTGTTGCTTTGTGAATGCTCCTCTTGTACAAGATATAAACCCTTGTTTGAACTTTGAGCTGACTCCGATCTCCTTCCTCCAGTTCTAAATTAACGCAGAATTATTTTAACAGATCCCCATTAATTTTATTATGCTGAGCTACAACTTTTCTACCCATTTCAAAAGGAAAAACAACTATCCCCAAATAAGTTTGACAACTGTCAGGAATTTTACAGAAACAATGAAATGGCAATTAAAAGTATCAAACAACAAATAATGCCCAATCTGGACACGCTGATAAAGGCAAAGGAGCAAGCTGAAGAGTTCCTTTAAACCACTGATGATGATCTGGGGCTGTTATTTCAGAATGCTCTCACAGGATTGGATTGGATTAAACTTTGATCTAATCTGAAAATTCGGTATTTCAAAGAAGATCAAAAGATTTCTGATCCTGAAAATTCAGATTTGGTAATCCAATCCTGCTTTTGGTTATTTGAAACTTTAAGGCAGAGATCTGGATCAATTTGTTGCCAAAATATGGGAACCCACTTCAGAGTTTGATTTGAGGTAGATGGACAAATTTCCTAGGCTTCACCTCTCACAGATATTGCTGCCTAAGATGTTTGTCACACTCCAAGGTCCTATTTGTAAGAAAAGTTGATTTTTGAGTGTCATTCCCTAATTTTAATCAAGTAGGGAGAGATTTTTCTTACAAATAGGTCCTTTTAAATTCTACATTTAATGTGCCCCACAAATGTGACAGTGTTTAACTTGTTGGCAGCATAAGATCAAACATATGCTTGTATTTGTAATCACACTGTAGGCTAGCAGATACAACAGGTAAAGGGGTCTAAACAAGGTTTTAATTGTGTTTTTTATTGTTTAATTAGGCAACAGCACCAACAAAAAAATACATAGTTTGCCAACAACAAAACAAACAATTTGGCCAGTGACAAAACTAACAATTTCAACAGAAATGAACAGAATTTAACTCACAGTCCTGAATCTGAAGCAAGTGCCATCAGCTGTATTGCCAGCCATGTCTCTGCTGAATGGCCTGTGGGGAAGCACAAGAATAAGTCTGAGATTCATTATCCAGATCATTCTGATCCAGGTTACAAGTTTTGAAATGCTGGACCTTTGATGGTAATAAAGAACAGGAAGATGAGGCAATGGAACAAGGAAAACAAGAAGAACCCAAATATGGCTTTTAAAGATCCTTCTGGACTGTTCAATAATGACCATGATTCAACATCTGGAGATTGAACATTTAGAAGCATCAGCCTTCAACATGACAAAGAAGTACACGACAAAATCAAAACTTTGGACAAAAACAAAAGAGCTGTTCTAGATACAGGCCTTCAATTTTGCAAGGCAATACCAAAGAGCAAGAAAGCATAGAAACCCTTGGTCCACTCATCCTCTGCTGATTGTTCACAGAGGTGCAGGGTCACGTAGAAGCCACATTGTTGATGTCCTAGCACAAAAATCCAGAAACAGTGGAGATGATCCATATCCCTTATATCTTAAAATTGGCTTTGACAGGCAATGCTGCATCCATTATCAAAGGACAGACCACTCATTCTGCTTTCCAATTGCCTTTTAATTATTACCTAATATCAGTGGTTGACAAAATTAGAGAAACAAGAAGTAAACAACGACAAAATCTTTGACTAATTATAATCAACAAAATAAGCCTTGTAAAATCAGAGATTTTTTACCAGCCCCGATTTTAGACTTTCCAAAGACATTTTTCAAATTTTTTTTACCATTTGTAGGTGTTGCATGTATTGTATTTGGGCATATCCTTCACATACAACCCACCCAAGAATTATAAATCAAAGATGGTACATTCCATTGATCCCCTCTAGAAAAAATATAATGTTATATCTTTGAAAACAAGCCATAGACAGTGAGAGGATCAACAATATGCTGATTTATTAAATAGAATCAGAATAGGTTAAAACATAGACATGCATATAACACTTCTATAAAGCCAAATACATGTGAGTCCTGTTTTGCCAGAAAATGCTGCTTTGATTACAGAAACTAATAAAATAGAACCATGAATATTCATAAATTAGACCAAATTCCAGGTGAACTGAATTACATGTTACAGTAACTAGCAGAACACGAGCATTCTTGAACAAGATATGCTGCTGGAATGGTTAAAAAGTTACCATTACAATTTCGTTTTCAACTGAAAAGTGAAGGCTCGCCAATTCTCTGCCTTTGTTTGTTCACACAGTACCAAGCAGCTCTGGCGTAAAGCCACACCATTGTGTACTCACAATGGTGTGAGAACAGAACTCTGGCACTGCGGATCCAAAAGAGGCATGACGTTACCCATCATTATGTTGAGATCTGTGGGGTTTTTTTTGTTGATTTTTTTTACATGTTTCCTCCGGTGTCCACCTGTTAACCTACTGTAAACATGTATCGGCTGACTGTTTAAAATCCAAGGGAGTAGGTTTGATTTTGAGATTGGTGGGGACACAAAAGTGCTCCATGGCAGCACTCCTGAAAGCTGACGTTTTTTTGCATTAGCAATCATAATTTCACGTCATGCAGATGTTATAGATTAAAGCAACTAATGAAAGACAAAGAGGCATCTTCGAAGAGTTCTCATCTTTACTCTTTAGTGCAGGGCTGTAGGGCTGTAGTGCAATACAGTAAAACATGATGAGGCCTCTTAGAACACCAGACTTGATATAAAGCTCTGATTTTAAAGCCACATGGGTTAAGCATTGCCATTCAGATCATCATCACACTAACATTTGTCACAGTGCTGAATCTCATGACTAACATATCCATCATTATTTAACCTCACCTGTGAATTTCCAGCCTCTCTTTCAGCTTCTCCTCCTCCATCTCCTCCAGCTTCTCCTTCTCTACCTCCTTCAGCCTCTCCTTCTCTACCTCCTCCTGCCTCTCTTCCTTCATCTGCTCCAGCCTCTCCTTCTCTACCTCCTCCTGCCTCTCTTCCTCTACCTTCTCTGGCCTCTCCTCCTCCATCTCCTCCAGCTTCTCTGCTGTCTGTCACCTTACAAAAATATGTTGATGCATGACATGAACAGATACATTAGGGATACAATGATCATAGAGCTTGATGGTACAGTTATTGCCTGAGCAAAAAAGGCTTTTACTAAATATTAAGATTACTTAATATTAATTAATTATATTTTATAATTATAAAATCACATGATCATCTAGTATCTGAGGTTTTATTGTATTTCCACCATAAATTTTCTTTATTTGTGTTTTTAAACCGTTGCTCTCTTCTACACAAATACATGAAAATAAGAATTAAAAATAACTTTTAAATTAAATATTCTCTTTTATTCAATATCTGTATTGTTGAACCTCTACCTATACACCCTTGAAGTAACTTACACTTTGACTCTCTCACTTTGAGTCTCTGATATCCAGTTTTCTTTTCTTTGACATCCTTCAAATCATATACAGCACACACGCACGCACACACGTACACGCATGCAAACAGGCACAAACACAAATGTAAATGACACCACTGATATTAAAATCCATCTAGCTGACGTGACCCAGGAAGAACAAATGCCGAACATGTTGACAACTTACACAGTTGCAGATAACACGCACTGCCTCTCGTCCGGTCCAACTAGCAGATTGCAGGGACAAGCAGAAGGAGTGACAGTGGGGACAGCCAATCACATGTAAGTTAGCGAGAAACCGGCAGCCGATCAGGGAGCGGTATTTAGGTTAGAGGCGGGACTTATAGCAGAGACCGACATTTAACCCTTTGTGTGCCATAATCATTGACTTAACACTACGGACAGTGGTTGTATTGATAGTGACTACACAGTAGCGGCCAAATATTGGTAGGGATGTGTCCCAAGCGTCCCTACCCAATTCTACGCCCTTGGCCACAGGAGTACATTCAGTACTAGACTAATTCCACCAAGATGCACCACAGAGCGCCACAGGAAACCATTCCTGCCTGTGGCCATCAAACTGTTCATCTCCTAGCTCTGAGTGTCAGACACTCTGAGTCAATAGGAGGACTCTGGAAACAGCAATAACCCATATTTCAACTGTAGCATTATTTATTTCACTGTATATTATTATTATTATTATTATTATTATTATTATTACACTGTATATATGGATATATTCTAGGACAGGGGTTTGCAACCTGCAGCTCTGGAGCCACATGCGGCTCTTTTGCCCCACTGCAGTGGCTCCCTGTGGCTTTGACATTTTACATGAAAATGAATTATATATATATATATATATATATATATATATATATATATATTATCATCATCACTGCTTTAGGCCGACAGTGATTCTTGCATTCTCCTAAAGTAAAAATGCGTAGCCTACACACAGAATTGTATCTGTTCTATCAAGTTGTGATTAATTGAATGATCCTGATTTAACACATTGTATTTAATGCTCAAGCCCGAGGGTTGATTGCTGTATGTGGCTGAGGATAAAAAAGAAGGATTAACTCACACTGAAATGGACTAAAATAAATTTAAACTGGCTTGTGTGTTTTGTTTTTTTTACTTTTACTGCCTGCCACTATGTGTTTTATTTACTATCAAAAGAGGCTACTTTTTATTTTGTACATTTTCACAAACACAGGGAGGACTTAAGTAGGTCTAGTTCTGTATTGCTACTCTATTCTATTCTATTTCATAAATGCACCAAAACATGGCATCATTGAAATGGAAATGCAAAGTTCAAGTACCTTATACTGTAAGCATAAGTAGCCCACTGCAGAGTTGCCACATCATGTGGAATTATAAATGAACGTTCATTGAGGCTGATTAATAATCTTGATAGGCTAATTTAGACTTTCTAGGCCGTGTTACCTTCATCATAAGACACAAATATGTTTTGCAGCTCCAGACATATTTTTTTGGCAAGGGACGTGGACAAAAATGGCTCTTTTGATCGTAAAGGTTGCTGACCCCTGTTCTAGGAGAATGTACATTTCTTGTATTTTTGTTCTGTTTTTATTGTTCTTGTTTATATATTATTTTATTCTTCTGCATATTTCTGGTACTTTGAATGGGAGCAGCTGTAACGCATGCAATTTCCCCTTGGGGATCAATAAAGCATTTCTGATTCTGATTCTGATTCCTTCAAGGATAATATCTTCCAGATATTGTGAGATATTATTCAAAACCTCACAGGCTGGCCATACAGCATGCTTGTTTAGTGAACTGCCCTTTGCCATACCAGCGTTTCAGTACAGTTTTAATGTCTGTATCTGTAGAATATGTCACAGACATGAAGAGAATACACACATCAGGTGAAGGGCTTTTTTCCCCTGTGCACTCTCCTTTTCTTTCAAATATGTCCTAATAGTCAAAAATGTGCTACTGATATCGTTGCACAGAGTTTATACTGTTTCACACACAGCGTGTCTCAAAATGTAGCGTTTTTTGGTCTGGTGAGTTTCTCCGTGGACGACAAAGAAGCCAATATTAGTAACTTTTTAATTTTGTTTTTACTGTAAAAAAAAAAGAGAGAGAGAGAGAGAGAGAGCGAGCGTCAATAGGTTATATTCTTTCATCAATTTGGTGTAAATGGTGAAATCAGTTGAAACAGCTGCTGGGGGGTAAGACTCGGAGCAGATAGGATGCACTGACACGATCAGACAGGCTTTTGCAGCGAGCCACGACAAACGGACACTTTTTACAAGGAAAGAAACATCTTAATGTATTGTATTTAATATCAAATGCTCAAGATGTTACCAGAGTGACACTTCATTTACGTGATCCAAAACCATAACTTTTACACACACAGCAGACCACGTCTTGCAACAACTATCAAGTTTTTCACAACAGTTGTATCATTTAAATATGAAAAGGTATGCCATCACCGCATACCCCAGAGAGAGACTGGTCATTGTCACTGTCATTCACTAGCCTATTTATATTATTAATGTAGAAACATACTCATTACATTGAAAAAACAACAACATTTTTTATGGTTAAAATAATGTTTGTTGAATGCTTTATTGATCTCTACAGATGTATGATATCACTGCTTTCATGGGAGATCAGACCCGACTTTATAGGAGCTCAGCTCCCACTGGCTCCCACGTAACTCGAACCCAGCTCACACCGGTCCAAATGTATGGTCTGAAGTATGCGGGGAAGTAGGCTTCTTTTGTAAAGACCAATGTGTTGGAAAAGCGTGGGAGTGTTTCAGTGCGTACATCTTGTTTACACGTCCGACCCCAAGTCTTGTTGCGTCAGCTTTAATCCAGCTTTAACTTTCACTTTTGATTTTGATATCAGTCGGTACAGCAGGCTGACTGTCGTCTGGCTCCTTTCTCCCTTTGTGGCAAGAAAAATATATCAGCATCGAAATACCTAAGAGGTAAAGTTAACACGGCTTTTCTGTCAGGGTAGGCTGTATTTGACTGACCTCATTTTCCTCTTTAACCGAGTTTTGTTTTCGTCCGGCAGGCCATGACTGACATTTACGGTAACCGCATGAATGGCAAGGTAAGGGCTCGGTGATTTAGGCTAATAAGTATTGAAAGAGTGAACTCGTTGTCGGTGAATGACTAAATCATCCAGGCTGGTTGTAAACTGGGCTATTTGTGATTGTCAGGACGATGGTCTGGATGACGAAGACAGCCAATTCAAGGAGGCCGCAAAAGATCTGGAGACATGGAAGGTAAGATGCAAAGTTCAAATCACTGACATCGTCTCCGCTACACTTCCTCTACACCGAACTGTTTTATTTGAAAGCTGAAGAGAGTTCAGGCTGTACGGAGTGTATAGAGTTATTTGTAGTATGAGTAGGTCAAAACGCAATCTGTTAAAATATGGTGGGTGTAGCTTAATATTGGATGTTTCTGTTCAATAACTGATAATAGATAGGCTACACTTCCTGATTCAACAGCCCTGTGAACAGCTGTAGCTAGTGGAATAGTAGCCTAGCCTACTCAGATCCTTAGACTACATAGATGTTCTAATTTTTTTTTTTCTAAAAATAGGGCTGTAAAGAGATTTAGAAAAATAAACTAAATAATTACATGCTTTGTGATCCATTAATCTAACTGCACCTACAAATATTTGCTGTGACAAGCATTTGAAAAATATTTCAATGCAAATGTTTTGGTAGATGAATGTATCAATGAATAGATAGGAATTATACACTTTAAAGCAACATTATGTAGGAATTTGTATTCTGTGTGATTTTGCGCCGGCCACTGTTTCTGAGTTCAACACATCTAAATAAATATCCAAAGTTTCTGGAAGTGAACATGCATGCTCACGCATTTTTGCCATGCAAAAGTCCAAATTTACACAAGCCTTGCACACAACTCAGAACAATAATGCCAAGCAGCCATAACCCTAAACCTGAACAAGAGAGAGAGAGAGATGATAGCACCTGGCTGTAAAATGCCACTAGCTAAACCTTTAGTCAAAATGGGCTGACTTGGTTCATAATAAAAACACATAACACAGCCACAACATCAAGCAAGTGCAACAACACAAGACATACTGTAACTAAGCTAGTCAAGCTAATGTCGCTTACAACAATAAACCAGTGGTGTCTATTCTGGTGTTTCGGATTATAACGGATTAATTCAGATTAAACACAGTAGTAATAGTTTTAATCCCCCAAAGTAAATGGGCCTGTATATTTTTATTTCTTTTTATGAATTTGCCGTCTGGGGATCAATAAAGGCATCTTCTGTTCTAATTGTATTTATCTGTAATCTTTTCACTGCTATAAAAATATAGAAAGCAGACTGACTGCCTACTGGAAACATCTGGTAAACTAACTTGTACAGCTGAATCATAGGTTGAAAAACAATAGATGTGTAGAATGAAGCTAGTAGTCAATAAAATATTGTTATCTACATTGGGGGGCCCTGCAGAAAATTTTCCACTGTTAAATGGGGATGTAGTGACAACTCACAGCAGTTGCAGGTTGCTTTCAGGAATCTCTGAAGTTGATTCAGAGCAGAGGGGGAACCAGAAAACATTTTCTCCATAAAATATGATCAAGTTTCAACAAAATTAGTGATAGCTGGTGTTGTATGCTACGTAGTACTGTAAAACGCTGCACACTGAGTTTCGACCTGCTACCTGAAGTTATAAGTGACCTGGGGGCGAAGTGACTGAGACAGAGTCCGTTGACCCTGTTACAAGAAACTGTAACATTAAAATTATTTTGAAGCTGCTATTCTAAGGTGAAAGAGCTACATAGTGTTGCTTTAAAGGGGGTGACATTTAAGACTAGAAGTACTCAGATGGTCTGAAAATTTCTTGCTGCATACCTTGCACAGAATGGTGCTCCTGTCACCAGTTCCATTTTGGCGTTTTTTAAACCCATTCCAGTGTACTTTGGTATTTTTACAGATAACGTTCGTCGGTAGCCCCTCCAGTTATGCCACATTTTTGTTTTTTAAACCATACCTTTTATGATTTTGTTGCTGAAGCACATCATGCGTATGGCAGAAATGTTGTTATCATTGGAGAAGAAGGCAGGTGTTTCGGACTAAGAGCAGTGGATTTTGAGTAAGCCCTGGTCATCTTTAGACCATCCAGCCTAACTGGCTGGACCACCCGAGGAAGGAAGAGAGTTGGAATAAGAGCCATATGCTAATCCAGTTTGGTTTAAAGGTAATGTGTGTAATACGTAGTGGCATCTAGCACAACAAACTTGGCAGAAATGGAATATAAGTATGTAAGTATGTATAAGTATATTTTAATAACTGTATAATCACCCGAATATAAGAGTTGTTATTACCTTAGAATTAGCCATTAATATCTAAATAGGGAGTGGGTCTCCTTCCACGTAGGTCACCAGGTTCCACCGCCATGTTTCTACGATAGCCCAGAACCGGACAAACCTAGCACTAGTGAGGGCCTTTGAAACGTGGCTACTGGACATTTCCGGGTTGGAAGAAGAAGAAGAGCAAGTGGCACCTGTTTCCTGCTAAACAGTCTGTATTGTGAGAAGTTTGAAATGACAATATAAATAATGCATTATACGTATTTTGTACCAGAAATATCACAGGAGTGTGATTTGTTGTTGAAGAAACGAAAACTCCAAGATGCTAAACAAGCTAATCAGGACGAGCGACGGCATAAAACAATGATAAACATTGGAGCTGCCTTTCCCAAATGGAAACTTCTGATGATAGAGAAATGTTTGCAGACTGACACCGAAGTAGGTCAGTGTATCGTTACAGATTACAACCGACCGTAATAAATATTTCCCACTGCTGCTAATAGTACAAAACCTTAGGGCTGCACAATTAATTGAATTTTAATCACGATCACGATTTTGGCTGCCACGATTAAATTAAGATGATCATCGCGATATTAACATTTAAAAAGCGGGCTCTGTTGCATGTCAAATCAAGCACTGTCTCAACCCAATAGTCAGCCAACCACCAGGGGGCGAACGAAAGGTTAGGGCTTCATTAAGCTGCCTTAATAGCAAGCGAGCGCACCCTGCAGCAGCGGCAGCCTCAACTTATATTCAACAGTGTGACACCCCGTCCTGACATACAGCGACGCGACAGCGAGCGAGCGAGGAAGTGATTAGAGTGTGTACTTTTCAATCAGCCTGTCCTGACATGCCGCGAGTGATATCGCTCCGTCCAGCGATGTTGCTCAACCCTGAAAAAATAGCTCACTCTGTCTCTATCTGGACGACATTTTGCAGCGGTGTCCCGCCCCTAACATTTCTAAAACTTCTAACTTCCTAAACTCCTTCTCTTTTCAGAGTTGTGTCTGCGCCACAGGGCAACACAACTAACTTATTCAACTACCTGAAAAAACACCACAAACCCGAATATGATGAATGCATGAACAGGGTGTCCGCGGGGTTGTAAAAGGTATTAAAAGGTAGTAAATGAAATTAGCAAAAATTAAGGCCATTAAAAAATATTAAAAAGTAATAAACGTCATCTGACGAGGTATTAAATTTTCGAACCACTATCCAACTATGAGGTTTTTTTCCATTTGTGGTAAGTGCAGGCCTAGTCTATGCTCCAGCCGGATAGCACACGGCTGGCTTGCTGCCAAAAGTTTCCAAAAGTTAGCTACGATTGATGAAGTCTTGGGGAAATGTAATTTTGGACATCTGGTTAGAGGACTTGAGATTCAAAGACTGGCTTAGGCCAGTAGTTGGTAACAGCCGAGAGGCTTATTGCCACGTCTGTAAAAAGACAATGAATATCACCTGGATGGGCGTGAATGCTGTCAGGTCACACATGGAGTCTATTAGCCACCAAACAAGAATGCACGGACGTAGTGAGCAACTACCAATTTCGATGTTCTGCGCTAGTGCGATGGCTACATCACTGCAAACCTCCACCGCTATCCCGCTAGCCACTGCCAGCGGTAAGCCTAGTTTATGCTTCTGCGTCGCGGCGACGGCGTAGCTATGTCGTCGACCCTACACCGTCATTGAGCATTCGAAGTTCTGCGTCGAGGGAATGCGTTGTTCCGCTCGTACCACAAAAACTTTAAAAATGGCGGTGTTGTTATACTGTTGACCGGAAAAGCAACTGCCGGAAATGACGTTCTGAGCGGACCAATCACAGTCCTTGCCGTTCGCGTCTCGACGCGTCGACGTGACGCGTAGTCAGGATTTTTTTGAGGCGCACGTCAGGCTACGCCGCAGGGTCCGTGTAGGTGTCTGCGTAGCTACGCCGTCGCCGCAACGCAGAAGCATAAATCAGGCTGTAGGCTTACCAGCACCGTGAGTAGACCTACACAGACGTCAGACATCAAACTCTATGTCTGTCTGTCTGTCTGTCTCTCTCTCTCTCGCCTACTTACTGAGTTTTCTTTTAAACAGACGGCAGAACTATATTACGCCAAAACTCGCCTGCTGACTGAATGAATGAGGAAATCAAATACCGTGTGTGGCTGAAAGAGGGCGGAGACAGAGAGAAACTCGAGGTTTGTTGAGAAAAACCTGGTCCCGACCAGGTTAGGTTCATAGAGTATGTTACCATGGTAACTGACCGAGAGCTTAAGTTACCTCTCTCTGTGAAACAGGCTAGAGTTACCCCTCTTTCTCTGGTTTGAGTTACCTCCCTTTGTGAAACGGAAAACTCAGAGTTTCCCTCATTTCAGGGTTAACAGACTCAGAGTTTTCACTAAACCTGCTTTGTGAAACGGACCCCAGCTCTTTGAAGTCTGAGATTACCTTATAACTTGTTAAAATAAATGTTCCTGGTTTCGTTGAATGCTTTACATTGTAGGAGAAAGTGCATCTCTGTCTCAACCTCACCTGTCGAGCAGTGACCACATGTTGTGTTTTCTTTTGGTTGCCATGATTTTTTTGTCTTCCTGTTTGGATTGTCAGTTTGTGGTCACTGAGCCTGTACTTGGTGAGCATCTGTCTCTGCTTTCTATCTCTGACAGTAGTGAGATATTCTGCTCATTCATCATCTCTTTTTAGGGCTAGATAACATTCTGATCTACTTTGGCTTTTAGTTTCTTCTTTCCAATGCTGCAGGTAGGTTTCTTTACATTGTGTTATAATTAGCTTTACTCTGATTGGTGTTTGGAGAACAGTGTTGTTGTGAGGCTGGTCAGACTGTGTCTGAGAGGGGGCAGTTAGCCTCAGTACCAACTGACATAGGGACTCTTTTCTGGGCTCAGCTCTTGAGTTTGGAGGGCTTTGGAGTGGAGGGTGTCTCGGGGGCTGGATTTCAGGTGGTTAAAAAAGTTGAGCGTTCTCTTTTGAATGTTAATTATCAGTGGGTATCTGCCTAATTCTGCTCTACATGCATTTGTTGGTGTGTTTCTGTGTACATGAAAAAATGTGTCTGCAGAATTCTGCATGTAAAGACTGTTGGATGTTTGTTTCTCTCTCTTTTTTTTTCTCTCCCTCTTTTTTCTCTCTCTCTCTTTTTTCTCTCTCTTTCTTTCTCTATATTTTGTCTTCATTGAGATAGAATGATAGTGAACGAAAGAGTGTAGCGCTGGAGAAGTGGTGTGTGCTCTTCCTACACATAACAATGAAATCATTTTTTGTCTTGGGTTAGAATTAAATAACAAATAATTGTGTATAGGTCAGTATTTTTATTGAGGCAGAAAAGTAACAAAGTATCCAGTAATAATAGGTACTTGATTTGAATTGTAAGCATTACTACACTTATTCACTTAGAAAGTTAAGTAACAAAATGACAGTAATCCGTTACTTTATAATTAGTTACCCCCAACACTGAAGTTCGAAAGGTTGCCACTACAGTTGCAGCTCGAAGTCGTGTTGGTATTAAAAAATATTGTGAAGGTATTAAAAAAGGTATTAAAAGGTATTAAATTCAACTTAAGAATTTCTGTATATACCCTGATGAAGGCCAAAGCTAATGCTGGTCCACTAAATCCCCGTCCGTGTCCAACAACCCAGGCACTTTATGATTGCACTCTGTAATGGCATATTTATTTTTTGTCCTTTGTCTTGGGTACATTTTATTTTATTATTTATGATTTATTATTATTTTAAGTTTCAATTTGAAGCCTTGTTCTGATACGGTTTGTTTAAAAAAGAAAGTGCAATAAAAAGATGTGTTTTACCTAATATAATGAATAATCGTGATTAATAATCGTGGTTATCATTTTGGCCATAATGGTGCAGCCCTACAAAACCTACATAATGTAAAATGTTTATTAGCAGTACATTAGTTTCACTGAAAAGAGATGCTGGCACGTATAACATTAAATGTTAGCACACTGTAGCCTCAGTTTATGCCTCTCAGAATTATTCCATGTCTGCTGTGTCTTGTCTTGTGTGTAACACGCGGGGCAATCACTAGCTAAGATATTTAGGGCTGGGAGTGTGCCAATGACAGTCAAAGTAATGGCTTAGCGTGACAGATAAACTGAGGAAAAGTTTGCTCGCCATCGAGTTAATAAACTATGTGAATTGTTTTCACAGTGCTCCATAATTTCTTTGTATGACTTTTTTTTTTTTTTTTAGCTATCACCTATAGTTTTATAGACTAAATAACTAAATACATATTTACCTCATCACTTGAATTAGTAGAAATACTTGACGCTGTTGTGAATGAGTCCATATTTAGAAAATTAGTTTAGTCTCTTGGCCACCATAGCTTCACCAACGTCTTCATAAAGGGAGGGGTGAGTGAGTGAGTGTTGCAGTCTGGAACCTGACCGCTAGATGCCGCTAAATACTTGATATATTACACACTGTACCTTCTAGGCTGCTCCTGGCTAAAGTCTGGTTGCAGGAAAAGGAAAAGGATGAAATGGCCAAACAACGTGAAATCAGAAACTGTTGTGCCTACAGAGACCTGTCTCCACCTCAACATCTCTGATCAATCCATTGCACTCCATGGGCTAACCATGTTCTGAGCCAACAGAGTCCAGCAGCATAGCGGGACGAGACGAGGTGCACTAACATCGATACTCTGTGGAGTCAAAGTTGATAGACAGTGCTTCCCAGATGGAGAAAGAATCACATAATTTAAATGTGTTCCTTAATTATAATAACAGTACTAATAATAACGATGAAGATGATAGTGATGCCAATAGGAGTCAAGCAGGACTACAACAGCAGGGCCAACTAGATCCATGAGTACCTATGAGATGAGAAAGCACGGAGACACCGGGGAAGAAGCCAAGTTAGTAACCTGCGTTAATGAGACATGAATGTGTATGGCTAGAGAGGAAGAGAAGGAAGCTCAGTGCATCATGGAGAGTCCTACAGGAAGCAATATGGCGGCATTGCTAAGGGCCTATAAAGGCACTAACTAGGTTTTAAGCCTTCTCTTAAAATAGAGAGGGTTTCTGACTCCCGAATCGACACCGGAAGATGATTCCACAAGAGAGGAGCTTGATAGCTATAGGCTCAGCTTCTCATTCTACTTTTAGAGACTCTAGGAACCACAACTAACCCTGCATCCTGAGAGCGCAGCATTCTAGCTGGGTAATAGGGTATAATGAGCTCTTTAAGATATGCCGGTGCCTGGTCATTAATAGATGTGAGAAGGATGATTTTAAATTCTGTTCTGGATTTTACAGGAAGCCAATGCCGAGAGGCTAATGTGGGAGAAATATGATAATCTAATATTAGTTCTTATTAGTACATGCACAGCATTATTCTGGATCAGCTGGGGAGTCTTTAGGGACTTGTTTGGCAAGTAACAAACGCATTGGACTTGCTGCATCTTTTCAGGATAATATATTCCTGATTTATGTCCTTTTTAAAACACAGGGTTTTTCCTGGTACCAAACAGGGCGATGGTAGTAGGTGAATCACCGCCAACGCCCTATTTGGAGGGGCCAAGGCTGCGGCAAAACATTTTTGATTAGTAATTTTCATAATGGCATCATGCCAATTAACCACAATTTCAGATACTTTAGGCTAAACAGTTTATAACAACTCAAAAAGATGGCAAAATGTGTCCTCTCAGGAAGTATATTTAAATAAGTCTGTTCTTTAGAGTGACTCTTTAAATGAAATATAATAAAAATAAAAATATACTTGATGTATGCGGATGATTTGGTTGTTTTTTCCCCGAGCAGTGCTGGTCTCCAACAGCTGCTGAATTTCTGCTCTGTACATGGTGCTGAACACGACATAAAATATAATGCCAGCAAGAGTTATGTTCTGATCTGCCGCACTAGAGAGGACCAAAAAATGGCTTTTCCTGTTTTTAATCTGTCAAATAATAATATTGCTCCCTGTAAA
Source organism: Pagrus pagrus (assembly GCF_965226575.1). Taxonomy (NCBI): domain Eukaryota; kingdom Metazoa; phylum Chordata; class Actinopteri; order Spariformes; family Sparidae; genus Pagrus; species Pagrus pagrus. The sequence continues at coordinate 34,114,695 of NC_140193.1, forward strand.
AAGGTCAAATACCTTCGCCATTTCCTTACAGAGGACATGACAGATGATGATGACATTAGAAGGCAGTGCTGCAAAATGTATGTGCAGGCAAATACTCTTGCTCGCAGGTTTCATTCGTGTACAGATGACGTCCAAATATCTCTGTTCAAAGCGTACTGTACACCTCTGTACACCGCATACCTGTGGGTTAACTATAAGAAAGCAAGCATGAAAAAACTACAGGTTGCTTATAATGATGCATTAAGACTCTTACTTAAAAGACCCTGATGGCTGAGTGCGAGTGAAATGTTTGTAAATGCACGTGTCAACACCTTTAACGCCGTACTTAGAAACCTAATGTATAGATTTATGTGCCGGCTTGATGCCTCAGAAAATCATATAATTAATAGTTTGATCCACATCAACTGTAGTTCCAGCAGGTATCAATCTCTGTTCTGGAGACACTGAAACAGTTGTCTATTTTTAACTTTATAGTAAATTTTATTTTTGATATTAACTATGTAAAACCCAATTTTTATGTTTTTAGCTTTATTCTCTTTTACTGTTTGTGTTGTCTGTTGTCGTGTTTGTGTTTGTCTTGCTATGGACCCTGAGTCTGAAATAAAGTTATATACATATACTAATTTACAGTTAAAGTGCCAAAAATGGGAACTGTCCCCGCGTGATAGAATGATATGGGCAGCCCACTACACATTATAGACCGACAACATACAACATTTAATGTAGAACCACAATTTATTGAAATGTATATATGTATTGTATGTATGTATTTATGTATTATTATTATTATTATTATTATTATATTTTGTGGTTATATTTACATTAATTAATGTGAAAAAGAAATGTGACTTTAGTGCCATTTAGACAATCCTGCAGAATTTTTCAATACATACATAGCCTTTTTCAAATATATAGGCTTACAGACTGTAAAGGACAAAGCCCGCTAGCCTCAGCATCGTAGTATCTGCTGGTGGCTAGTCTTATAACGACAGGTGATTCTGAATGTCAAGTCCGGGTTTTAGAATGGAAAGTTGGAGTGTCTGCCTGTTTTCCAGGACACATTTCATTAGGCATTGAAAAGGAAACTTGTAAAACGCATCAATATGCATTTAATAGTAGGATCATACCAACTTGTCTGTCAGTGGGGTCATTTTGTAATCTCAAGCAAATATTAACCAAACACATAGCAGCTATAGCCTATAATGAATTAAACATTAATCTTACCGCTTTGTGTGCTCCTCCAAATCAACACTGCTTGCCACTTGAGGATCATGATGGCCAAACAGTTGGTTGATTTTTTGTATTTGGACATCTCTAATGCCTGCTTCCATTCTATCTGAGCATTTCAGCTCCTCCTTTACTTTTTGCTATTTTCATGTAGTTTCACCTGGCAAAATATAAATACATAAAAAATAGGTTGTAACTCAGAACCAATTGTAATGGTAAAGTACAACCAGGGAAAGTGGTATATATAGCTGCTAGCTTGAAACACTACACTAGAGGTCAATACATGTGGAGCTTTTAACGAGCTTATATGACAATAATAATCGGTAAAGCGCTAGGGCCTGTCAAAAGGTAAGATGGGCCAGTGTAAGCGAAAGTGTCTGACAGGCTCAACAATGCAGCAGCCTACTTGGACTTGCCCCGGTGTGCCGGATGGCCAGTCCACCTCTGCACTTGTTCAAATATCAGGACATCGCCTGACACCGAAAGCTCTTTGGACTGAAGGAAATTTCTTTGAGGAAAATTGAAGTTTATTTTCTTCCTTTGCTTCCATTCTGGGATGTGGACATAGTCAGGCTACGCGACAGTGGCACAATGGACAACTGCGGTCATTGCATGTTAAAAAACTGTGATGAAGACATGGAATGATTATATTGTGTATTACGGTGGGGGCCGCCTCCAAAATTAATATGCAGGAGAAACCCTGAATATGAACCGATTAATCGGCTATCTGCTTTTTGCTTCTCCCAAGAAGAAGGCCTTTAAAAATCCACAATCGGTCGACCTCTAGTCCAGAGTAGCTATATTATTAAGTAATGTGTCTCTAAGATATTCAAGGCCCGGCACAATAACTTCTGTTTTGTCTGAGTTCAGTAGTCATCCAGTTTAGTACAATTGTGTATCAACTGCATAACAATGAAAATTGTGAAAACATTTTGTAATGATATTTCCTAAAGGAAGCATATATGAAGTGGACAGTATTGGACCGAGCACAGAACTTTGTGGAACCCTGTGACTAAGTTTGGCATGCAATCAGGATTAAATGTTAACTTAAGATCGCCCTAATAAATATAACTAACACCAGCCCAGTGCAGTTCTTTTAATGCCAATTAAATGTTCCCATCTTTGTAATAGGTTATGATGGTCAGTGGTGTCAAAAGCGGCAAGATCTAACAAGACTTCACAGAGACAAGACCCTCATCAGATGCAATTAGATCTTATAAAAACAATCTTATGGAAAATCCTCATATAAGCAATTGTTATGTAGAAAGTAACATGAGTGATTGGCAATTCTTTCTCAAGGATCTTACAGAAAAGAGGAAGGTTAGATATTGGTCTATAGTTGGCTTAATCCTCCAGATCAAGTGTAGGCTTTTTCAAAAAGAGGTCTGATTACAGCTACTTTAAAGGACTGTGGTACATAGCCTTTTAATAGGGACAGATTGATCATGTCTAGTGCTAACTATAGGTAGAACTTCTTTCATCAACTTAGATGGGATTGAGTCTCGGAGATATGTTGATGGTTTAGATGAAGAAATTACTGAAGTTAGCTGGTGAAGGCCAATGGCAGAAAAGCAATCTAGATATATATCTGGTTTTACAGCTGTTTCTAGGATTTCTGTGTTGGAGACTAAATTGGTAACATTTTAGGTCAGAAGGTGATGAATTTTGTCTCTAATAATTACAATTTTATCATTAAAGAAGCGCATGAAGACATTACTGCTGAGTGTTATGTGTCTCTGAAAATTTCCCACACATCTAACTATAATCTGTCTTGACTCTCCCTGCATTGTCTCAAGACTAAAGTAGAGAAAGCTGATGATGTGAAAGCCAGGCTCATTTTGGAAAAACTGGAAGAAGATGATGCCAAGACAAAGGCCCAGGAGGAAATGTTGGTTTGCGTCCAAAAGCAAGAGGAGTGCCAGGAGGAATTCTCTCAAAGTATTAATGCACTGCAGGTACAGTTGTCTCTGTCACATCTACAAACTTTTTGGAAGAAATTGAATGAGAAAAACAAGGGAATTACTGTAGTATTTCCTTGTGTTCTTTCCCACAGGATGAAATCCTGAAGCTTGGTAAACGCAGACAGGATTTGCTGGACAAACTGAAGAGATATCAAGCTGAACTGGAGGCTAAGAGGGCGGAGTCCACCAAACTGAAGCAGAAATTCAAGGTTGGAATGGAAAAAATCTTCCAGGCTGTCTCTCCTAATTACAGTGGCAATACACTGACATGCAACTATAGAACCCCAGACAGTTTTTTTCATCAAGACCCATGCATTATTTTCTGAGAAATAATCTTAAATGTCCCTTTATCCAGATCCCCACCAAAAGTTAATATGGTCTATTCTGGGTTGAGAACCATCCTTCATCCAAGTTTTGTGGAAAGTATATTTTGTGTAATCCTTCTGACAAACCAACCAACCAGCCAACAAACAAATAAACAACTGGACACTGAAAACTTAAAGGAATAGTGTAACCGGTATTTACATCCTGCTGTGAGTTTCAAAGTTTCAAATCAATAGTGCAGGCAGATCCCTCTTGTGTTTGTGTGTCGCTCGGTCGCTCACAGCTGGATGTAAATACCGGTGTGTATCTACCGCAAGTTCTTGTTGATCTTGTCTGGCGCAGCTTCCGTAGTGCGAGCGGCAAGTCTCCCTCACAGCGACCGTGCCTCCAGGCAAATATGGTATAGTGACTGTTTAGGCTAGAAAAATGTACTAAATGACGTTGTTTCAAGTAAACTCTGGATGTCACCACTTCAGGACACTTGGATTGCAGCGGACAAGCAGTATGGAGGAATATTACAAAGTTTTTGTGTAGTTTTATGGACCTTTTCGTCTTGGGCACCATTGACGCCCGTTATATGGATTTTTGCTGAAGGATGGTACCCCCGCGGGTCTCCAGCTGCACATTGAGGAATAAGAAACTACACCAGATTTCTCATCAGCATGAGGGTGTGTCGATAATGACTGAATTTTGTTCTAGAGTGAACTATTCCTTTAACCTCCTTGGTGGAAAGTAATAACATACAATTGCAGTGTCACAGATATAATTATTGTTCTGTCACTCAGTGTGTTTGTCCACCTTTCCAGATCTACGTCCAGATTCCGGACACAGAAGTAAAGTTCTGGGGTCAGAATAAAGATGAGAGGGAGGATGACGGTCAGCTAATCAGAGGAGTGTTTTCCATCAGCCAGAGACCCACTGTGCTCCTGCAGGGAGGACAGGCACTCATTACATTCGAAGAGGAGAGAGGTACACATTACTTGATCTACTCTACTCGCTATACTGCAACATTGTAACTAGCTGAGTTCTTTACTTGTATTGTAATATTAATAAAACCAAAATATTGACAAATAATGGCCGCGTTTCCCAGATTCGTTAAGAAGCTCTTAAGTGCTAAGATCTTCTTAGGAGTGCTCTTAAGAACGCTGTGAAAGAAGGATGTGTTTCCCAGAGTCGCTCTTAGCTTAAGAAGATCTTTCACTATGAATGAAATGTAAGATCGAGCTGACCCACTCTTAACAGCCTTCTTAGCGACCAAATGCTCAGTGATCAAGCCACGTCAGGGAAATTTATATCCTCCACTTTTCGAAATAATAAAACAATGCTCAATGTTGAAATGCGCTCATAGCTGCGGACCACTGGCGCAAGAAACATAGGTTAATAGAAGAAAAAAAAGTTTTATTGAATTACACGTTTAAGTTTTCCACACACATCTGCATATATGAGTTTATAGTACTACACATAAAAAAACAACAAGGCGTTGCCAAAATCCGCGCGTGTGAGAAACCATGGCTGCAATACAGCACATTCTCGCTGCGAACCGAAGCCAGACGGTTTAAATAAATGCATACGTGCGTCAGCACTTCTGCCCACTGGACGTGCTGTCAGACCGGGCTGTCCAGGCAAAGTAGCCGTAGCCTAATCACCTGTGTGGGGGGACCACGGGGCGCTGTGTGTGACTTATGCGCTGATAAAGAGGTGGGTGATCGATTTGCCTGGCATCGATTGATTCAGTTTCAGCAGCACCGCGGTAGACAGCTCCCACTAAGAGCTTCTTAAGAAGCTTCTTTGGCTTGATCTTAAGGTTCTCCTAAGAAGGCAGTTAAGAACGCATCTGGGAAACACCTGTATCTTAGCGCTCCTTCTTAGCCGAACCCTTCTTAAGAGCCTTCTTAAGTCCTTAAGAACGATCGAATCTGGGAAACGCGGCCAATAACAGTTTGTGCTTAAGGCTGTATTAACAAACTGTAGTTTACACACTTAAGTTAACCATCAGTTAATATAAAATATGTGTATCAAAGCAAGATGAAAATACATTGTATTCACATTTTTATTGAAATCAAAACATTAAATTCAAACTTAAACAGGAGATCAGCCTTAGGTTAAAAACTTTAAAAGTCTTGAAGTCTATTAAAATAAGGCGTAGGTGGAGGAGTGTAGAGTAGAATCCCATTTATCTTGTGTCTCTAATAGTCTTTTTTAATAACTTCATATGACTTGGTTGTTCAGTTTACAGTTGACAACTATAACCTTAAACGTCATGTCTACACATACCCTATATGGAAATGTACAAAACAGATATTTTTTACATTAAAAAAATTCGGTCCACATGACCAGGGGCGTCACTAGGTTTTAAGGACAGGGGGGGCTTAGCCCCCAGGAGATGCACAGAATGTGAGCGAACGTTTAATTTCACAAACAGCTAACAAAAACTGAGAAATCGCACGTTTTGGACAGATTTAACAGAGATACTTTACTGTGTAAATGTTTAAGGCCACCATTACATTTATAACACAGTACAACAACAAACACAGGAAGTACTGTATGTTTACAGCATATACATCTCTCTCTTGGCTATCTCCACTTTCCAATCATTACTCTCCTAAATAAAAGCTCAAGTTAAATAAGTCTTATATGGTGCACTTGGACTGAAATGTTTCATATTTCATATTCATATCGAGTTCCATAAAATTCCAAGACTGTCTGCATCACAAATGACTCTATCCTGTGAAATCCTTTAGACTCACCTTTCCAGTAGAGGTTTCTCCCCTCTCACTCTCTCTGCTCCTCTGCCCTGACTCCTACAGGTCAATAGGGGTCGTGGAGTGATTATTATTAGTGTATTATTATTATTATTATTATTACCGTATTATCATCATCATTATTATTGTCATTATTATTATTATTATTATTATTATCCACATAATCATACGTGAATGAGCTGTTTCACGGTGTGCATCTGATGCTGGAGCTGATGCTCCAGAAGGAAGTCACCCCAAAGATAATATGAAGAGTGCACACCTAACTCTATAAACAACCAGGACCTTCACATTGCATTTCGGACTAACTAGCTAGCTACTGTAGCAGAGTAGACTTTTTGAGCTGAAATGTAACTTTTGACCGCAAAACAACAAAGGTAAGACGTGCACAGAGATATACAGCAGCATCTCACGCTGCCTCCTGTACAGGGGGCTCTCAGCTACAGAGTGTGCAAGCCAGGTTTTTATTTGTCAAACAGGGAGCATTTGGCAATTACGTGGGACTTTCTGCTGTTAGCTGGGGGGTTGCAGCTAACTTATTGTTACTATCAGCAGTGGTGAATACTTACTCCCTTGAAAAAATTTTGTATATCCACTCTTGTTCACGTTCTTCTCCTAATGCTGCTCTAGTCGGTTCTGTGTGCTCTGCTCCCGGTAAACACACTGCAGGTACCCAGGTACCGAGTGCAACCTAGGTTGCAGGGAAAACGTGGACTGGATTTCAGTGATGTGGGCGTGCGCTATATGAACAAGTGGAATGGACTGGATAACGACGCACTGACTCTGACTCTGACTCTCTACCGCTTCCACTATGAAGTGAAGGGAAACTAAGATTTATGATCACATTTAAGTTAATAATAACTGGTTTATTTATTTAAACTCATAGTCTGGCCACATTATGTTGAATTTGTCTGCACTTTTTTGTAAAAAAAAAAAAAAAATTAATAAATGAACATAAAATTATTTAGGGGGGCTTAAGAATATTTTAGGGGGGCTGAAGCCCCCCTAAAATAGGCCTAATGATGCCACTAGTAAAAACTCTAAACAACTCCCAGTTGAAAAGGGTCTGCCGCTGTATTTATCTCCTCCGGATGTGACGCGTTCAGGTGCGCACGCAGACAATGGGAGATGGGAGTTTCCAACCTGGGGGCTGTGACAAGCAGGCACCACCTACTGGACCTAAGAGTCGTTGCACTTTCCTTTGTTCATCAGGCTTTTGTAGTGCAAGGAAGCCGCATCAAAGCATTGAGCTGCATGCGGGCCGATCCGACGTCAGAACCATGTGGCTGGTCCCAACATCATTTTAATCACATTACCTTTGTTTTTGCTTGTAAATCGGATATTAAGTGGTACACGATTCTGTTAAGGTAAAGAAAATAGCATCTTTTTCAATAAGTAGCTGGAACATTCAGGGGATATGCTCTTCAGTTTTTGGTTTGAAATCAACAAACCCTGACTTTCTGAAAAATATTAGAAATGTAGATATAATAATATTGAATGAAACTTGGAATCAAAACCAAAATCAATCTAACTGTCCAAACGATTATATAGAACTTATTATACCCTCTGTAAAACACAAGCATATTAAGAATGGCAGAGATTCAGGTGGTTTACTCATAGGGTACAAAGGAGAATATAAAGATTACATCTCACCAGTTAAAAAAGGTACAAATCACATTTGGATTAAAATTCACTCAAGTATTCTAGAAAACAACAGAGATGTCTATCTATGTGCAATATATATTCCACCCTCAAACTCCCCCTATTATGCAGAGGAGGTTTTTGAGGAACTCCTGAAGGAAATTTCCTTCTACCAAAGTTTAGGATCAGTCTTAATATGTGGCGATCATAATGCCAGAACTGGTAGAGAGCCAGACTTCATTAACTATGAAGGAAACAAACATATTTTCAAATGTCCCCCTTTGTACCAGACCTGCATAAACACACAAAGACAAAGCTATGATAACACGGTTAACCAAACTGGCAAACAGGTACTACAAATGTGTAAAGGTTTGGGTCTGTACATTGTTAATGGCAGAATCAGAGGAGACTCTCTGGGCAGACTCACACAATGCTCTGTGTTAGGTAGCAGTGTTGTAGATTATGCCATTACTGACATTGAACCACAATATTCATTCACTGTATCACCACTACAGCCCTTTTCAGACCATAGCCAGATCACCCAAAAGTCATTGTCAACCACCATAAATCCAAATCCTGAGCCAAGGCTGTTTCTTCTACTGAGGAGATACAAGTGGACAGAGGAGAGCACTGCTGCCTATACCGCTGCGCTAGACTCTGCTCAAATTCACAACATGCTAGATATTTTTCTCAACACCCAATATCAGCCTGAAAGAGTAAACGTAAATCTGGCCACACATCACTTAAATACAATATTTACTCATTTGGCAAAAGAATCTAAATAAAAAATCTCACAAACTAAAAAATCCAGCATGAAACAAAAAGAACGTTGGTTTGATAAAGAATGTGCTGTATCCAGACAAAACCTGAGAAAACTGTCAAACAGAAAACACAGGAACCCAAATGACCTGTTAGGACGGCTTGAATATGTCCAAGCCCTGAAAGAATACAAAAAACTCCTTTGTGTGAAACAAATGCATTATATGGAGGGAGAACTCAACAAAATTGAAAAAGCCATAAATGACAACACCTTTTGGAAATTATGGAAAAACATCAACAGAAACCCATGTACAGAGACCAACCCAATTCAAAATGGCAAAATCTGGAAAGATTACTTTGATGACCTCTATAAAAATCCAGAGTGTCACGGTCTGAATCAGAACCAAATTTTAACAATAGACAAACTGAAAGAACTAGAAAGTACAGTGAAGGACAACCAATGTGCCCTTGACTACCCCATCACTATTAAAGAAATACAGCACAAAATCAAAACCCTTGAAAATGGAAAAGCTTGCGGTATAGACAGCATTAACTCAGAGATGCTGAAACACAGTAACTTAAAACTCCAACTACCCCAGTGTTTGGAATAAAGGTCTCATTTCTCCTATATTTAAAAATGGAGACAGGTATAACCCCAGCAATTACAGGGGCATCTGTGTTAACAGCAACCTGAGTAAACTCTTCTGTGGCATCCTCAACTCGAGATTAATCACTTAACTCACTGAACATAATATTCTGTCCAGAAGCCAAATTGGCTTTTTACCCAAACATCAAATATCTGACCACATATACACTCTCCATACACTCATCCAACAGCATGTTCACAGAAAACACAAAGGAAAGATATTTGCATGTTTTGTAGATCTAAAAAAGGCTTTTGACACAATATGGCGGGTTATTTTTACAACTTCTCCAATATGGAATTGGGGGTAAAATGTATGATTTAATCAAATCCAAATATTCTGACAACCAGTGCTGTGTTAAAATTGGAAACAAAACTGGGCGGTAGATATCAACCTTGACAAAACCAGTCATGCTATTCAAGAAAAAGGCCAGGTTACAGGAATCCAAACATGTTTTCAGGGTAAAGGTGCGTTCACACTGGACCTTTTATTTTTGTCGCTGGCGACAAGTTTACATATTAAGTAAATGCAAACGAGCGACTGAGCGGTTAATCGCTCAGGCGAAATGTCGCTGGGGCTCTGAGCGACAGCGTCCAAGCGACGGAGTGAAAAAACGCTCTGTCGCTCGAGATGAGAAACCCCAAGTCTCTGGTTGTCAGTTGCTTGTCGCTCAGCGCTGACTGGCTGCCGTAATCTATAGGCTATGTAATTATGACAACTACTGAAACCATGGAAACGTAATACAACTCCACCGGTCCGGAAGAGCAAAGCCGGCTTTACGTTGACACACACACACACACACACCGGAGACAAATGGCCAGACACTCCTCAGCTGGGATGGAGCGCCTGTAGTTGGTGTCCAACCGGGCAATTCCTGCCTCCGATTCTCGCCAACAGCTCGTCAAACTGGGCCGTTGTCAGCCGCGTATACCATTGAAAACGAGAAGAAATGAGCGCCTCTGAGCGACGTGAAATTCACTGGAATCGCTTGAATGACGTTATCAGAGCGATCTGTTCAATTGTGCAGACAAGCGACTGCAGCTGGGCAACAGAGCGACTTTTCTGGAGCGACACAAGCGACAGCGACAAAAATAAAAGGTCCGGTGTGAACGCACCTTAAGAGGGACCACACTTCAGCATACAGTGGAATATAATTATCTGGGCATCATCATCAGTTCATCAGGCAGCTTTGACAAAGCAATAAATTCCCTCACAGAAAAGGCACGCAGGGCCTGCTATAGCATCAAAAGCTCACTATATAAATTCAATCCTCCAGTTACAATTTGGCTAAAACTATTTAACAGTGTAATAAAACCCATCCTAATGTATGGAAGTGAAGTGTGGGGCCCTCTAATGACCCAGAGGCACACCTCATGGGACACAACACCCACAGAGAAACTCAACCTTCAATTCTGCAAGGAAATCCTCAAGGTCCACAGAAACTGTCCAAACCATGCATGTAGAGCAGAGCTGGGACACTTCCCTCTCTCTCTACACATGATCAAAAGGTCAATTAAGTTCCAGGTTCACTTAGCACAAGCTGATCCTGATTCCTATCACCACAGAGCCTTTCTCAGTAACAGCCTCTGTCCAGAGACAGACCCTCTGAGAAACACCAGAGAAACCTGCCACCTCAAAATCCAAGACCTCCAAACTCTCTCCAGAACTCACCTGCTGTCTATAGACAAAGAGAACAAAAAGACTTACATTGACAATTGGAAAAATGAAATCAAATCCATCAATAAATTGGAGTGCTATCGCTCACTGGATAGAGAGTATTCTCCAGCACAATATCTGGTCAGCATACATAACCCCAAACAAAGACGAACACTAACAATGTACAGACTCACCGACCATCAGCTATAGGTTGAAACAGGTCGGCATAAGAAAGAATGGAAGCCCAGAGAATTAAGAGTCTGTAAACACTGCTCTTCAGGAGAAATGGAAACTGAGGCCCATTTCCTCCTCTCCTGCCCCCTGTACCAAACTGAGAGAGAGGTTTTCCTCCAGCAGATCACTGCAGCAGATCCATCGTATCAGGGAAAAACATGTGATGAGCTGTTAAAAGTCTGTCTGGGAGAAGATCCACAATTTGTAAAGTTAGCTGCACAATATGTAACACTCTGCCATGAAACTAGAGACACACACAAATGCTAACCACGACCATTATTGCTATGGTATAATATTGTTGTTGTTGTTGTTGTTTTTCATTTCTTTATTTTATATATTATTATTATTATTATTATCATCATTCAATATGAACTGTATATATATATATATATATATATATGTATATAAATTATATATAACAACTTATAACTGTCTAATGACACCCAATCTGTGTATAAGAGAGAGACAGCACACATCAATACACACACACACACACACACACACACACACACATAGGGTATACAGTATAAATGTATATATACTTTTTTTGTTTATTTTTTTATTATATTTGTTCATATTTGATTCTGTGAGTTGTATTTGTTTTGTTTTCATTGACTCTTGATGCTTTGGCAACATAGTTCTTGTAACATTCATGCCAATAAAGCAAATTTGAATTGAATTGAATTGAATTGAGAGAGAGAGAGAGAGAGAGGGGGAGAGAGAGAGAGAGAGGGAGAGAGGAGCACAGAGAGGAGAATGACTGCTGCAACCGTCACCATGCCGCAACTTGTGCGATATGGCAGTACTTTGGCTTAAAAACAAATGAGCGAGGCGAGGCAATTAACGCTGATGCACCACTGTGTAAACAGTGTTTTAAAACATGCATGGCTAAGGGTGGAAACACCTCCAACTTAGCCAAACACCTCAAGGACAAGCACCCAGACCTGCAGCCTGAGTTCAGGGAACGACAGGTAATTTACTCATGAAAAAAAGCCACAGTCAGTGCTAACAGCAAGCGCCACCCCCCTAACAAAAGTAGCTCTGGAAGAAAAAAGAAAAAATAGAGTTGGTTTATTTATATTATATTTATATTTTCACAGTGATTTTTAAACTTTTTGGCATACATGTAGACATGCTGATTTACAATAAATCTGAAGTGGTCTCTTAATTTTTTTCCAGAGCTGTAAAATGCATACATGCATGATATTTATAAAGTAACAAACTTTTACATACACATTTAGCCATTTAATAGTTATAAAGACTAGTAACATACCATTTAAAGACATTGGTCCTACTTAAGACAGGCTATATCTAATGAAAATATTTTTTAGGTTATGTATCTCAACGTAATTAAGGCCTCAGCTTGTATGACAAATGTATCACCTAATTTTATTTTTCACTGCAGAAGTCTGGTTTATTTATTTTAAAATTGTGTGCATTAGGAAAGCTTGTCTTTGTGGTATTTTATTTTATTTACTGATTAATATGTTATTGTTCTAATATTTTCTATTAAAATAAAGTCAGTAATGACATTTTTTGCGTTCTCTTTTTATTTAAAAAAGTATCGAAATACATGTTGGTACCGGTACCAATACCAAAATGTTGGTATCGTGACAACACTATCACGCAATTAAAATCACCTCCTAATATTATTATTCCTTTTGAGTTCCCTGCCAAGAGTTGAGCCACCACCTTAAAGAACCCTGGGTCGTCCTCATTGGGTGCATAGATATTCATAATTGTCAATACAAGTTCTCCAATGGAACCTATGACTATGACCCAGCGACCTTCTTTGTCCCGGAGAACCTTTTCTGGGACCAAACACAAGGATTTATGGCAGAGAATCGTTACTCCCCTTTTCTTATGATTTTCATATGATGCGCTAAATGCCTGTCCCACCCACCCCCTTTTTAACTTAGCATGCTCTTCCTCATTTAAGTGGGTTTCTTGCAATAATCCTATCGAACATTCCAACCCTTTTAATTGTGCCAATATTTTTTTCCTCTTTATAGGGTGATTTAGTCCATTTACATTGTAACTAACACATTTCAAAGTGGTCATATTCTACTATGTGGGAAGAAGAAAGAAAAAGATAATATAATTCACCATTTCTCTCTCTCAAAATAAACTTTTTTCCCCTGAAACTCCACGTCTCGCTGGGCCCAGGCTTGTTGGAGCACTGTTTGTTTAACTTTAAAGTCCAAAAACCGCACTATTATCGATCTTGGCGGTGCTGTCGGCTTCGGCTTCGGCATTATGGCATTATGGCCCTATGAGCCCTCTCCAGACGTATGTTCATATTTTCCTGCAGTTTTAGAGTTGACTTAAAGAGATTAGTTATGAACAGAATCATCTCTTGATCTCTGGATTGTCTCTGGATCTCTGTTGTTCCTGCGGAGCCTGTTTTCCAGGTCATGTCTGGCGGTTAGCTTTGCATCTTTACTTAGCAGGTAAGCTAGCACTCTTTCTTGCCGCAGGCCCCGGTCATCGGTGTTAATTACTCTGGTTTCGGTAGATGTCAACCTCTCCTCAAGTGTGTCTATCCGCTGTTTAATTTCGGCCATTGACGTCTCCATCCCTGTCTGGGAGTCTTGAATTTGTCGTTGTGCCTCCCCGGACTCTTGTCTGAACTTCCGGAGCTCTTTTAGCATTAGCTGTTCGGCTCCAGACTCACTGTTGGCTAAATTAGCATAGAGTGTTAGCTGCTTTTGTTTCATCTTCGGGTCATCGTTTTTTGGCTTGAGCTCATTTTCGTGGTCACTTTAAAGTTGCGAGTGGGATATGGTTGGTTTTCAGGCTATTTTAAACTGAAATCGGGCAGAGCGATCTGTTTAGGCTTCTGACTTGGGCATGGCCAGAACCGGAAGTAAATCTAGTATTCTTTTATTTAGAATACTACAGAATAATTTACCTAGCAGGGTTTCCTCCAGGATTTTTTTAAACCGTGGGAGAGGTCTGCCTGGGTGCAAGAGGGGGGGTGACGACGACAACATGAATTTTTAAATGTGAAATTATGACTATTTCAAACTGAATGTTTTTCTAAATCCATTATTTACTATAGGGTTTCCGATACATGAATTGAAAATAATAATTGAAGATAGGATCTTGCAGTATCACTAGGCCAAAACAACAAACACAACAACAACAAATTAAAGATTTCAAAGTCATATGACTAAACTAGTCTATACTGAGTACAGTCCAATAAACATCTCTTCCTGCATATAATGTGTACAAAAGAAAAAGGCAGTCATTCCATTTGAAGAAAATGGCTACAATGTAAAAATACAAGGCTGTAGCACAACTACATACACAACTGTGCCCTCCTGTCTCCTGTGAGACTTGAAATTTTTTAACATTTGAAATTATGACTACAAACTGAATGTTTGTACTGTAGCAAGCATATACACAACTGCCTAATCTAATGGCACAGTTTACAGCCTGGCTGAGAGCACTTTATTTTTCTTGGTTTTTTGAAAAAGAGCTCTAAGTCTCTGTCGTAAGGGAAGTCCTTCAGAGGTGGCCCATTGATGCTGAGGAGCATGCATGCTTGCCAGATGGTCCCCCTGCAGCCTGTTCCTTAGGTCTGTCTTCACCTACACATAAAAACAATTAAAAGGGAGTGGGGTTTGGGAAATTGAGAGAAACCAAACCATCTCTGACTTACAGTTTACTATTAACCAAATGTCTGACCCTGTTCATTGTAGAGAAATCTCTCTCACAGTTGACGGATGATATGGGCACTGTTAATGCAATGGCTGCTAGCTGGCTCAAGCATGGATAAAGCTGTCCCCATTCATCATTTTGGGATGCCAGTTTCATCATCATGTTGAGCTGGTCCAGATTCTGAAACACATTAAATGTATAACACTGATCAGGGGTCCTCAATCATCTTTCTATATAATTCCCCTGTTGCTTAAATTCTCATTTTACCTTGAAGGCTCCAACTAGCAGATGCTGCTTATATGATGTCCACTTTTGCAGCAGTGCTGGATTTTCTGGATGCTGTAAGAATTTTGTAGACAAGGTCCGAAGATGTCCTGTGTTGACTGCATCGTCTTCTGTGGCTGCCTGGGGTCCCAGCACTTGAAAGGCTTCCAGGATGTCAAGGTGTTGAAACCGGCGGTCTAGGCTGTCTTGCAGGCCATCCAGATAAGGCTCCATTACCGAAACATGACACAAAATAGAAAATTAGTAACTTTTTGAATTGATAGATTGAAAACCTTATTTAATTCGCTGATTATATTATTTAACTTCACAGCCATCAAAAATGTACCTGTGTCCTAAAACAGGACCAGAGACCCTCTCTTGTCTCTTCACCCCAGGGTCTGCCTCTCCTGTGTCTCTCCTCCTCATGCATGATGCTAAATGTTCCTAATCCAGTAGGGTCATCTAGGTCCTCATGGAGCCAGGCTAGGAATGACCCTTGTAGCTGTTGATCAGCTGCATCTCGGATTGACCTCAGGCGGGCCTTTGTCACTGGGACCTAATAAAGGCAGTCACACAATGCTTAGCTTTTTTGTTTAAAACAATAAATGACTCACAAAAATAGCTTCATAGGTTCTGTTGCTTAAAAATCCTGAAAAAGTCTAGGGATAGATTCTTATAATGTACCTGCTCTTTTATGGCCAGGAAGTTTACATTTTCCTTCTGGAAAATTCTTGAGATCCGAGCCAGATGTGGCAGCACGTCTGCCTGCCGGTAGACTGCTGTGACGAAACGGTACGTGCAGCAGAAACCATAAAGGCCCTTGGCTACAGGGCACTTGTTCACTTCGGTCTCTTCAGCCAAAGCAGCCAGGACAGCCGGCAGGTTTCTCTGCAATGTTGTGATTGCCAGGTGTTGAGACAGCCAGCGGGTGTCTTTTACTTCCTGAAAAATATTTCAGTCATGAGATAAAAGCTAATAATAAAGAAAGTTCATCTGTAGTGCACAATAACAGTCACACTTGTTGTTTACATGATACAATACATGTATATTTTTCTGTGATCTCACTGTCACTTTCAAGGCCTGCAAGCCCAGGAACTGTGCTGCAGTTTTTAAAACAGCAGTTCTGTTGGCACTATTGTGGAAATAAAGATGGAGCTGCTGCAATGGTCTCTGAAGGTGGCCATATAGGTGACATGAGATGAGGCATCCCTGCATGCCAAGGCGAGGCGATGTGCAGCACATGCAACTGGAAGCAACCAAGGGAAGTCATCCTGGAGCTGCTTTGTTACACCATTCAACCTCCCTGTTTCAAGAATAAAACAAAATTAGTACATACATGCAGTAATTCATGTTAAGAATCCCAATTAATATTCTACTTATGTTGCAAGTTCATACCAGTCATTACAGCAGCTCCATCCGTTCCTAATCCATACAAGCCTTTGGGTAGGAATCTTCTTTTTGTGCAGCACTTACTTAATAGCTGCCACAATGGTATCTGCCTTTCCATCACTGACATTTACCAGGTCCAGGAACTGGCCAAAAAGCTGCCCCTCCTTGTCCATATATCTTAAAATGCATACAACAGATGAATTGTAAACATAAAGAAATATAATTCAGATTCAGTCAAAAATAATTCCCTTTGAATTTCTACCTGACATGCAGATCCAGCTGTCTTGTCACAGCGACATCTGTACTTTCATCCACCTCTAACCCAATGGCAACAGAGGAGTGGATGTCTTTAAAAATCGGCTCTTCCACGACAGTGGCCAAAATCTTCAGCATTTCATCGATAATAATGTGAGACCTGTAATTTATTGTTTTCCCAATCTAAGAGTAAATGAAATAAAATATTAAGATTTTTAAGGTCAGCATGAAATAAGGCAAATATGACCAATATGACCACAGTAATTACCTTACCTTAAGCTTTTTGAAATAATTACAACCCAGCAGCTCAGCCAGATCCAAAAGAGCTGGGTAGTTAGTATGGTGTGCCTGCTCCATCTTGGTCAGATAATACAGGCATTTAGTGAGTAGTTGAAAACGCTTTTCTGGTCTGAGTTTGATTCATGATAAATCCGTGGTATATTACTGAGATGATCAGTCGGTCTTCCTGTCGGCGTGAAGAGCAGTAGCTAATGGTGCCTTGTTGTAGGCCTAATGTTGGATGGTTGTCATGTTAATATGCTGCTTGACTCAGCAATAAAAAGGATTTGAAATTATTTTTCTGCCTTTAATTCTTTGTAGAAGTGTCTGAAAGGCTCAAAAGCAGCCATTTGTTAAAAAAAATAAGTAAATATGTAGATATATTAGCCTACTTAAATTAATAAAATTTTAAAACTATATAAAAAAAAAAAATCTGCCGATTAATCAGTTATCGGATTTTTTTCCCCCTAATAATCGGTATCGGCCCCAAAAAATCCATATCGGTCGGGCCCTAGTGCCAATAAGGCTTGGGATTTTACACTATTTTTGTGGTGCTCCGTCCCCATGTGTCTGTCTATGTAGTCAACACAGTAGATTTGGCATCCTGCCTCAATGAATGGTCGCTTGGCCACTCCTGCTTTTGCACATTGTTTGTGTTGGCGGCATAACCTGCAGAACATTCCTGCAGGCACAGGGTCAAAATTAATGGCACAGTCATTGTTCAATTGAAATTAAATTGAATGAAAAATAAAAACTAAATTGCATTTTTAATACTCACCTTGACTGGTGTGGTACAGCCATGGGCGGAACTTGGTTACGTCAGTCCATTTTGGGTCCCAGCCGGATTTTCTGTGTTTTTTTTTCCTCCCTCTCTCTCCTTTGCTGCTGCTCTCTGCTGCCTCACCATGCTCACCCTCCTTCTCTGCCTCTCCTCTTTTCTCTCCTCCACTCACCTCCTGCACTACTTCTGCCTGTGCTCTTATCTAATATAATATTGGGTGTTAAATTTGTTCACATCACCAATACCACGCAGGTAATGTTAGGAATATTTAAATATTACACTTACCACGATACACATCATTATCATTTCTATTGACTTGAGGGAATAACATCATGATAATAAATCAAGAACATTGAGCCTCTTCTTTATGTAACGTTACCTGACTCTCTTCCTCTGGAACCTTTCTCTTCTTTTGAAAATAGTTTAATATACTCATCTGAAAATGTAACCAGAAAAGAGTCATGGCAGAAAATTACCTGGGCATTACCTAAGCTAACGTTATGTTGTGCTGTTCAAAATGTGTATCTGAAACATAACGGGTTTCCTCTATCAATAGAAAATTAAGTTTTACGGTTAAAAATTAATCTACAACAAAATAATATCTCTCTCTACTGTATAACCAAAGACTCGACATGCTTTATTAGGCCTAAAGTAATCTCTCTTTAACAAGTGTCAATGGTACAAAAATAAAATAAAAATAAGTATCTCTCTGAAATAATGATCGAAATAATGCATATCCTGTATTAACCAATCAATTACATGTAGAGGAAACCCTGCCTAGACAGCTGCTGACACAGATGCCACGGTAGTTATTAGGGTCTGATCTGTCCCCATTCTTATGAATGGGGCAAATGAGCCCTTTGCACCAGATGTCAGGAAATTATTTATTTATTTTATTATTTCTCATGTCTTTTGTCCTCCAGTGGCCTCTCAATTGCTGAAGATTCCCAAGTGCTCTGTCACCTGTGACAACAGTTGTTTGGATACGAAACCAAAAATTATTACCATGGATCCTGCTGTTAAGTTTGAGGTACGTTGTGATGCAGTGATGATAGTTTATTACTATGTCACACACACACACACACACACACACACACACACACACACACACACACACACACAAAACAAGATTGTGGATATACTTTCCGAAACTAAACCTTGGCCACACTTAGATGCACACACTAAATACATGGCCTAGCATTAAGTCATCTGTTGAATGTAGGCTAAATGTGAGGAAATAATGGTGATAAAGTCAAATTTTGTCAGCTCAACAAAAGCATCAGTGACTGAATTAGAGGTTCAATTCAGGACACCAAATTAAAAGGAGAGGGCTTAGTCCAGACCTCTGTAGAGGAATCTGGGGGATCCTCTAACAGGAATTTCCTTTTTTCAAAGATGCTCTATTTTGATACTATTCTCTGCCTTGTGGCACCTTACTTACATGGTAGCACTATTTCCACCAACTTTCTCAGTTTGTCGCACTAGCACCTTGATTTGGTCTCAACCTGTTTTTTTTAGACATATACAGTCGTGGTTAGAAGTTTACATACACTTGTAAAGAAAATGTATATAATGACAGTCTTCAGTTCCAATGCTTACTACAACAAATTTTTCTGTGATGGAAAGAGTGAAACGCATTAGATTCAACTTTACTGTCGTTGTTCACAGTACAAGTACAGAGACAACGAAATGCAGTTAGCATCTAACCAGAAGTGCAAAAAGCAGTAGTGCAAAGTATGTACAGTATAAATAATGCAGCAAAGACAGATATTACAATATGTACAGTAGGCATGGGCCGGTATGAGATTCTGATGGTATGATAACCTTAGGCAAAAATATCACGGTTTCACGGTATTATGATTACAGCTCTAAAATGTGTATTTTGAATGTCTGTATTTAAAAACATAAAACTAATAATAACTTTAGGCAGATATGGTAACTAGCATGCTAAGATGGATCTATCTTAGCATGCTAGTTAGCATATCTGCCTCAGTAAAAAAAAAAAAAAAAAAAGTTACTATCAGAGATATAGAAAAGATAAGATATGGTAACTACCATCTGCCTCAGTAACAAGCTCATTTCACTAATGTCAGACGCTAATACGCTCATTCATTTCAAGACAACATTAACTTTACCTTGAATTTAGCATACAGCGACGGGTGGTGCTCCCGTAGATGCGCTATCATATTTGATATATTGCCTCCTCGGGCTGCCACTGTCCGCAAGCACGTTTTGCACGGGCGACCTACTTCCTCCGAGCCGTGGCCGTCTGGCTTTTTACGGTAGCTGAAGTATACATACAGCCGACTTGGTCCTTTTAGACGGGGGAAAAGTTCGCGGGGCTCGCCTCCTTCAGCCATCATACTGCCTGCAGAGCTGCCTGTTTGTCACTCACAGCAACCGCAGGTGCTCGGGGGGGAGGGCACTTTACGCTGCAGCTGCACGGGGCGTGAGGGACCTCTACTTTATCTCTGACGAGACGTCACATTAAAAAATAAAAATTAAAAAAACGCTCATACCGCAGGAACGGTATGACGGAAAATTTTTGTGGTTTTGAAACCTTGACTTTTTCATACCGTGGTATACCTTGAAACCGGTAACAGGCCCATGCCTAATGTACAGTATATAAATAAATAGTGTAAATAGGTCTAGGTGCAGTATGCGAGGAGGTTGAACAGTCTGTGGTTGGGGTGAGAACAGGCCTTGACGATGTTGCGCGCCTTTCACAGACATCGCTTGCTCTGGAGAGCCTTGCTGGAGGTTAGTGAGGAAGTGGTGATGTGTTGGGCAGTTTCCACCACCCCAGAGACAGAGCAGTTGCCATACCATACTGTGACACAGTTGGTAAGGATGCCCTTGATGGTGCAGCGGTAGAAGTTCACCAGAATCTGAGGGGACAGATGGACCTTCTTTAGTCTCCTCAGGAAGGAGAGACGCTGGTGCGCCTCCTTGATCAGGGTGGAGGTGTTGAGGGTCCAAGAAAGGTCCTCGGAGATGTGGACACCCACAAAATTGACAGCTGGTGACACGCTTAACCTCCGTCCCGTTGATACAGATGGGGGGTTGATACAATGAGCTCTTTGGTCTTCTTGGCGTTGAGAGCCAAGTTGTTATTGGCGCACCACGCTGTTTGGTGCTGGATCTTCTCCCTGTCGGCCGATTGCTGATGAGACCAATCACCATTGTGTCGTCTGCAAACTTAACAATGGTGTTTGAACCGTGTGCAGGTGTGCAGTCGTAGGTGAAGAGGGAGTAAAGGAGGGGGCTCAGCACACATCCTTGTGGAATGCCAGTGCTCAGGGTGAGGGTTGAGGAGGTGTGGTTATCTAACCTAACAGACTGTGGTCTGAGAGGGCAGAGTAAAGCGCCATGGAGATGGCATCTTCTGTGCTCCTGTTGTGGCGGTAGGCAAATTGGAAGGGGTCCAGTGTGGGTGGTAAACTGGTTTTGAGGTGAGCCAGGACCAGCCTGTCGAAGCACTTTGTGATGATGAGGTGAGTGCAACTGGGCGGAAGTCATTAAGGCTCGCTACAGTGGAGTGTTTTGGCATCCGCTCAATGGAGGTGGTTTTGAAGCACGCGGGGACAGCTGCTTGGGCAAGTGACAGGTTGAATATGTCAATCCAGACTTCAGTCAGCTGCACAGCACAGGCCCTGAGGACGCGTCTGGGAACACCATCAGGACCAGCAGCCTTCCGTGCATTTACCCTGCTCAGTGCCACATGCACGTCGGTGGGAGAGCGTGGAGGGGCTGGTGGTCTGCAGGGAGCACAGCCTTGATGGCCATCTCCTTGTTGTCCCTGTCAAAGCGGCCATAAAAGTAGTAAGCTCATCAGGTAAGGAGGCATCGCTGGATGGAGTGGAGGTGTTGATGGGTTTGTAGCCTGTGATGGCCTGGATGCCTTGCCACATGCGTCGGGGGTCAGAGTTGTTCTTGAAATGCTCCTTGATCCTTAGCTTGTGGCTGTGCTTGGCCTTTTGATGCCCTTCTTCAGGTTAGCCCTGGATGAGCTACAGGCCTGAGCATCACCTGATCTGAAGGTGGTGTCACATGCTTTCAGCAGGAGTCGGACCTCTCTGTTCATCCATGGCTTCTGATTAGGGAATGTGGTGATCCGTTTGAGGGTGGTAACACTGTTGATGTTGGAGTTGATACAGTCCAGAATGGAGGAGGCATATAAGTCAATGTCCGTGTGGGAGTCGAGGGTTGCCTGAGTGGCAAACATATTCCAGTCAGTGTCTTCAAAACGCTGCTGAAGTGCAGAGTCTGCTCCCTCTGGCCAAACTTTGACTGTCCACACTGTGGGTTTAACATGTCTCATGAGTGGTGAGTAC
The DNA here is from genome assembly GCF_965226575.1 of Pagrus pagrus. NCBI lineage: Eukaryota > Metazoa > Chordata > Actinopteri > Spariformes > Sparidae > Pagrus > Pagrus pagrus. The sequence continues at coordinate 34,136,865 of NC_140193.1, forward strand.
TAGGCAGGAGGAACAGTGAGAGGTGGTCAGATTTATCCTAGGTGGGGAAGGGGGACAGCTTTGTACGCATCAGCCATGTTTGTGTAGACATGGTTCAATGTCTTGTCTCCTTTGGCTGGGCAGGAGACATGCTGGTGAAATTTGGGTAGTACAGTCTCTAGGTTGGAGTGATTGAAGTCACCTGCAGCAATAAAGGCTGCCTCAGGATGGAGAGTCTGTTGTTTGCTAATAGCAGTATGCAGTTCTTTCATTGCAATCTTAGCATTAGCATCCGGTGGTATATAAGCTGTAGTCACAACAGTAGATGTAAACTCTCTGGGCAGACAGAAAGGTCTACACTTAACCATGAGAAACTCTAGGTAAACTGAGCAGTGACTCCCAATGATGGTAGTTTCCTTGCACCAAGTTTTGTTAACATAAATGCACAGACCTCCACCTCTGGTCTTACCGGAGTCAACAGCTGTTCTGTCTGCATTGAGGACGTAGCACCCCGTTAGCTGAATAGCACTGCCAGGTACGTCACTGTTGAGCCAGGTTTCAGTGAAAATCATGATGTTGCAGTCCATAATCCATTTGTGGGTGATGCCGTCTGTGTTTATTTCGGTTGGTAGAGCGGGGCTAGCTGGTCCCGCTGTTTTGGCAATCTCTGGGAATTTGCCGATAAAGTTGTCATAATTGTAGGGACCGATGTTCAAAAGTTCCTGTCGGCTATGTACGCTAAACTGTGTTTAGCAGAAAGACTTGAAAGAAACAAGCAGATAACCACTAATTCACAAAATCTGGAGAGACACAGGGCTTTGCGATATGTGCGCGCCGCAATCCTGGGTCATCCAACTTTGTAACAAAAACATTCATGAGTATGGTTCTTCTGAAAATGTGACCAAATCTGCTGGCTCAAAAATGTCCATATAACAATTTGAATGACCAAGTTTGGTGATGTGGAAATTTTAATAAAATTATTCTGAACTTATCCATTTTAGGTCAATGAGGTGATAAAGGAAAATTATAAATAATCACAATCATTATTTTTAATTTTTATTTAAATTTTAATAATTTGTTTTTCTCTTTCGTTAAATGACATTTAATTGACTGAATGAAGGTCAAAGACACAATGGACACATGAAAAGCAAAATGCACAGTTGTTTTATATATTACAAATGTCAAATACACAATTAAATATTTTGAGAATATTGTCGGCTTTTGTGGATGATATTGAAAGAAAAGCCCTGCCACTGAAATCAATTCTTCAAAAGTTTTTCATTGATACGTAAAAGTGAATGAATGAAATCTTAAACATCTTCAGTGAGTAACATCATGGCTTTTGATTCAAAATTCATAAATTCTTGCTTAAGCTAGCTCATTACCCCAAGTTACAGTTGGAAAAGTAGTGGTGCTCATATCAATGTTAGTATCATCACCCTCTCCACAACACAACTACTATGGGTTAAATGATTGCACACACTGACCCCTTTTTTTTTCACATGAAAATCTACATTTAGAGCAACAGGCATGGATGGTCACTACTGCTACGCATTGTAAATTGTATGTCGTACATAAACACACACACACACAAACACAAAGACAAAAAATTAAGAGGGGAGAGGGAGAGAGAACAAGCTAGTTAACAGATGGATCCAAGTGAAAAAAATACAGATATATTTGGCAATGAGACCAATATAATGTTATGACCAGGGTGGACCAAGGCAAACACCCAAAGAATATTGTCTCTAAGACCACATATATGATCCAATGGCGTAAAGTCGGAAAGGAGGGCTTGCCCATACTTTCAGCCCCCTTTCTCTGACCATGCCATCTTTGAACTCGGCCTTCATTTTGATCTTAACTGCACACCTATTAAGTTTCATGACTGCATCATGCATGGTTGTGATGTTAATGCTGCAGAAATCTGTCCACAGACAGACAGACAAATACACATCTGGCGAAATACTCTTGAGTTTGCAACTGCAACAAAAGGTGTTATTATTATATTTATATTTTTGCCATGATTACACACAGACTCGCATAGTAAAAACATTACAAAACAACTATATCGCAGCTAGTAGACCTACAGTATATATTCAAACTCATGATTTAAGTTTTCAAAGAAGCACAATCCACCGTTTGTTGATAAAAAGTTACCCAACAATGCCAACCAACTTTTATGTCTGAGAACTTTTGAATACAAATCTGTCCATAAAACAATATCCAAACTTTCTTCACTAATTTCAGTTACTAACTTTTGACTGGAAATATTAATGGCAACAGTTCATTGAAAGTATTTTTGCAAGGTGTGCATGACAAGGTGAGTGACATATAAGTAAATCTTCCCCAGATGATGTTATCTTAACATTACATCATTCATTACTCAGATTCTGGAACTACTGCGTCTAGAACTCTCCGCCTCTGCTCGATTCCTCTGCCCTGTATCAAAACTGAGTAGAAAGATAATATTTTACAACTGCTATTGCTACTTTTGGTTGGAAAAACAGTTAATTTCTGTTAAAAGAAATTTGAATGTTATAATATTTTCAGTCCATGCAGTGTAGTGTGTACTCTGTTCACTAGTGATGCAGGGGTTGACCCATGACACACAGGACCTACTGACTGACCAATGGGTTGGGCGGGATGGTCAGTTTACAAGAAAGTCATCACAGTTTTCAGCGGGTGGGCAGTGAGTGACAAAGCAGCGTTACATGCAGAGTTGTACTGTTTACGAGTGCCAGCATGATGTCCTTGTCTTTTGGAGAGATCACTGTTACACACAACCTCTGCTCTCAGTGCTGGCTGTGTATTCCAGCAACAAGCGCATCCAGTGAACATGCTTTCAGTGTGCTCAAAGCGCGTCGAAATATGATAAATTCTGCAACTGTGACTCCTCTTTTTCTACACAGTGCAGTCACCACTGCTAGAAGAATATGCAGAAACACTAATTATTTCGGTCTAGAATTTGCGTACAAAAAATGTGTAGAAACAAATGAAATATATAAAATAGATAACAAAAAGGGTTTGAACTAAACATTGACAAGGGGCGAAATACTGCCCCTACTACCTACAACATCAATTTCCTGTGTCAAGGTGATTCATTGACTTTCGCTGCACTGCCACGGCCATGCTCTACAATGAAAACTCAATCTTCACAATACAGCATCCTAGAGTTCTTAATTTTTCTCAGCATGTTTGAGGTGGCTGTGGTTAGGTTAGCAGGAGGACATCATTGTTTGAAAAATGTAATTTCTTGCTGCCACTAGGGTAATGCTGCAACTGTAACGAAATATCGGCATGTAAGTGTGTTCAGAATGGGATTCTTTTTAAATGTGTGAAGTTTTGGTGCAGAATCAATCATATACAATCGAAAAAAACAAATTCCTGTGTCATGGCGAATCATTGATATTTGCTGCGCTGCCACAGCCGTTCAACCATTAAATAAACCTTTAAATAACTTTTCATCACAAATGTTCATTTGCCAATAAAAATTGAAGTTGATTCAGTTTAGTTAGTCAGAAAGAAATTGCAAATCGTCAAAAATGAGCTGAAGAATTCAAAATAGCTGACTTCCTGTTGGGTTGAAGTAGTGGCACCAACAGAGGTTTTTGCAGATGTAGGTGTGATAAATATGTACCCCCAATTTATGTGTGTAAGTCAAACTAGCCCCAGAGGCAAGTTTGGTAAGTAGTATAGGAAAATGGAATTTTATTTTGCCACTAGTTAGAGCTATGACTGTAACAGAATATTGGCATGTCAATGTATTAAGTTTGGGACTCTTCTCAAACGTGAAGTTTGGTGCCAATTCGACTATGTACAATGGAGCATTTTCCTGTTTCATGGCACCACATCAGCCTTTACCATGCCGCCATGGCTACGCCCTTTAACGAATGCTCACGATGTTCATCATCATCATCACCACGATCTTAAGTGCTTACTCACCATGTTTGAGGCAGATCATTGTTTAAATACTGTATGTTGATGAAGAGTCTTTAAGGACACGTGTGAGCTCTGAGTTTCAGAGTTGTTAGTGCCACTTGTGACCCACAAGTTTATCCAACCGGCCAAGACCAGCGATTGCTATAGGCGAACTAGGCGATTGCCTAGGGCGACAAATGTGTTGGGGGCGCCCTCTAGTGTTGCCCTTACTTTTTGTTGCCCTTACCCATTAATCATGGAATTAGAACGACAAGCGAAATAAAACATGTTTATTAAACATCATCATCCTAGGGCGCCCCCTCAGCCACACGTTTACTTGTCAATCTGATTATTAGATTGAATTGATGATTACTGTCGATCATTACCTAATGGGGGGCGGGCGCTCTAGTTGCGTTGTGTTATGTTAGGCAAGTGCTCAGCTGCTGCCTCGATCAAGCTTCACCTGATTCCCAAAATGAAGCGGTCTAAACCCTCTGGTTTTCGGGTCGAAAACGGAAAAAGGAAGAAGATAAAAAGAAAGCCAAGTATAGAGGTAAGTCTTCTCTTCTCAGCCATTAAAGTGTCAAACGAAATAAATTTAGTATTGTGCATCACCTAATATTGGATGCTTCATTGCTGTCACTACTTTGCTAGCTTGCTATATATTACTAGCAAACATAACTTCACTGATAAGCTACATAGATGTAAATGTCATAAGACCAGTATCTGGATAACACATGCTTTTATAATGCTATTTCGCCAACCGGTGGTAGCAGTGGTGATAAAAATCCTCAAATAAAATATCCTGAAGTGAACTCTCAACAAGGGTTGTTGTGCTGATGTTGTGTTAGCTAGACCAGCTAATCAGTCATCTGAATCACTATAGCACTAGGTAGTGCTAGGAGCTAGCTAGCTGCTAACGGTAAATAGAGTATCAGGTAACCTGACATTCTATTTATCGTAAGCAGCTACCGTTAGCAGCTAGGGAGGTTGCATTGTAACGTTCATTTTAATTATCTCTTACATATAGGATGTTTCAGATACATGAACATGAACTCTATTTTTGCCAGCATAATCAGGCTACTGCGTCTAATTTAAAAAAAAAATCATAGCCTAGACAACCTGATCTCACAGAAAAAATGCATGAAATAAGCACGACCTCTTAATAACGCATTGCGTGCTCCTAGCACGCATTGTGTAAGAATTCCGTGTGATCACCACGCAAAACAGCCTTCACTGAAAGTCAATTAGGATCCGTTCCGTGGCGGACACACGCATTGTCAGCTTCAAAGACGTCACGCTGTAGGTGTTGTTTCATAGATCCCGGAAGTGCAAATGTAGTTTAATCGATATTCTGAAGAAAGATCTGATTATTAGCCATAACGTTGTAACCAACCAAGGCAGACTATGTAACGATAGTATGTGCTTCTGTCGAGTCCAAAATCCCCGTGTAATATCAACTTTATTTTAAGAAAACACGTATTATTTCCAACGTCATATCACGGAGAAGCACTACATTACCCATAATCCTCATGTCTATCAGCGACGTGTCTGATTGGTCGAATTGAATGAAATGGTGCTAGTTGAAAGTTGGCTTGAATTTTGACTTCTTTTTTTTCTTTTTTCATAATTTTCACCAGCATCTTTCTGGTCCACATCACATCACGTTTAATGTAATTTTTAATTCAATGAGTGAAATTTTATTTTTTATCTGAAAAACATTGTTATGAATTCAAGGGTCAGAGGTCACTGATTAGTGTTAAATTAATAAATCACTTAGACTTTGATGCAGGAAGCTGAGATGAAGATGAGCTTTTAATATTTGTCCCAGAATGTCTAGTAGAGTGTGTGTGCAAAAATTCAGAGCTCTGTGACATTCAGAAGGGTCAAAAATAATGCTCCTTTCTCTGACCTCATATTAAAGGAGAAATGTTTCAACAGCAATTCTTTAATAGCTTACAGATGCTTTGGCCTATCAGGCTGAATTTTTAATAAGTGTATCAGGGGGCTAGGGCCACCCACTATGTGCAGATTCAGGCCCGTGTGACCTTCACAAGTGTCAAAGGTCACCGTTTTCTTGGTATTTGAACTTTACGACTGCTCTTTTATAATATCTCACAAACGCTTTGAGATAGGACCCTGAAATTTCAGTATGTTGCTCGTGAGACGGCCTCTTATCATAAACTTTTGGTCCCGTTGCGATCGGACCCCCGTGAGGCTACTTGGCTTTCTGATTGGCCCACAGAGTTGGGTCTTGGGGGGATTCATCCAAGCCTTCTCACCACTCCACAGGCCAAGTTTCAAACGATTCGGTCCATCTCCATGGAAACGGCGGCCTCCAGAAGGCCGCAGAAAGCGTCTGTCTAAAGCCCCGCCTTAGTTTCTCCAAAGCAGCCAGCTGCATGAGAAGGTGTAGAGGGCCATATGTCTGACAGCACCTGATTTTTCAGAGCTTTGGAGAAACTTTTGTTCTAAAAGTCGTGCAGGTCTGAATTGTTAATATGTGGTTTGGCGGCCCGGGATGAGCACGTAGACGTCCGTTCGGTGCCGATCGGACCCACGCTTCTCGAGAGGCGGGGCTTTAGACAGACCAGTTTGATATAGATGGATTCCTTTACTCATATTTTAAACCATCTGTCTTCTCTGGCCAAGATGTTTACATTATTGTCGTCAAAGGAATGATTTTTCTCCTTAAGATGTAAGTGGACAGCAGAGTCTTGGCCTGAGGAGTTCGCCCTCCTGTGTTGTGCCATTTGTTTATGGAGAGGTTGTTTTGTCTCCTTCCCTCTGTTTATGCCTGGGTCATCATCATTGTTTAAAATATATCATAGCCTGCTGCTACTAGGGGGCACTATGATTGTAATTTAATATTTGCATGTAGATTTGTTCAGGACTTAACTCTTACCAAAAATGTGAAGGTTGGTGTAGATCGATCCATGTACAGTGGATTTAAAGCAACTTCCTGTTTCATGGCAAATTATCAACAATTGCCACGGCCACGCCTTCAAACAAAAGTTTAAGCTTTTGATAAACACAGGAACCTCAGAAACAGTTGTAAATTCTGACTTATATTTAGACTGCTTCTCTCCCATTGACCTCCACCAACTAACTTCGATGATTTCTTCATCTAGACCAACAACTTGTCTCCTAGACCCCATCCCAACCAGGTTGCTGAAAGAAACTTTACCTTTAATTAGCACATCTCTACTAGAAATGATCAACCTGTCTCTATTAACAGGATACGTACCACAGTCCTTTAAACTAGCTGTAATTAGGCCGCTCCTTAAAAAGCCTAATCTTGATCCAGAAGCGTTAGCCAACTATAGACCTATATCCAACCTCCCTTTCCTCTCCAAGATCCTTGAGAAAGCAGTCGCCAACCAGCTATGTGACTTCCTTCATAACAATAGTTTATATGAGGATTTTCAATCAGGTTTTAGAACACATCATAGCACAGAGACGGCACTGGTGAAAGTTACAAATGACCTCCTAATCGCTTCTGACAAAGGACTTGTCTCTGTCCTGGTCTTACTAGATCTTAGTGCTGCATTTGATACCATTGATCATCACATTCTACTACAGAGACTGGAACACTTAATTGGCATTAAAGGACCCGCATTACACTGGTTTAAGTCCTTTTTATCGGATCGATTTCAGTTTGTACATATTAATGATGAGTCATCCCTGTATACCAAGGTTAGTCATGGTGTTCCTCAAGGCTCCGTGCTTGGACCCATACTATTCACCTTATATATGCTCCCTCTAGGAAATATAATTCGGAAACACTCCATAAACTTTCATTGTTACGCAGATGATACCCAGTTATACCTATCAATAAAGCCAGATGAAACTAATCAGCTTACTAAACTCCATGCATGTCTCAAGGACATTAAGACCTGGATGACCTGCAGTTTTCTGCTGTTATATTCAGATAAAACCGAAGTTATAGTACTTGGTCCTAAACACCTTAGAGATGCATTATCTAATGATATAGCTAGTTTGGATGGCATTAACTTGGCCTCCAGCACCACCGTCAGGAATCTGGGAGTTATCTTTCATCAAGATATGTCCTTCAACTCCCACATAAAACAAATTTCAAGGTCTGCATTTTTTCATCTACGTAACATTGCAAAAATCAGGCCCATCTTGTCTCAAAAAGACGCAGAAAAGCTAGTCCATGCATTTGGTACTTCCAGGCTGGACTATTGTAATTCTCTATTATCAGGCTGCCCTAACAAGTCTCTAAAGAGTCTCCAGCTGGTCCAGAATGCTGCAGCACGTGTACTGACAGGAACTAAGAAAAGAGATCATATTACTCCTGTATTGGCCTCTCTGCACTGGCTCCCTGTAAAATCAAGAATAGAGTTTAAAATCCTTCTCCTCACTTACAAAGCTGTTAATGGTCAGGCACCATCATATCTCCAGGAGCTCTTAATACCCTATCACCCAACTAGAGCATTACGCTCCCAGAACGCAGGATTACTTGTAGTTCCTAAAGTCTCCAAAAGCAGAATGGGAGCCAGAGCCTTCAGTTATCAAGCTCCTCTTCTGTGGAACCATCTTCCCGTTTTGGTCCGGGAGGCGGACACCCTCTCTACCTTTAAGAGTAGACTTAAGACCTTCCTTTTCGATAGAGCTTATAGTTAGGGCTGGCCCAGGCCTGTCTTGGACCAGCTCTTAGTTATGCTGCTATAGGCCCAGTCCAGTCCGGGGGACAAATGACACACTGAGCTTCTCTCTCCTCCTCTCCTCTCCATCTGTATACATTATGCCTGTATACATGCCCCATCTCTGAATGTCACTGACTTCACTTCTTCCCCGGAGTCCTTGTGCTTTCTAGTACTACAGGCTCTCATGGATCCTGGCCGCGCCCGGGTCGTGGATCGTGGATGCGCCTACTGCTATGGCCCTGCCTGATCGTGGATGCGCCTACTGCCATGGCCCTGCCTGATCGTGGATGCGCCTACTGCCATGGCCCTGCCTGACACCCACCACTAATGTTGCTAATATTAGTCATATCTCTGTTACATACGTTCCACTACTATTATTGTAATGCATTACTACATACTATCCTTACCGTTAACCACTGCTACTGTTATCACTAGTAATCACATTTCCATGTGCATTTCATTATTATTGCTGTAATACCTCTTTATGTACTTTCATTCCTGTCAACCATCCATTATAATTGTATACATTGTGATCTTGTTGATCTGCTCTGTGCATGCGACATCTATTGCACGTCTGTCCGTCCTGGGAGAGGGATCCCTCCTCTGTGGCTCTTCCTGAGGTTTCTTCCACATTTTCTTTCCCTGTTAAAAGGGCTTTTTTTGGGGGGGCAAGTTTTTCCTCACTCGAATCGAGGGTCGAAGGAAAGAGGGTGTCGTCACTGTGAGGCAAACTGTGATTTGTGAATTTGGGCTATACAAATAAAATTTGATTTGATTTGATTTGATAACTTTTCATTGCAATGTTGATTAGAGGTGGGTGCAATTCATCGATGTGGCGATGCGTCACGTGACGATTTGGCATCGATTAATCAACGTCGATGCTTTGCTAGGGGCGTGCATTTAGACAGAAGGTGGCAAATTGGCGATCTGTTTTGGTCCGCCAATTTGACGCCTCTGAGGGTACACTTACTGCCGCCTCCATTGCTATCTAAATCCGAGGCGATCACAGCAGTCAGTTCATCACTTCATCCGCGGATGTCAAGATGAGCAACTGGAAAGCCGCTGAGATCCGGGAGATGCTACCGTCTCCTCGGTCTCTGTAGCTGACAGCTAGCGGACACAACCAAACAGCTAGTAACTGCTGACTGTCAGCTGTTGTGTAGCGGCAAGCTACGAACGGTCGCTACTTTCAAATTAAAAGCCCCCCGCTAAGAACCCAGTTCTAAAATCCAATGGGGTGCAATGTAAAGCTCTTATTTTGAAGACAACTTTGTTGTCACTGATCACTGCCCAACTTCGTGCTTCACGCCACGTCACGTCACATGTTTACGCCTCATTAAATCCAGGGCTTGACTGTTTTCAGTGTTTTCCGCCAATAGAGGGGGCTCTCCTGCAAGTGGAGCTTTCCCTGGTCAAAGTTAAGTAGGTCAAAGTGCAAATGTTTACATAGTCATAAAATAAAATATTTTGTGTCTTTGAAAAATACAAGTCAAATGTTCAAAAAACCTTGTTATTTACTTTATGAGTGTAGTTTTAGAGGATCTGAGTTAATTGATAGGCTATTTATTTACAAATATAGCCACAGATGAAGACAAAATCAATCTTGTATGGAAAAAAGCATTAAAAATTGCAATAATCGAAGAATCGTAGCTAATAATCGAATCGAAGCTCCCATAATCGAAATCGAATCGAATCGTGAGGTACCCTTGTTGGAACACCCCTAATGTTGATAAGATTGCCCTGAAAACCTGATTGGGTGAAAGCTGCAGGAGGAGTTTGTTAAAGTACAAAACATGCAAATCGGCAATCGTTTAGGCAATGGCTGCAGGAGGCATTTTTGTACATCTGGGTATAACACATATGCCTGCCAATTTTCCATCATGGGTCAGAAGGGCGTTGGGGGGCTGCTGTTTAGGGAGTGTGGTCAAGTCCTTTAGCCATGCCCCCGCACAAGACCCATATTAGGCGTAATCTTTCGCCATGGCTGACATGTGGGCCAAGTTTGGGAATTTTTTGAGCATGTTTAGCCCCAATATAATTTGATTATACTGGGAGAAGAAGAAGAAGAAATATGGTAAAGCCTACAGTTTCAATAGGGTCCTTGCCCGGTTCATGCTGGGGGCCTGCTGGGGCCTGTTATTTTTGTTGAAGGTTGACTCTTTTTTGCTGCTGTCTGGTACTGTAAGAGACATATCACTGCTGAACAAACACTTGTTTTGTTTTTTAGATCAGGCCTTTAAAAAGAATGCAATCATCTGATTAACCTATAGTCAAAGTCCTTTCCTCTCTAGTGAAATTCTACTGGTTTGCGCCTTTCATTGGCACTCCTATGTAGCATCGCTTGCCCATGGCCATGCTTGTATCCTTTGCACTTCCCTGTTAATTAGCCTCAAATGCGAAGCATCTCCAGACAGCGCTGTTTTCTTTTGTCAACCAAAACCGGTAGGCTCTGAACTCACCATCTTTAATGAGCTAACACCAAACAAAGCTGAAATGAAACCGGTGTGTTTGGGGCGAGTGACATGAAGAAGTATGAACTGGGTGAGTAGGTGAGTGACAAGAGGTGGGTCCGGCACTGCAGTGGTGTGTGTGTATCTAAACTTGCTAACGGTGAGAAAGAAGAGCGAGAGAATGCAGTGTACTGGTATATTGATACTGCGGAAAATGTATATGGAAACAGTGTTAAATATTCCAAATCGATATGTTTTTAAAAATCAATATTTTTGACTATATAATACTCCTCCTCCAGAGCCGCTCACATCCCCGTGATTTGCTGATCATTTAGGCTCAATCCATTCGGCCCACGGTTGCTCAGGTACACCACTGAAGGTTCCATTGTAGAGCTATTTCTCTGTTTCTCCCTGTTAGTGGACAGTGACACCTTGTGCACTGCCATGCCCACCAGTTAAACCTTATCATGCAACAGGTCTGCTTACCTCTCACAGCTGTCAGAATATTTTCTTTTTTCCAAAATCTCCTGCCTGTCTCCCGCCGCATTACGGTATTGATACATCCACTGGAGCTGTGGCAGATATTCTAGACGATGCTTGTGTTTCCACAGCAAGTTTTAGTAGCGTCCTAGAAGAAACTTTCCCCACAGCACAAGAAAGTCAGAAGTATTAACAATAAAGGCATTTAAAACAAATAACAAATAACAAAACTATTTAATTATGTAGCTTACTCAACCATGGTAGAAGAAAAACCCAGTCCCCAAAGAGAACTGCAGTCCAGAATAAAGTGTGTGGCAGGAGGATTCTCGTGTTTGAACATTAACACACTTTGAAACAGTGTTTTGAAAATGGACAAGATGACCACTGATGGCACCCAGCCACCTCCAGATGCCGACACAGCTATTGCTGCAACAATGCCGTGCAGGATGCGGTGGTCTGGTAATGTCTCAGTAACAGTACAGTGCTGTGAAGTAATGATGGAGCAGTCAAAGGCTCACTTTCAGAAAGCCCGGCACTTAGACCCTGAATTGTTTCCGCTGTCTAAGACCAGTTTCTCCCAAAAGCAGCTGGGCAGTGCAAAATAACATTTCCCAATGATCTGCAGAGAGAAACTGAAAGATGAGCTGATGGCGGGACACAGTAATGCAGACTTCTGCTATGTCACTTTTGAGGATGGTAACTGCGAACATTCTCCAGAGCACTTTTTCTAAAACACTGAAAGTAACAAATAGTCATCACATTCCCCATGACATCAGCAGAGTCAAAGAGGTGTTTCACTACACTAAAGAGGCTTACTTCATTATTCTCGGGTACTATGGGACAGGAAAGCCTAAGCTCACTGTTATGCTGTCTATTGAACGGGAGTTCACCAAAAACTAACTTGATTTCAATGACATATTGTTTAACCTGTTTGCGTCCCAGAAAGCTTGTAGATGTGAGCTTTTTTTCAAACAAGGTAGCCCTGTCTGTCTTCAACAATGACAGTTGTTTTTGCTGTGGTTATCGAATTGCTTTATTCAGGACATGATGTTTGACACAATGTGTTGCAAAACAGGCTGTAATTGGCAGTCGCTGCAGTTGGAACACATTTTGTAGTGCATCCCTATTTGGACTTTTCTGATATTGTAGGCTCAGATAAAGTGTTCTGTTTCATTAAAAATGACAAGTGCTGGGCGCTGATTAGCTCAGTTGGTGGAGCAGGCGTCCCATGTACAGAGGCTTTGTCCTCGCTGCAGTTGCCCCAGGTTCGAGTCCTGGCCTGGGACCCTTTGCTGCGTGTCACTCCCCCACTCTCTCATCCTATGTCCTGTCATCTCTCAAGCTTGCCCTGTCAATAAAAAGCCATACAAAGGCCAAAAAAAAATAAAAAATGGCATGTGCTGTCCAATGAGGCACAAGGCAGGGTGGCCACTGGACATTGAGCTCTGACACAAGCCCCTCATTTACTATATGTTTTGGACTCATAAATGACTTAAACCCCAGGGTTTCCCCCAGTGTATTATAAGCCTGGCGTGTCGCCAGGTCTTACTTGCCCCTCCGCCAGGCAAAGCATTGTTTATTTATTTATTTTAAATCAGTTTTTGCGCTCCATCAACACGTGATCAGTTGTCTTTTTCATCACCTGACAACGTCACAACTTCGTCGCGCATAACGGGACATGTCTTCGTCGGACATCATGCTCATCAGACCGCTGCTTCACCAGCTGACCGAGAGGAACGCACTAAGTCGACGTCGACCTCGTAGCCGTTAACTTGAGCCGAGCCGCAGCTCTAGTGGCTCAGCCAGCTGCTGCAGCGGCTAGTAGCTGTTAGCTGTTAGCACGTCGTCCCCTGCAGCGTCAGAGCTCCGGACTTCTGTGAGCCGAGGTGCTTTCACCAGATGTGAAAGTGACCCAGTGTTTAATTTTTCAGCTTGTACGGTTCGCGTTTACACACGTTTGTTTTCTCTGGTCCAAACAGTAGATTACAGAGTATCTTTGGTAGATCCGTGATTGTCACGTTTCCATGACGACTGACCGGAAAAAGATGCGTGGTCATGTTTACGTGAGGAAAAAAATAAAAATCTCTGAGACACCAGGCAGTTGTTTTTTAGTGCAGACAGTTAATATTATTTATCTAAATAGTATTTTTATTATATATTTATTTTTGTGGTTGGTTGAACAGCATTCCAAGAGTGCAATCTGTAAGACCTGGTGTTAAATAAATGTCTTATAATAACATATGATAATAATAATATTTTCAAATTTCCAGCCAACTTTTAACATTGATCTTAAAGCCTTATGGAATCACTCCTTCTAAATTCTACTACTCCATTAATGAATCTGTTACCTATAGGGCCCTGCCATCAGTCAATGGTCAGGGTCAGGCCCCTGACACAAAAAAACACGCTTGGGCACTGTGGGGCCGCTGATGGGCCACCCTACCACCAGGCTTAACAAGTTTTCTGGGGGAAACTCTGAACCCACATTAAAAGTCGCTGAAACAACAAAATTGGAGAAATTGTGTCAAAAAAGGAAGCAAACACGACCAAGAGACAAGATTTGGGCCGATGGCACCAAGCTACCGACGCTGCTAACGAGGACATGGCTATGCTTATTAAGCAAGTTATGGCCACGGAGATGGAAAACTTGCAAAAAAATGGTAGCCAACATGCTTAAAGAGTCTCTGACCAAAGCTCTTGACCCCATAGAAAAAAATATGGCAGAGAATGGAAACATCTTGCGGTCACTTAAAGAACAAGCTGAAAACCACGGCAAAAAGTTCAACACGGTGTTCAACAAAATAGATACTATCCAAACCAGCCTGCGCAAGACCGAGAAAGATACAAATTCATGCATCACAGAGGTGAATATCCTACGAAGGAGGATACATGAACTTGAGGACAGGTCGAGGAGGAACAATGTGCGGCTGGTCAACTTACCGACCGGCACTGAAGGTGACGATCCGAGAGGCTTACTCCAGAAGATGCTTCCTATATGGTTTCCCTCTCTCAAGAATCTACATGACACACCACTGGAGATTGATCAAGCACATTGGATATATTCTAACAACACCTCCCGACTGCGGACTATGATTTTCAGGCTCCTGCGATTCACTACCACCAGGCCATTCTGGAGGGAGCCAGGTGGGCCAAGCCCACTCTACCTAACGGCACCCAGCTGCACTTCTTCTCCGACTAGGAACGACACAGGAGCGACAGATGTACAAGGAGCTCCGACAACTCTGCAGAGGAGGCGGATGAGGCCCCAAAGTCATTGGTGCTGTGGGAGGCAGAGGAAGTCACGGAGCTGGGAGCAGACGAGCAGCGGGAGGACACAGAGATGCAGTGAGGAGTTTGTATGTATGTGCGAATGGACACGAAGAAATTGGTTTAATAGTGATTGTTTAATTGTGGTTTTCTACAAGTTTGTTACAATTTAGTTAGATGGTTCTTAACACAGTTAAATAGAATAGCGATATTTTGGAAAAGGATCTCCAAAAAGGTTACACAGAAGCAAAGGAAAGTAATCTTAAAATGAAACAAGCAGAACTAAATAATTTGCTAAGAAGCAGGGCTGAACATATGATCCATATTACCAAACATAAATACTATGCAGAGGGTAGCAGACCAAGTCGTCTTCTTGCCTTAACTCTCAAACATCAAGAAGCCAAAAGGACCATACCTGCAATTAGATGTGAGGAACGTGGTGTAGTATTTTTAACAGAAGAAATAACTGAGACATTTAAAGAATAATTTTAAATTAATTTTAAAGATCGATATATGTGTGGACGAGTCCCTTCAGTAGATGATTTCGCCAAGTTCTTTAGTGATTAGACCTCCCTACATTATCACCAGATGATATTTAATCTCTGGACGCCTTAATCACATTGAATGAGCTACTTAAAGCTGTTAAATCTACAAACAAGGGCCGTACACCAGGAATAGATTAGATACCTGTCAAGCTATACCTGACACTTTGGGATATACTAGGACCGATATGGTAGAAACTATTAATTATGCTATTGAAAACTGTATGTTCCATAGAGATCTGAATACTGCGCTTATCACAGATATTGCCAAACTTGGCAAAGATTCACTGGAATGTGCCAACCATCGCCCAACATCTTTAATAAACGCTGACTTGCACATAATTGCTGAAACCCATAAAATCCCACCCACATGTGGACTGCTGTTTCAAGATTCAGAGAAGGCGTTTGATCGCCTAGAAAGGCCATACCTTTGGAGAGAATTAAAAGAATTTAAATTTGGAGACAGATTATAAATATGATTAAAACGTTATATGCTAATCCCTCTGCTCGTGTATGTAAAGGAGGTGGCTTTTCAGAACTATTTGACATAAAACGGGGAACGCGGCAGGGAGACCCTTTGACCCCCTCATCTTTAATATCTCTGTGGAAACACTCACACAACTTAATAGAAAATGTCCTCAGATCTCACCAATCACAATAGTGGCTACGTCACACTCAATATCGCTTTATGCAGATGATACATTTATGTATGCCGATATTCAACAGTCTCTCCCTCATATTTTAAAAGTGTTGGAGCAATTTGGCTATATTTCTGGATATAAAGTTAATCTGGCAAAATCAGCACTAATGCTACTCAATACAGATAAAAGTAAGGTGGTGCTTCCACCACAGATTAAAGTCATGAATGAGGTCACATATATGGGTATTAAAATCAACACTTTCCTCACATCTATTGCCAAAACCAATTATACTGTAATTCTGAAGAAAATATAGGAAGATGTTTAAAGATGGAGACACTTGCCAGCATCAGTCCCAAACCGCATATCCTACCTCGCATCAACTTTGTTAGTTCCACTGAATGATATAAATGGTTCAAACTCTATCCTGGGTATTGAAAAGCTAGTATCCAGGTACAATGTAGAGAGACACTCCCTCTTCTTCTAGTTCAGAATAAGATTAGCTGGAAGGCCTATATGGTTCCCTGGGGTTCAGAGCTAGAAGAGCATCCTATTTTAAAGTGGATTCAAATTGCGCCAAGGAGAATAGTATCATATATTTATGACAAATTACTTTCACAACAATACTTACCCACATCAGGAATGAAAGCTTGGATTAGAGACAGTTGAAGTAGGAGATGAATTAAATTGGAATGTAATTTGGAGGAATGTTTCTAATGCGTCAAAAAACCCAAACCATCAGTATATACACTTGAACTTTTGTCATCAAGCATATATTGCACCTAGATGTAGACACCAAATGAAACTGACACAGGACCCATTTTCCTCATTCTGCCCTCATGTAACCATAGGCTCTTTTATGCATGTTGTGTGGGAGTGTCCTGGTATTTTGGGGGAACATTGTTTGTAATCTGGAAATTCTGACTGAAGCCAAACTACTAATGGACCCCTCTGTACATTTGCTAAATGATGACACTGACCTGGATATTGGTAGAAACTCTAGGAAGATTTGGCTTACAGGCTTGACTGCAGCTAAGAAGATGGTAGCACAATGCTGGAAACCGCCCCACGATATTTCTCTCATACACTGACTTCACAACTTTTTGGACATTTCTTACCAAACTATCCTCAGCACGAATCAACAAAGACCAAATACTATCTCAATGTGGAAAAATCTGATCAGTAACCTGATTCCAATTTGTCTGTGTAGTAGTGTTTAAAATGTCAATTATTGTTGGATGGAGCAGATGGGGAAGAAGGGAGAGGGTGGGAGGGGTGGGAGAAATTGTAAAAATGTAGTTGCGACACAGTTATTTCATTGCATGTTTTGTGTATAAGATCCTGCTGTTGTAATAAAAAAATAATGACCAAAAAGGCATGTGCTAAAAAGAGTCACATGGTGTGTGTGTGTGTGTGTGTTTGTGTGTGTGTGTGTGTGTGTGTGTGTGTGAGAGAGAGAGAGAGAGAGAGAGAGAGAGAGAGAGAGAAGGGGAGGGGGTTGATAACATGTAAATATTTAATGAATTCCTCACATATTGAGTATGTAATTGCACATCCAATTGCTTTTTGGAATAATAATAATAATAATAATGTACCTCAAAACTTACTTACAGAACAATAGTTACATACGTTTCACACTGTATTGTGCATTCACATTATAATGATAACAACTCTTTGCAGTGACCAGTAAAGATTCCCTTGTAATCAGTGTGTGCTGTCATCAATATAGGTCTACCTTGACGTTTCCAGAAAGAAGCTCAAAGTTTCCAACGTCCCCTCTACCATGTCATTGGAGAGAATGGCTGACCGACTGGAGATGAGTTTCTCTAAGCCTAGCAGAGGAGGTGGAGAAGTGGACAGTGTGGAGTACGATGAGAACACTGGGACAGGACAGATCACCTTTCTCCAACCCGGAGGTACAACTCTCAGCGCCACATTTACTAAGACAGTAGGGAAGTGTATGTGAAAGAAGTAAATGGGTCCTCAGTGAATTGCAGCCACATTTTGTGTATATTTACAGTAGCTCCTGATTTGCTCATTAGACAGACAGTTCCTGGACAAGGACTGAAACTGAAACACATTATGTACAGAAGGGCAAGCCCAATAGGCATAGTTTAGCAGTGACATTTGATTGCAAGTACCAAGTTCTTAAGGAAATTATCATTTGAAACATTTCCTGCCGTCAAACATAGGTACAATAGAAATGTTAAAGCAGGACATGGGTGGCAAAATATAAAAAAAAATATATAAATATAAGCCCCCTCAACCAGTAGAGATAGGGGGATGCAGTTTTTGACAGTGGTAATGGAGTGGATGTCTTATTAACACTGCAAATGTCAAAAGAAGTGTAGTGATTGCACAGTTCACTGATGGTTAAGTTCCCTCAAGTTCAACACACACCTAAACAGCTTATCTGCTGATAATTTTTTGTTTTAAATAATTGGATAATGTGTTCGAATCTTGAGATTTATATAGAATAAAAGTACAGTATGTTTCTTTAGCAATTACAATTTTCCTTGTGGCCTGGGTAAATGCTACCAACACTGTGTTCATGACTGGCCTTTAGAGGCGCAGAATTTTCCCTACAAATCCAACCATTTCAATCTGGTCGACCATCATAATCAACCTCTGTTAACATGTCTGTACCTGTTACATGGAAACACTCCCTACAGGGATAGGCATACCCCAACTCTGATCTGTTTGATATAGTAAAAATTGCTTTTGTCAAAAATATCAAAATATTGAAAAATATCAACTCTGGATTTTTGTAACTGTTTCAATACTCATCTTCCACAGTATTGACACTAATACCAGCTATACAGCTAGTTGACACAAAACACTGCAGTGTCCACATAGCCCCACCTCCTCCCCTCCTATGACTTGTGACTATGGTCACAAGTAGATTACCTTAAATACTGTTGTGCTTAATACACAGTAACCAAGCCTTGTTATATTTATCTCTGGTAATGCTTTACAATAAGCACACATTTATTAACATTACTTAATGCAGTAAAAACATTAATAAGGTGTTAATTCATGTAGTAGTTAATAGTTTATTAACAACAACAATAGAACAAGGACAAATATGTTAACATTACTTAATTGAATAGTAACATTTTGCTATGAGTCAATGTGTCAAGTAATCATTTACTAATGATGTTCTATTTACAGTTAAAACAATAGTGACGAAACCTTACTTGACATTAGCTAATGGAATCATTACCATTTACTTACATTCAATTAATAGTTAACTTATGTTTCAAGCCATCATTTACTAATGGTGGTCCATCTTAATTAAGTTGTTAATTCATACGTTGTACAATAAGTTATTAAGCCTCTATTAACATTTGATAAAATAGAAATGTTAGCAAATTGCATTAGTAAATGCATTAATCAGCAATACCTAGCAGTTAACTAACAGTTAACTTGTGTCTGTTTATCATTAATTAATTGTGTTCCTATTAATTATACATTATTAGTTTATAAAGATTATATTCACATTAGTTAATACAATAATAATATTATTAAGTCTTAATTAATACATCAATAACCATTAAGTCAACAAATGTCTCTTGTTTACATTTATTATGGGTTTACATATTAATTCATGTACTTACTAATGTTAGTATATGGTTGATAAAGATGTTCGTTGACATGTATGTCATCAGATCCTTAGCTACTGTCCCAACATTACTTCACCATAATTAACCATAAATGAATGCTCTTTGTGACTTTTGAAGACTTCCTAAATGCACAAGAGTGGTGAAGAAGAATCCCTTAAATAAAGCAGCTGATTCCAATAAATCCTAAGATCATGTCTAAAATATTTATTTCAAAAGCTAAAAATAAAATTTTTACTGGAGAGTGACCTCTGTCCTGTCAAGTTTATAATTACGGCTTTTATTTTAGTTGCTTAAAAGTGGCTTCTTTAATAATAAAATCTGAGCGTACACGCATCATGAACCAGCTTATGTGGGCGCATCTTACTATCTAAATAATCCGCCCTTTATTTATTATTTATTAAAATATTGCCATCACTTTCTGCTGTGTCAAAATAGCAATGTGCTATCAATGCGCCTGACCACACCTCATTTTAAGACAAATATGCCCAGGGGCCACATAGGTGTGTGCAAGTACATTTGCTGCTTGCACCACGTGGGCACTGGGCGTGAAAATGACAACTGCATTGGTGAGAAACTATTAATGACACTTGTGCTTGGCTGTGCACCACCTTTTGCAAGGTATAAGATAGGAACCTTATCATTTCTGCTGTTGGGGGATTGCAGGTAATTTAATTAATATGTTCCTCACTAAAGGCATATTTCACCCACCCGCCTCCCATCCACTATTAATCAGAACGATTAATAGTTCAGCAGGAGGTAGAGCTGAACCACAAATTTCTCCTGATGAGCAGTTCGGCACCTGGCATGGCAGACTCTGTCATCAGTGTGTGAATGTGTGTGTGAATAGGCGAAAGTGACAAGTGTTGTAAAGTGCTTTGAACGGTCAGTAGACTGGAAAAGTGCTATAGAAATGCGTAAGTCCATTTACCATTCATCTATAATTTTTATGGATGTTCAGAGTTTTGCACAGATGAGACTCTGAAGACCTGTTTTTTCTGGATTTGGTTGCACTTAATTACACAGTCCAATGTAGGCAAATCGGCCCTGTGAATGTCATTGAATTTTGTGTAGCCTGCAATTGCGTGGTTTCTCTTGGTTTGACAATATTGTTTGCTTGTTCAAAATAGCTGTCTCTTGTCCTGGTGTCAACAATCTGTGCCTTCCACCATGGCCATCTCTCAGTTCAGCAGAAGATCCAAAAATATGAAATAATTGATTACAGTGACCTAAATAATTATAAATATGAAATGAAATTACAGGGAGGAGCTTCCTGGTTATACTCAAGATGGCAGCTTGATTTTCGTGCTCCCTGATGGTTTAGTAGAATAACCATGTGAACATTTCAGATAATATCGAAGTGAGCTTTTTTGTATATGATGGAAAAAAGCTAAAAGCTTAAACAGTCATTACAATCCCACAAGGTTCTGATGTAATGGAAACATTGTTCACTACTCCAGTAAATAGGACAGACCTGCCCAATTACATTATATTAGGTTGCTGGTCACTGGGCAGCTTTGACTCTGGTTGTAGAGCAGTCATCCAGCAATCGGAAAGTTGGTGGTTCGATTCCCAAAATTGTCCCCAGTGGCTCTTCCATCAGTATGTGAGTGGGTATGTATTGTTATTGCTCCTGAGGAGTGCCTTGCATGGAAGCCTCTGCCACCTGTGTAGAACGATTAATTTTTAGAACTCCTTAGAGCGCATAATTCTAATCTCCTCCGTGAAGTTCAGATGGCTAATAAGAAAGCCATGCGCTATTTAGATAACTTGCACGCAGCAGAGTTAGATCTTTGCTCACACAAGGAGGAGTTGTTAAGGCTTAGGTCAGAATGTCTTTTCCCCACCACAGCCAATGTGATTCTGGTTACTCTGATTCACACTTCTCCCTTGATGGAAGGTTAACTCCCTCTCCACTCAGAAGATGTGAACAATTCCCAACTGACCAAGTCCTTGGGAATGAAGTCAGTTCCTCAACCTCCACCGAGAGTCAGAGATAACAGTTACATGACTTCCCATCTTCCTGAAACAGACAGTGAGGTCAGAGGTCGTTTATCCCCCAGAAGATATTCTTCCCACTGTTCCCAGTCTCTGATGCATGACACCTTCATCAGTGCCCATCCCTCTGAAAGGGGGACCAGGTTACTCCAGGACTGCCCCACCTGATAACAGCTGTCCTGCCCCTGCCTCTCAGCTAGACAGAACTGTGTTGTCCTTCCAAGACATGAAGTGCTGCTGCAACAGGCTGCCACACGCCAGGCGCCATCTTTCACTTGTAGAAGGCCTTATGTAGAAATCTTGGCCCAGAATTACGACCAGCGAGCATACTGTTCAGATGATGACCACAGCTTCTCTGACCAAAAGACCTAGAAAACACACACACACACACACACACACACACACACACACACACACACACACACACACACACACAGATATATACAATGAACAAAATGACAAGACCCTGACAATTTCTATTCTATTTATTCGACTATATATTCTATATATCTATTCTGTATATATTATGTTAACAAATTAAGGGATCCGCTCTGGTTATGGCTTTGTTTGCTTGCTTGTTTGTTTGTTTGTTTGTTTGTTTGTTTGTTTGTTTGTTTGTATAATTATGCTGTCCAAGGAGAAGGTTTATTGGTATCCTACCCAATTTAAATAATTTACTGGATTAACTCCCAACATTATAATATGCATCTTTATTACTGTACATCCCCTCATTTTTTTCCCTTTTAAATAGTTAATGGAAAATTATATGGGATATACTGTATATTGTCTAAGAGAAGGATAATGAATAAGAAGAAATTTATGTTTCAAAGTCATAATGCTTACTTCTAATGCTCTCTGTAATATGCAAGACTGTTGCTTTCTAGCTGGTGAAACGCCTTGTCCTTCAGATAAAATATGAGAAGAAAACAAGAAATTACATTACTGTGACATTGGCCAACAATCACTGTGTAACATAAGCCTACTGATATGTGGGACTATGTTTTACTACAGTACATATACATAAAGCGGAGTAGTATAGTGTAGATTGTAGATAGCTTACCGGATCTAATTTCTGAATGTATGGATGACAGATGCAACAGTGTTGTGGTTCAGGTTGGGCTGAATTCTGCCAAGCCTCCCTACTCAATCCATGGTTGAGCACGTAACGTGATCACATCTGATACCATCTATACCGTTTCCCTCCATTTTCCTCCGAAATAGGTGAGCTCATCTGCCATGTTTCGGTAATACTGGGCAGGGGCACCATATAGGGGGGAAAAGTTAGGACAATTCCAAGGGCCCCAAAAAATAGGTAAAAACTAATATACAATTATTAAACCATCATCATTGAGTATATATTTCAAATATAATAATACAAGTAATGATCTCTTTGTTTTTACATGTTTTTGGCAGTAAAAGTTAAATATCCCCATTGACCAAAAAGTAAACATCCATATTGACCAACCACCCCCCTGTATCTGCATGAAATTTGGTCCTGCCTTAGTGCACTTATCAGTGACCGTGTTTAGTTGCAGTCAGTAGATGCGCCAGAGCTACAGTGATCACAATGTTGCCTAAATCAAAATCTGGTTTTCAAAAAAGGAAAGAGAGGAAAGAGAGAGAGGAAAGACAAAGGAAAGTGTGTCAATCTGTAACCCAGTTTTTCAACAAGAAAGGTGGGTAGCCTATAGTCTGTGAGTGGTATTAACCTGTTGGCTAGCTAGCTACAGACTAGTGTTAGCCTACATTTCATCAACATTTAATCAGTGCAGGGAAACGTTTAGCAAGATATTCATATTAAATCATTGTCCCTGCCCCTTTTAGCAGACTTAACAACAGATGAGTCAGCAGCACCCCAGTCTCCCCATAACTGTACCCCTCCCTGTCCCAGTGAAGAAGGTGAGCAACATTGTGTTCAATGACATGCCAGTTAGCATCATTGTAGGGAGTCTGTGGGGATTTCTCTGTCTCTCTTGCTCTTTTTACCATTAGAAAAAAAAGGAAACAATTATTAATGACAGAAATTCAAACACAAATTATTTTCTCACATAATGATCATTATGAAATAAATAAAAATAAAAAAACAACCTACTGTCTGTACTGGATGCTGGACAGTTGGAAACAGTGAGTAGCATACCTCAGCCTGCATGTAAGTTACAGACAATATTGGAATAATCCAGCCCAAAATTCCTGGCGGCGCCCCTGATACTGGGGCTCTGATTTCTAAGTGCGTGTGTGTGTGTGTGTGTGTGTGTGTGTGTGTGTGTGTAGTTGCTGAGAGCCTGGCCCTGAGAGGAAAGTACCGTGTCGATCTGGACTCTGAAGTGAATGTGCAAGTTGGAACCATTTACAAATACCAGCTGTGCAAGTTTCAGGTAAGATTCAACACTATGTGGATGATCACACCGAGAAATGTCGCAAAAAAATGTAATCAACAAAACCATTGTTTATCTATGGTATGACGCAACTGATGTTTTTCTCCTTACTTTTTTAGTGATTTTTTGAGGTTGAAATATTTAAACTTTGTAGTGGTAGCTGTGGGGTTACATATTTTTTTTCATTTATTACATTTAATTGCCTGATTGCTCAACAGGCAACAGGCATGCTGTTTGGTCCAAAACATGCTCTTCTAGGGTGCATTTGAGGCTGCTGGACCTGGTATAATATGCTCCATGTGATCGGATGCTAAAACTGGTTAAAGCTACCATTCAGTCGTTTATACAGCATGCCCACTTCAACCAGCATAATTATCATAGTCTGCATTCCTCCTCTCCTGCCTGTTTCCCCCCAGATAACACATACAGAGTAAAACTGATCAGTTCTACACCAAACGTTCAACAAACCACACTGATATCCTAAGCCTAAAACTACGGCCAGTGGTGAAAAGTAACTTAATTGTTCATTTATCATTTTAGAATGCAGGGCTCTACTATGAATCAATTCAAATCATCAGATCAATTCATTTAAGAGCCCAAAATCACAATCACATTGCCTCAGTGAGCTTCACAAACTTTACAGTGAACGACATCCTCTTTCCTTAGAACCTCGATTTGAGTGAGGAAAAACTTGCAATATTGAGGGAAAAAAAAACAAGATCCCAAGATCCCTCTCCCAGGACGGACAGACCTGCAATACATGTCGCACGTACAGAACAGAACAACAAAATCACAATTTACAAATTGAATTGACGGAAAATCTGATACAAATTAAAATATATGTAAAGTGTGTGGCTCCAGGAGACAACTGAGCAGGCCGAGGCATCGCCAAGTGGTGCCCGAGCCACATGACCTCCTGTCCACCGTGGTGACCTGGAAGAGGGCAGGCCACACAGGATAATTAGCAGTAAAACAGAGAAGATCAGAGTGAAGATGCATCACATTTTACAGAAGTACAGATATAAAGAGATAGTGAAACAGAGGAGAGCAATGATCCAGCGGAGCCCAGGGTATGATGATCCAGATCCGTCAATACGTGAGGCAGCAGGAGCCAGGAGAGGAAGATGGTCCCAGGGGCCCATGATACATCAGAAGGGAGTCTGAATGAAAAGAGAGGAGGAGGAGAAAGAGGAGGAGGAAGCTATAGAGAGTGAGAGAGTGACACAGCTTGAAGCGTGTGGAGACAAAAAACAAAAACAAAAGTTATAGAAATGTGATGTTAATCAGAATAAACAGAGTGTTTCATGTCGGCAGGACAATGTGAATTCTAATACTATAGGTAACTCATTGAGACTGAGACCGACCCACTGAAGAAGCTAGCAATCCAAGTCAAGGACTAATTAAAGGCTAAGTCAAAGAAGTGAGTTTGGATTTTAGATTTAAAGGTGTCAAACTTTAAAGTTGGTCTGACAGTATGCCATGATCTGTGGTATCACATGCAGCGCTGAGATCCAGTAACAGATGCACCATAGTAGAGTGTGGGTCAATAGTAAGTAGAATGTTATTTACCACTTTAGTAAGTGCAGTTTCGGTGGAATGACAGGCTCTGAAAGCTGACTGAAAAGGTTCAAGAAGATACTATTAGGTAGGTAGCCTGAAAGTTGCTGGGACAAGACTTGAGAGAAGAAGAAAAGGTTTGATACCTGTCTATAATTATTTAGAGATCCTGGGTCAAGATGGTTTCGTAAGTAGAGGCTTAACCACAACAGACTTAAAACTAGTAGGGACAGCACCGCAAAGGTTTTGCCGGAAGGCGGTCCAGGTAAGTTGGTTTTGAAGTTGAGACCAGTTTAGACAATATCTCAAGAGAGATATTTTCAAAACTGTTAAGAGCTGAGACTAACTGGGAATCAGCATAAGGATGGTTTACAGTCAACTTTGCAGAGGAAGCCAGAGATGAAGAGATAATTTTGGTTTGGTTTGGTTTTGGTTTCAATTTTATTGCAAAAGAAATCACTGTCAACAGTGGTTAACATAAAAATCTCAGATATAGATCAACAGCTGTGGTCTCTTGGAATTCACATCACTGGTGACATTCTCTCCTCATCTGACTCTGAAGAAGTGAAAAAAGCTGTTTAACTGTACACTGGGTAATGATGAAGCTAATATAAGTGATTCATTTCAGACCTTCACTGGCTCTCCGAAGCGAACCATCCTCCTGGATGACATTGAGGACATGGAGGATGAGGAGGACCTGCAGGATCACTTGGAGATCCACTTCCAGAAGCCCAGCAACTATGGTGGTGAGATAGAGTGCATCAAGTACATCTCCAGGGGGAAGGCTCTGCAGGCATTTTTTTCTCTGTGAAGACACCATAGAGATGGAAGTCTTACTTTTAACCAGCAGGAGCCAAACCCCCTACAGCTACAACATGTAAGAAAAGTAAAAAGAGTTAGTAGACTTACTGTTAGAAGTAGAAAATAATATTTGAAATGTGTTTTTATAATCTTTCAATAATTTCATGTCTAAATTAGAGGGATGCATTTTGGAAAATTCATTCATTTGGTTTGAATTTAATTATGTTTTTTTTTATCATAAGATGAGGGTGTTTTGTTACATACAAAGGCCATCACCATGGCACTTTAAAATTACTCATGAAGTTTGTTTCCAGTGTCCTTTCACATATATGTAGAAAACTGTATGCATGTGTACATCTTCATTAAATGTAGACTCTTGTCCTATGTTAAAGCAGGATTTCACACCCCCAATCACATCTGTAATTGCATATACCATATGTGTGTTTCGTTTATCAATGTTACACAATAACATGGAAATCCAATCTCAGTTGTTGAAAGATAGTCTCACTAAATAATGTCATGAACAATAGTGTTTATAGAACTACACATTTATCAGGTGACAGTACTGAGGAGTATTTATTCACGTGTTTGATGATTTGTACCTTAAACAGAATGCACCCAGTATTACTTCCCCCTGCTGTGTTTTATCGTAGGGCTGTTTTCAGTCAGAATCCCAGTTAACAGGGATAACTAGGACCATAATCTACAGATATTAAATTTGTGCTTGAACTATTCATCTGTAATCAAGTAAATATTATTCAATATCCTGTATTTGAGTGATAATTTGCATTTACATTACATTTACATTATTTACATTAAGAGGGAACTGTGTTTTCTTAGAGCACATAAACACATAAACTAGTTACTAAGCCAACATTAAAGCTGCTGTAAGCATTGCTGTCTGTGGCTAACAAAACACTCTATAACAGTCATTACTGTTGGAATATAGAGGTATGTATCACTAATTTTAACAAGAAATTATAATTAATATCATTGTTTTTCTTGCATTTGATATATTTTATCATATTATGATACATGATATATATATGTATATATATATATATATATATATATATATATAGAGAGAGAGAGAGAGAGAGAGAGAGAGATATTATGTTAGTTATGGAAGCCCAGTTTTCCAGAAAAGGGAAACATATATGAAATGTTATATATTACAAAAGATTTATATAATCGGGATGATGAAATAGAAAGTCGTAATTATGAAATAGAAAGTCAAACTTTTGACTGCATCATCTTTTAGTCGTAAACCTACTTATGCTTTGCAGGCGGGTAGGGCTGGAGCCGATTACAGCCGACATTTGGCAAGCAGTGGGGTACACCCTGGACAAGTCACCAGTTCATCACAGGGCTGACATATGGGACAAACCAATCACGCTCACATTCACACCTGTGGGCATCTTTGAGTAACCGATTCACTTCACTTCCATGTCTTTGGACCGTGGGAGGAACCCTGAGTACTGGGAGAGAACCCACACAAGCACCGGGAGTGCATTATATTGACTTTAAATGTTTCACAATATAAGAGTTAAACTGGGCAGTACAATAACATGCTGCTTACAAACCCAACATATTATTGCAAGGCCTTTCCATACACATTTGCTGGCTGGCTCTACTATTTAATTCAGCACATCATACAGTCACGCCAGGCATTTGTATTTCCATTAAAACAGGAGTAGCTGCTTGAAGGTGTGTCTTTAACTAATGATGCTCTTGGAGGAGCGGCTGTAAATATTCATGCTTCTCACAATATTATAGTATATAAGAATAGCAGAGCTTTGTCATTGGCCATTTAGTAGTAAGTCGCAATAAAAGTTTCCCATTAAAATACAGAAATGTAGAGTTTTCACTGGCAGTAACTTAACACAACTCTTGAAAAGAGTATACATTAGGAAACATTATGTAAAAGATTCTAACTGGGAAAAGGTTGGGCAACATTTTCTGTTAATTATTATGGCGCAAGGATGGGCTCTCTTTATTAATTAATTTGGACTTGTCTTTAGTTCCCGAGTTGGATCCCTAGAGTGGGTCAATAGATGACTTTTTCAAAGACTGGTATTGTGCTGGTGGACTCTTAAAAAAAAAAAAAAAAAAATTGGAGACCTAATAGTCTACTCAATAATGATGGTAAATTATTTGCTTTGATTTCTTCCTAGATGATTAGAGCAAGGCTTAAATCAATTGATTGATGAGGAGACATGTTAGTAACAATATTAGTTTGTTATGCAAATGATATATTAGATTGATTTTTACGAGGCGTTTGACACCATTGAACATTGAGTTAGTTTTTAAAACCATTTCTTTCTTGGTTTTGGAAATTACTTTCAAAGTGCAATTCAGACACTATATAATGACTGTTCCAGCACTGTGAAGTTAATGTTTAGTACCTCAGAAAGATTTGACATTTTTTGTGTTATTAGACAAGGCTGTCCAGTCTACTTTTTGTCCTTGTTAGTTACCCAAAAAATGGCTACTCATGTTAAAAGCAGTGGCTTGTATAAATAAGTTTGGTAATGTTACAAGTTTAAAGTTGAACTTGGACAAATCGATTGTATTTCCAATTAAACCTTATGATCTGTTGAATTGTCGTGGGATCCCTATTAAAGAAAAAGTGACTTACAACTTAGGCATTGTTATTTGCAAGAATGTTGAACAAAGGTGTATATTTAACTTTATATTATTATATTATTGAAAATACAAAACTGAAACTAAACTTGCTGTTTATGAGAGATATTTCTCTATATGGCAGGGTCCTATTATCAAAAGCAGAAGGGATATCTAGATCAGTCTAAGTCTCTTTGTCTGTCAGTATCCCAACAAATGTGACTAAGAAGTTGGATATGATATATGATTAAATCTGGAGGAAAAAAAAACATTATCTCAAAAAAGGAGGTATTAGATGTAATAGAGAAAAGGGTGGTCTTGAGGTCTTGGATTTCAGTATCTTGAATAATCCTTTTACGTGGGTTATAGAATTTTTTTTTTGTAATTATCTTTTTATTGATATCAAAATACATAATTCCTTCCACAAATTACATCCTGTATAATGTCTTCTAGACATACAATGCAGTACAAGAACTCCGTACAGGAGATGCAAACCCTAAACATACACAATCTCATTTATAGTCATCCATACAGCAGGATTACACAAAGACAAGTACAGGTTTGTTTTCTTTTTTTCCAGTGCTTTCTCATTTCCATTCCCTTTTAACAGAGTCATTTTCCTCTTAATGGAGGACACTGAAACACAATCATGTGAACAAATGAACAATTTAAAGTCTGTAGCAAGAACCAAGGGGTCTATAGGATACAGTACTTCTCCTTGACAAAGTCTGATCTCAGTGGTGATTGTAAGGGAAATTCTCCTTGTTGAAGTAGAGAGTTGCTAATTCTCTGAAGAACTTCAGAATCAGTATCATGAATCAGACCTCTTTAATACATGCTACATGGAGAGAAGACCCAAAGTGTTCTCTCCCGTCTTCCAAATGTTTCTGACTTAAATACAAACAGAGTGGGGGGTTACAACATTTCTTCCCAGAACAATGACCCCTTGATGTTTGGTGGATCGTCTCTTTCCCAGGACAGTGACCCTTTGATGCTTCATTAGAATGTAAATGTCATCTACCATCTATCTTCCTGTAACACCTCAGACGAGAGGCAATTGTCTCTCGTCTGACTTTATGACACTTACAGCAAGTGACATCCTGATATGGTGTTTACAGTATATGTCTTACTGAATGGAAAACTATTTAATTTCTCACATTCCTCCCTTTTGACACAAAGTGTCAACACAACATTTCTGGGAATTAAATTCAAAATTCAAATAAAACAAAACCATTAACAACAACCAGCAACAACAAACAACGACAAAAAATCACTTAATTTGACCTCAAAAATTCTCTTCGTTACAGTACATAGAAAATACAACAACACACAATCAATTAGTTCATCAGCATTGAACTCCAAAAATCTGTAATCATTTTTTTCAAACTAGTGCTGCTTTTTTGTTGTATTTCTTGATCAGCTGGGCTACTGTGGTTGTTCTGATGTCATCTTCTTCTGGGGTCATTTGCCTCTGTGTAGTCGGCATGCCAATGTCACTTTTGTCCTCTGTGTCTTCTCGCACCCTCGTTGATAACAGTCCACTGCCATCCTTCTGTGATGGATGGGTGTCTAAGTATCAGTATAATGACATCAGTTTGACTGGTGATTGCAAGTGAATCAGCGGTGGTGTGATACGTATGAATATATGAGGACGTTTGGAGTCCAATTGTTGCAAGCTTGTGAATTTGCAGGAACAGCTCTCATCTTGCTGTTAGGCTGAAGACCAGGATTGGTCTACAACGCTTGTGGTGACCAACCCAACGATGAAACTGTAGCCACGATCGTCCACCAGAAGTCCTCATCACTTTCCCCACAAGTTAAATTGTCTTCTTCTCAGAAGAATAATCACTGGAGAAGGTTTGCACTCGGATTCCTGGATCTGGATTCACGTCTCTCCCTCAGCTATCCAGACACAGTTGGAGTCATTCACAGGTCTCCCGGCTAGATGTGGAGTCAGGCTCAGATGGGGCAGCTTTTACCTGAGGGAAGAAAAGCTTCAAGACATAGTTAAGCTCACAACAATATTTTAACATGTCATCATCCATTCCTGTCAGAGTTAACCTGTTTTGAGGAAACAGGCTGTTCATCATTCTCATAGGACGGCCAGTCAGTACCTCATAAGGAGACAATCGAGTTGTCTTATGTGGGCGGTCTCTCATAAACATTAATGCAAGAGGTAAAACCTCAACTATTAATAAATTTGTTTCTGCCACTAACTTTGTTAGTTTTGTTTTTAGGGTCTGGTTAGCCTGCTCTACTGCACCTCCACTAGCTGGATGGTAGGCACAATGTGTTTTCAGGTTTATCTGCAGGCTTTTGGAGAGGCTTTGAATCACACTATTTACAAAATGAGACCCATTATCGCTTGTTAATTTTGAGGGAAGACCCCAACGTGGAATTATTTCTCTCAACAATGCTTTTGCTACTGCGACAGCTGTAGCATGTTTACATGGGAAACATTCGATCCATTTTGAAAACATGTCAACAATAACAAGGCAATATTTATATCCCCTACATGGAGTAAGTTCAATAAAATCCATCATTAAATGCTCAAAGGGACCTTCAGGTTTAGGATGGGCTGACAGGGGCATTGCTACACCTCTGCCAACATTGTTAGTTGCACAAATTACACAATTTTTACAAAACTTTTCAGCAAAAGTTAAAAATCCTGGCGCATACCACAATCTATTTACAATATCCAACATTCCCCCTTTTGATACATGGTCATGATCATGTGTCAATTTTGCCAGAAAAGGGAATATGGATTTTGGCCGTTCGCGCCAACCCAGAGGCCAAATGCGAGTTCATTACACTTTTTCTTTTTCCATAGTTTTTCAGCTCCTATTTGAAGTAAAGAGACATCATTAAGGGAAAACACATCATGTTGGACATACAAAGGCATTTGCAATGTGGGGGAGACAGGTGAAAGAGCAGCTGTCTTTGCAGCTGCATTGCCCTGTGATACTGGATCAACAGCACCTGTATGAGCTTGACATTTGCATACCACTACAGAGACAGGTAGAAGTAATGCAGACAAGAGGTTACTGATGAGACTTCTATGTGCTATAAGTTCGCTGTAGAAGTAAAGAAACCTTGATTTTCACATAAAGAGTAGAAGTTATGACACACATTAAATGCATATTGAAAATCAGTGTAAACTGTGAGGTCCTGTCCTGTTCCTAGAATGAAAAACATGATTTATTGCAAAATATTCAGCTGCCTGAGCAGACAGGAAGTTTAGCATTTTCAACTATGGCATTTTCAGTACATATTGCATATGAGACACAAGGGGATCCATCGGTTGGATTTCTCATAGCAGAACCATCTACAAAGAAGACAAAGTTAGGGTTAATAAGGGGTGTGTCAAATAATGCATCCTGTGGTTTTGACACAGACATGGATGTGGTTCTCCATCTTGAGCTGTAGGGAGCAAAGTTGATGGGTTAAGGCCAGTACAATGTTTTAGGGTGACATGAGACATTGTTAGTAGCACATTTGTTAGTGCAATACTCATGCTTTGATTAGGTGAGTAGTTTTTCTCCGTGTTAAAAAAGCAGACAGCATGCAGAACATTAACAGTTAGAGGACAGATAACTTCTTTAGTAGCAACTGCTACAGCTCTTACACAATCTTACTATAGCTCTCTCTGTGGTGTAAAGTTATTCTAATTAATGACCTATTAAGCCCTGTTTGCCACCATGGGCTCAGTAAGGGTTTTGGCATAAACCACCACATTCAGAAAGAGTAGTGTTTTTTTCTTTTTTCAAATTTGTGATCCTTACGCAAATTCTAGGGTTTGATAGGCCTAAACAAAAACAAAAAATTGTTTCAAGCTTGATTTAAGTCAGTAGAGGCTGTCTCTGCCTCAAAAGTCAGTCAAAGTCAGTCTTGGTCAAATGTTTTCACCCATGTGTGATGTCATACAAGGGTTGGGAGATCTCCACAAAATTAAGAATCTATAGACAACAATAGCCTGCTAAATCCAATAAGGCAATCGTTTGTTTTTCCCGTTCGCAGTTTTGAAACATCCAAGATTGTCTGGATGTGGTCAGGACCCAATTTTCGACCCTGCAGAGTATAATAGCGCATTAAATTTTGTGAAATAAGTTGCAACTTCGTCCTTCTAAACTTCAGGACCGTTTTCTGCCAGAAAACAAAGTGGAGACACTGTCTCAGTTCTTGACAATATCCCTGTATCGTAAAACACATATACAAAGTATCAATATACTAAACAAGAGCACTACCACACAATGGCTGTTAATGCAACAAGTTCTCAGCTCCATAGCAAACAGAGTTGGACTGGAGAAGAAACCCTATGGCATCTTCATCCAAGAATAAAGCTTACCATTGAAAGAGAAAGCAACCCAGAACTGTGAGTCAGGATGAACAGGAATGCTAAAATCTGCATTTGTTAAATCAATAACTGAACCCCCACCATCTGATAGAAATTTTGACATGAGTGTTATAACATCTGCTGGATGCTCAACAACTTCACACCTATAGTGTTTTACTGCTCTCCACCCCCCATTTGGTTTCTTTACAGGCAAGATGGGGGAGTTACATGGTGAAATTAGGGATTTCAACAATGGCACCTTGAATTATAATATACTTTTTTGACAGGAGCAATGTCTTTAAAAGCTTTAGGCTGAGTGGATATTGTCTTTTATCTAGTCTAAAAGTTGATTTTGACTGGACAATAATTATAATAATAATAATTTGTATCTTTTATATTCCCAAAAATCCAAACATGCTTAGAGCCCTCAAACTATCAGATACTGTTTGAAGCAATGCTTAGTCTTTAGTAGTCAATCAGTGTTTCTCTCTGTCTCTTTGTCTATGTGTGTGTGTGTGTGTGTGTGTGTGTGTGTGTGTGTGTGTGTGTGTGTGTGTCATCATTATTTGTGTCTAAATGTTTTTCTCTATGTGTTGCTCAATACTCTGACCTTCCTCCACTGTCTCCTTTTGCTGTGTCACGGGGAATCCTGGAGAATGAAACAGACACCTTTAGGTGGTGCATGTGGCCAGGATTCTTCTGGATCTCGTTCCTCTTGCTGATTAAGCTCAGGGGTAGCACCATCATATGATGTATGCCCATAGCCTTCTTATCTGCAGCATCTGTCTTTTTGTCAGTTCTGTTGCACTCTCCTTGACGCGTTGGATGTGAACCCAGTCTGCTTCTCCTCTTGCTGTTCTGTTGAGACTGCCATCTTTGTCCAGGACTCTGTGGTCCACCCATCTCCAGTCTTTTGGGTGCCAGATAGTTCCTGCAACCTCCTTGAATTTGTTCGGCTGACATAGGGAACATCATCCCCTCTATGATCTTGACTCCGCAACCAGTAGTCAACAGAAGCTGCTATTGGAGAAAACAGTCTTTTTTGGAGAAGAAGGGTTAATTTGTGTCTCTTTAGGAGATAGGGAGAGGGCTGACAGGTCAGGGTGTATTGGTGCCCCTCCCCCTCCCTTGCAGAGTCTTCCTGGGGTTCTTGACCTCATGTGGAGAAGGTGTCGTTGAAGGAAGTGCTGTAGGTGTGGAGACAGTATATGGAGGAGGCCCATTCCTAATTCTGGCCCTACATTCTTGTTTCTCCTTCTTCCTCTTGCTCAAACTTTCTTTTCCAATTATTTCAATCCTGCTACTGATTTTGCAAAAAAAATCATCTGTCTATCTTTTCCTACATTCCTTTTACCTTTTCTTCTAACATACTCTACACCATCTTAACATTCTGTAATTTGCCTTTCACTGAAAACACCCAATGGGTGACATAGTGCCAAAGTTTAACATCCTCAACCACATTATTTCCCCATTTGTCTGCCCTTATTTCAGCAGGGCCTGTAAGACAGTCAGCTAGAGTTTTTAATTTCCCAGTTTTGTTCCTCCTGTTTTCAATTGACTCACTGGGAAAGATGTGCTTAAACTTCCAATGGGCTTATCATTCACACAAAACTTCACAATCACACTGATCTTCCCATACAATTGTATGGTTGGATCTCATCAAGTAGACACTAACTTTGGGTAAACTTATTCAGTCAGGTGGTTTGTATGACACATCTGTTCTGAGCAACGCACCCTTGTAGCATACAAGCTGTATACTAGTCACAGAATGTCACCACAAAGTTTATTCTTTACATTCTTATTTCGTATATATATATATTTTCACTCATACGCCCATTTTATTGTAGTGGGGCCTATCATATCATATACTGTATAATATCATTATATCACAGTATTTCAAATAGGATCATATTATTATTATATTATATTATTATATTACGTGTTATCAGGTTTGCACCCAACACTCCTATTCAATTTCTTAGTTGCCTATAAGGATTAGCTAGAACTCCTTCAGCCTCTTGAAATTACAATATATATATATTATAATCAATTATTTTGCAAGCTTTACTTAGTAGATTACAACAGCCTCTTGCTGTGTTGTTACTTTAGTTTCTTTAGTTCTCTTTTTTTGTTCTTTCTCTTTTTCTAGTCCAATACCCCAGGGTCTTACATGGAACAAAACACACAAATAGCCAATACCCCCAGGGACTTATATGGCAAAAGGCGACCCCCAGGATCCCTTACACATGTGAACTCACTACCTATGTGAGCAACCTAGGTTTAAAATTAGAGCAAATGATTCATAACACCGTACTCACTTATGAGATGGAGCGTCCGCTGTCCGCCACCCGTGCCTGACTTCAGGTGCGATCCAGTCCTCCGTTTGTCGGAGCGGAACTTTCCCTGAGTCTCCTTGAAACTCCTGCCGACAGTTTAACCTTCAGTCCAGGCTCAGGCGTCAATCAGCAGAGCGTCCATCCCATCCTCGTCGCCAAATTGTAAGGGAAATTCTCCTTGTTGAAGTAGAGAGTTGCTAATTCTCTGAAGAACTTCAGAATCAGTATTATGAATCAGATCTCTTTAATACATGCTACATGGAGAGAAGACCCAAAGTGTTCTCTCCCGTCTTCCAAATGTTTCTGACTTAAATACAAACAGAGTGGGGGGTTACAACATTTCTTCCCAGAACAATGACCCCTTGATGTTTGGTGGATCGTCTCTTTCCCAGGACAGTGACCCTTTGATGCTTCATTAGAATGTAAATGTCATCTACCATCTATCTTCAGATAGATTCACCTCAGACAAGAGGCAATTGTCTCTCATCTGACTTTATGACACTTACAGCAAAAGGGGTTTCTCCCCTTTTGCTCTCACATCCTGATATGGTGTTTACAGTATATTTCTTACTGAATGGAAAACTATTTAATTTCTCAAATGATACAAAGTCAACCCAGTTTTTCCAGAAATTCTTAAATTTACCAGATTCTGATCTGACCGAAAAAGTCAGCCTTTCCATCATATAAATATTATGCATTACCTCAACCCAATCTTTCCCGTTAGGTGTCTGTCTTCAGCCATTAGCAACCAACATGATCCTAAACATATATTTGTCTACTGAATTTGTAAGTCTTTCGTTCCCTTTTCCCAGGTATAATATGTCAAATGTACACAAAAATTCCACCCTCAAGATTTTCTCCTTACAATTCTTCAAAATCCTGCCAGTAAGGTATAACAGAGGGGCATTCCCAAAAAACATGGAAATGATTGTCATTATCTTCTCCACATAATCTCCAACATTTTGTATCCTGATATTTTTTTTGTGCTGGTGTAATAAAATATCTCACTATGTTCTTCCAGCCTATTCTCTCCATGAAAGTGAACAAGTTGTTTTCCACTGTTGCTCATTGATCTCCTCCCATTCCTCCTCTGATAACATCCTTCCAGCCTCTTTTTCCCACTTGTCTTTTATATATGCTGTATCGTTACCTTTTAAATTTTCCACTCCTTTGTATAATTTTGAGATTAACTTTTTACCCAAATCTGATTCATATGCTAAAATACACAATTTAATAATTCACGATTCTAGCTCATCTAAATGAATCTTTCTTATTATTTGCTCTAAATAATGCCTCATTTGTAAATATCTGTAGAAATCCTGATTGTTTAAGCCATATTGGTTCTTTAAATCCTGAAAGCTTTTAATAACCTTTAAAACCTTTTAAATCTTGTTAGTCCCATTTCCCATCTACTAAACCTCTTTATCTGTTGTATTAGGTATGAAATCTGAATCATGTGCAATCCATCTCAATAACTAACTCTGTTCTGTCAGGCCATTCTTTGATATAATCTGAGACCAATATATTAAGGGATAAACCCAGCCATGGATTCAGCTCCTCTTTAAGATGTTTCCTTAATTAAGTATCATTTATTATGGCCTGTAATGGAATAGTGGCCGACGTGCAACATTCAATGTCCTTCCATCTCGCCACATATGAGGGATTGCACAGGTTCTACAGAGTTTTTATCAGTGCAGCATGATAATAGCTCTTAACCTACCTTTAACCCTTGGTAACTGTAAAGTTCTGAATCTAATCCATGGTCTTTTCGCTTGCCAAATGTAACTTGAGATAAATGTATCCCATTCTATGAAATCTT
Organism: Pagrus pagrus; assembly: GCF_965226575.1. Classification (NCBI taxonomy): domain Eukaryota; kingdom Metazoa; phylum Chordata; class Actinopteri; order Spariformes; family Sparidae; genus Pagrus; species Pagrus pagrus. Next base: position 34,174,273 of record NC_140193.1, read on the forward strand.
TGTCTTTCAATTCTGCTGGAAGAGTTTGGAATAAATATAGCAACCTTGGAAGAACATTCATTTTCATCACTTCTATTCTTGAAGCTAAAAAAGGATCATAATTTATAGACTTCAATTGAGATAGGTCTTGAGGCAGAGTTACTCCCAAATATTTCATAGATTTTGAATCTCAATTGAATTTGAAACTTTCTCTGATGGTTTGATCTGACGTATAGTTAAAGGCGAGAACCTGTGTTTTTCTCACATTTGATTTATAGCCAGATAATAAACCAAAATGTTCAAGTGTTGCCATGAGTACTGGAAGAGACAGGGTGGGTTGCGATAGATATATTAATACATCATCCGCAAATAATGCTATTTTCTGTTTGCCTCCCTCCATGTGTATACCTTTTATATTTTAATTTTGTTTTATCCATTGACTCAGAGGCTCTAAATAAATAGCAAAAAGGAGAGGGCTAATTGAGCAGCCTTGATGGCACCCACATTCTAATGTGAGAGAATTTGAGAGATTGCCATTGATTTTGATCCTAGCTGTGGGTTTACTATAAAGTGATTGTATGGTTTTGATAAATGTTTCATGAAAGCCAAACTGCTTCAGCACCTTATATAGCTTCCTATATAAGCTCACCTGACAGAGTCAGATGCCTTTTCTGCGTCCAATCCCCATACTACTGCCCAATACTATGCTAATCTTTTTCTCATAATGTTTTGCATTACATGTAATGTGCGTCTAATATTGTCCTGTCTCTGTCTCTGTTTTATAAAACCAGTTTGGTCTTAATCAAATCAAATCAAATCAAATCAAATTTTATTTGTATAGCCCAAATTCACAAATCACAGTTTGCCTCAGAGGGCTTTACAATCTGTACAGAGACGACACCCTCTGTCCTTCGACCCTCGATTCGAGTGAGGAAAAACTTGCCCCCCAAAAAAAGCCCTTTTAACAGGGAAAAAAAATGCGGAAGAAACCTCAGGAAGAGCCACAGAGGAGGGATCCCTCTCCCAGGACGGACAGACGTGCAATAGATGTCGTATGTACAGAGCAGATCAACGAGATCACAATGTATACAATTATAATAGATGGTTGACAGGAATGAAAGTACATAAAGAGGTATTACAGCAATAATAATGAAATGCACATAATGGAAATGTGACTACTAGTAATAACAGTAGTAGTGGTTAACGGTAAGGATAGTATGTAGTAATGCATTACAATAATAGTAGTGAAACGTATGTAACAGAGATATGACTAATATTAGCAACATTAGTGGTGGGTGTCAGGCAGGGCCATGGCAGTAGGCGCATCCACGATCCACGACCCGGGCGCGGCCAGGATCCATGAGAGCCTGTAGGACTAGAAAGCACAAGGACTCCGGGGAAGAAGTGAAATCAGTGACATGCAGAGATGGGGCTGTATACAGGCATTATGTATACAGATGGAGAGGAGAGGAGGAGAGAGAAGCTCAGTGTATCATTTGTCCCCCGGACTGGGCCTATAGCAGCATAACTAAGAGCTGGTCCAAGGCGGGCCTGGGCCAGCCCTAACTATAAGCTATATCGAAAAGGAAGGTCTTCAGTCTACTCTTAAAGGTAGAGAGGGTGTCCACCTCCCGGACCAAAACAGGAAGATGGTTCCACAGAAGAGGAGCTTGATAACTGAAGGCTCTGGCTCCCATTCTGCTTTTGGAGACTTTAGGAACTACAAGTAATCCTGCGTTCTGGGAGCGTAATGCTCTAGTTGGGTAATAGGGTAGTATGAGCTCCTGGAGATATGATGGTGCCTGACCATTAACAGCTTTGTAGGTGAGGAGAAGGATTTTAAACTCTATTCTTGATTTTACAGGGAGCCAGTGCAGAGAGGCCAATACAGGAGTAATATGATCTCTTTTCTTAGTTCCTGTCAGTACACGTGCTGCAGCATTCTGGACCAGCTGGAGACTCTTTAGAGACTTGTTAGGGCAGCCTAATAATAGAGAATTACAATAGTCCAGCCTGGAAGTACCAAATGCATGGACTAGCTTTTCTGCGTCTTTTTGAGAGGATGGGCCTGATGTTTGCAATGTTACGTAGATGAAAAAATGCAGACCTTGAAATTTGTTTTATGTGGGAGTTGAAGGACATATCTTGATGAAAGATAACTCCCAGATTCCTGACGGTGGTGCTGGAGGCCAAGTTAATGCCATCGAAACTAGCTATATCATTAGATAATGCATCTCTAAAGGTGTTTAGGACCAAGTACTATAACTTCGGTATTATCTGAAACAGCAGAAAAATGCAGGTCATCCAGGTCTTAATGTCCTTGAGACATGCATGGAGTTTAGTTAGCTGATTAGTTTCATCTGGCTTTATTGATAAGTATAACTGGGTATCATCTGCATAACAATGAAAGTTTATGGAGTGTTTCCGAATTTTATTTCCTAGAGGGAGCATATATAAGGTGAATGGTATGGGTCCAAGCACGGAGCCTTGAGGAACACCATGACTAACCTTGGTATACAGGGATGACTCATCATTAATATGTACAAACTGAAATCGATCCGATAAATAGGACTTAAACCAGTTTAATGCGGATCCTTTAATGCCAATTAAGTGTTCCAGTCTCTGTAGTAGAATGTGATGATCAATGGTATCAAATGCAGCACTAAGATCTAGCAAGACCAGGACAGAGACAAGTCCTTTGTCAGAAGCGATTAGGAGGTCATTTGTAACTTTCACCAGTGCCGTCTCTGTGCTATGATGTGCTCTAAAACCTGATTGAAAATCCTCATATAAACTATTGTTATGAAGAAAGTCACATAGCTGGTTGGCGACTGCTTTCTCAAGGATCTTGGAGAGGAAAGGGAGGTTGGATATAGGTCTATAGTTGGCTAAAGCTTCTGGATCAAGATTAGGCTTTTTAAGAAGTGGTCTAATTACAGCTAGTTTAAAGGACTGTGGTACGTATCCTGTTAATAGAGACAGGTTGATCATTTCTAGTAGAGATGAGCTTATTAAAGGTAAAGTTTCTTTCAGCAACCTAGTTGGGATGGGGTCTAGGAGACAAGTTGTTGGTCTAGATGAAGAAATCATCGAAGTTAGTTGGTGGAGGTCAATGGGAGAGAAGCAGTCTAAATATAAGTCAGAATTTGCAACTGTTTCTGAGGGGTCTGTGTTTAAAGATACAATAGTGCCAGTTGAGGGTGATGATGGATTTTGTCTCTAATAGTTAAAATTTTATCATTAAAGAAGCTCATGAAGTCATTACTACTGAGCGTTGTAGGAATACATGGTTCAGTAGAGCTGTGACTTTCTGTCAGCCTGGCTACAGTGCTGAAAAGAAACCTGGTGTTGTTTTTATTTTCCTCTATTAATGACGAGTAATAGTTTGCTCTGGCATTGCGGAGGGCCTTCCTATATATTTTAAGGCTATCTTTCCAGGCTAAGCGAGATTCTTCCAAATTGGTGGAACGCCATTTCCTTTCAAATTTCCGTGATGTTTGCTTCAATTTGCGGGTATCTGAGTTATACCAAGGTGCTAACCTCCTGTGTTTTATAGGTTTCTTTTTCAGAGGGGCAATAGAGTCCAGTGTTGTTCGCAATGAGCCTGCAGTGCTATCAACAGGATGATCGATTTGTGAGGAACTGAGGTTAGCGGAGGAGTCCTCTATTATATTAAGACATGGCATTGAATTAAGTGCCAGCGGTATAATTTCCTTAAATTTAGCTACAGCACTATCAGATAGACATCTAGTGAAGGAGTTTTTGCCTAATGGTGTGTAGTCCAGTAATAGAACTTCAAAAGTTATTAAGTGATGGTCTGATAAAAGAGGATTCTGTGGAGAAACTGTTAGATTTTCAATCTCGATACCATAAGCTAGAACAAGGTCAAGGGTGTGGTCAAAACAGTGAGTTGGTTTATGTACACACTGAGAGAAGCCAAAAGAGTCTAATAATGAGATAAGAGAATTCAGATAAAAATTCTGAGTAAGGACCAGGTGCTAGATACACTACAACAAATAGAACTGGCTGTAAAGTTTTCCACGTTGGATGTGAAAGACTAAAAACTAGGCTTTCAAATGAGTTATAATTTAATTTAGGTTTAGGATTGATTGACAGACTTAAGTCATAAATAGCTGCAACACCACCTCCTCGGCCGGAGCCTCGAGGAATGTGAGTATTAATATGACTAGGGGGAGTGGATTCATTCAGGCTGACATATTCTTCAGGATGCAGCCAGGTTTCAGTAAGACAGAATAAATCAATATTACAATCTGAAATTAAGTCATTTACTAATACAGCTTTCGATGACAGGGATCTGATGTTTAGGAGTCCACATTTAATTCTCTTGTCTTGTTTTGAAATTGCAGAGTTGCTGTTAATTTTTATTAGATTTTCATGCACAACTCCTCTTCTGCTGACTTTTGATTTGATTAATTTAGGTGGTCGGGGGGCAGACACAGTCTCAATAAAGTTTTGGGTGTGCAACTGATCTAGTGGAAGCTCAGAGAAGCGTGTAAGACTGCAGCTCGGCCTCCTGGTCTCAACTCTGGGTTGTCAGGCTGGTGGTTGGCTAATAAAATGGGTCAGATTCCTAGAGATGAGAGCCGCTCCGTCCAAAGTGGGATGGATGCCGACTCTCCTAATCAGACCGGGTTTTCCCCAGAAAGTCCGCCAATTATCAACAAAGCCCACATCGTTTGCTGGACACCACCTCGACAGCCAGCGGTTGAATGATGACATGGGGCTAAACATGTCATCACTGGTCAGGTTTGGCAGGGGCCCAGAGAAAACTACGGAGTCCGACATTGTTTTGGCATAGGTACACACGACTCAACATTAATCTTAGTGACTTCCGACTGGCGTAGCCGGGAGTCATTACCGCCGACATGTATTATGATCTTACTATATTTACGTTTAGCTTTAGCCAGCAGTTTCAAATTTGATTCAATGTCGTCTCTGGCCCCTGGGATGCATTTCACTATGGTCGCTGGTGCCGCTAACTTCACGTTTCGTACTATGGAGCTGCCAATAACCAGAGTTGGTTTCTCAGCGGGTGTGTCGCTGAGTGGAGAAAATCTGTTAGAAACGTGAAGCTGCAGATGGTGTACCGTGGGCTTTGCCTTGGTACTATGCTTCTTTCGACTAGCCAGCCAGCCGCCCTGCTCTCCCGGCTGCTTGGGAGTTGCCGAGGGACGGCTAACTGAAGCTACGTTAACTGAAGCTACGGTTGCTCGGTCCGCACTACCTAAGGGGGCCTGGCTAACTGCAGCAGTTACAGTCGGAGTTTCCATGCTGTGGAGCCTAGCCTCCAACTCACTGAGCCTCGCCTCCAACACTACAAATAAACTACACTTAGTACATGTACCAGTATCACTAAGGGAGGCAGAGGTGTAACTCAACATCTGGCACACCAAGCAAGAGAAAAGAGGAGAGAGAGAGGGAGAGAGAGAAGCCATCGCTACCTGATAGCGGCTAAGCTAGGATACAATAGATTAGCTAGCAGAGCTAAGAGAGCTACAAACAGCAGTAAGTTTAGCGACTAAGCTATAAACACAGAGTACTGTTGAATGCTTTAGTGGACTAGTACGTGCTTAATTGTAAGCGGGAATTCGGCCCGCTGCAGTAAGGAATATAACAATAATCTGCTCGGACAAGCCGGAGCAGCACAGGTACGCTATCACTATCAGTAACACAACAACAGGAAATGACGCAGTGACGCAATGACGCCACACGCTTACCGTGCTTAAGCAGCATATGAATTATGTCTGGCAGAATTGTTTCTAGACGTCTGGCCAGGATAGCATCTCATCTCATCTCATCTTCTTCCGCTTTGTCTGGGGTCGGGTCGCGGTGGCAGCAGGCTCAGTAGGGAGCTCCAGACCTCCTTCTCACCAGCAACACTTTCCAGCTCCTCCGGGAGGATCCCGAGGTGTTCCCAGGCCAGATGAGATATGTAGACTCTCCAGCGAGTTCTGGGTCTGCCCTGTGGTCTCCTCCCAGTTGGACATGCCCAGAAAACCTCCATGGGGAGGCGCCCAGGAGGCATCCTAATCAGATGCCCGAACCACCTCAACTGGCTCCTCTCGACGTGAAGGAGCAGCAGCTCTACTCCGAGCTCCCTCCGGATGTCTGAGCTCCTTATCCTGTCCATGAATATCACAAACAGGATTGGAGACAAGGGGCAGTCCTGGCGGAGTCCAACACCCACTGTAAACGTATTCGACTTTGTGCCGAGTATACGGACACAAGTCTCACTTTGGTCATACAAGGACCGGATAGCTCGTACCAATGGCCCCGGTACCCTATACTCCCTCAGTACCCCCCACAGAACTCCCCGGGGGACCCGGTCGAAGGCCTTCTCCAAGTCTACAAAACACATGAAGACTGGATGGGCAAGCTCCCATGACCCTGCAGCAAGCCTGCAAGGGTTAAGAGCTGATCCACTGTTCCATGGCCAGGACGGAATCTGCATTGTTCCTCCTGAGTCAGAGGTTCGACGATCGGACGAACCCTCCTTTCCAGCACCCTGGAATAAACTTTCCCAGGGAGGCTGAGCAGTGTGATACCCCGATAATTGGCACACACTCTCTGGTCCCCCTTTTTAAAAATGGGAACCACCACTCCGGTCTGCCACTCCAGAGGTACCTCCACGCGACACTGCAAAGACGTGTCAGCCATGACAGCCCAACAATGTCCAGAGCCTTCAGCATCTCGGGGCGAATCCCATCCACCCCTGGTGCCTTGCCACTGGGGAGCTTTTTGACTACCTCAGTCACCTCTGCCAGGGACTTCCCCCGAGTCTTCAGACTCTGCCTCAGTTACAGAGGACGTGTTAGTCGGGTTCAGGAGGTCCTCAAAGTGTTCCTTCCACCGCCTGACGATATCCCCAGTTCCCCGGTTCAACAGGTCCCCTCCCCGACTGAAAACAGTCTGGGCTGAGGCCCGCTTCCCTTTTCTGAGCTGCCGGATGGTTTGCCAGAACTTCCTTGAGGCTGACCAAAAGTCCTTCTCCATAGCCTCACCGAACTCCTCCCACACCCGGGTTTTTGCTTTAGCGACCGCCGAAGCTGCAGCCCTCCTGGCCACCCGGTACCAGTCTGCTGTTTCAGGAGACCCCTGGGCCAGCCAAGCCTGAAAGGCCTCCTTTTCCAGCTTGACGGCCTCCTTTACCGCTGGTGTCCACCAGCGGGTCCTTGGTTTGCCGCCCCGACTGGCACGGATGACAGTCTGACCACAGCTCTTAGCGGCCGCCTTTACAATGGAGGCTCTGAACATGGTCCATTCGGATTCCATGTCCCCAGTCTCCCCGGGGATGAGCGAAAAGTTCTTCCGGAGGTGGGAGTTGAAGACCTGACGGACCGGGGCCTCCGCCAGACGTTCCCAGTTCACCCTCACTACCCGTTTGGGTTTCCCAGGTCTGTCTGGCAGCCTCCCCCGCCACCTGATCCAACTCACCACCAGGTGGTGATCAGTTGACAGCTCCACTCCCCTCTTCACCTGAGTGTCCAAGACATACGGCCGCAGGTCCGATGACACGACCACAAAGTCTATCATCGATCTTTGGCCTAAGGTGGCCTGGTACCAGGTACACTTATGAGCCACCCTATGCTCGAACATGGTGTTCGTTATGGCCAATCCATGACTAGCACAGAAGTCCAATAACAGAACACCCTTCGGATTCAGATCGGGCAGGCCGTACATGGGATCTTTTTGAACCACTCTTAGTCTGGTCCCTCCCCTGAGACCAAGTTGCCTTGGGAGACCCTACCAGGAGCTAATGCCCCGGACAACATAGCTCCCAGGATCACAGGGACACACAAACCCCTCCACCACGGTAAGGTGGCGATTCATCGGAGGAGACAGGCTAGCAGAGAATAGTCTATAGTCTTGGTTAAGAATGCTAACCGGTCTGTATTTAGAGCAATCCAACTTATCCTTTCCTTCTTTGGGAACAACAGAAATAAAGGCTTCCCTCCATGAATTTGGAATTTCTCCTTCCTTTAGCACCCAATTAAATGAATTTTTTAACAGTGGGATTGTCTTGAAATTGCTGATTTTATTTCTTCTGCTGTGATTTCTTATGTCAGAGGCAAGTTTTGGTCCTCTGTTACTGCTGCTGTATCTGCTTGGGCGCAGACGCTTTTCTGCTTGCTCTCGCTTCTGCTTGCCTTTTTTCCACTATTATTCTCTTTTTTTCTTCACTGAGAGATTACAGGCAGTGACTCCTGGATATTTAGAAACCACTGGGAGCAAAATTAATTGGAGATAAAGTACATTGCTGGCTCATTTCAACATTTTTTCCGAACTCTTCAACACTTTCTGAACGAGGCCTAAGAGGTAGCACAAGCCTGTTAGCAGCTAACTGGCAACAGGATGCCACCCTTCACCACTGACGATTTCCGTCAGTGCGGTGAAAACATGAAGGTTCTCGATTTTCCAAAGGATATGGTTCCTGACATGACAGCGAGAATCCCTGGTATTGTTGCAGCAATCCAACTGTCAAAAAGATCATTTTGCATACGGGGATGAATGATATTGTGAAGCAGCAGTCTGAAATGCTCAAACAAGATTTTACTGATCTGTTGAGCACAGTCAGCTCCCTGGATGTTGAGGTTTTAATCAGTGGCCCCCTTCCACCAGTCAGAAGAGGTGCTGAGAGATTCAGCAGATTGATGGCACTGAACACATGGCTTTCCAAAGCATGTAATGTCCATTCTATGCATTTTTGGGACAACTTCAATTTCTTTTGGGACCGCATACATCTTTTTAAGCAAGATGGACTCTTCCTAAATAGGTCAGGAGTCAAATTGTTTATGTCCAACATATCTTTCTGCCTGCGTCACCAATCTCTTCCCTCCACCAAGGACAAGAGGCAAGACAGGCCGAAACAAACAGGAGATAATCACGAAGGAAACCGAGCACAGCCCCCAGCTGAAGTGAGCTCCACTCATGAGAGACGTCAGGGTGAACAGGAAGAGGATTCTCTCTGTGAGGTTCAACTGTCTACACCACCCCAAACCCCACCCAGTTCACCATCTACTGTGGGCATGTTGTCGCCTTCGTCCCCCCTCATGGAGTTCACTGACCAAATGAACAAGCTGGTCATCGCTGGGACACAGTTTACCCCACGCCCTACTGCAATTTTCTCTCCTCTCATTCCCCTGAAACACCCTCGGCCTTCAGTAAGGTTAGGAGTTAGAGTTAAAGTTAGGACACGCACCACCCCCACCCATTCCATACAGGCATCATCCTCCCCAAGCTGATTAGAGCTCAGCACACTTAGATCTTTCTGTCTCTTACTGCTGATGTTTTATGGGTCCAGGCTCTAAAGATGTCACTCCTGACTATTTCCAGCAAAAGTCGGGGCCCAGTGTACTAGAAGCTTCTTCAGTTCATGTTATGACCGGTAATAGAAAAAGAATGTTTAAATTGCCAAGAAACAGGGTAATGTCAAATTTAACATTCATTCCATGTCAGCTGCAGTCAGTCCATAGTTGTATAGATACTGCTTCTAGCACATTGAATCTAGCTGTATTAAATGTCAGGTCATTAGCATGTAAATCATTTTTAATTCATGATTATATTGTACAGAACCGTCTTGACTTTATGTTCTTAACTGAAACCTGGTTAGGCCAAGACAACAGTGCAGCAGTTCTTATTGAATCAACGCCTCCTAACTTCAGTATCATAAGTGAAGCTAGAGTGGACAAGAAAGGAGGTGGAGTCGCCATTTTGTTTAATGAAAATTTCCAATGCAGGAAAATATTGTATGGTAACTTCAACTCCTTTGAATACATTGCTGTTCAGTTGAGAGCCTCCTGTCGTGCAGTATTACTAACCATTTACAGGCCCCCGAGATATAATGCACTGTTTTTTGACGATTTTTTCCAAATTACTGCATTGAGTTTGACTGTGTGGTTATAGTGGGTGATTTTAACATTCATATTGATAATGTGAAAGATGGATGTGCAAAGGAACTCTTGAATACTCTGGATATCTTTGGACTTTCTCAGCATGTGACAGATCCAACACATAACAAGGGCCACATTTTAGATCTAATTATTTCCAAGGGTCTAAACATTTCTGATGTTGTGGTGAGTGATGTTGCTCTTTCTGATCATTACTGTCTTCAGTTTAAAATGACCATCCCTGCTAATTGCAGCAAAGGAGAAGCAGAGGTGATAAGAAAGCGGTCTATTAACAATAGCACCGGTGCATTATTCACTCAGTCTTTTACGTCATCACCAACTCTGCCCTAAGACTCGAAAAACCAAACTCCAGGTACATCATGACATTTATAAAGAGAGTCTTCACATCTATAACCAAGAATTGAAAAAGGCAAGGCAGTTTTTTTTCTCTGAGATTATTAAAAATAATACCAACAATGCCCGCACCTTATTCACTGTTGTCGACAGACTGACAAATCCCTCAGTATATGTTCCTCCTGAACTGCTGTCCAACAAATCATGCAATGACTTTGCAGCCTTTTTTACAGATAAAATTCAGAGGATAAGACAAACAGTAAGTGGCTCCTTCTCAGGAAACTTGGTTATGTCACCAGTTCCTCCTCAATCTTCTAGACATCTAGAACATTTTCAACTCGTAGACCATGCATCTCTGAAACTAACGGTTAAGAATTTAAAATTTATGACCTGCTGCCTTGATATGCTGCCTACAAATTTGTTGAAAAATGTTTTTAACTGTGTTGCACCAGACATGTTGAGGATAGTAAATATTTTTCTTTTATCAGGACTATTTCCCAAGGCCTTGAAAACTGCAGTAATTAAACCTCTTTTAAAAAAGCCTAACCTGGATGCTTCAGTATTAAGTAACTACAGACCCATATCAAACCTTGCATTTTTGTCAAAGATAATTGAGAGAGTTGTTTATCAACAAATTCACTCTTTCTTGACCCAAAACAATCTCTTCAACGCTTTCCAGTCTGGTTTTCGACCACACCACAGCACTGGAACTGCACTTATTAAGGTGTTAAATGACATACGCCTTAATACTGATGCATCAAAAAATTCAGTGTTGGTATTACTGGATCTTAGTGCTGAATTGGCTCAAATCTTATTTAGAAGATCAAGACTTCTTTGTGTCGCTAGGTAATTGTGAATCTGAGCGAACAAAGATGACATGTGGAGTCCCCCAAGGCTCTATTCTCAGGCCACTTTTGTTTAATATCTACATGCTCCCACTGGCCCAGATCATGGAGTATCATAACATCTCTTACCACTCATATGCTGATGACACACAGCTCTACATCACAGTGTCACCATACAGTAGTAGCGACTCAAAAGTTCCCCTGTTTCCATGATGGGACCTTGGCTGGCCCTTGGCTGGTACTTGGCTGGTCCTATCCTGGTAGCCTACAGCAGTGATTCTCAACCAGGGGTCCGCGGACCCTTAGTGGTCCGTGGTGTAATTGCAAGGGGTCCGTGAAAATAAAATATCTCTTAAACAAGATCCTATGACATTTATAATACAAACTTAACAGGATCTGCATCCTTTTCCAATTATGAGCCCCCTAGTGTTTCACTACACCATTCATTTCTTAACAATGCTTTTATTGTGAAATATTTGCAGGAAGCTGATGTGGTAAAACTCATTAGCTTGTAAGGTTCAGGTTAGCGCTTGAAATTAAGCTAATGTTACAAACAAATTAAGGAGATGATAAGCACAGTTATACAAAGAAGAAGAAGAAAAAGAAGAAGACGACTTGACAACATGGAGAGATGGCTCAAATTAAAAGAAAGACCGCTTGTTTCGGACTAAGCAGACTCTGGGCCACCGGAAAAGAAAAAGAAAACAGATAGCAAAAAGAGACTTCATAAAGAAGAATACATCAGGTTGGGATTTACAGTAACTGATTCGGACCCTCAGCAGCCTCTGTGTTTTTTATGTGGAGAGGTACTTTCAAACCATGCCATGAAACCAGCACACATGCAGCGGCATCTGAGCTACAGGCATCAATCGTCAGTGGGCAAGACTGCTGACATTTTCACGTGGAAAAATTGTCCGAGTTCAGGGGGGCGCAAAATCACATGCAAGTCAGACTTCAGCAACTTCCCTTCAAGCTTCTTACCATGTAGCTTTGCTTGTAAATGTTTTGTTACATATTTCTGGAAACGGCATAACTATGCTGTTGTGTTACTTCATGCCAAGAAGCTGCATGGGTATGATTTTTTTGTTCTGGAAGTTGCTACTGACTGCTCATATTTGCCTCAAAGAGTGAATAAATGCCAAAATGCAAGTTTCTGCTGTTTCTATCAAATTGCACCCCCAATTTGAGGAGGGGGGGGGGGGGGGTCCTCAGGGTCGATCTAAAATATGCAGGGGTTAGGGTTAGGGTTAGTGTTAGGGGGTTAGGGTTAGGGTTAGGGTTAGAGAACCACTGGCCTACAGGTCCATGGGGGTAGTGTAATCCCCCGCGATGACGTCATCAGTGAGGCTCCGGCCCTAAGCAGCCTGAGTGAAAACCAGCTGCAATGCCTCTTTTGTCCACGGGGAGGAGCAGCGATTTTAATGCTCTGCTCTCAGTAGTCTAAACCAGTGGTCAATAATCAGATGGACAATAAGTATTTCACTTTGATGTGACCAAGAATAAACTATTTTCAAGGTCTTTGTTGTCTTTGTACAGAGAGAATATGAGATTTACTTATAGTAGTGGTGTGTGTGTGTACACCGAGGGGCCGACAGAGGTTTACTGTATCTTCAACAATTTCTACTGGCACTGTCCCACATGAAAACCTGCACGGTCTTGTCTTATAACAGAGCGCTGTACGGCCCGAGTCAGACGAGCCGCTGTCTCCGATGTAAAAGAAAAAAAAAAAAAAAAACTTATGAACTTTTGAAAAGCTGCCGAAAAATCTAATGACAATGGCTAAATTAAAGTAAGGCTAAATAGTTGCTGCTCTGCTCTGCTCATGCCGCTCTCACGCTCTCTCTCCCTCTGCACCGAGCAAAACTTCACTTCCCTGCCTGCCACTTCTTTCTGTAATTTTGATGCACATTTGTTTTTACAAGTTTCCATCGTATTTGTATCACAATAAATCCTAAGCAAATGTTTATTATAGCAGCAAAAGGAAATGCTATTTTTTTTAGTTAATTTTCATTTCTTTCAGTGGAGTTTCCACTAATCTCGCTCTCACAAATTGTTTGTGTATCTTTTTTTACATAACATTGGTCATTGCTAATGACATACACAATAATTAATCTAGCATACTTTCATTAAATACATCAATTCAAGCTAAAATTTAAGAGTCTATAATTAGGCTATTCTGAGCCTGATCTATTTATACCAGAGATTTTCTAATGAAGTTAATACTTTTTTTAAAAATGTCACCTGGGGTAAAACTCCCCCTGCCACTTTTTGCATTTGTATAGCTCACAGCATTTTCATTTAGATCACTAAATCAAAGTGATGTTGCAGGACCAAAAATTGGGAAATTGTTTGACTTATTAATTTTGCAACAGTGGGTCTTACAGGGTTATAATCATTTTTCCAGAGTAATTTGCCCAACACTGTGGCTGCTGATGAAATGGTAACAGGAGATAGCCTAGCTCAGTAGAAGTTCAGGCCCACAGCCTTCCAATAACCTCCCCCTCATAGCCAGCTGCATTTTGGCTCTCTGATTTGTGTGACAATGGGAGACCAAATGCCCACTCAGTGCAAACAAAAGGTTGAGCAATTATAATGCTAATTCAGCTTGCTTACTAGATACTTTCAACTTGTAGTACAGCACACCACACATCACACATCCTAACACACATAAAATCCTGTTTAGTAGATAAAAACATGAGCATCAGCAACATCCCTAACTGATATTGCTAATTCCCTGGCCTAAGTCATAAGGCATGTACTGAATACCTGCACAGCTGCAAACATCTTCCAAAATTCTTTTCATCACCTGAAATTATTCCTCTTTAAATGGAGATTCACAATGATTACATTGTGATCAAATAGGCTATTTGACAGGAGGTATTACTAGCATTCATTTCCGAATAAAACAGTGGCCAGCACATAGGCCTGTTATAATGTCATGGCTCAAATCTAATGATGATTATGTATGTAATTGCGGTTTCATGAATTTTGACTGACCACCAGAGGTGCTTTAAGTGCCGCCTCTTGCGGTCAGTGGAAATTCAGATAACATCAGAATGACTGTGGGCGATGAGAATTTTGTGAGAGAAGCGCCATCTCCTGGTCATACCCTGTATTTCAATGAATGGGAGGAGTTACAGTAAAACATTGACACTCCCATGAGAAAGAGGGGGGCCACCCCAGCGGCAGGGATTTGAAGGGGATTTGGAGGGAAGTTGGCTGGAAGACGTAGGCCATTTGGCTGGCTTTCAGCCTGAAGGGGAACTTTTAAACCGCTACTACTGTATGACTACAGTCCATTACAGTCGCTGAGTGAATGTATCCAACAAGTCACTCAGTGGATGGGCCAGAACTTTCTTCAGCTCAATGCTGAAAAGACAGAAGTCATTGTTTTTGGTCCCAAAAACGCAAGGCTTGAGGTCAGTGGCCAACTTCACTCAATTACACTAAAAACCACTGACCAAGCCAGAAATCTGGGTGTAGTTATGGACTCAGACCTGAATTTTAACAGCCACATAAAGACTATCACTAAATCAGCCTATTATCATCTCAAAAGCATTGCACGAATTAAAGGACTTCTGTCTAAACAAGACATGGAAAAACTAGTTCATGCATTTATTCTTAGTAGGTTAGATTATTTGTAATGGTGTCTTTATGGGTCTCAGTAAAAAATCAATCAAGAAGCTGCAGCTCATCCAGAATGCTGCTGCTAGAGTCCTGACCAACAGCAGGAAAATGGACCATATCACACCTGTCCTTAAATCCCTGCACTGGCTCCCTGTGAGCCAAAGGATAGAGTTTAAAATCCTGTTACTGGTCTACAAATCACTAAATGGTCTTGGACCTAAATACATGTCAGAGCTGCTGGTGGGATATGAAGCATCCAGAGCCCTCAGGTCATCAGGGACAGGTCTACTCAGTGTCCCCAGGGTCAGAACCAAGCAGGGTGAAGCTGCATTTAGCTTCCATGGTCCTCACCTGTGGAACAAACTCCCTGAACGCCTGAGGTGTGCAGAAACTGTCAGCTCATTTAAATCAGGGCTGAAAACATTACTGTTTACTGCAGCTTTTGTATAGTGTAAGACCTTTCTGTTTGCCACTGCCTTTCACCAAAGCAAATTTAAGGCTTTGAACTGCACTGTAACTCTTATTTTCTCTGTGACTTTTGTTTTCTATTATTGTGTGTAGGAAATCTATTCTATTTTAGCCTACTTTCCTATTTCTTAACTTGTTTTAATGTTTTGTTTTAATGTCTTCTTCTTAACTTGTTTTAATGTTTTGTTTTAATGTCTATTTCTTAACTTGTTTTAATGTTTTGTTTTAATATATTTTAAATGTTTTTAATGTAATTGTATGCGCCTGTAAAGCACTTTGAGTTGCCTTGTGTCTGAATTGTGCTATACAAATAAACTTGCCTTGCCTTGCCTTGGTAAATGTATGGACTCTTATAATAAAAGTATCTGGTCCTTATTATTGATCTTTGATTGAGAATATAATTTTTTATAATATGCTTCGAACCATTTATGGATGTTATCGGTCTTATATTTTATTGAATTAGTAGAGGAATCCCTAATTTTGTAAATATTATTATTTGCCTCTTGCTTTTTCAACCTATAGGCCAAAAGCTTAGCAGATTTCATCCTTCTTTGTAAAATCGTTGTTTCTTTATGTTCTTTTTCTAGTCTTTTCAGATCCAATTGTAATTTTTTGAGTTTTTCCTGTTTTTGCTTTTTTAAATATATTGACTTGGCAATTAATTTCCCTCTAATTACAGCTTTACACGCATCCCACAGCTGTCAGGTGGGTCTCCTGCAACAAGCCACCCCCACCCCATCTTTTCTCATCTTACCTCGTATCTTAGACCTTTTAATTGGGTTAAGTATCCCATTCACGTTGTATGAGGCTATCTTTAATGATTTTTTCTGAGTCACCATATTCACTATTTTTTTCACCCATTTCTTGTCCCCCCATCCACTCACTCCCTGGATACCCCTTATGCTACAGAAACGGCAAACTGCCCTGAACAGAATAAAACACAAATCAAAAACCTCTTCTAATGAAATAGTGATGAATATGTATCCCTTGCGTGGGGTCTGCATTTCGACCCTTACTAAGCCCTGATGACTAATTAGCTCCAAGGGATGACCTCTCCCTCCTGGGTGGAGTGGGCCCTCTTTACAGCAGTTAGCTTTGTCCATATGTATTTGACATCTCCAAAAACGGAGTAGCCCAGACCTTTATAAAATACGTCGAGGAAATCACCATGTCAAATTGGAGAGACTGTGAAGAGCACAGTCCAAATGAACAAAAGCTGATCAGTCCTCATCTTTAAGCCCTGTGTCCATTAATCCTTGTACTGATTTCTCCTGAAAGTTTGCAGTCTTTGTTTATAGACTGTCTCCTTGGATGTTTGTCCCTTCTTTGCACAGCTGGCCTGCCAGGTTAGGGGTTTGATCCTCTCCAGTCCAGTCACCTGAAGACCCCTCTTCGCCATGTCCTTAATCACCTCTTCTGCCGTATTGTAGAGACAGTTTCCCCCTCGTAAAACATCTGCAGTCACGCTGGAAATGGCACCTGGAAGCGTATTTTCTTCTCTTTAAAAATGTTTTTTGCCTCTGTGTATTCCTTCCATTTTCTCAGTACCTCCGGAGCGTAATCGTGGTTTAGAATAGAAACACATTCTTCCTCTCGTACATGAAGCCTTTTTTCTGCCATGCTGTCTTTATTATCTCTTCTTTATTTTTGAAACTCATAAACTTCACCACGACTGATCTCGGGGGGGAACCTGGGGAGGGATGTAACACCAGAGCCCGGTGAGCCCTCTCAATCTGGAGGTGAAAGGACTGAGGCAACTCCAGCTTTTCTCTCAGAACGGTCTCAAAAAAGTCAGTCATCGACAGAGCGTTGTCTTCCACTCCCTCCTTGACCCCATGAATCCTTACATTCTCCCTCTTCGTGCGTCCCTCTTGATCCACCAGCCTCGCTTCAAACTGTTTCTGTGGCTCTATGAGTGTATCATCCTCAATGTACAGTAGACGCTCCTCTGCTTCCACTATCCGTCTTTCGGCGTTATCAATCCTGTTGTTTGCCACCCTGATATCTTCTTTAATTATATTATTATATTTAAATGGCTTTTAACATCTTGCCAGAGGACTACAGTTGGAAATTAGCCTCTGGCTAACACTGGCACTTTTACGGTTACGTTCATTAATGTGCACTGTCCTCCTTAAATAAAAAAAAATTCTTTAGGGGGGTGTGAGTTTTCACATGAAAATCTCGCAGCTCTTAAGTATTATTTCCAGGTTCGCCATACCTTGAGTGGACTGTGCCTCTTCGTTTTGGCTACTCAGGCTCACTTCTTTCACACCTGTTGACTGGGTTAGCTCTTCATCCTGATCCGTTAGCTCTGATGCTAACGTATCTTGTTTGTTGTCCCCTCCGACGTCTAACTCAGGTTTTTGAGACTTTCTTCTATATATCATAATGCTCTTTCTGGAAAATATTTACCATTCTGTTGTTTGCCTATTGACACATAAATGGGGCTTTTAAAACTCAAAGTCGGGGAGCTCACTTTTTATGCTGCTGCCATGATGGAGGTGCACCGGAAGTATCGGGTTATAGAATTTTTAAAGAATCCCAACAGTATTTGGAATGATTTTCCTCATATTTATTATTTATTTATTTTAGGGCCAGGACTCGATTAAAAAAATTAATCTAATTAATTAGAGGCTTTGTAATTAATTAATCGAAATTAATCGCATTTTTAATCGCATATAAATATTTGACCTGAGAACAGTGAGAAGCACTTTTTTTCATATGGGTTTTAGTATACCATTGAATAATGACTGAATACATGAGCTTAAGCAACAAAACATTGTTTATTTTTTTTTCAAGGTGGTACTTAACCAAGACCAACAGACTAGGGATTCAGCAGCGGCAAGGATTGCTCGGTAAAGTTTTAACTTTCACTTTCACTTTCAAGGCCGGCCTGAGAGAGGAGCTGGACAGCGTGCTGTGGTTGGTGTAACGCGTTGAAAGTCCAGCTGTCTTGCTTATGTTGCTATATGTTGCCAGGGCGGATCAGAGCGCCGTCCCTAGCTGCTCTCATGTGTCCAGTCACAGACATGATCTGACGACTTTCAAGGCCGGCCTGAGAGAGGAGCTGGACAGCGGTGCTGTCTTGCTTATGTTGCTATTGCCAGGGCGCCAGTGTCGGCGGCTTTTTAACTCGTTAAATAATTGTGCTCCAGTATAATCGGTACGCCTGAAACTCAGTGAGAAACGTTCCGCGGTGCAAAAATAAGTGCGATTAAAATGCGTTAATTTTTGTGTAATTAATTAATCTTAATTAACGCGTTAAAGTCTCGGCCCTAATTTATTTATTTGGTATATATCCCAGCGGGCACCTTGACGTCAATTTGATGTTGAGGATTAGTCAAGATTTTGACTACCATCATAAATAGCCTACAGGAGCTTTGACATCCTTATGGTTGTAAAGAGGTTCAACAAAGGGATCAATCCCACATCGGGTTACTGCGCTATATATCGTAAGTCAATATCTGGAAGCATGGCATTGAATTGATGTCAAATTGATGTCCCAATAAAACTGCTGTGAGGGTATGTTTTTGTTTTGTTTTGTTTTTTTGCTTAGGGATGATAACAGACTGTCAATCAGCAGCTATTAAACTTTCAATCTATATATTCAATGGACAAAATACGTCTAAATTGACATCAGCTGAAGTCACACACATTCCGGTGAGCCCCATACGAAAAAAAAAAAATGAATGGGTTTCAATTTTCTGGTCCCAGTCGTTGGATTCCAGATGTTGTTTGTGGATTTATTAATTTTTTTCTTTGCACGAAAAAATTGCATTTAAATTCACAAACAAATCGATATATTGAGATTTATTGAATTTCTTGAGTATGATGATAACTTCATCAGATGAAACAAAACAAACTGGAACACTGGCTTAACTTTGTGTAAAAAAACACTTTTAGGGTATTAATCTTATTATTAATATCAATTAATTCATAATAACATTTTGATTAATGTATTATATTATAATCCATTAATTAAATAAATAATTATAAATAAAAATACAAATAATATAAGAAAAAATAAACAAGCATATATTATTTTATGTTATTTATTTAATAATATAATAGTTCAATATATACAATTGATTAATTAAGTGTTCTAATTATTATTATTATTTTTTAATTTATTATATTATCATACATTCATAAAAAAATATATAAATAATGAAATGCAGCGAGGTATCATCTGGAGTCGCGAACAGCGCATACAGTAGGTACTACTTCGTTGTGGCCGAGTTCACGCCTTTTTTCAACACCTTTTTAGTGGAGGATCAATTGTGTTTTCATGAGAAGCGGCAATGTGCCCAAACAACCACCAGGTGGCATCTGTGAGCAGGAGGACGACAACATGCAGCAGCAGGGAGCAGTGACCATGAACGGGGAATGGACAGAGTTGCCTGATTTATGTTTCTGTTCGTTGTTGCTTAAATACAAGAATGTAGCTAATAATACCTCACCCACTCCACACCTCATTCCAACTCCTTCCTTCAGCCTGTCGCTACAGGGTCCCTCTAGCAAGGACAAACTTAGTGAGTTGTTGATGATGTTGATGGCGGATGAGATGAATGATTTTTTTCACTATGAAGCCTTTTAAAGTACGCACAGCCTACAGAAGTTTCAACGTCCATACAAGCATTTAAGAAATGATTCTTATCAGTTCCATAATTCAGCGAGAATTTTTACTCAAAGAAAAAATGTATAAAGATCAGTTTTTAGGTTGAAGACACGACAGCAGCACGTATGTCCAGACGCTGGTGTGTCAGCTGGGGCAGCGGGTCGGTGATAAATAAGACACATGAAATAATTGTGACTGACGTATAGCTCCCCTGGTACCGAATATCAATAGATGATAACCAGAAAAAAACAAAACAACGTTCTATTGATCTGATTCACCGGCTTCATGGACGTCGGAACTATTTTCTGAGATGGCGGGATTTTTGTTGGGAGGGGCGGGGGAAGCACGCACTTTTATCAATGATTAAGGATTTGATTTGAAGTTATTTTATAATGGCGTGCAGTTATAACAGAACTAGAATGGATGAACACGGCATCTTTATTGTTAAGAAAATGAAACTTTGATCACTAAATCAAGCCATTTAAGGAACATAACAGCATTATTTGTACCCTTGAATGAAAAAAAGAAAAGTCTGCGCTCCTGACTCAGGGCTTTCATGCATATCCAAAAGTGGACCTTCTCTCAGTTGACCCACTGATGAAGGTTTTAAGCAGGGTCGAGACATCGCTCTCACCCATAAGGTCACTGTGAACGTTCATAACGGTCAAATGTGTTAGTCTCTCCTGCGTCATGGTGCGCAGCCAGGTATTCAGCCTGCGCAGGGCTGAGAAAGAGCGCTCGGATGCCGCGACAGATATTGGCAGGGCCAGGCACAGCTTAATGAGCTTCTCCACCTCTCTCGTGGAAAGGGGGTCAGTTCCGAGGAGCCCACATCCACTCGTTTCCCCTGAGCCGCCTCAAGAACTGCCTGCTCTCGCCCTGCAGCTATGCGGAGTCCTTCCTGATCAAAACGCCGCTCCGCCTCGGAGCGCACCAGGTCCATATGCACATCCTGGATGGTGCTTACTTCTCGTATCTTCCCGTGGGTAGGGAGGCTGATGGGGTGCGTGAGTTCCGACGTCTATGACCGGCTTTCTTTCTTTCAGTTGTGGTGTCAGAATTTAACACAAATATTTGTGCTTTCTATTCCTTATATTTTCTACAACAGGCTTATAGAAAGAAGAACGACGCCACGTCATGTCAGACAGTTTTCTCTAGCTTTATTAAAATACATAATCAGCAGCTTCACAGTAGTCGGATATACAGAAGGTTATTTAAAGCGGAGTGAGTCCCTGAAGCAGTCTCCCTGCAGGAGGAGATCCCTTGGCCAAGTGATCAATGTATTTGTTGCAGACCTCTTTGCTGTCCTCAGCGCGCGGGTTAGGGGGTGGGGGCGCTGGCGTAGCAAGCTTTTCAAAAGTGTGGGGGATGGATGTGGTCTTTCCAGTTAAGCAACTTGTTCCAGATGCCTTAACATTTGCATTCCCCCATACTGAGGAATGTGTGTAGGGGACGAGAAGTAAGCACCATCCAGGATGTGTCCATCCTGCATTCGGAGGTGGAGAAGCTCATTAAGCTGTGTCTGGCCCTGCCAATGGCCGCGTTTCTCAGATTCGTTAAGAAGCTCTTAAGTGCTAAGATATTTCTTTTTTAGGAGCGCTCTTAAGAACGCTGTGAAAGAAGGATGTGTTTCCCAGAGTCGCTCTTAGCTTAAGAAGATCTTTCACTATGAATGAAATGTAAGATCGAGCTGACCCACTCTTAACAGCCTTCTTAGCGACCAAATGCTCAGTGATCAAGCCGCCTCAGGGAAATTTATATCCTCCACTTTTCGAAATAATAAAACAATGCTCAATGTTGAAATGCGCTCATAGCTGCGGGCCACTGGCGCAAGAAACATTGGTTAATAGAAGGAAAAAAAACTTTTTATTGAATTACACGTTTTCCACAGCTTTCCACACACATCTGCATATGAGTTTATAGTACTACACATAAAAATACAACAACCCTGTGGCATTTCACAGATATCAAGGAAACAGATGTATTAAACTCAGCTGAACCTCATCCAGAGAGGCTTCACCTGCTACTCTATATAAATGCGTTGCCAAAGTCCGCACGTGTGAGAAACCATGGCTGCAATACAGCACATTCTCGCTGCGAACCAACAGCGTCGCCGTGCGCGAAGCCAGACGGTTTACATAAATGCATACGTGCGTCAGCACTTCTCCCCACTGGACGTGCTGTCAGACCGGGCTGTCCAGGCAAAGTACCGGCTGCCCCGTGCGGAGATCCAACGGCTGATCACTCGGTGTCTCCACACATCCAGAGAGCAACCCGCTGCAATTTTGCCCTCAGCCCGGAGGTGCAGCTCCTGGCTGCGCTGCGTTTTTACGCAGTGGGGAGCTCCCTGGAGTTTCATTTTCTTAACAATAAAGATGCCGTGTTCATCCATCTAGTTCTGTTATAACTGCACGCCATTATAAAATAACTTTAAATCAAATCCTTAATCATTGATAAAAGTGCGTGCTTCCCCCGCCCCCCCTCTCAGAAAATAGTTCCGACGTCCATGAAGCCGGTGAATCAGATCAATAGAACGTTTTTGTTTTTTTTCTGGTTATCATCTATTGATATTCGGTACGCTACAGTTGTGGTGTCAGAATTTAATGTATTTTATGTACACAAGCAGGAAAGCTGGTGAGAATTAATGCTCATTTGCTCATTTATTTGCTCAAACTTGGAGCTATATGTGATCATAATGATGACGAGAAAAGAAAACACATTAACTAAGGGTAGTGCCTTTACAGAGATTCGAACTCATACTAGCAGAAGATTCTGCTTACTTAGGGAGCTGCTCTACCGGGGGAGCCATACGTCTGTTATAACACACATCCGCGTCTGGACATACGTGCTGCTGTCGTGTCTTCAACCTAAGAACTGATCTTTATACATTTTTTCGTTGAGTAAAAATCCTCTCTGAATTGTGGAACTGATAAGAATAATTTCTTAAATGCTTATATGGACGTAGAAACTTCTGTAGGCTGTGCGTAATTGTTTCTGCCTCCGCTTATTAGCCGTGGCTGCAGCGAGCAAGCAAAATCACAACCTCAGATGTCTTTAGGGTATCAGATTTTATTATAGGCTATTCTTATATTTAAGCAACATCCAGTCAGGCCGTGATATAGGCTCACGGGGGCGGACTGGGACAATAATTCAGGTCGGCAATTTTACCAGTAAACAAATGTTCCTTAAAAAACGACTAATGTAGTTTAGCTCTACTGTAAAACAAAGAAAGCACAAGTGATTATCCAAGGTCACCCAGATAATTGAGGTGTCCCACCGCTGTGAAACAATCAGTCTGAATCAATCTGATACGGTTTAGCAGTCCCCCTCTCCATTCACTCTACCTGTAGCCTAAAACAGCGCCACTCTCCATTGCAGCTACATTGTGGTCAAATGTGGAATTGTCCCAAAATCGTTTGAGCTGCAATTCAGTACTATGCTTCCACCTAGTGGCTACAGTTGTCACTGACATTTCACGCGTTGCGTGAATCTCGCTCCCCGCGAGTGAAATGGCCACTTTGAAGTAGTACCTACTGTAGGTATCTGTGTCAAGTGCACAGTGCACAGATATCAGCCATCTCATTTGACAAATCACCTCGGATACAGATGACAGGCACACAGGAGGACTCTGATTGGACAGTTGTGTGTGCATCTATTTTTGGCCTCCATATAAAGCCACTGGTGCTGCTACCCTTGGACCTCATCTAGGTAAGTACCTGTCATATCTACATTAGCATACTGAAATTGTTAATAAAAGTGGATTTTAATGAAGCTAGGTATTACTTTCTCTCTTATGATCACCATTACGAAAAATAAATGTAATTGTTTATGGTCCGTCTGTTTCAGCAATATTAATCCGGAGGCACTTGGCCGCGGATTATGGAGTAACGTTAGTGGAGCCAACAGTTAACGAGTAGCCAAGCTAACTGCTAACAGAGGTCCGTTAGCTGTTAGCGGCAATGCTATAGGGGTCCATGGGTATAGAATATGTCTGTCTAGCTAACAGTAACAATATATAATATAGTGTTCTTATAATATATAAGAACACTCAGCTAATGGCTCAAACGTTAGGCCGAGCGAGATGCTAACTGTCGAACCTTGGCCTTTTGTTCGGTCGCGGCGCGAACGGTAGCCATTTTGTCTCCCGGTGCGAGCTAAAGGAACATTAGGCTGCGCTCTATAAGCTAACAGCAGTGACTTTGCTTTTTTGGCCTTTTGTTCTGTCACGGCGCGAACGGTAGCCATTCTGTCTCCCGGTGTGAGCTAACGGCACTACGCAGCTCTGGTATATAAAACATTAGGCTGCTCTCTAAGCTAACAGCAGTGACTTTGCTTTTTTGGCCTTTTGTTCTGTCACGGTGCGAACGGTAGCCATTTTGTCTCCCGGTGGCGAGCTAACGGCACTACTCCACTCTGGTATATAAAACATTAGGCTGCGCTCTAAGCTAACAGCAGTGACTTTGCTTTTTTGGCCTTTTGTTCTGTCACGGCGCAAATGGTAGCCATTTTGTCTCCCGGTGCGAGCTAACGGCACTACTCAGCTCTGGTATATAAAACATTAGGCTGCGCTCTAAGCTAACAGCAGTGACTTTGCTTTTTTGGCCTTTTGTTCTGTAACGGCGCGAACGGTAGCCATTTTGTCTCCCGGTGCGAGCTAATGGAACTACTCAGCTCTGGTATATAAAACATTAGGCTGGGCTCTAAGCTAACAGCAGTGACTTTGCTTTTTTGGCCTTTTGTTCAGTCACGGCGCGAACGGTAGCCATTTTGTCTCCCGGTGCGAACTCTACTGTCATGTATGGATCCTTGACACAGGTCAGATTTTTAATAGGAGACATTGGCCGCGTTTCCCAGATTCGTTAAGAAGCTCTTAAGTGCTAAGATCTTCTTAGGAGCGCTCTTAAGAACGCTGTGAAAGAAGGATGCGTTTCCCAGAGTCGCTCTTAGCTTAAGAAGATCTTTCACTAAGAAGGAAATGTAAGATCGAGCTGACCCACTCTTAACAGCCTTCTTAGCGACCAAATGCTCAGTGATCAAGCCGCGTCAGGGAAATTTATATCATCCACTTTGCGAAATAATAAAACAATGCTCAATGTTGAAATGCGCTCATAGCTGCGGACCACTGGCGCAAGAAAAAAAAATAGAAAATGGTAGATGAAAAAAAAACCCTTTTTATTGAATTACACGTTTAAGTTTTCCGCAACATCTGCATATATGAGTTTATAGTACTACACATAAAAAACAACAACCCTGTGGCATTTCACAGATATCAAGGGAACAGATGTATTAAACTCAGCTGAACCTCATCCAGAGAGGCTCCACCTGCTACTCTATATAAATGCGTTGCCAAAGTCCGCGCGTGTGAGAAACCATGGCTGCAATACAGCACATTCTCGCTGCGAACCAACAGCGTCGCCGTGCGCGAAGCTAGACGGTTTACATAAATGTATACGTGCGTCAGCACTTCTCCCCACTGGACGCGCTGTCAGACCGGGCTGTCCAGGCAAAGTACCGGCTGCCTCGTGCGGAGATCCAACGGCTGATCACTCTGTGCTGCACCTCCGGGCTGAAAATTGCAGCGGGTTGCTCTCTGGATGTGTGGAGACACCAGAGTGATCAGCCGTTGGATCTCTTTGCCTGGACAGCCCGGTCTGACAGCACACACACACACACACACACACACACACACACATAAAGAGGTGGGTGATCGATCTGCCTGGCATCGATTGATTCAGCACAGCAGCAGCGCGGTGGACAGCTCCCACTAAGAGCTTCTTAAGAGGCTTCTTTGGCTTGATCTTAAGGTTCTCCTAAGAAGGCAGTTAAGAACGCGTCTGGGAAACACCCGTATCTTAGCGCTCCTTCTTAGCCGAACCCTTCTTAAGAGCCTTCTTAAGTCCTTAAGAACGATCAAATCTGGGAAACGCGGCCATTAACGTTACACTCGCGATTTGGGGATTTAAAAAAAGTGTAAGAACACATTCTGTACAAGTACATTAACACAAGCTGAAAGCTTTATTTCTTATCTGTCTACTTGTTCAGTTTGTGACTAGTATTTAATACTCCCTTCTGTCTGCCATATAAACAGTTTCTCCTTGTGTTTGTCTGTGATAAAATGTGATTACATGTTTTTTTTTATGTAGTTAAAAAAATATACTTTTATGATACACGTTTACAACCTGCCTTAATTAAATGGAAAAGGAAGCATTTTCATACATGACTATTTTTTGCTTTTGGTAATAAATGTGCATTCAGATGTTAAAATCCTGTACATTGATGATGAAGTTAATGTCATTTTTACTTGTGTGGTATATTTATTGTCATATGCTATTTAGTTTGTCAGAATATTAATTTTTTGCGTCGTAAGATGCGAATAACTGTGAAATTTCCTACACATACCTGCAAACTTGTCACTTTTCTGCAACAATTGCCATTTTCTTGGTCAATTGGGTCATTCATGAGAACTGCGTAGAACCAGAGTTTTTTTTGGGGGGGGGGGGCTGCCCTGAAGGCTAGAATTGTGAAACATTATTGGATTATTCTTATAATTGACATTTCTCTGGGGCAATCGGAATCTCAGCACTTGCTTCATAATCTTGAAGCACACAGCGCCAACTGAGGTCGTCTTTGGATGAGACGCCTGGCCAGTGTTGGCAACTTTCTCGCTAGATTTATCGACTTTTCAGACTCTCTTGGCGACTTTATTTCTAAAAAGCGACTAGCGACAAATTTGGTGACTTATGCAGATCATCAGGGGAAAAGCGAGAAATATTATATTGTAATTCTCATGCTGCTCAGAGTCATCGCAGTCCGCGGCTCCTCTGCAGCAGCGCCAGGGCAGGAGCAGACACCGCCACCACCCTCTGTGGATTTGAGACCGGATAGTTGCCGTTTAATCTGTTTTGATCTGTTAATTCTCTGACTTCATAGTCTTAGTCTAGTCGCAGTTCCACTGGTACTTCATCAGTGACAACCCGAAGCTGCTGAGTCTAGATCTTCTCTCTCACTCTTTCTCTCCAGATTGGGATGTTCCTCTATCTTGTGACAGTGCACATAGTTCGTTTGATCTTCTCCCTCCCTTTACCGTTTTTACGTCAAATATATTTGTCTCTGTAGTGAGTCTGAGATTATTTGGTAAAGTATGCGTATTTTTGTTAAGTCACGCTCAAATCTCCTGCTCTGGCATACATTCACCTAGAAACACCATTTGAACTTTTAAAATGTAGGCAAAAGTCCTGTGTATGAGAGGTGTCTTCAACTTTTTTCCTACGATGTGGAGTTTTTGAAAGCTGACCCTTTTAAATTCAATGAGAACAGGTGAAAAGTTTGAAAAAAATATTTCAAAAATGGACATCTCTGGTAGGGCTGAATGATATGGACAAAGTTTCATATCTCGATATTCATGCCAGATATCTCAATACGGGTTCGGTGAAAACCAAGCATTTTTCAGAAAAATAGAGACGATTTTAAGCCAGAAATTTTGTTGCAAATGTCTCAAAATAGCAACACTTTACGCACAAATGCATAAAATAGGAATTTGTCAAAGGTGGAAACAGTGTTTGCTGCACAAGACATTATGAGCTTGTTGATCTATTTTCAAAACAATTTTGAAACTGTTCAATTTTGATTTTTATATCTCCTGCAGCTCCTGGTCAGCTTACTGGTATGATGGCATATTTTCGGAACTGGAGGAAGCGTAATGCTGAAGTAGCTGCTTTGGCTGAAGAGTCCCCTGATTGTGAGGATGCTCTGTCTGGAATGTTAGAAAGTGGTTCAAGTGTGGTTGAGGATGGAGCCTATCTGCATAATGATGATGGCGATGATGGCGATGATGATGATGTGTCAGATTTTGAGCAGTTGTCTGACACAGAATCTGACATTCAGTTTGAGCCCTCTGCTGAAGAAACCCGTCCTGATCTGGGTGAGGAACTTGCTGCCTGGGCCACCAGAAACCGCTGCAAGCGATTGGCCTTGAATGAAATGCTGGATATACTGAGACGTCAAGGACATCGGCTACCCAAAGATGCCCGAACGCTGCTGAATACGCCAAAACAAGTGGCAACAGTTGAAAAATGTGGTGGACACTATGCGCATTTCGGTATTGCTTCTGGCATTTTGAAACTGCTATCTCAGAATCCTGTCATATGTGAGGACAACATAGATCTGTGCTTCAACATCGATGGTGTACCTCTTTTAAGTAATCCAACACACAAATGTGGCCTATACTCTGCAGGTTTTGGGACTTTTCACCTTTCATTGTAGCCCTCTATTGTGGAAAATCAAAACCAAATAATGTTGAGGAGTACTTGTCTGACTTTATCCTTGAGATTCAACAGTTGCAGCAAGAAGGCATAGTACATAGTGGCACAACACATCAAGTGTCTGTAAGAGCATTCATATGTGATGCACCTGCCAGGGCATTTTTGAAGTGCATAAAAAACCACAACAGTTACAATGCCTGTGAGCGATGCACAACAAGAGGCACTTACGAAGGAAGGGTTGTACTTGGTCCCAAAGAGCCAGGTGCCATAGAAAGGACTGAAGAGGAGTTCTGTCAGTTTGCATACAAAGATCATCAAATTAAAAAATCCCCACTGACTATAGGAGGAATCTCATGTATCCATCAGTTTCCACTGGACTATATGCACTTGGTGTGTTTGGGTGTGGTAAGGAGAATGCTTAATTTCATGAGGCAAGGACCTAAAACATGCAGGTTGTCATTGCAACAAAGGAACATTATTTCAAATCATCTGGACTCCTATAAGGGACAACTGCCAAGAGAGTTTGCACGACAGCCCAGGGGTTTGCAAGAACTTGACAGATGGAAGGCCACAGAGTTGAGACAGTTCCTCCTTTACACAGGACCACTTGTTTTGAGGAAAGTTGTTTCCCCTGCTCTCTACACACATTTTCTTTCACTGATGGTTATCATGTCAATTTTGTTAAACTCTGATGTGCGCAACCACTATCTAGGGTATGCAAGAGAAGGATTTATGGAACAACCTTCACTGTGTACAATGTGCATTCGCTGATTCACCTGCCAGATGATGTCGAACATTTCCAGTGTCCTCTGGATGATGTCTCAAGCTTTCCCTTTAAAAATTACCTCCAAACACTGAAGAAAATGGTCAGGCAATCAAAAAATCCAATTGCTCTGAAAAATGCAGACGTGTGAACAAAGAAAAGTTCACTTGTGTATCTGACACGTCAAGGGATGGCTGTTTCCTTCTTGAGAATGGGGACTTTGTGTTTATAAAGGAAAAATGTGCAGATGGCTCCTTCGTCTGTGATGTCATACACCTTGATGATACAGAGAGCTTCTTTGATGATCCCTGTGATTCCAAGCTTCTTAACATTGCTCGTGTTAGAGATAGAAGCAGAGCGAAGCGTCAACGGATCCTGAGGCAGCAGCTGCATCGTAAAGTTGTTTGCCTGCCGGTTAACCATGAAACCAACTCCGGATGTGTTCTATTTCCGATGCTGCATGATCTGGAGCGATGCTGAATATTATGTGAGTTTAATCTAGTGTATTGTTGCTATATCGCTAATATTGCCAATACTAAACTAACATATTCAGGGTTTGTACTGGTGCTTGCATCATGCAAGGTCTACAAAAAAGATTTGCAGTTTTGTGCAATGGGAGAGTCTGCACTCTCCAGTCACATGAAATGTAAGTTAAGACTTTTTGAGTACTTTGGCCAACTCTGCATGTTAACACTGTGTTTATCCTAACAGCTAATGTTAGCTAAATTAGCAGTTTTATAGACTAAATTATATAAAATGTAGGGTTGTCAAAATTAACGTGTTCACCAAAGACTGTAGAAAAAACGTACGCGTTTACACACGTAATTAATATGGAAACCATAACACGCTAAAGAATAATCAACGCACAATTAGTCACGTTAAGTGACCTAGTTAAGTTAGCGCCTGACTGTCTGTGTCGTCACACATGCAGCCGGGTAGCAATAGAGAAGGATGGCCGAGGAGAAGGCCGAATTTGATGCAATTTGGACTGATGTCAGCAGACGAGTCACTCACACTGGTTAACACCAGAGCTGAAAGTGCCAGAGTCAGAAACGGGACTGTTCAGTTTGTCTCTGTAACGTCACACCAGGCACTGACATCTGTAAGAGCTTAGTATGAAAGTATGAAAAGGGAATATTCACTTTTCTCCACTTTTTATTACTTACTTCTAATAAAGTAAGATTAGATGGCAAGCCAAGACTTCTTACAGATGGGTGACACATTTTGAAACATAAAAAATGTATATCAAAGAACATTACAGGGTGTTCTCAGGTCTCTCTTTGTCTCAGTGTGAGTGTGCCTGAAGAATGCCAAGTGGCTTCCCTTTTTTTTTGGATAAAACTTTGTGTTCTCCTTTTAATTTCTAAACTTTTTTGCTATTATGAAACATAATTTTAGATGTTTATAGCATAATACAATGTACATAAGTGTGATTAAAAAGTAAGTAAGTAGTGCTTGAATTTGAGCTTGAAAAATGTGTACGAACCCTGCATATTGTATGTGTTGCAGACCAGTGGGACCTGGGTACTGTGACTTTGCCATCCAAGAGTCTCGAGTTGGTGTCGGCTAATCCTCCACCCTTGCATTGTTACTGCCTGTTCTGGTGTTTTTTGGCCTCTTTGTTGTACAGTGGTAAGTCTCTGTTTTTGTGTGCATTCTCTTGTATAAAGCTAATTCCCAAGTTTCTCAAGAATTTCTGATGCTGAGACACCTCAGATTACTCCATTATTGATGTGTAAACAGACAAACTCATCAATAGCGACTTACAAAGTGCAATGGTGGAGAAGGTGACATGAATACACAAACGGGGCAAATGGTTGATGCTAGAAGAACAAGGATATGTTTGTAACTTGCAAAACAAGTAAGCAACATAGCATCTAAATCGTGAACGAGAAGACTCAAAGGCACTGTAGCATGTAAGACCCAGACAGGGTAGTTTGAGGGACAGACTAAAAATACATATATGTATGTGTGTTGTATGTAGTTCTTAACTGTACAGGTTCCCAATATGTGGGCCCGAGCTGTGTGGAAGGAGAGAGGTCGGGAGGAGGAGGGAGTCATCCCCCTGTCTTGGATCAAGGACAGTACAGTTTCCTGGCCACCTGGAACTGATGCAACCAAAGCCATTCAGAGGATGGACAAACCAGACAAAAGCTGGAGGAAATTTGTGCTCTCGAAAGTCAAATTCACTTCAAGTATGTTCATATCAGTTGGTACTTACTTTATATTTCACCTTTCATGAATATTAATGCTGATGTATCACTTTCATTTATACCAGTGGGAAAAGAAGAGTGTGAGAGGTATGAACTTACTACGGCTGCTGAGGTCAGTGATGATGAGGAGCTAGGTCTTTCCCGGCCCAAGCGGGTAGTCAAGAAGAAGACCCTTGAAGACTTTGTTGAAGGTATAAATATGAAACATCTGTAAAGCATGTCATATTTAGATGATGTTTGACCAGTGTTGGGAACATTACTTTAAAAAAAGTAATTGGTTACTCAACACTTGTTCCAGAAAGTTAATGAGTTAGTAACTGAATTACTCTGTCATAAAAGTAACCCGTTACCAGGGAAAGTAGCTATTTGTGTTTATAATATAAAAAAAAGTTGCTATATGTCAAAGAATTTGGATTTTTCTGAGCAGTTTTCTCAAATCAGTTGAAAAGAGTTAAACAGGGAGTAGAAAGGTAGTTCAACATAACACACCCCCTCCCCTCCGCTTGGTGGCGAAGTTTAACAACTTCTTTTAGTGGCGGCTCAACCACATAAAGCACACAAACCCATGCTATCGATCAGTGAACACACTGAACATGACAGCCCAAAATAATAGAGCACCGAGTGCTCGATCAAATACATCACAACCAGCTAGCTCTACAGCTAACAATGGCAGCAGCACCGGTCTCCGGCACCGACCGGTGCTGGTCTCCACTCCTCACTGCTGCTTCTGTCGGTGGGGGTGGAGACGCAGACCAACTTAACTCCGACCCCATTTGGATGAGCAGAAGCAAACACTGTTCATGAAAAGTAGGCTAGTGCGCCATTCAGCGAGTCTGAACGCAACTGAAGCCTTGCATAGTTCAGTCAATCAATTCTTGGTATCCCACCGCATTTAATGTTCAGTAACGGTAATTGGAGTTATTGGATTACTCCGTTACTGAAGAAATAACGGTGTTACCTTTATTCCCAAAACTGTATTTGACACTGTGACTTGAAAGCAGGAACATAGCATTGTGAGTGAGTTTATGTGGCTTTTCAATGTGTTATGCAGATGATGAAGAGGGAACTTCTGAGACATCTTGCCATGGACGTAGTAAGTGACTACAAGATCTATAACCAGAACCCTATTTGCAAACTAGAATGTACATGTTGAGAGTCTAACTGCACGTGGTGTGACTGATTGCAATTCTACAGATTTTTCAGTGAGTAAATCACAGAGCTCAATTTCCTGTGGTGAGGCAGATTCATCTTCAGAACGTAGTAAGTATACAGTATATACTATCTATATATCTTAACGAGTACCAAAATAATCTGAGTTTAGTTATGCCAATTGTCTGAGTAGAGATTGGGTAGTGTTTTTTTTTTTTTTAATGTAGCATCATTATTTACAATCCAACAGGCCCTCTCCTGCCAACAGTACCAAAGAAATTGATCAGATCCTTGTCCAGTGTCCAGGACAATCGGAAATCTCTGGAAACCATGGAAACACCATTGAGTCACAGCAGGTTCAGTTACATGTCACTAGTGCCACTGGAGTGGTTAGGGTTAGCTAAGTTTATACTTCCGTTCATGTAAATTGAGTTTTTTCTTTTCTTGTTTTTTTCTCTTGCTGTTTATTTTTATTATTTTGTTGTCTATTTTGTTTTTAAGTATAAATCTATCAATCAACAGATCCAGGTCCAGCAATCGGGGATCTCGCCAGGGTGAAACCATAGAAACACCAACACATCGCAACAGGTCCAGATCGTACGGGTGCTTTAAATCCTTGAAAGTGCTTGAATTTCAATGTTGCTGAGAAGTGCTTGGATTTTAGTTTAAGTGCTTGAAAGTGCTTGACATTATAACTCTGTCAAAATAATCAAGATTTGTATTTTTTCCATAATTGCACAGCCCTAACCATCGGAGATATCATCAAGAAAGTTACAGATCCAGGTCCAGCAATCAGAGATCTCGCCATCAATCAAAATAATACTGATTATTTCTGCCATAATTGTATAGCTCTACTTATCAGAGATCTCGCCAGGAGAGGACCATGTCAATACGTGTCAATACGTGACAGCAGGTCCAGATCAACATCAGTGCATCACTACAGATCCAGGTCATGCGATCAAGGGTTGGCAAGATCCCAGAGGGGAAATGCCTTCCCAATGGAACCGGAGAGTAAGTATGTACTAAACAGAAAATACTGCATGTTGTACAGAATATGAAGTGATAATCACTCTTTGGTCTGACATTCAGAGTTCCAAAAGAGAGTGCTCTTTTTGCTCACGGACATTAGAGCAAAACTCTCTGAAGTTGGCCAGCAATCTGTGTCTCAGGACTCACTGTTTCACCTGGAAGTCATTGACTCCATGGATGACCTTTATGAGCTCAACAGAAAGCTGAAATCTGATGAGACAAGAAAACCGATGGTAAGTTGGTTAAAAAAATATAAAATTCTTTGCAAATCCATATTGTTTTTTTTTTTGCATATATATGTGTTGAAGTATCTATCAGCTATCCATCATCTGTCATCGATCTGTCAGCTGTCATCTATCAGCTATCTATCAGCTATCTATCAGCTAGATGATAGATGATAGCCATCTGTCATCTATCGGCTATCTGTCATCTATCGGCTATCTGTCATCTATCAGCTATCTGTCATCTATCATCAATCATCTATCAGCTATCAGCTATCTATCAGCTATCTGTCATCAATCTATCATCTATCAGCTATCTATCAGCTATCTGTCTAGATCGATGACAGATGATAGCTGATAGATGATTGATGATAGATAGCTGATAGATAGCTGATAGATGATAGATCGATGACAGATAGCTGATAGATAGCTGATAGATGACAGATAGCTGATAGCTGATAGATAGCTGATAAATGATAGATAGCTGATAGATCGATGACAGATAGCTAATAGATGATAGCCATCTACAGGTATTAGCCATGAGGACGTGTACATATTCACGTTCATGACAATCGGAATGCTCTCCCTGGGATATGGAATGTTCATGCAACTTCGGAAGCTGAGAAAGATCGCTGCCGAGCAGACCAGTGTGAGGGCTGACAACGCCAAAACTCGGAGTGCTGTGGTGGAGATGCGATCTGGCATCTCCACAATTTGCGAGTACATGGGAAAGATGCGAGCAGACGTGGCTTCTAATCGAGAGGTCTTGGTGAAGCTAAGCGCGGCGAAAGCTCCAGAAGAGATGGATGAATAAAGACGGCAATACGGGCTCTCACACCATCCCAGTTAACAACCAAATAACTGAAACTAACCTATATCGATTGGACCACCCTATGACCGTGTTACACTCCAGGCAACAAGTAGAGACTGTCGTTCACTCATGATGGACTAATATAGACACTGTGCAGACACACACGTAGTCTGTTGACTGTCTAGAGCTGGACTGCAGCTCTGTTCACTGCATGCTGCTGTAACATGAATGTCAAAATACAAAAGAAATATAATTTGTGGAAATAATGTATTCTGTGGGTAACGGGGGCGGGACTAGATAAGCATCTGCTTCTCCCGCTTTCCCTTTCGGTCATGTGTACTACCTGATTTTAACTAAGATGATGTGTGATGATGACTGTCTAATAACATGCCGAAATAAATAAATAAATAAATCTGTCATCTATCGGCTATCTGTCATCTATCGGCTATCTGTCATCTATCAGCTATCTATCATCAATCATCTATCAGCTATCTATCAGCTATCTATCAGCTATCTGTCATCTATCAGCTATCAGCTATCTGTCATCTATCAGCTATCTATCATCAATCAGCTATCTGTCATCGATCTATCATCTATCAGCTATCTGTCATTGATCTATCATCTATCAGCTATCTGTCTAGATAGATGACAGATGATAGCTGATAGATGATTGATGATAGATAGCTGATAGATAGATGATAGATCGTTGACAGATAGCTGATAGATGACAGATAGCTGAAAGATAGCTGATAGCTGATAGATCGATGACAGATAGCTAATAGATGATAGCTATCTGTCATCTATCGGCTATCTGTCATCTATCGGCTATCTGTCATCTATCAGCTATCTGTCATCTATCAGCTATCTATCATCAATCATCTATCAGCTATCTATCAGCTATCTGTCATTGATCTATCATCTATCAGCTATCTATCAGCTATCTGTCATCTATCAGCTATCTATCATCAATCATCTATCAGCTATCTGTCATCGATCTATCTATCAGCTATCTGTCTAGATCGATGACAGATGATAGCTGATAGATCTTGATAATAGATAGCTGATAGATAGCTGATAGATCGATGACAGATAGATGATAGCCATCTGTCATCTATCGGCTATCAGCTATCTGTCATCTATCAGCTATCTATCATCAATCAGCTATCTGTCATCGATCTATCATCTATCAGTCATTGATCTATCATCTATCAGCTATCTGTCTAGATCGATGACAGATGATAGCTGATAGATAGCTGATAGATAGATGATAGATCGATGACAGATAGCTGATAGCTGATAGATCGATGACAGATAGCTAATAGATGATAGCCATCTGTCATCTATCAGCTATCTGTCATCGATCTATCATCTGATAGATGATAGATCGATGACAGATGATGGATAGCTGATAGACGACAGATGTCAGCTGATAGCTGACAGATCGATGACAGATAGCTATCATCTGTCACCGATCTATCATCTGATAGATTTCAAAATAACCCCTGTAAGTGTATGTGTATTTATACATATTTAAATATAATGTATGGAAAATTATGTCTTCAGACCACTCAAATGACAAAGATTGGTGGGGCGGACATTCGCGAAAACGTCGGCAACATCATGAAGAGGTCAGTCCTGTTTATCTATTAATCCTGGAAGACTGGTCAACAGCCAATAGTGTGCCACCCCCTAAGTCCCAAAAGTAGAACTATCACAGCCCTTGATTTTAAATGATTTAAGCATTCCCAAATTTTACCTTGTTTCTGTTTGTCTGTGGATTTATATTTCATCATTTGATGTAGTTTAATGTGGTTAAATGTGTGAAAATGTCTGTCTGGTGTGTTTTGGTGGTTCATTTGTGAAAGATACAAGGAGCACAGTGAAGAGTTACGCTTCCTTGTTTTTGACATTCCACTCACAGCAACAAAAACCTTTTGTATGAATAAGTCAAAAGTTTGTATACTTCCACGTAACCTGGCCTGACCTTTATGTTTCTTCTTTTTTTTTGTTTATTTTTTCTTCTGTATGTTTTTGGTAAAACTTTTATACTATCTGACCCCAGGAATAATGGCAGCAGTGAAACTGCAGTTAATGGGGATCACAATAAACAATAACCTCGATTTAATAGCATTTGTGTGTATGTGTTTGACAGAGTCCTGACAAATAAAATAATGGCAGGACTAAATATGGACGGTGGTGGTGGCAAGGGTGCCTTCAGAAAAATGGCCCTTTGCAAGGTCATGATTGGTAAGTAGAATTTCTTTTTGTGCACGACCTAGGATTTTGACATTTGCCACATGATGTTGAAATAAGTTATTTTGATAAATGTTTGATCCTCAATCAAAAAACTGACTGTCCTCAACACTTGTAAAATGTCCTTTTTTAAGATGCCATTAAGAAGTCACAGCCTGAAGCTAGTGAGGCGGCCATTGTGTTGAGGATGGGGACCTATCTGCGGTCAGCGCCTGACCGAAAAGGTGGTGGTGGGCGCAAGACCACTGCAGCTGAACCTGATGAGTAGGCTGCAGCTGAGATTAAAGTTGTTTGATTTGTTACTGTGTTGATATTATTTGTTTGTTGTTGTTGTTGTTGTTGTTGTTGTTGTTGTTGTTGTTGTTGTTAGGGGTGCCATTTAGCTCAGTGGGTAGAGGAGGTGTCCCATGTACAAAGGCCTCGTCCTCGCTGCAGTGGACGCGGGTTGGACTCCCGGCCTAGGTCCTTTTGCTGCGTGTCACTCCCCATCTCTCTCTCATCCTGTTTCCTTTCACATATTCAGCTGTGCTATCAATAAAGCCATAAAAGGCCAAAAAAAAACTTTAAAAAAAAAAAAAATTTGTTGTTAAATGAAAAAACAATAAAATGTTTTGTTCATACATATGCTTGATCATTGAGCTACTATTGTAGCAAAAACAAATACATGTAGCACAACTCAGTATAGACAAGGTCCAAGGTCTTGTGCATGAAATACTGCATAAATGCAAAGATCTCGCATAGTCTTGTATTGCTTTGTTTTGGACTCACAGGATCTTCATCAGTTTTTAATCCTGATGAAGATCCTGTCAGACCAAGTCTAGATTAAGCCAATTCTAGCAATACAAGATGGTGTGTGGGATCTTTCCATCTGTGCATTTTCATTTTCTTTTTTTTCCACAAAAGCTTGACATTGAAATGATGTCAAAATAACATCAATATCATTATTTGGCTGAAAGCTTAAAGAACCTTAACATTGAAACGATGTCAAAATAACATCAATATCATCATTATTTGACGCAAATTTGACATCAATCAAATTGATGTCAAAGTTTGACATCATGTTGATTTACGTTTTTGACCAAATCAGGATGCAATTTTGATATCAAGGTTTGATGTCATCTTGATGTTGCATTGACATCACATGCCCGCTGGGATGTGTATATATATATATATATATACACACATATACATACACGTGTGTGTGTGTGTGTGTATAATATATATACCTATCAGCCACAACATTAAAACTACTGACAGGTGACATGAATAACATTGATCATCTCATCACAATGCGATGTTCAGCTGGGAAACCTTGGGTGCTTGACACGCACCACCCATCCAAACACTGTTGTGGACCAAGTACACCCCCTCATTACAACAACATTCCCAGATGGCAGTGGCCCCCCAGCAGGACAATGTGCAGTAAGGACTCAAGAACAATTACACGACATCAATGATGATAATGTTCCTCCTGACCGGTGGGTGGCGGTAATGTGCATCGAAATCGTTTGTCAACCGCCAAAGGAGACCAATCTCTCAACAGCGCATGCGCGAATTCAAGGTGACTCGAGCGTTGGAAGAATGGTGGATTTTCAGTTGTGCTAATCCTAGTTTTTAATGAATTCTCTCTATAAAAGCGTCAGTACGTGTAATAAAAATATCACATAACGCTATCAGATAGAAGTGGGACGTCTTTTTACTTAAGACTCCTAACGCTGTATCTGGCCGCTGATTAACACTGTCAATTACAAGTTAGTTTGAACTTAGAAGTTAAGGTAAGTTCAGGTTTTTTCCCCTCATTCGTTAGCTCCCAGTAATCGGTAGCGTTAGCAACGTTACTATTGAAATATTTCGATTGTTACACCGAAATCTGTGTCCCGACAGATTCAATGATGCAAGAGGATAAACTGTAGTAGATGGATCGAGACGTTGACCAAATATTGTCAGATGGCGTTGTCTTTATTAGAAAAAGCACGATCTTTAGTAGCAGCTGTCTTAATATAGTATGTGGCAGGAAACGTATACAGCGTTAACGTTGTTAGCATGGCGAGCAGGAATTCTATTGATGTCTCTGAAGCTGATGTATCTCACAGAATGTTTAGTGACACGGTTTAATGGACGCTGAAGGCTAAAGCGTCCACGCGTTTTATCTTTCCCTAGGTGAGGTTCTGACATTAGTTGTGTTAAAAGAATAGTCGTTTTTGGAATTGGCTCCTGACTGTTTAATCATCTACTCTTACAGAAACGTAAGTGGACACTGCAAGAGAACGGAGGCAGACAAGGATGGCCAGTGTAAGTCAAGTGTGTAAGACAGAAATGTATTTGGCTCTGAGAGAAATAGAAATAGCTATTTGGGGCGATATGGCGCCCCACATTTTTCGACACCCTGTCGTAAATACAAATCTCGTATTTTCAGATGTAATGTAAGTGTTACCCTCAAACTTCTGCAATGTCGTAACAATGAAATGTCTTGAAAACATGTCTTGCAGTAAACATGCATGCAAAGACGTTTTTTTTTTTTTTTTTTTGCCGTGCGGTTTTGCACAGGCCTGCACTCAGCTCAGAGCAGTAGCATGTCAAGTAAACCAGAACTACAATGTAACTGTGCATATGGCTCGTCAAATTGGTAAAGGTTTTTCCTTGGTGTGTTTTCACCTTCTGTACAATTGTTTCGTACTGTGTGCAGTGTCCCAGATTATGATTAACCCCTCTCGCGAGTTGGTATGACATGGGCATAACTGTGTTTGTTTGAGTGAGTAAAACAGGAGGGCAGAAGATGGCTACGAGTAGGTCAGAACTAACTATGTACAATCGTTGGCCAATGATTGGTACAATCTAATAAAATCCAAATGTTCAAAGTCCACTTTTATGATGCCTATAATGTTCAGTTCAGTCACAGAGGTGTTAAATCAACATCATGTTTTAGCATGGAGTCAAAAGGCAGTAAACATGTTGTTTTTAATGGTCATCCTCTCTCAGGGTTCTTATGGTCATGAAAAACCTGGAAAAGTCATGGAATTTTAAAATGCAATTTCCAGGCCCTGGAAAAGTTATGGAAAACAATATTTTTAATTTTTTTAAACAAAATCGACGTGTCGTAATAAAACGTAAATTGCCACGGACTGTCATGATATTTTGGTGCTGTGTAAAGTTTATTCAATCTGGCTCAGTCTGTGTTACCGGGCATGTGGCGTGCAAGCGCGTAGGACCTGCAGGCCCACCCACTAGCCTGGAGTTGCTTCTGCTAGCAAACGGACAATGCCGACAAAATGCCAGGGAAGTGCAGCTTCAATAATACATGGCTTTTTAAGGATAAATACCAATTATGGCTGGCAAAAGACACTGACCCATGACGTACTGATTACTTTAGTGTCGGACACGGTTTGGAATGAAAGGGAGAAAATATGACAGAGTAACAGGGCGAATATCGGTAGTATATAGATTTTTTTTTGTTTTGAAGAAGTTAGTTTTGGTGGCAGCCCTTTGTTGTTAAGGCGGCCGCCTTAACAGGAAAGCACTGCGGGAAACCCTGCTCTTGTACTAAATGGGAAGGGGAAAAAATGCAATCAGAAAGGCAATAGGCCTACAATAAAATGTAGTCCAGATCAATACAACCTCTAACTCTGACTTCTATAATAAATAGAGTTGAATTTACACATATATGACATTGGCAACAAAAAAATATACATTATAAACTCTGTAAAGGTAGGTTGTTTTATTTCCTCATTGATTCAGGCTGTATCAAAGCGCAATATTTATTAAATGTTTACTGAGGATTGTCTAAAATTACTTTTTATGCTCCATCAATCATTTCTTTGAACAGCCGTGTTTGCCCTCACAGTCAGATATTGCATGTCATTTTTTTTGTGAGTGAAAGTTATTTTTCTTTAGAATACTGTAACTGTGCACACAAGACAATGGGTGTCACAATTTTGATATTAAATCGAAAATTGATCAAAATGAGCCCTCAATTTCGACAATCAAAATCAAATGCAGGATCGAAACAGAGTCTAGCAAGTGCAAAATGGTGTTCATCGTGCATTCAGGTGCATGTCTGAAAGCTATATTGCTTCTTACGGCAAAGGATATGCGCCCACATGTGAGACATCATGGTGTGTTCAAGTGCACCTCATAAAAAATGTAAAGGACAGTTGTTAGGGCATAAAAGTCTAAGTCTATAGCATAGCTGTCAGTGCTGAAAAAAATTAAATTATATCAACAATCGAATAGAATTGTGACCTTAAAATCACGGATTTGGAGAATGGTGACACCCCTACACAAAAGACAGCTGTCACTTTGTTTAAAGCACTTCTCCTAAAATATTTATTGCAAATTCTGGGGTTGACCTGGGCTGATATTGAGCATTTTTCCAGCATCGATATCATTGAATTTTCTGTCAGATTGCCGGAAAAAATAAAAGTTTTTAAAAATGTGCTACATTGGCTCTGTTGCATCATCCTCTCACACACTGTCCTGGCCACAAAACTATCTAATTGTACTCAAATAAAGTTCCTTGAAAATTCTACTTTAAAAACAGTACTTGAGTACTGCACTGTAACATAATTCCAATAATATTAGAGATTATATGTTAAAATTTCTGAGTGAGCAGGATCCTGGGATTACTAGAAAGTATTTGAAATGAAGCTACTGAGCGTTTTAAGTGATTCTAGTTTGAAGGTGCAGAAAGGTGCTAGGGTCACAGTAGTTTTTAAACAAGAAAATGGAGGAAAAGCTTGTTCTGGCTGTGTGTGTTTATCCTGCGCTTTATCAGCCAGAACCTCTCATAACAGAGTCCATTTGTGGGTGCAAATTGTTTGAACACTGAATGTTGATTGTGAGTGTTGTGCTTTTATCACCCTACATGTTGTAAACTTATTATTAGCTGTCGTCAATCTAAACCAACGTGCAGCACTTTTTCTCTCAGCACACAAGCGCTTCATCCCAGGGCTCCCAAGCGCACTGCCAGCATTTTTCTTCCCAAAAATTACATGATTGGTTGCCTGAGAAAAAGCAGTGGTGACAACACAGATGCTTTTCTGTAAACTAAAGAGATTTCCAACTTGAAGCATCCAGAGTGGATGCACAGAAAAACACAAAGCGCTCAGAAAAAAGACCCTGGGAGCAGTGTGTATTCTCTTGGTGGCTACATGCAGCTGCATATGCTGGTTCCTCATTAGAAACAATTCTAAAACGATGCGTGAACTCAGAAAAAAACATTATGTGGACACAGACCCTAACTCAGGCTCCTTTTTTAAAGATATAGACGGTATGTGCACATTCTGCGTATACATTGTGGCTGCAGCAGCTCTTTGACTAGAAATGCATCATCTTGCCTATTCTTTTTCCTCTCTCATGCCATTCTCAGCAAAAATAGACAATGAAAATTATCAGTTGAAACATCAGGTGACATTGATCACTGAAAAAGAGTCAGACATGACAAAAAAATCATTTTGAAAAACAGATCAGCATAAAAAAATAACAAAATAAAATTAATGGCTGTTTTGTTTCTCTGTAGAACTCTGTAGGTTTTTTGATGTGGGGTTGTATTAGGTACTTATCCCTAGTCAGTGTATTACCTGCAGTAGATGACTGTCCGCTCATCCCCTCTGTGGAGAAGCAGTGCGAATCACCAGCAGGGAAGCAGAGCATTGTACTGCTGTAAATGGTATCGGCAGCAAGACATGTGTTAACCACTTAAAAGAAGACCCGCTAAAATAAAGATATGTATCCGATTAAGTGTACTCTATATTTAACATTTTTGCTGCTTTACATTGCCGTCAGACGGTTTTCCATTGGCACTACATTCCCTCAACTGTACAACACATGTATTCCTACGAACAAGCACAGCTGTGCCTGCCTCATATCAACTGTTTGGGTCAGAAAGTGCTCTTGTGAAGTTATACTGATAAAACTTTATCCAAAGATTTCAAAGATGGTGTATACTTGTGTTTCTCTGGGCTGTTTCAACACATCTGTATACTGGGGT
This sequence comes from Pagrus pagrus, assembly GCF_965226575.1. Classification (NCBI taxonomy): domain Eukaryota; kingdom Metazoa; phylum Chordata; class Actinopteri; order Spariformes; family Sparidae; genus Pagrus; species Pagrus pagrus. The sequence continues at coordinate 34,216,758 of NC_140193.1, forward strand.
CTCATTTACAAAACTCTGGAGAATCCACACTAAATGTTTGCGTACATACAAATGAGGAAATGTACCCCAAAATATATTCTTTTTTTTATTTATTTTTTTATACTTTTTTAAAATGTATTTATTTACATGCACAAAGAACGTGAGATCATCATGGGTGTTACAGTTAAAATGAAAGTGTTCTTTTACACATACATCATGGTATAATGTCATACTATTCAAGGTGCATACACAGTATATTTCTCCAACTGAAGTCTTAAAACAAAAGTTAGTCTCTCCATACAGTAAATTTCTGTAACAAAAGAGAAATCTAAATCCACCCCAATTATTTTACTTATCTCGATAGCCTCCTCTCTCCAGAATGACTGGATTTTCGGACAGGACCAAAAAACATGAAAGTGATTAGCCTTAGAGGTTCCACATTGTCTCCAACAGAAGCCTCGGCTCTGTGTGCCTGTTTGCAGTGCTGTTATTTTAGGAGTTATAAAAAATCTCACTACATTCTTCCAGCCGAACTCTCAGTGATCTTGAGTTTGCAGTGGTCGCTTGTGTCTCACATATTTCCATCCAAATCTCTTCTGATATTTGTGTTTCTGTCTCCCTCTCCCATTTTTGTTTAATGGATAATGTAGAATGATTTTTAGAGGCTTGTATACTTCCGTATATTCTTGTCTTTTTTTTGGTATGCATCATGAAATATAGAAATCAAATTCTGTTCCTTCTCCTCTTTGACCTGTAATTTTTTATTATAATAGTCTCTGACTTGCAGGTATCTATAGAAGTCCTGGTTTTCCAGTCCAAATGTGTCTGAAATTAACTCATAACTCTGACATTTTCTGTTTTGAGGTGAGGGAACAGAGAGACGTGATACCTCTCCTAACCCATTGTTTAAAGCCCCCGTCCAATCTAGCAGGTTCAAATTCTGGATTGTATGCTACCCAATTCAAGACCCTAGCCTGTTTCTCTATTCCTCAAAACCTTAAACCATAGCTTAAGAGTGAATAAAGTTCATCGATTCAAGCTGTTATAATGTCTTTCAGCTTGGCTTTTATTTCCTATTATAGCTTGTATTGGAATTTTAATCTGTGTAATTTCCAAGCTTTTCCACTTGGATTCATAATTTGGAGCGCATCAGTATACTAAGGGTTTCAATTGCGCAGCATAATAACAATCCTGTAAGCATGGTAAACATTGCACTGATGTTTTCTGATGTAATATGACTCACCACTTGTAGTGTTCTCCTTAAATTATCCTGTGTCTGTCTATTTATTACAAAGCCTGTTTGATCTAAATCTACCAGCTTTGGGACAATGAATTCCAGTCTCTTAGATAGGATTGAAGCAAATAATTTATAGTCTACATTCAAGACTGATATTGGTCTGTATGAGCTGCATTCCTTTTTATCTTTTCCTTCTTTCGGGATGATCGAGATAACTGCTTCCTTCCATGATTAGGGGGCTTCCCCTGTTCTCATTGTATGATTAATACAGTTAAGCAGAACAGGTGTTATTTGAAGTTTAAATGTTTTATACCACTGGGGCGGATATCCATCTGAACCCGGAGCCTTTCAATCTTGAAATGCTCAAACGGCTGCAATTTTTTGTTGTGTTTTTCGCTCTATTTGGCTGCAAATGCAAACATCAAAAGCAGGCTAGGCTATAATACAGCCACGTGGAAACGTTAAACGCAATTAGCCTTGATAAGAAAACATTACGCCTATCAAAATAATGTTCAGACGCATTGCGCGATTCAGAGGCATTCGGACGCATAGGCCCATTTTATTTTTATTATTTTAATACGTTGTGCAGAGAAGGGAGACTAGTGTCGGACACGGTTTGGAATGAAAGGGAGAAAACATGACAGAGTAACACGGTGAATATCGCTAGTATATAGATTTTTTTGTTTTTTTTTGTTTTGAAGACGTTAGTTTAGGCGGCAGCCCTTAATTGTTGAGGCGGCCGCCTTAACAGGAAAGCGCTGCGGGAAACCCTGCCATCTAATATTACCTTTGTTTGGTAAATTGAAGTTGTTTTTCAATTTCCTCATCATACATGCCATTTATATCTTGTTTAATTTTGTTTATTCTAGTTAAAATCTGAGGATCTTTTTGTTCAGTGTGTCTGATTTCTAATGACCTTATTTCCTCTTGTAATTCAACAAGTCTTCTGTTTTTCCTTTTTCCGAAAAGCCGTGAGGGCAATAATTTTACCTCAAATGACTGCCTTTGCTGCATCCCATAAAGTATTTGGAGACACCTCTCCATTACCATTATTTTGTAAATATGTTTCAAATTCCTGTTGAATCTGTTTCTGCACTGTTTTATCATTAATTAAAATGCTCGTATTAAGTCTCCAAAGTGTATTTTTCCGTTGATTAGTTAGGTGCAGGGTTAGGTACATCCCTGAGTGATCAGACACGTCCCTAATCCCTATTTTACAGTCCCTGACTCTGTGCCAGTCTGATTTATATATAAATAAATAATCCATTCGTGAATATACAGAGTGACATGGGGATTTATAGGTGAATTGTTTTTCTCCTGGATTGGACTCTCCATACGTCAATCAGACCCAGCTCTGCAAGCATCCGCTGGACTAAAATGGCATTTGGACTTTTCTTTTGGCGATGATAAGATGTATCTAATTTAGGTTGAAGTTGGACATTAAGATCACCACCATAAATTAGAATTCCCTGTGTTTCCAAGACTATCAATTCAAATAATTTCTTGAAAAACATTTTTTTGCTCCCTGGGGGGCATACACATTAAGTAAAGTTACTTCTTCATTGTCTAATTTGTCCTTTTCTAAAACAAATCTTCCTTTCTTCTCTTTCACTTCTGAAATAAATTCAAAATGTACTGCATTATGGATCAGTATAGCCACTCCCCTCCTAAGGCCTGATTTATGAGATGAGTAATAGGTATTTTGAAATCAAAGTTTTTTTTTTATTTTTTATGTTCTAAAGAAGACAGATGAGTCTCTTGCCAAAAAACTACCTGCAGCTTTTCTTATTTCATTTTAGCTATAATTTTACTCCTTTTAATCGGATTATGCAGCCTATTGACATTTAGCGTGACTATCTAATATTCCTGATGATGCATTTACTCTTTTCAGACTGTGTACACCTGTGTAACATTACCCATGATATCCCAAACAAGAACAATGAACAACAAAATAGAAAAACACAAACCAAAAACTTCCAAGTCCGAAGGTCAAATAAAACCCCAGGTTGAGAGGACATCCTTGCGTCCGTCGAGGGCCTCTCGTCGGTATCAAAGAAGATACTAGTCTGCACCAGTAACATTTTCAAGTCAGTTTCCCCATAAGCGGTATGAAGTTCCATCTTATCAAGCTCAGTAAATAATAATATTAAGTCTCTTTGTAAATTGGCAGAGATTTGAGAAACAAGTATTGTCTTCTCAGGTATAAGGAGGGGAATAAGCACTTTTAGGAAAGAAAAATTAAGTTCCTTTGTAGACTGAAAATTAAACTGCAAAAGAGAATCTCCGCTGCATCAACGCTGCAAAGTCTGGCTCCTTAACGTTTTCCATAGGGAATCCTCTCTTCAGGTCTTTAGCCGCCTATGCCGCACTCTCGTAGACCTGGGTGCTGCTGTCAAAAAGCACCTTCAGCTTAACTGGATGTGGCATTTGGAAGCAGATTCCTTTGGCTTTCATCTCTTACAGTATCCCCACATATGCTTTTCTTTTCTTCAAAATCTTGGGAGGGTAATCTTGATAAAAAAAAATCCTTTTCCCCTCGTAGCAAACATCTTTCTTTCTCCACGCAGTATGCAATACCTGTTCTTTCACTCTGAACTCGAGGAAGCAAATCACCAGTGATCTAGGCGGTGCGTCTTGGGGAGGCTTTGGGGCAAGTGCCCAGTGGCAGCGCTGTATTCCGAGGTCCATGTCCATGACCGGCAGGCCGACTCCTGATTTTATTAGCTTCGTTACGAACTCTGATAGATTGGACCCCTCTGATTCCTCCGATACTCCGTATATACGGAGATTGTTCTGGCGTATGCGTGCTTCTAGCTCTGCTAGCTTAGCCTGCGGGGCCTCTTGGCTCTCTAGCGCCTGGGTGAGAGCCTCCTTCGCTGCCGTGTCCCATTCTTCAATGTCGGCTATACGCTCCTGGAGTTTCCGTTTGATTTCTCCTCTAAACTCGTTCAACTCCTTCATGTCGTTAAGAAAGGAAAGTCGGAATTCACTCATTTCACTTTTTAGATCCGACCTGAGAGCACGAATCTCGTTAGATGGCCTGCATGCTGGGGCTAGCTATTTCTTCGTCAGCGTCGCCATTGTTCTCATAGTTTTCCTCCTCGCTGTATGTTTCTTCGACTGTCTCTCCTTTATCATGTCTTGAGCCTTGTTAACATTTAGTCTTTTTTTGTTTATCCCCTTCCATGCTAAGTTTCAGTACAGTTTTTTTTTATCTTAATGTTCTTCAAAGGGGATAAATATTTGACCGGTTGGGAGCGGGGTTTTTAGGCTGCCATTCGATTCAGCGCCACCGAAGTCCCCCACGCCAAAATATATTCTGATTGATCAAACCTGCCGTACTGCTCATCGATGGTTCTTTACAGTGAATCATAGCCATAGTGAAGCAGGTGAGCAGCAGAGTCCTGCGGTGTGCTGTGGCATTGTGGCTGCGCATAGAGAAACTTTCTTTTGTTTATCTGATTGGCTCTACTGATTGGGCCTTATAGAGACCACTGATCAAACTTTTTACAATGCAAATTGGATGATATGTTTGTTTAACAATTAGATCACCCTTACTGTTGGCAATTAATTTTAGAGTAAATCCTGGAATCACTGGAATATCATTTGCTTTCACCTGTACTGGCCTGTACGGGCTGCACTCAGAAGAGTAGCACTGCTGTGCATGGGGTATCTTCTGTTGTTTGGCATTTAAATATAGATTTCATTGAGATCTTTGTTTTTTTTCATTATGAATGCAGTACACACTCGAAAAATAAATACTATGTAGGTGTGATGTGTGACAAAGAGATTAGCATTGATGTGTTTGCATGTGATGTGTTCAGGTGCTGTGCAGCAGAGCCAGGCTGGTCACTTACCTCCCAGGTCTTCATGTCTTGGTGCATCGTGTGGCTGGAGCCAGAACCTTTTCTACTGCTGGATCCTCGGGCTCTGATGAACCACACGTAGCCATCACTACTTCTGACATGGGTATGCCATTGATTTGCATATATTTTCCATGTTATCTGTCCATCCATCCGTCCTATTTTTGTGAACGCATTATCTCATGAAAACCCTGACAGAATTTCTTCTAATTTGGCACAAAGATCCGCTTTGACTCAAGTTTGACCCAAATACATTTCTTTGGTCAAAGGTCAAGATCAGTGTGACCTCAATAAACACGTTTTGCCGTAACTCAAGAGTTCATACCCTAATTAAAATTTCACAAAACTGTCTACTAGGATAACATGATAAAGCTTGTTGGTTTTGCTGACACTGAGCTTCAGTTGATTGTTGTTGTTGCAGCATGTGATTAGGCTCTCTATCAATTTCCTGTAAAGACAGCATATTTCTCACTGGAAATTATTCACTGGAATCATACATGGCAATGTAGTGATAACTCCCATCACAGTGCAATAGAAAGACACAGAAATGTTGAAATTGATGCTACATGACCAGAGAAAACAGAGAAAAAAGGGCTGTGGTAGTCCCTTTTGCCCAGAAGGTAGAAAACCTACAACAACCAGAATGCATTGTGCCGCACATGACCAACTAACACCTCCGCTGATGGGTGACATACTGCAAGTTGGGTGGGGCTTGGTTTTAGCTTGTCATACATTTTGAAACAAGGAAAAGTAAGGCTGCTATCTAGTAAACAATATTGTATTACATTGAAACAGTCCACTAAAATATGTTTCTGAAAACATTTGAGGAGAGAAATAGACAATGAACAGGATCATTGTTCGTATATGATCAGCACTGGCTTGTTTTATAGTTTGATCACAGTGGTTTAGACAGTTTGATCAGAGTTTGGTGAGACATCCCTCACTTGATCCAAGAAAGGGATAGAGAGATGCCCCTCTCTCTGGAGGTCTGACTACACTGTTCGTGTCCATGGATGTGGACATAGAAAATGCACATCGACAATCTGTAGTTGATACAACAGCCCTAACGTTTTGCTGGCAAAAAAGTGGGGAGTGCAGGCAAAAGATTAACATTGTTCATTTGCATATACGACTGAATTTGTACTGATACAATCTTGATTAAAATCGGCAGACTTCTCATTTAATAGCCTTTATTAAGGCATTGCTTAATATGTTATGAGTGTGGACGGACACGGATGTAAACTGCAACTTGACAGAATGGCAGAGGCATACAAACCTGAAGTGGTAATTCTAGTTTTGTTTTACACCAAACATTTTTTGACATGTATTCGCTGTGAAAGCAACTTTATCATGCACTGTGTACTTTTGCTCACATTTCTCCCTCGTTAAGGACTGCGGACAGTGTGGCCTGATGAGGGCATGGGGCCTTTTGGAGCTCAAGACCAGCGCTTCCAGCTACCTGGTAATGTGGGTTTTGACTGCCACCTGGAAGAACGAGCAGAGCAGAAGAAAAACCTAGAATACAATATGGTCCCTGATGTGCTGTGTCCCCTGTCCAGCAGTGAGAGACATGAGTTCATACTGACTCAGTTCATCGGAGACTTCTTTGTAAGTGAAATAATGTTGAAATCAGGAAAAACTGCTAGGCAGGCACCACAAATATCTTTCCATCTTTCCAGTTTAACCACTGTTGGTGTTACGGAATATAGTTGATATGTGATCCATATTCACGTATACACAAGGTTCATCACACGTGAACCTAAGGTTTAACCATCACATTGGGTAATACAATGTATGATGACCTCATGCAGATATCCTGAGAAAAACATTAGACTTAAAAAAGATTAACATTATACTGTATATTTGCAAGACAGAAAACTCAGATATTCTCTAAAACTAAAGTAAATTTATGGGGGAAAAAACTCAGTCACCACATGGACGCGATGTGGTAATTGCTCGACATAGCACCACCAGGAGGATCTTGGTCTCTGCACGTTCACAAGCTTGGATTCTGAGGGGGCTGGAGCATCCCCCAAAATTTGGCATGATGGAAACCATCACTGCATTCAAAACATTAAAAGTGTTTAATTTACCGGTGAGATATATACATATACACACACACACACACACACACACTGATCAGGCATAACATTATGACTACCTGCCTAATATTGTGAAGGTATCCCTTGTGCAGCCATAACATCTCTGACCTGTCAAGACATGGACTTAAGACCTCTGAGGGTGTCCTGTGGTGTCTGGCACCAGGGCGTTTTTTAGTGGATCCTCTGGGTCCTGTATGATGGGGGGTGGGGCCTCAATGGATCAGACCTGCTCCAGCACATCTTCCAGATGCTCGATCAGATTGGGATCTGGGGAATTTGGAGGCCCGGTCAACACCTTGGGCCCTTTATTGTGTTCCTCGAGCTATCCCTGAGCAGTGTTTGCAGTGAGTCAGGACACATTGTCCTGCTGGGGGGCCACTGCCATTGGGTAGTGTTGTTGTGATGAGGGGGTGTACTTGGTCAACAACAGTATTTGGATGGGTGGTGCGTGTCGAGTGGCATTCACATAAATGCCAGCACCCAAGGTTTCCCAGCAGAACATCGCATTGTGATTCGATGATCAATGTTATTCATGTCACCTGTCTTACCTGTTTTAATGTTGTGGCTGATCGGTGTATACACACACACACACATACACATACACACACTATATATACAGTATATGCACTGGCTTTTCTGACACCTCTTTTTGTGTGTGTGTGTGTGTGTGTGTGTGTGTGTGTGTGTGTGCGTGTGCGCGTGTGCGCGCACTCATTGCAGGAAAAAGATGATCCAGCCATGTCTCTGAATGTCAGTAGAGCTGAAGAGTACTTTAAATCCAGTGTGGAGTGTGCCATACAGTATTGCCCGGAACTACTAAAGAAAGGTACTGCCATGATACTGCACACTGCATAAATGGCCTCGTAATAATAGTAGTAGTAGTAATAATGATAATAGTAATACATTTTATTTATATAGCACTTTTCATGATACTCAATTACACTTTTATAACATTTTTTACTACACTACATTTTTTGCTACATCACAATTTAAAAGGAACAACGCATTAAGAGGTGCCTTTCTAGTCAACCCACTACTCAAAGCACTTGCAGTGCTTTTCAAATTCACCCATTCACACACACATTTATACACTGATGGCAGAGCCTGCCATGCAAAGTGCTGACCTGCTCATGAGGAGCGATACAGAGCTTCCTGTCTGAAGCGCCTCACAATATATTTCTGCGCCGACACGGTATAATTACTCACATAATGATGGAACAGCCATTTGGTGCAATTTCGGGATCAGTATCTTACCCAAGGATACTTATACATGCAGCTAGGGGGAAAAACTGACCACTCGTCTGATGAGAATACGACCCTCTCTACCTCCTGAACCACAGCTGCTCCTCTGTCCATCCTACCTTTGAGGTGGTGTGACTGCATGTCAGTAATCAGAATCAGAAATACTTAATTGATCTAGCTGCTCCCATTCAAAGTTCAGAATAAGCCAAAAATAATTATTATAATGATAATAAGAATAAGAATAAGAATGAATGAATGAATAAATGGTGTAAACAAGAACAACAAAAACAAAACAAAAATACAGAAAATGTACACTCCACTAGAATCAATATAAATATATACAGAGCAATAAATAATGCCAAAGTTGAAAACACATTTGCCATTGCACACTGTTTGTCTTAAATTGCAAATTAGAGAGAAACAAAGCGTCCAGAGTCCTCCTATTGACTCAGAGTGTCTGACACTCGGAGCGAGGAGTTGAACAGTTTGATGGCCACAGGTAGGAATGATTTCCTGTGGCGCTCTGTGGTGCATCTTGGTGGGATTGGTCCAGTTTATTATCAGTGTGGACTCCCACATACTTATAATCCTCCACAATGTCCACACTGACCCCCTAGATGGAAACAGGTCAATGGCACCTTGGTCCTCCTCAGGTCCACAACCAGTTCCTTGGTCTTTGTCACATTGAGCTGTAGATGGTTCCGCTCACACCATGTGACAAAGTTGTCCACAGTAATCCTGTACTCATCCTCTCCTCCGCTGCTCCAAGACGAGTCTCTCCAGGGTCTTCATGATGTGGGAGGTCAGTGCAACAGGTCTGTAGTCCTTGAAGCCACAGGGACACGTCCCCGTCTGCACAGGGACAAGGCAGGACATCCTCCACATCACAGGGACCCTCTGTAGACTCAGGCTCATGCTGACGACATGGTGAAGTACTCCACATAGCTGGGGGGCACAGGCTTTGAGTACCTTGGGGCTGACACCATCAGGACCCACAGCCTTGCCCGAGTGGGAGTCTCACCAGCTGTCTCCTAACATGGTCAGCTGTGATGCTCACTGTAGAGGTGACAGGTAGGGGAGGGGGAGGGGGAGAGTCAATTGATTGTAGTGTGTAGTGAGTCTGGAGACCAGGGGAGGAGGAGTGGGGAGGGATCTCACGGGAGGATGAAAGGCTGTTAGGAGGAGGAGGGATTGGAGAAGGTGGTAGTTGGTAGCAGTAGGATTGATGGTGGTGTTATCGGGGGGTACAGGAGCCTCGGTATCAAATCTGTTAAAAAACAGATTAAGTTTGTTGCTCGTGTTGTTCTGCTGAAGTTTCTGCTCCAGCTTCCTCCTGTAGTTTTCTTTACCCTCCCTGATCGTCACCTTTAGATGTCCCTGTATTGTTCTCACCTCCTCCCTGTTGCCGCTTACCGCTCCCGGTGCAGTCCCTGTCAGCCCTAACAGTCTCATAGCCCTCGATGGAAACGTTGTTGTCAGGAATGTCCTGGCGCAGCCATGTCTCCGTAAAGCACATTAAACTACACTCCCGGTACTCCCTCTGACTCCTGGCTAGTGCTGTTAGCTCCTCCATCTTGTAAGTTAGCAATCTCACGTTACCCATGAGAGCCGCCTTTATTCCTACCCTGCAGCCTCTGTGTGTCCTTCTCCATATCTCTTGAAGGATGTCTGTTGATCTGGACGTCATGCCGGCCGGCTTTATAGCGAAGAGCTGATCCCTTGTATAAACAATGCGGCTGTGTAGTTGCTGTGCAACAATGGCTCCGCTGAATGAAAGAAGTACTTTCAGAGCAAAAATAAAGGCCAAAACTCTCTCAACCAGCATGTTTGGAGAGGGCACAGCTTAAGTAAAAAGCTAAAAACAAAAAGAGTCAAAATGATATATTAAATACAAGCATAAAAGCATAAGAAGAGTAAGTATGAAAGTATAAAAGTATGAAAACAAACAGGAGCGCCCGCAACAGGCTGCATGCAGGGTAGCGCATGCACACTAACACTAGTATATCTTTGGGAAGAAGATACTGAAACCAAAATCACTCCCGATAGCTGTTTGATTGGAGTGTGTATGAATAGCTGAGCACAGACATATTGAGTGCCTAGTGTGAATTAGTCCTAAAACCCTGAATTTTGAATAGGTTTTTGGTTAATTGCCTTAAATAAGGTCTGTGGTTAACTTAAGCTGAAAACATTTTCACGTTTTGCTCTGCGAAATAAAATATTTCATTTCATACACCACATTTGAATTATAAAGCATTTATGTATCTTTGAAAAGGCGGTTGCTAACAAGTGGCTAAATTAGACTACAGAAGTTGTCGTGGACTTTATACGCCACTATGCTGAAAACACGAGAGACTCATCTACTACTACTTAGTTGCAAACTAGTTTAACTCTAACTTTAGAACTTGTAGATTGATCAGTTTATAGTGAAGGACTTTTTACCTCTGGGGATCTTATTTATGCTTCAAAAATAATAAAAGTGGTATCATCAGTATCATAAACTTCCAATTTACACAAGTTCCAATTTTGTTGGAATTTGTTGATTCTTTTTAATAACTATAATTGACAGCATACACAATTTTTTTTGTATAATTTTTTTAATGGAAATTTCAATGGTATGTTGTTAGTAAAACATTAAATATTAAAAAAATATATGCCCACCTTGCCTGCGGGAGGTGGGAATAGGAATGGGGTCATTTATTTAGACTCGCTAATTTTGATGGAAAAGCGTTGTAACTAAAATTTTCTCCAAAACTGCACCAGGTTACAGGAACCTTTTCCAGTGTCACTCAAACAAATCTCAAAATAGAGTGCTCCATTACTGCACAATTTATGTACAAATGAATTCCAGTATCCACTTAACATGTTATAAGCTGTTATATTGAGTGACCTGTTGGTGAAATGAAGATGCTGTAATTTCAGGTTCCTCCTGTTAAGCATTTATTCAGTGTATACTGTTGTATCCGGGGCTCTTAACTGTGATAGGTATAAAAACAAGAAGTCTGCAATTTGCTGCAATCGACGTGTAACAGAAATAACAATTGGCTGCTCTGGTTCAGAAAACAGAGCCCCTGTGTTGTTATTTGTAAATTTTAACCCCCTGCTATAATGTTTTACTTTTCCAAAAGGAAAAGATACGGTCGTGGTCAAAAGTTTACACACTTGTAAAGAACATGTACAGTATATCGTGGCAATCTTGAAAATGCTTTGATAAACTCTAATTTTTCTGTGATGGAAAGAGTGGAATACTTTGTCACAAAAAACATTCATGAAGTTTGGTTCAGTTATGAATTTATCATAGGTTTTCTGAAAATATGACCAAATCTGCTGGGTCAAAAATATACATATGGTAATACTAATATTTGGTTAAATATCCCTTGGCTATTTTCACCTCTATTAGATGCTTTTGATAGCCATCAACAAGCTGAATTTTTAACCACTCCTCTTGACAGGATTGGTGAAGTTCAACTAAATTTGTTGGCTTCTTGGCACAGACTTGTTTTTTCAGCACAGTCCACCTGTTCTCAAAGGGGTTCAATTCAGGACTTGCAAAGATTGTTCCAAAACCTCAGTTCTAGCCTGATTGATCCATTCCTTTACCATTTCTGGTGTGTGTTTGGAATCATTGTCCCATTGGAACACCCAACTGCACTGAAGACCCAATCTTCTGCTGATGATTTTATGTTTTCCTGAAGAATTTTGAGTTAATCCTCCTTCTTAATTACTCCATTCACTTTCGTGACAGCAACAGATCCACTGGCAGCAAAACAGCACGTTACACTACCAGCACCATGCTTGACAGTAGGTATAGTGTTCTTGGGGTTAAAGGCCTCACCTTCTCGCCTCCAGACATATTGCTGCTCATTGTGGCCAAACAACTACATTTTTGTTTCATCTGACCACAGAGTTTTTCTCCAGAAGGATTTTTCTTTGTCCATGTGATCAGCAGCAAACTTTAGTCAAGCTTTAAGGTGCCGTGTCTGGAGCAAGGGATTCTTTCTTGCACGGCTGCCGCTCAGCCTACGTTGATGCAAAACACCTGTCTTCCAGCAGCTCCTAATTCAATTGCAGAATTGCTCTTCTGTGATTTTTGGTTGACTCTTGACCATCCTGACCAATTTTGTCTCAGCAGCAGGTGATAGTTTATGTTTTCTTCCTGACTGTGGCAGTGACATAACTGTGCCATGCACTTTATACTTACAGTTGTTTGTACAGTTGATCTTGGGACCTGTAACTGCTTTGAAATGGTTCCAAGTGACTTCCCTGACCTGTTCAAATCAATAACGTGCTCTTTCAGATCAATGCTGAGCTCCTTAGACTTTCCTATTGTAGTGTTCGTGGCTGTGTCTATCAATCGAGCCCTATTAAAATGGGCCCAGAAAAGCCATCAGCTGTTATCAATCAGAATCACTCAGAAGAAGTTAAGAGGCCATGCTACAAAGAAAATGTGATTCACACAGCTTTCTAAAATCACCAAAATTGATTGTTAATGTTACTGTTTGTGTATTTTGAGCCAGCAGATTTTTTCACAAAAACATTCATAAAGTCTGCTTTTACAGAAGTCTTCTGAAAAAAGTAGTATGTGTTCCTCTCATTCCATCACAGACAAATGAGAGCTGTAGAAATCATTGACACTGAAGACTGCCATGATATACAGGTGCATATCAAAAAATGAGAATATCATGGAAATTAAATTTAATTCAAAAAGTGAAACTTTAATATATTCTATATTCATTACACATAAAATGAAATATTTCAAGCCTTTTTTTTTGTTCTAATTTAGATGATTACGGCTTACAGCTCGTGATCGAAAATCCACTGTCCATGAAATATTACAAAATTACATTAAACCAAATTTAGAATAAAAGGGATTTATAATACAGAAATGACAACCTTCTGAAAAGTATGTGCATTTATGTATTCAATACTTGGTCGGGGCTCTGTGTTTCAAATTACTGCATCAATGTGGCGTGGCATGGAGGCGATCAGCCTGTGGCACTGCTGAGGTGTTATAGAAGCCCAGGTTTAGTAGCGGCCTTCAGCTCATCTGTATTGTTGGGTCTGGTCTCTCTCATCTTCCTCCAGTACGGTTCAGGTCAGGCAAGTTGGCTGGCCAATCAAGTACAGTAAATTACTATTATTAATTCAAGTGTATGTAAACTTTTGACCACAACTTTCAAAAGCTAAAGCCTTATCGTCAACTGGAGTGATGTCTCTGTCTTTGCTCAGTTTGTGCCTGCTTGTGCCTGTGTGGACTCAGACAGAGAGGCCCAACCAGTCTAGGCAGATGGCCGCTCACCATTGAGTCTGGTTTGGCGTCAAGGTTTCTGCCTGTTAAAAGAAAGTTTTTCTCCCAACTAGGGTTGTCACGATACCAGAATTTCAGTAGTCGATACCAATACCTGTGAATTTCCACGATTCTCGATACTAATTCGATACCACAATTTAAAAAAAAACAAAAGAACCCATGTACTTTTAAATTCACTAATTTATTGAAAACTGCTTCAAACTGTCAAGTATTTAACACCACTGTGCTTCAACATCTTTTTGCACAGAATTTAAATTGCAGTACCAGCTGCCAACTGCCAAAAGGTACTTTTAGTTTAAATAACATAAGGTAAGAGACTGTCAGACAGTATCTCATCATGTCACCTTACGTATAATGACGCAGACCGTACCGTTACATTACGTTAAACATCTACATGAGTGAGCAACTGAGCGAGAGTAGAAGCCTGCGTCCCAGCTGACTCTCATGCCCAAATGACAGAACGTAGGCATATTCGGGTTTACGTATGACGTGACACAACACTGATAGTAAACGGAAACTCACTCGAAACTCACTTGAATTCTCTAAACAAGTCGGGGTGCCTGTCTTTGAGGTGTTTGGCCATGTTTGACGTGCTTCCTCCTTTCGTTTGAAAACTTCTGAGGCACTGTTTGCATGTCGGCTTGTTTGAGTCTAGAATTGCTCCGTATTCATCCGCCTCGAATGCAAAATATTTCCACGCGCGACTCTTAGTACCTGTCTTGTCGACGAGCCGATGTGTTGTGCTTTCACTCTCACTTGCTGAAGCCATTTTTTCTAAGACGGCAGGTTTCCTTCTTCAGCACCGCTGACTGCTCTGTGCTGCTCACACGCGTATACTGCCCCCGTCAGTTCTGCCAAGAATCGACACGGCACGCCGAGTGAAAAATTGTATATTCGGTTCTGACGTTATCAGAAAAAAGCAAGTATCGTATTATTTTTTTCGTGTCGGCATCGAATTGGTACCGAAGTATCGGTTCTTGTGACAACCCTACTCCCAACTGTTGGGTCTCTATACAAATACTAATTAAAGAGTATGGTCTACCCTGCTTCATTTGGAAAGTATCCTTAGTAAGGGGGTCACGATTTCGTTTTTATATCGTAATTGATCGAAATTAATTCACAATCTCGAACTTCGAATTAAAAAATAGAATCGTCATGCGGCCACGCCCCCATGTCACGTCCGGTCGGCTTGCCAAGGGGAAAAAACACAGCCAGTCAAATGATAGCATAGTGTTACACTATTCCTGTTCGGCTCCCGGACCTTGGTTGGGAAGCACAGGGGAGATGATTTCCTCCAGGGCCGAAGTTTATGTTTACCTTCGGGGTGAACCCCCCTTTCACATGTTAAGCTGGTCGGGAAATAATACCAGGGAGCTTTGCTGTATCTTGAGGAGCCGTCGCCTTTATTCACAGCCAAACTGCAGCCTATACTGTACACTTTATTGCTGTCGCTACTACTGCTACTCCTTTCGCTTCTCCTTCCTCTCCCATTCATTCACTGTTCGCACGTACGCACGCTCCCTCACTCTCGCTCGCCCACTTACACCTTACGCACCTTATGTCCAACTGTTCAGAAATAGTTTAAGACACTTAGTTATTGTTACAGTATGTTGTTAATAAATGTTTCAAATTTGACAATGTAGTGTGGTACATTGCTAACAAAGGTCAGATATTATATTGCATAAAAGTCTAGTCTAAAAATGGCATAGCAACCTGTGCTTTAAAAAAACTAAATGTAAAAATCGAGAATCGAATCGAACCGTGACCTTAGAATCGAAAATTGAATCGAATCAAGGATTTGGAGAATCATGACACCCCTAATCCTTAGATAACTTTTGTTGTGAATTGGTGCTATACAAATATAGATTAACTCACTAAGGAAGAGTGAAAGCTCTCAGAAAGCATGGCCGTAAAGGACAGAAAAACTCAGTAAAACTCTCACACTGAGTTGAATTCAAACAAGTGCATTAGGTAAATAGGAGAAAATATTTAGTTCTTTCTTTCAGTTCGGGCTGGTGTCCCGTCCCGTGATCAGGCTTAAAACCAGCCAATTCTTGCATCTGTAATGGCTCTTATTGCTGGTAAGAAGCAGTGTTTCTGTCTGATGTGTATGTCTCCTGATAATGTGATGAACAGATTTCCAGTCCATGTTTCCTGATGCTCCAACTTCTGAAATGACGGTCGTCACAGTGACTCAAAAGACACAGAATGATATGACATCGTGGTGTGCTGATGTTGAGCAGGAGAGAGAGCAGATGCTTGACAAGGTGAGCTGCTAGAATATATCAAGTAGTAATGATGCTGCTGTAGAAAAGCTTTTTTTCCTTGTCTGGCAGTTCATACTGCTTGGTCAAAGTTATGCTTATATATACTGCATACAGGTGGGGTGGGGGTTGGTGGGCTCAGAGTAGGTTGTGTTAATAATACTTAAGATGATACTCAAAGGGATAAGAGGATAATGATGATATCAAGAAGAATAGCTGGACCTACAAGCAGATAATAGTTCAAGCACCTGATGCAACACTGTATAAAAGGTGCACCATCAGGAGGCCATCTCTGAGTAGGGCTTAGACACCTCATTTGATATCTGGTATAGCGGTATCATGCAAAATCTGCTCAACCCTGGAGTACAAGTACCATGGAGTCCAACCTTGCTCTAAAACTAATCTTAACAAATTATTTGGCACCTCATTCACAACTATTGAAGTGTAGGAGCTGTTCTCTGCAATAGACACCTTAAAGGTTAAAATAAAATTGTACCTATACAATTATGTTTCCTGTTAATGTTCACATTAGAAAGAACATAGTAGATACTTGGGTGTAACTCCAGTTCTGTGAGTGTGCACGTAGCCCTTGGACAGACTCCGCTTTTGGTTTACCCTCCTTGATGCTCCACCTCAGCACTTGAGAAAAAAATTTATGCGCTCATTACCCTGTCAGGGCATACCATCCGCTCCCTATAACACCCCAGTGCCAAGCTGGAGTGTTGCACAGGACACAAAGTGTGCAGATGTTCCTCTGTACAAAGAAAGAAACCTTCTAACAAATGACCATGAACCTCAGCCTGCTTACCATAAAAATACCTTGACAAGTGGGTAACTCGAACCTGTCTAAGCCATCATGATCTGCCGCAATTGTGGCTGCAATAACCCCCAGAGTGGATGCAGCCTGACCTTTCTTGAACAGCTCCTGTAGGAAATCCAGGATACACTGTAGGTAGCACAAATGTGGATTGAGGTCCTTGGCCTCACATCAGCCAGCAAAAAACCTGCCAACATTTAGAGTAAGTCGTGGAAGTGGATGGGGTACCCTGAATGGTCAGTACGACTGTGGGTGGAAGACACAGACTGCTAAAACCACATTCACATTACAGGATTTTAGTCTTGATTTTGCTGTTGTAGACGGTTTTTGGAGATAGCCGACAAAAAGATCACATCAGAGGCAGATCGTCTGAGCTCAGGAACAGCTTGCAGGTGTGCTGCTGACGTCTGCTTCTGATTCGCTGACAGGTCAGAGAGCCAGGAACGAGCTGCTGTCATCTGTAGTAGCTCT
The DNA here is from genome assembly GCF_965226575.1 of Pagrus pagrus. NCBI lineage: Eukaryota > Metazoa > Chordata > Actinopteri > Spariformes > Sparidae > Pagrus > Pagrus pagrus. Next base: position 34,234,038 of record NC_140193.1, read on the forward strand.
CTGAACATAATCAGAATACAGAATGAATGCACATGTACGATTTCTGAATTCACAATACATACACACAAGCATTCATTTTATTAAACCACTATACGGTCAGGCAGTCATATGTTTGTTAGTGCAAAAATAAACCTTGCTGCCCGCACATCCTAATCCACTCTGTCACCCATATTATTTTATTTTTCTTTCTGTTTTTTTTTTCGTTGCAAATCAGCACACAAACAACTTCGACTGTTTGGACCACGTCATTCCTGTGTCACGTCTTGCATGTTTGAGCTTGTAGTGTGTTACCCCATGTATCTGATAAGTCATGTAGTGTGAAAGTGGCAGTGTATGGAATCTTTAATTTTCTATATTACTCCACACAGCTACTCTTTTATCAATTAATACAAGCAGTAAGATGAATCTTAATTCCCCTTTTATTTAGAAAGTCCTCATGTGTTTTTGTGAAGGCTACAGTTATTTTCTGTACAAGTTCTAAAGTTGCATTTTCATACAGTCATTCCCCAGGCCCAGCACCAGAGAAATACTCTGTCACTCTCTGTCTTCTCTTTATACATCCATGGCAGTGTCCTAAAAATTATGAAAGCGCTTATTGGATGAAAAAATTAGTATGCGTCCCAGAGTGCAGGATGAGTCATCAACATTTTTTTATTGTTTTCTAGGGAATTACTAACTCCAAAATACTGTTAAGTGTCCTCAAAGTTACTTTTTTAAAGTAGAAAAACACAATAGACTAATAATATTAAATGTAAAAGCACTAAATGCTGACAAATGCCTAATAGATTAACAATAAAAATAAAATCTTTATTTCTTTCTTTCAAACCATCTGTCTTCTCTGGCCAAGATGTTTACACTGTTGTCCTCAAAGGAATGATTTTTCTCCTTCAGATGTAAGAGTTTCTCAGATGTTCCTGCGACAAAGGGGAATGACGATGTTGTTACGTTTTCTCGTCTCCTCCTCTCTGTGTCCTCTGGATCATTTAGTGGTTTTGTCAAAGGTCCAGTTTGAGTAACCACAGGTTTTAGGTGCTCCCCTGATGTGCTTCTGTTCCTTCTCCTTCCCCTCTGTCTTAGTGGGCACGGTCTCAGCCAGATAGTTTAAGGTTCTGATGAGCCCCAGCTTGTGCACCAGTGGCTAATGAGAGTTGAACAGCAAGAACTGATCTGTGTGTGTAGGTTTTCTGTACACCTCAATGTTGAGGCTTCTGTCTTCTTCTATGTGTACTGCACAGTCCAAGGGCAGACTGTCTCCTCTGACATCTTCCCGTGTTAACTTGATGTTGTTGTCCACAGCATTTACACTACTGTTCAAAAGTGTGGGGTCACCCAGACAATTTTATGTTTTCCATGAAACTCTTTTTTCATTATCTTTTTATTTATTTTGAACATTTCAGTAACATAACAGACAATCAAGGAAATAAGGAAAGAAAAAACAAACAGAACAAAACAACAAAACAAAACAGCAAATTAAATCAAATCAGTCCATGGTCACAGTTCACAGTTCATCCTTTGTGAATGTTATGTAAACATGCCAAACCCTATTATGATATGGTAGTGTCAGAGGTCCATAAGCGGTTCCCATATCCTTCGGAAAGCATCCCTCTTATTCTTTAGGGCGTATGTGGATTGTTCCAGTCTTAAAGTTTCATTTAAGATTTGTTTAAACAGATTAAATGATGGGGGCCTTTGTTGATTCCAATGGAGCAAGATGCATTTCTTTGCTATATAGGACATTATGATAATCCTCTTCCTGCGTGTGGCGTCCAGTGTCTTGTCCAATTCTGTACCAAAGAGGTACAGTGTTGGTGTAATGTCCAGCGGGGTTTTCACAACCTTAACAGTTAGATGATGTACCGCCTTCCAGAAATGTTTTAATTTCCTGCATTCCCAAAAAACATGCATAATTGACCCTTTATATGTTTTACAACGATGACATCTGGGTGATGAGTTAGGAAACATTTTACTTAAAAGAACTTGGGGCAGGATCAAGAAATAAGACTCAATAGTGACACGGCCGTTGCGGCCGTTAGGGTAACTGCAGCCATCAGCCAAGCCGACGAGGGAGCGCGCATGAACTCTTCACAGCAGTGCAGCTGATGCCTTATCCTCTACACACACAAGGCAGCCGGAAGGCCGGCTCACTGTGTGTAGCGACACACAAGTGCGGCAATTTACCGTTACGGTTGATGCCATCTGAAAGGCACAGGCGAAAGCAAAGACGGCATATTGGGGGACAGAAATATCGTCTAACAAACAAACCGTTAGCCTGTGGCTACAGCCAGCCGCTAACGTCACCTCCCGGATAACAGGTTGGGCTTTTGGTCCCATATATAAAGGGACATATTTCTAACTATTCGGTTTCAGACTAAAGGACCGTGGAAAATGTGCAGTCTCTAACTATTCAGTGTTACACAGCGGTGTAACATGTAACTTAGCGGTAAACATGTAACTTAGCGGCTAAGTTACATGTTTGCAGCTAACTCTACTTTGCAGGTAAGGTGACTCCCGAGTCCCCGGTGATCTCATATGATTTTCAAATCAAGCTCTAAACATGACCTGTAATGTTTTCTTACCTGGTTACTAGGAAATGAGCCATGAGCATCTGTTTTCAGTCCCAATTCAAGTTGAAGCTGCCTCCATGAGCCGAACGCGTATCCGATGTGTATTCAGGTGCCAGCCCAGTTTTGGTCGTAATTTCGTTTCGACTCACGACATGCCGCTGATAAAATCTTCTTTTTCTTCCTAGTATTAATTTTTAGTGGACTTTGTGTGGTAGTGGGTCGTTTGCTGGCCGTAGCAGAATCCATTACTACCCAAACATTAGCTTGATAGAGATAAAAGAGGTTAACATTTTGTTTATAGATTTAAAGAATGTTTTATCCAAGTAACAGGGCAGTGACTGAAATAAATAACTAAAACGGGGCAGAACATTCATTTTAATTACATTAATTTGTCCAAGAAATGAGATGGGGAGCATTTTCCAATGTTCTAATTCTTCCTTAACCTTTTTAAGCAATGGAATGTAATTTATGAGGTAAAGATCTTTAAGTTTTAGAGCCACATTCACCCCAAGATATTTAAAGCTGTTTTAAGCCCAGGTGAACAGTTAGATGGCCCTGAGTCTATTAGAAACTGATGAATTAATAAATAAAGCATTGGATTTTGTCAGATTGATTTTATAGCCTGATGTTGTTCCAAATTTAGTGTAAAGGTCTAATACTGCTGGGATTGATCACTCGGGGCTGGTTAAGTATAGGATTATATCATCAGCATATAGTGAAATTTTGTTCTTTGTTTATATATATTATATTATAATATATGGTATATTGATACCAGCAATCTCTTCATTAGCCCGTATGGCTTCTGCGAGTGGTTCAATTGCCAAGTTAAATAAAAATGGAGATAAAGGGCACCCCTGCCGGCAGCCTCTAAACAAATCAAATTTTTCAGTGAGTGTACCATTTATACATATTTGGGCTTGTGGATTGCTATACATAGTTCTGACCCACCCAATACATATTTCTTCAAGGTTAAATTTCTTGGCAAGAACTCCCCGAGAACGGCAAACAAATATGACCACTCGACCCTATCAAACGCTTTTTCTGCGTCAAGCGAAAGTAGTAGGGCTGTTCTGTTGTGTAGGGCCGGTCAATTATATTTAATAGCCTCCGGATATTGTCAGATGCATAGCGTGCCTTCACAAAGCCGGACTGGTCGGGATTAATAATCTGGGGCAACAGGTCTTCCAGCCTGCGTGCAATTAATTTTGATAATATCTCAAAGTCAACTGGAAGTAATGAAATTGGGCAAAATGATGCGCATTCAGCAGCATCCTTGTCCTTATTGTGTATTAATGATATTATTGCTGTCTTCATAGTGTCAGTAAGAGCGCCATTTTCAAAAAAATCTGTAACCATGGGCATAAAAAGTGGCTTGATTTGCACCCAGAAAGCCTTATAGAATTCTACAGAATATCCGTCTAAACCTGGAGTTTTTCCGGAGGGCATTGACTTGATTGCTTGTAGCACCTCCTCTGGGGTGAATGGAGAACTCAGCTGCTCCTTTTCGTGCTCTGAGATAGCAGGTAGGGATACTCTTTCCAAAAATCTGTGGATATCCGTTTCGGAGGGATTTTCTGACGCGTAAAGCTGTGTATAAAAATCAAGAAATGAGGACTTAATTGATTGTGTATCATATTTCAACTGGCCTGCCACATTATGTGTACACTTTATTGTGTTTCCTGCATGTTCTTTTTTGAGTTGATAGGCTAGAAGTCTACTTGGCTTGTTACCATATTCATGATATTGCTGTCTGGTAAAGAACAAAAGTTTTTTCATATGCTCTGTTTGAATGAGATTAAGATTAGTTCTGGCTGCATTTAGTTTTCTCAAGTGTTCCTCTGTAGGAGATTGTTTATGGCATTGTTCCAAATTGATTAACTCTTTCTTAAGTTGTTCTGTTTGTTTAAAAATAGATTTTTTGCAGATGTGTAAGAGATCAACTGGCCCTTAATTACTGCTTTAGCTGCATCCCACATCACTGCCGGAGTAACAGGGGAGGACGCATTATCTTGTCTGTACTGCTCTAACCATTTTCTAATATTATTACAAGCTTCAAAGTCTGTGAGGAGTGAGGCATTAAATCTCCATTGTTTGGTTTGATTTGTCTGCTGGGGAAGGGATAACCGCAGGTAGACTGGGGAGTGGTCTGATATAAGAATGGGCCCTATATCATATGAAACTATGGATGAGAGATGATCCTGAGGTAAAAAAATAAAAATTAAAAAAAAAGTCTAATCGTGAGTATGATTTGCCGAATAGAAAGTGTACTCTGTCCTTGTAGGATTAAGTTCTCTCCAGACATCGACCAGGCCTACATCAGCCGAGGCTAACCTCACAGTCTTCGAAGCATTGGGGTAAGACAGTGTGGTTGAGGATTTTTCTAAGTTACTTTCCATATAACAATTGAAATCTCCGGCAACTATTCCAAAGTCTGTACTATATTGATTAAATAGGGTGATCATATCCATCATGAATTTAGGGTTATCCTCGTTTGGTGCATATACGTTCAGCGATGTCAGTTCTTGTCCATATAGCATCCCCCGAATTAGTGTCCGCCCTCATAGTCGCTATTTTGCTCCTTAAATATAAAAGGCAATTTTTTATAAATAACTATTGCTGTTCCCCTTTTATTGCTGGAAATAAGCCTGCCCGACCCAATCTCTAAAGTTTTTTGTGCTCCTCATTGGACAAATGAGTTTCCTGAAGGAAAGCTATGCCTGCTTTTTCCTTTTTTAAGAATGTAAGAACTTTCTTCTGCTTAATTGGGTGGCCAAGGCCTCTGACATTAAAAGTTATTACATTAAGTGTACTAGACGTACTGAGTTTTGCATGTTGTATTGGTTTCGTGTGACCATGATACAGTAAAAGTAAAGGGAAAAACAATATAAGACTAACAGACTAATAAAAAAAATTTTAACATAAGTAGAGCATCAAAAACGAAAGTATTCAGCCATTAGTATTATTTAAAACACAACTTGAAACAGATTTTGATTAATAACAAGGTTCGTAGAGCCTATACACCTGCTGCTCGCATCCCATCTTAATACCATTGCTCTCTTCTATTTACCATGCTAAAAAAGTATCATGTCCAAAATGAAGGGACAGTCATATACAGAGACTGCAAGTGTTGACGGAAAATAAATAAATAAAATAGAATAAAATAAAAATAAAACAAGTTTTGCACTGTCTGTTTGATAGTAACCAGTATGTGCCTGCTGTTAATTGTTCATATTTCCCACTGTCGTTGAGCAAATTGGCTTAAGTGGCCACCACTAAGCCCGGTGATGAGCCTATTTGCCTGCACACAAGTTAGTGCACTCACCCCTCTCCATGTATGAGAAGCGATTCAAACCTGGTCATGTGTAGGCTATTTGGCGTAGATTTTATGGTAGAATTCCTCAGCCTCTTGTGGGGAGGAAAACATCTGGATCTTCCCGTTGTGTAGCACTCTCAGCCTGCACGGTTGGAGGTAAAATCCTCGGAAGGTCCCTATGTCATATCGGGCCGATATTTGCGTTTTTTACGCGTATCTGCATCGGCCGATTCGCGCGTGGGTCCGACGATGTTTTTTTCCGCGGCATGATTTACAGACAGGCATCCACGGGCAGCTCTGTGTTGCCGGAAGACTCTGCAGCACATGCAGACGCGTTACCCCTCCCCCACTGGAAGAGTGGTGAAAGCAGCATTGCTGCTGCTTCAGAACAACGGTAAGTTTTAAACTTTCAATTAGCCTCTAACTGTTAAACTTAGTTGAAATATTAGTAATGAAGTAATATTAGTAGTAATGTCAAAGTTGTCAATTCAGTTCCATGGTGTTTGTAGGAGTTTAAATCAGCGAACGCCGGGCTGAGATGCGTGTCGTGTGTGTGTGTGTCTGTGTGTCTCCCTCAGCAGAGCAGAGTGGAGCAGCCATTGCGGGGCTATCAGAGGTCTTTAGCGTGTGCTAGAAGAACTTTAATGATGAGAGAAATGTTTTATATGTAGTACTAGTTTGTGTCAGTGTTTCGTGAAAACGTGTTTAGAGCCGTTTGCTGCCGTTATCAATCCAGCGGTGGAGTTTTCAGTCAGCGTCAGCTCAGCTGACGTGTGTGTGTGTGTGTGTTGAGGGGGCGCGTCTCACTGGGGAGGAGCAGCCATCACATCGATGAGAGATTTAACTGAAACTATGAGAGAAATGTTTTGTACATGGTTGAATATTTATTCCTTTTAAAGTTGATAATACCGTTTAAAACTTAACTGACATCACACTTATTTTCCTGCTGATTTATGTTCTGGTGTTGCCAAACCTGACAGCATAGTAGCCTAAGACATGATCACTATTTTGTGCAGAAAAAATGAATTATACCTGTCTTATCAGCAAGCAATGCATCATCAAGGCTGTGTTGTAGATATTGATGAAAGGGTGATGATATGGGTGATATGACTGTAAGATGATGCCAAAAATATTGATACTAATCTGTGTTTTTATTTATTCTTCATACAGATGGCTGAACGCAAGAGCTCAGTGTGGCAACATTTTATTGAGCCCACTTCAGGGAAGGCTAGGTGTGTCATCTGTAATTCATTGGTGAGCATGGGGGCTGAAAAAGGAAAGGCTAAAAATACCTCAAATATGTGGAGCCACCTGAAACGTCACCACCTTGAGGCCTACAATGAAGCAGTTAAAGAAAGGGACGAAAGAGCAGCAACTTCTGCTTCTGCTTCTTCTTCTTCAGCCAGTTCCACACAGCCTACTGTTGTACAGATGTTTGATGCCCAAAGGAAATGGCCTAATTCTGACACCAGGTCCAAAAAAGTGGATCTTGCCATAGTTGAGATGATTGCCACAGACAATCAGCCATTTACAGTTGTCTCTGGTGTTGGTTTTAAAAGGTTGGTGGCACTGCTGGAGCCCAGATACTCCCTTAAAACTGAAAAGTATTATCGCACTGACCTTTTTGAAGATGTACACACTAAGGTAGAGAACAAAATCAAGGAGTTGGTCACGTTGGACAGTCCTTATTTGGCATTTACAACGGACTGTTGGTCTGGGGAGACGGAATCCCTAATGAGCCTGACCTGTCATTTCATTGACAAAGATTGGCAACGGAAACAAATTGTCCTCAATGTAAAAGCCATGTATTGCTCTCACACAGGTGAATACATTAGCGATATGTTCCTCAGTCTGCTGAAACATTGGGACATCGACACAGAGAGAGTTGTGCTTGTGCTTCGTGATAGTGGTGCCAACATGATCAAAGGGATGAGGCTTGCCGAAGTACCTGATCTCAGCTGCAGTGCTCACACACTTCAGCTGGTGGTTAATGATGGGATCAACAGCCAGCGAGCAGTGGCAGACATCATTGCCAAATTGAAATCTTCAGCTACCCACTTTAACCATTCAGTGCTGGCCAAACAGCGTTTGCGGAAAATTCAAAAAGAGCTTGACCTCCCCCAGCACAGAATAATCCAGTCGGTGCCAACACGCTGGAACTCCACACTTCACATGCTGGAGCAGAAGCGAGCACTTAATGTATATTCAGGGGAACATGGAAAAATGTCTGTCTTAACAGCAGATCAGTGGGCTCTTGTGGACAATCTGATTGCCACACTGCTAGGTCCTTGCAACACTGCTAGATCCTCGTTACAAAGGTCATGCCTTGGCTCCTGGCACCCTGAGCAGCGCAAAGGACTGGATAAAGGAAGAGCATGCCACTCTGTCTGAGGCTGAAAAACAGAAAACGGCAGAAGATCAAGGAGGCCAAGATCCAAAACGGAGAAGGGCAGAGGAACAAGAGGAGGAAGTCACTGGTCCATCTGACATGCTAGAACAGATGTATGGCAAACTTCTTGGGGCACATGAACCAACCCCAGAGGAGACTGATGAGGAGGAGCAGCAGTTCACGCTGCAGCTTGATCAATACTTGAGGGAGCCACTGATGGCAGACAGGTCACTGTGGCAGACAGGCCAGTCACTTGAATGGTGGAGGCAGAATGCATCCAGATTGTACCTTCTTGCTCCACTTGCCAGAAAATTTCTCAGTCCACCCCCCTCCTCTGTTCCCAGTGAGAGGGTATTCAGTGAGGTCAGCCAGATATATGAGAAGAAGAGGTCCAGGCTGACAGGAGAAAATGCAGAGCGCCTCTGTTTCCTCCATTATGACCTACAGCTCCTAAACTGGGATTATTAAGAACTTTCAGTGAGGGGTGTGTGGAGTAACTAAAGAGTATTAGAAGTGGACCAAAGTGCATATTATGCACAATTCTTTTTACATTGTTTTTTTTTTTTTGTTGTATTGCTGTTTACACTTTCCTTATCTTAGGAGAGCCATTTGCACTTTAACATTAAGTATTGTGCAGTGTGCACACTATGCTGCTTGTTCGTTACTGTGTGCAATACTTCAGTTGTTTTAATTATGCTTAAATATTTGTTTTATTTTATTTCATACTTGAGTAATTGAGTTCATGTGAAAGTTTGTGTGGTTAACTTGAACAAAGCTGTTGAATTCTGTGGACAATAGGTGTTTTATTTATCCTTAAGTTAAAATATTTGTTTTATTTTATTTTACTATTTATCTATTTAATTTTACTGTTCAATAAATGTTTGTTTAAACTTGAGACCTGTTATCATTGTGTCATTTTTTTTAATGTAAATTGAGGGAGCAAAAGCAGTATCGGCCCCAAAAATAGGCCTAAGAAAATCGGCAGTCCATAATCGGTCATCGGCTAAGGGTGATGGAAAGAAATCAGTATCGGCATCGGCCCTAAAAAAAACCATATCGTTCGATCCCTAGTGCCCAGCCACTGGGGTATCGTATCGTTTATAAAGTCCAAAAGAGGATGCTTACCCTCAGCTCCCTCCTTAAGACCAAACGGCCGGATATTTTTCCACCTCCCACGGTTTTCCAAGTCCTCTTTTTTAGTATGTATTTCTGATTAATTCAATGTTATCTTCATTGAAAAAAACAGAAATGTCCCTATTTTTGAAAGAAAAGCACTAAGTGACCCCAAACTTGAATGGCAGTGTATATGTTCTGTGAAGGCTTCCACTTCCCTTGCTTGATTTTGACCCAGGTGTCGTCCACATACCTGAACCAGTGGCTTGGAGCAGTTCCTGTGAAGGTAATCAAGGCTCTGCTCTCAACTTCTTCCATGTAGAGGTTGTCCACTATTGGGGACACCGGTGAGCCCATGACACAGCCATGCTTCTGTCTGTAAAAGCCTTCACTGTACTGGAAGTAGGTGGTCATCAGACAGAGGTCAAGTAATTAACATGCAGCTTCCACAGTCTAGCAAAGCCTGGAAACAAAGGAAAAGTGTGCCTACCCCAGCAGTCAAGCAAGGCACACCTGGTTGTTACATTTCTCTGGATTAAAAACTTTTTTTTCCCATTGGCTGAAAGTGTACTTGAACGCACGCTGTAGTTCCAGCGCGAAAATCATGATGTCTGGAGACTTTTAAGTACAGCTGCATGCCTGCAACTCGCCACATTGCTGGAAGCACTAGCTTTCTCCTGTGCAGCAGTTACTCAAAGGGAGCACCCAAACATCTGGATTTTACCTTCGCTTAAGCCACAGGTTTCAACATCTCTGGACGAGCTTTGTGTTTACTAAATACGTTCCGAAGCCAGAGGAGATGTGGCGTAATCCAGCCTCTTATCCCTGCAGAAGTGACAATTCTCCCTCAAGAAAAAACAGACTGGTGCCGAACCCCCTTTTCCTCGTCCATGTCAAATCTGCTGTTTCTGCGGACGGACACACTCAAATCGAATGCAATCAAAAGTGAGGTTTAATTAAATGCCTGGGCAGATCCTATATATTGCTACATGCTTGTAGCTATTGTACATGCTTGAAAGCTGCATGTATTTGAGTTTTGTGGACAGCCGAGTCCACTTTGCTGCTGTTTTATGCTGTGAAACATTGTAATTGCTGTTTGCCTTGTCTTTGTGCTCATATGATTTTAAGGGCACGTGGTAAGATGACAGGTGCGGTTCAACCATTGTTTCATTCGAGTCTTGCGGTCACCTTCTGACCAGCCCCTGGTGTGACGTACACGTCCCCCATCTTGAGCTCTTGGATGATGTGATCTTGCTCACGTCTGCCCTCTCTCTGTCTCTCTCTCTCTGTCTCTCTCTATCGCTCTCTGTCTCTCTCTCATATTCACACGCACATTGAAGTATTATTGATCAATTTTGCTAATGATAAATAAATTCTGTTATTGTACAGAACACTTTCCTGTCATTATTTGTGCATGTGTATTGTGGTAACAACTGGTTGTGAAGGTCAGTGCTTGGATTAATTTCCTTCACTGTTCCTTTAATGTTAAATATTATATAAATATTTTACATTTTAACATGAACATCTTTCATTTCAGACTGTTTTCTTGTTTGGTTATTGGTCCTTGATTCCAAGGTCGTTCCCTATAATTATTAATTTATATTCATAGATATTTTAATTAATTACTAATTGTAATTATTCATTGCCAATAACCAAACCTGCCCTACCAGTGTACCCAACAGCTTGCTACTCCCTCACAATGAAGGGGGGCCCAATAATGGCTTAACCAAATATTGACTTGCTTTCTTGTCTCCACAATAGTGGAAAGAGCAGGAGAGCAGAATTAATGTTATTCAATGTATTCCCATAATTTCATCAGAAATGCATTAAATAAAGCTAATGAGATACTAATAATGCCATGTCTCCCTATTGTCAGTGGTGAGAGTGTGCAGGTATTGTGTGTGTGTGTACGTGTGTCTGTGTGTGTGTGCGCGTGTGTGTAGTAAGGAAGGTGGGAGGGACGGGCTTTCTTTGTTATTGTTTGATCTTTTATGTGTAAAACACTTTGTGCTGCACGCCTGTGTATGAAAAGTGCTATATAAATAAAGTTTTGATTTGATTTGAATAAGAGGACTTGTTGACAATATCAAATCAGTAAATCATCAGTGAAACACAATTACTAATAGTGAAGACACTGACTAAGACTAAGTTGTTCCCCTGCTGTACAGTTTGTTGATGGAGCCAAGGAGGTCTGCTACGCCCTGCAGAAAGAAGGATTCTGGGCTGACTTTATTGAACCATCTTCAGGCTTGGGGGTAAGATACCACAATCATTACTGTAGGGGTGACATATAGTTAAGGAAGGGGTTTGATAGCGTTTTATTGAATCTGAATCCAGTTCCAAATACGTTTATCAAATTTGATCCCCTCATCTATTCTTTTTAGGTAGTTTGTTTGGTGGAATTAAGACCTCTTTAAGACAGTTAAAAATAATTGTTTTTATGTTCACTCAGATCAAACCTAAACTACAGAGATCTCACCACATATTTAGTCACTGACATGCACTAACCACCATTAGAAACTGAACTCTAACTTTAGCTATGAGGGAAAAAGGTGATCCTCAATTATTGTCTTTTATATGTTTCTGTGACTTGTGTATCCACAAGGTTTAAATGAAGGCAGTCAGCCATGTTGAGTCAATCAGTCTTGTTTACACCTGTGTTGCTGAATCAGCACAATGTTTGTCAGTCCATCCAGGAATTTATTGGCTTTTTATGGGATTGTTCCAGCAGGAGAAGCTGGAAATGCAGTTCTACCAAGGGTTAGGCTTAGGAACAATCACAGTCGGTCTGCGCCGCTGTTCTGTGTAGTTGCATATCTGGGCAGTAGCACATCAGGCTACGGTATAGACTAGTAAGGCATGCATCTATGCAGAGCCTATACTGTAGATAGACGCAGAAACATGAATCAAGCTTTACTTGACAATGCAACAAATTGCATTTTAATGAGGGGACAAGCTACAGACTACAGTCCAATTCCAATGTCCCATTTAAGGTCTTGAGGCTTGAACCCTCAGACATAGTTGACGTCACCTAATAAGTGTTTTAGTGAAGTTGCAAGGGCCTGAAATGGTATAAATATAAATGGGACAGTATTTTGCAACATTTCACTTTAACTTGTGGACATTTTATTTTACATATTGAAATATATACAGTAATGTTTATAAATCTGAAACCGCTAGTCAAAATAATATTTTTAATTTGTTTCAAATGTAATACTATTTTTTCATTATAAATGATAATACCAGCATTACAGTTTGAGTGAAAAGTTGAATCTTTCAAAAATGTCAATGAATTTCTAAATATCGTTGTATTTGGTATGCCCCCCTTTGGCTTTAATCACAACATGCGCTCGAGCTGGCGTGGAGTCCACAAGTTTTTGCAACAAAAAAAACAAAAAAGGTCTGGAAGGAGCCTTCATGCACTTGATGGTTTTCCCAGTGGGACAGCCCAAATCCCTTACACTCCATGATGCACCTTAAAGTCAGTTTGTGTGGACATTGGGATGAGGCATTCAAAGTCTACATGTCTTCCAGATCTACCTTAATCTAGAGGTGGCATGGATGCATTGAGAACCCTTTGAAAAATGTGAACAGATGCAACTCGATGTTAAGAGCCATGTTTCCGTGGTAATTTCCACCAACCAGGGGGTTCAGTTTTTCTGGTTTTGTTTCACACCCGAACAGGTATTTTTGCTTTTCCACCAGCAAAAGTTCCAGATAGTACATTACCCTTCTGTTGATGTACCAACACGCTTTATGATACTAAAGGGGCGGTTAAAACACTGCTGACCATTGATTGTTCAATTGGATCAACCAGCGTCATCTTGTTGTTTACACTAGGATTTGCATGTAGGATTTCCCAAACTCTGGGGCACTCTGGTAGCTCACCTGGTGGCGCTTGCGCCCCATGTACGGAGGCTGTAGTCCTCAGTAGCGACACAGGTTTAATTCCAGCCTGTGGCCCTTTGCTGCATGTCATCCCCCTTTGTCTCTCTCCCCCATTCCCCATCACACTCGCTGTTCTATCTCAACAAGGCGAAAAGCCAAAAAATAAAGTAAAAAAAGGATTTCCCAAAGTCTTGTCTATTTTTTTTAATTTTGGTCTTGCTGTCAGCAGCCTTTTCTCAGAAAAGCTTGTTTACTTGTTGTAATGAACAATCACAGGTTTGTGCTGTGTGCAGAGTGCAGCGAATGTGTGGTCGAGCAATAGGAAGAAAGCAGAAGGACAAATAAATGGATGCGAGTGGGCAGTGAGTCAGTTAATAAATTAGTGTCTCAAGAATCAAGACCATTCTCTCCCGTTGTTTCCCAAGTGCTGGAAAAGGGAAAGGGGTCACATCCAAAAATCAGCCAGTAACGACCCCACCTGCATTTAGGAGGACTTTCGGCAGTGGAAACGCAAAACGCATCTTGTGTTTATGTGCAGTTATCATGGGCTATGTGCAGGTTCAAAGGGCTCTTTCCCAAAAGTAAAACATGGTTCATAATTGGTGGTTATCTCAACAGTATTGGGAAGTGAGTTTCCAGAGATCAGAAGAGTTAATTTAAATGCTAAACCCTGTTACATTAAGAAGCCACTGCAACACAGCTCTGTGACAGGTGTGGTCTAAGGTAAGATTGTATGCTACTGGAGGCTTTTTAGTACTATAACAGTCCTATCTGAACTTTCACATTAAAATTTCCTTTTAGCTATTGAATTCTAATGGCAGGAATTTTATTCTACAGTGAACACAGCTGAGTGGTATGATATGGTAACGGATGACATCCATCTTAAGTCTGAATATTAGTAAGATCTAAGTCACAGTCAATGTATATTTTTGTATAATCGGTCCTAGGTGATGTGAATAGACATGAAGTCATATATCTGTATGCTAATGTTATAGTGAATAATAAACAGTTATTTAACCTCAATATCTTTTTGATATCAACTAAAATGTCTCTGAAGTACTAAGTACTGAAAGACTGCATAAAGTGTCTGGCCGGATTCACAGTCTTCTTGTATATTTGATCTTTAATCAAATAGTTTTTGATTTAAGTCAAATGTTGCCAGTTTTAGACTGCATTTATTTAGACAAAGTTCTTGTAAAGCTATTTTTGTTTAGACAACATTTAACATTGGATAGCTTTAGCTTCTTTTGTTAAAGTAAAAATATTGTTTAACAGGTAACACTTTTTGATTTCTCAAAGTAAGCTAATAAAAACGTGTATTGGTATTGTTCCTTAAACTGTGGCATCGTATGAGCATTAGTATCAACAAAATGAAATACCCAGAACCAGTGATAGGTACGCGTCCTGCTTCTCTGAAGCATTAAAATGTGAAAGGATGCAGTACACTCATTATCGATTCGACTAGGAAATGCCATACTTGTTCCTTTTGTAATGTGTAATTGTGAACAACAAATCATGTTGAAATAATGATAAAAGAAAAGTTGCCGGTCAAAAAGGATTAAAAATATCCGCTGGTCATCAGTTTCTTCCTTCTGCGCGCTGTATGCATAGTCTCAGTCATCATGACGTCCTACTTTGAGCTACAACAAGGACCAATCCTTGACACACAGATTTCATTTCAACAACTAAAGCTACAGACTTGGTGAATTTATGAATTAACTAACAATAGCCCACTGTCAAGAATGATCAACTTGATTCTGTTTTCACTCATGTCTGCCCTAGCCCTAGATCTGACATTGTTTTGTTTTCAGATTTGTGATTTTATTTGTTACATTTTCAAATGATCCACAGGTGGTCATTTGAGTTGGTCCCGGGGACAAACTACAAGGAAAACTTATCAACATCACTGCAGAACTTCATCTAACTTTAAAGTCTAAAAAGGTATCTCTGCATTATACCTGAGAATTCATGGAAGAGCAAGTACACAACAGAGCATGTGAGCGGTGAAGAGCGGTGAGAATTTCCACTCCTCGCTCACAGTGGTGTTCGTTCTTCCGACTCAAAGCTGCTCCAGGCTGTTCCACTCACTATCGCTCCACACTCCACTCCAATATTCAGCCAGCTACACTGAAATCGCCCACCGCTCAGTCCAAAAACGACAAAAATCTGCAAAATTAAGTGTAGCCTAATTGGCAGCTTAGATGAGGGGATCACCGCCGCGCGTAATGACAGAGGGTAGAAATTAGCATCAATAATCTTCTTTAACTATTAAATATACTAAGTGTGTGTGGAACAGAAATGGGTAAGTCACATCAAATACACAGCTCAACAATTGGGGATGAGGCCAGCCAGCTCCTTTGTTCTCAGGGCAAAGGCCTCACAGGTGAGCTGGCTGCCTATAGACTCCAGACTCAATGGATGTGAGGTGGAGGGAGGTGGGTTTGTTTTTTCTGGGGTTTTTTTACAGAGAGGAATTATGACACTTCCACATGTGTAGTAATTAAACCGTTTAGCACAAAGTATGGATAAAAATTATGAAACTTTTCGGATGAGATGACCTTGAGGGTACGCTCGAGTGCGACACCTGCTGGTGTTTTTTGGTAAATGAACAACATGGATTTTAAAAGGGGAAAATAAAGGTTGTGATTGGATCTCCAGTGTGGAGAGAGGATTTACACTCAATGTCCTGTGAACATCACACTGGAACGAAGTCTGTCACTGACATAATCTTAACAATGATACTATTATGATTTGTATGCTTGCTGGCGATGGAATGAGTTTCGCAATGGGCGGACATACTGTAGGCTAGTGGGATAACTGTAGATTCATTGATAAGACTGTCAGGCACACACAAAGCCAGTAATAGCCTACACTGTTTTCGGCATATAATAATGCTGTGTGACGCTAACACTCAGTTAATGTAGCTACGAACCAACTTCCACTCCATATTTATCCATAAATGGACGAAGACGTCCTGAACCAGCTGTCATATCAATTTGCCGCCTGATCCACCTGTCTGTATACCTCTGTGTAGGTTCCACCATGTCATGAGACAAACATGCAAGAAGTCGCGCAGTTTATTGTGTTTAACCGGCGAAGAGCTGTCATTACGCGCGACTATTACGCACGGCGGAGGTGATCCCCTCATCTAAGCTGCCAATTAGGCTACACTTAACAGTTACCACTACAACTCCTGAGAGTGGTGGGACAAGAAGTCCTCTTGCCCTCTTGCGCCTGGGTGTAGCTGGGATGATCAGGACAGTAGAAAAGAACCATAAAGGGGCCGCTGCCACCTGCCAAATATGCCCGGGGTTGGAGATCTCAGGGTCGGATTGAGTCAGCACAGTCTATGGCTATAATTCAATTCATTGGGCTTTTATTTTGAAGTTCAGTGTTATTTAAGATCAGAAGCGGGAGTGAAGCTGACCTCATCCTCTGCTTCAAAGAGGGACAGCCTGTCGGACAGTCTCTGCTCCGTGTCCGGAGCCCGGTTGGGACCGGAGACGGGCGGCAGAACACGCTGTGAAAATGATCTGACTGAATGGAAGCGAAGCGCTACAGCGTGCGCAGCCGAGACAGAGACCCAGCGCAGCGAGGAGATGAACTAAACGATGAGCTTGTCGCTAATGTGTAAAAATAAACACAGCTTTGAATATGTATTAATGTGCTCAAAACACAACATTTACAAAGAAGATTTTTTTTATAGGCCATTCATCAACTGTCTACGGCTAAAACTTAATTCACTGGGCTTTTATTTTGAAGTCCAGTCACTTCCGGTCTGTCATCGGCCTTAATGTGCTGTTTAAGATCAAAAAACGAAAATACAATCAAAATTTAACTGTAATTTGATTTTGGTTTCCTCGTTTTTTCGTTTTAAAACCAAAAACCAAAAAACGAAAAAACCAGCCTAAATTTTGTTTTTTTGGTTTTTGGTTTGAAACGGAAAACCAAATTACCAGCTTACTTTCGTTTTCTGACAGTTCGGTTTAAAGGAAAAATCAAACTAACGAAACGTACACGGACCGTGAAAGCTTTTTTTATTGTGTTCATTTATCACTCAGTCACTCTTGTCTTTTGTGTTACATGAGCAAAATTCAAAGCCGCTGATAAAATGGATTCAGATTTAATAAAGCGATAAATGTAGTTGTGTAAAGATTTTGCAAATCCTTTTGACCCATATTCAATGGATTTAAATATACAAGATGAGATGTTCACTGTTCACACTGATAAACCTTAATTGTTTTTGTGGGGCATCCAGGTAGCTCAGTTAGTGGAGTGTTCGCCCCATGTACAGAGGCTGTGTCTTTGCTGCAGGGGCAAAAAAAAAAAAAACATAAAACTTGTAATATACTGTATGTACTTGTTCTGAATTTGATACCTGCAGCATGTTCCAAAAAAGTTTGAACATGAGCATGTTAACCAGTCTTTTTGACCACCTTTTCCTTTAACAACACCGAGTCAAGCATATGAGAACCGAGGGCTGTAATTGTTGAAGTTTTGAAAGAGAAATTATTTCTCTATGGATATATGACTTCAGCTGCTTATCAGCCTGGGGTCTCAGTTGTCATAGTTTGTGTTTCATTATGCGGCAAAAATGTTCAATGGAAGGCAGGTCTGGACTGCAAGCACTCTTTATTATGTAGCCACACTTTTGTATTGTGCAGGATGTGACAGAATTGTCTTGCTCAAATAAACAGGCACATCCCTGAAAAAGACATCATCTGGATGGCAAAAAAAATGCTGCTCCAGAACCTGTACATACCTTTCAGCATTATTGGTGCCTTTTTTTTCTTTTCTTTTTTTATTTACCTTTTACACAGCCTCTTGACATTTTTTTAAATCAGGGTTGTAAGCAACTGCTATTTTTCTGGGGATAGATGTGATCAGATAACTATATAATAACTACATGATAAGTGTGTGTGTTCATTTGCAGTTCTTTGGCTCATACACCAACAACACACTGTTTGAGACAGACGACCGATACCGTCAGCTGGGCTTTCAGATCGAGGACCTCGGCTGCTGCAGAGTAATCCGGCACTCTTTGTGGGGGACACATGTTTTTGTGGGTGTAATATTTACCAACGCATCACCCAATAGCCTTATCATGCAGAAGTTACAGGGCAACTAAACAAGCTCAGCGACACTGGGTTGCCAGTTGAACTGAAAACTAAACTAAAAACGTATATGGACTGTCTGTTAAAATGATAAAGCTTTTGTCAAAAACATCATTACTAGATTATTTTGGAGCTTCACAAACTAACACGTTTGTGTTAGTAAAAGTTGATATTGATTGGGGATTGGCATAAGTACTTGAGCACTCAATTGGACAGTACTTATTCAATGTATAGAATCACATTTTTTGCTTGTTTAATAAAAAAATAAACATATACAGCATAAAATGTTATTTTCCCTGTTTTGTATTAAGGTAGGCTAACCTTAACCCCTACTGAGTAGTATGCATCAATGAAAATAAGATGCTCATTCCCAATATTGATAGATATTTATAGATTCCAAGCTACTGAAATGCTGCAGTTATCTCAATAAAGTTTGTCTTAACTGTACTGCAAGTGGTTACTTTTTAATTTCAAATCCCTCTCTGCAAGGTCTTTCTTTCTCTCCTTCAACTCATGCTTAATCAGTAAAACCTTCTAATTCTGACAAGTTATAATACTACCTTCAATAGTGTCATTTCTCTGTGTGTGTGTATATATATATATATATTTCTATATATATATATATATTTCTATCTATATATATATATATAGGTCCGGGGCATATGTGGAGGAGGCAGGCTGAGAAGGGAGCAGGATGGGGCGTTGCCAGGCAGTGGCTGTGTCCAAATTCAGGGGCTGCAGCCCACGAAGTGCGCATTTGAAGACCAATTATGTCACAACGCTGCACGAAGGCTGTCCAAATTCAGAGGCTCCTTCAAACGCAGCCCACAAATGCAGCCTGGCCTTCCCTCTTTTCAGAGGACGCACCGCTACTATCCTTCACGGCCTGTTATATCCCAAGATTCTTTGCGCACCGCTGCTCAGTCCCGAAACAGAAGAGGAAGCAAGAGAAAATGGCGACATCAAGTGGCGCAGACATGACATTCAAATTTAAGTAATGGGTTCATACTCGGTTTTTAGTCATGTAAACATCCAACGCCAGATATGTTAAACTTCAAGGGACTTTAAAACCTCCAAATTTCAACTTTCAGTTAAAATACGTGAAGCTGGTAATGCTATGGTAAATATAGTTACTATTCACCAATGGGTTAATGTTTACTTTGTAATGTTAATGACTCAATTTAGATTTGACACATTTTGTCGTTAATTTTTTTACACACACAAATAAATGTACACGTTTGATAGATTTGAACCAAAACAGACTTGCATCTCTTCATTCACAATCGTGGCGTAACCCGCAGATTCCACTGGATACGGTACAGCTACAGTACGGCTGCGTTACGGCTCTGGTACGATTGTGCTCCGTCGTCCTCGTCCGGCAACCCCCACCAGTTGCGTTTTGAGCAGCTTCGCCGATCAGCTGGAGAAACGAAACCGAGGAATTCCCGCGATAATTACATAATCACACACGACCGCAGTTATATGTATGTGTTATAAACACAACAACACGAAGTGTTCCCGACCGACGGATTAGAAGAAGAGCTCGTATTTGTCTCTTTTTTGAGGTTTTTGTGTTTGTATCAACACGGAGTGTTTTATTTTGAAAATCAACCAGATGTCTTGTTGTTGTTTCGTGTCTGACTTCCTGTCTGCTCTGTGCTAAATTCGGCTGAATTGCTGCGTTGTGTTGCGGCGTCCGCCAGAATAGAAGTCTTGCGTATCTGCTCCGCAGGGCTGCGGACTGCCGGAGCTGGGACGCAGCAGACACGCAGCGCAGCGGACCTGGTGGAAGTTAACACATAGACTAGAGTGCTACGGATCAGTCGTACCGTATCCAGTGGAATCTGTGGGTAAGGGTAAGGGGTGGGAACATCTGGTGAGGCAACCAGGAAATACTCCGAAGGCTAGACCGTCCCATTTAACAATGGTGGACGAGGCTTTCAAAGACCTGTCCAAAAGACCCGGCCCTTGTGGACCGCAAAGGCTAGGTCCTTGAAGGCTGCAGCCCCTGAATTTGGACACAGCCAGAGACTGGTGGAGCAGAGTGGGGTCGGAGAGCAGAGCAGGCAGGCGGGTGCTGAAACAGAGGAAAAAAGGTCAAAAACGTGTTTCTTATCAAGTTCTGGGTTTATGAGCTAGAGTCGAGCTGTATACTGACTGAACAGTGGCTAGGATCTGGCATTGAGTGTGTGGCAGGACTGAGTAGAAGTAGGCTGAGATACAGCTGATGGGGCTCTGCTCTGTCTTGGCACACCTGAAACCACTCTGCTCACCACATACACACACACTCAGCAGATGTAACAGGGGTGTCTTTTTTTCTTTTTTTTAAAAAATGAACAAGAAAGACGAAAGGGCTGTCTTTAAAGGTTATTTCTATCCTGAGCATGAAAAGGATTGACTGTACCATACTTGGCTATTCTGCAACCAGTACTAACCTGGGACTTTATTTATGAAACTTGCATACAATCAGTTTTGATCTTAAGTATGACTTAAATAGAAAACTACACCAATGGTTATTTATGAAAACTGTTCTGAGACATGGAAATAATCGTATCTCTAAGCAAAGTGTAGACTTGACTGATGTAATTTTCCTGCTGGTTATTGCAGTTTGGGATGCATATGCATCGCTGGCTCTGGTGAGCTTTGCATTAGATTATAAAGTGCCCTACATAACTTTGTAGGAAATTCAAAGGTAATATTTACAATATCAATGTGATATCCCCATCTTCAGAGGGGAATAAGGTCCCAGAAAACTGTTTGAAGCTTCACTTTAATATTTTCACACTGTAAATTAACAGCAAAGAACTAGCAGCAGGGTTATTTTACTGTTAATTCCATGTTCTACTACTGTAAACTACTTTAACACACCATATGAATTCTATACATTTAACTAAATAATTAAAATGCAGCAATAAAAATATTCAACGGAAAAGAAGAGAGTGAGAAAATATACATTCAGTTATGGACATTTATTTTAAAAAAGGCAGCCCTGAAATAAATAATTACTTCATACAAACAAATTGTTTTTTTTCCGTTACAGTTGGAAATTTTATGTATGCGTAACAAAACATGGCAGTTATCGATTATTTCAATGGAGGTGATACCACAAAATAAGCTTTTTAAAATAAATTGGAGAATGATTCAACTTGCCACTGAGTGTCACTGCACAATTTGTCAGTGGGATTAAAAAAAAACATCAGTCCCCCAGAAATTTACATGGTAGAAAATCTAGCCAGTCTGCCATTAGTGGTAGACACGACATTTAGGCATTGACAAAATGCATCTTTCCTCAAAACAACTAACAAAAAAGTTTGAACAGTGGTGTCTGTGTCTACAGTAATAATAATAATTAAAACTGCAAGCAGTGATGAACGGGCCCTCGCCCCCACACGTACGTCGGAGGCCTGTGGCGCCGTCGGAGGCCGCGCGCCCAGATGTGTATTCACCCTTTGCCTTTGGAAATTTCCTGCCTAAGTGGGATACGTGTCACACAAAACACAAAGTGATAAGGACTTCCTGCGTGATGGCGAAGGATCACAATTGACCGTACCATCACGCCCACCAGGTGTAAAACAGGCTGTTGAAGGTAGGATGCTACTGAGTGAATGTGAAGTCTGTGGTGTTAAATCTGTAGGACGAGTTAGTGAAAGTATGAGACTTAGAAATTGGGATCGCACAGAATGGGAAAAGCCATAAGGGGGTCATTGAAATTAATCACACTGCCACGCCCACCAGGAATAACGTAGACGAAAGCTTTTCACAACTTTTCATCATCAAGGTATGAAGATGCTTCTGAGTGAATGTGAAGTCTGTGGTGTTAAATCTGTAGGAGGAGTTAGTTAATGTACGAGGCTTAGAAAAGGATTTCTACAGAATGGGAACAGCCATAAGGGGTCATTGCACTGCCACGCCCACCAGGTATATCGGAGGCGAAAGCTTTTCACAAGGTGTCATCATCAAGGTCTGAAGATGATATGTAGTGAGTGTGAAGTCTGTGGCGTTAAATCTGTAGGACAAGTTACATAAAGTACAAGGCGAAAACATGTACTTTATGTACATGGGAAAAGCCATAAGAGGGGCGTTAGGGGGCGCTACTGAGCTGTCGTGCTGCGCATGAGGGCAGTTGTGGTATTGAATTAATGTACTCATGGGTAAGGAGCTACAGGCCAAATTTGGTGAGTCTGCGAACATCCTAAAGTCCCAAAAAATTTGTCGGAAAAAATGAAATTCGCCGCACGCCGTTCAAGATGGCCGACTTCCTGTTGCAGCTAAAATTCTGAAAAAAAGAATTCCTGGCTAAATCCTTAAGACCCATGACACCTGCGTATTTCAAGATGATTGGAGAAAAAGTTCGCGGGGACAAAACAGCGTTAGGTGGTGCTATGGAGTCCCCTGGCGACACCCATCCCCAATCACGTTGAAATCAGATAGCAGCACGCAAATATGATGTATGTTCCAAGTGTGCTGAGTTTTGGGGTATGTTCAGGACTCCAAAAATGCGATCTCGTGGAAGGAAGAATAATAACTAAAACTGCAAGCAGTGATGAACGGGCCCTCGTCCCCGCACATACATCGGGCTGTGGCGCCGTCGGAGGCCTGTGTGCCCAGATGTGTGCTTGCCCATTGCCTGTGGAAATGTTCTACCTACTGTAAATGGGATACGTGTCACACAACAAAAAATTTCGCTTCATATTTTATGTAACTTGTCCTACAGATTGAACACCACATACTTTACACTCACTACATATCATCTTCAGACCTTGATGATGACACCTTGTGAAAAGCTTTTTGACTTTGTCATCGGTAAGTAATGAGGATTTACATGCTGATATTTATATTATTAATATATTCAACTATATTAAAATGTACAGGGCTCCACTTAAGGTTCTCTTTTTCTTTTTGTCAGTTTACAAAGCCACGGTTTGGTGGCTCTCATGGTGTCGCTTTAAAGCCAAACCTGAGTTTGGCTGGGAAGCATGCAACTAAGGTAATGTAAGGAGAGTGACACAGCTTGAATTTGAATTTGCAATATATGCGATCTGATCCTATTACTATAATACCTAATAATGATAGATTGTTTTATTATAATGTTGTAAACTGTGCTCTTATTCTCTCAGCCCGTCAGTAGAACATCTGAGCCATCCAGCACTATCACAAGTGCGATTGCAAGAAGGACGCCTTCCCCTTCCCGCAGGATGTTCATTCAGACTGTCTCTCCTCTTTCACTTCCTCCCTCTCCTGTGCCTTTAACCGCCTCAACTTCCTCCATTCCACCAGCCACTGCCAGAGCTGTAAGAAACTAAATTAAGTTGTTTTCTTCACATTGACATTTTACTAAACTCAAAACAAGTATTCTTCATGAGTGGATTGTAATCATATCTATATATGTACTTTTTAAAAATGATAAATTAGGAAGTGCCATCTGCCGCCTCCTCCTGTATCTCCTCTGGTACCTCCTCTGCTCCTCTCGCCCCTGTGACCTCTGCATCTGCCTCTGCTGGTGTCTCCTCTGCTGCTCCATCTGTGGCTGGTCCTTCAGCTCAGCCTGCACCTGATACTCTGCCACTGGCTGAAAATGTGGAGACTGCTCCTGGGTCAGAGCCTGGCTGGCTGCCCACAAAGCTGATCAAGACCATACCAGTTCAAGATCAGAAATGGATCTCAGCAGCTCTCTGGAAGAACCAGCGGCTGCGCACTGACCTCAGACTGTGGTATGATCCACCAGAGCCAGCCCTCATTTATCATCAGGTCCCCAATCCAGAGCGCTTCTTTGCTCACCGCCTTCTCTTGTGGATGCCATACCACCTATGGAAGGTCAGCCTGAGCTGTCCTGTGTGTGGAAAGCAGCTCACAAGCTATGGAGCCCACAAGAGAGCCCGCCACGTTCTGGATGTCGACAGGTATTACCTGTTGATAACAGAGACTCTCTGGTGCAGTTCGGTTGGTTGCAAAACAACCTACCTTTCCACCAGCAAGACTGTCTTGGATCAGCTGGATTTGGCACACAGGCTGGAGTTCAGACTGATCCTGACTCGAAAGTGAGTACACTGAGATAATTTAGCTTAGGTCACAGATGTTTGTCATTGAACACACAACAGATGAATTGTTTTTTGTGATGAGAATTATTGTTTGAATTTTGAGCTGACTCAGATCTCCTTCCTCCAGTTCTAAATTAACGCAAAATTATTTGAACAGTTTTAATATGTGTCTCTTTCTGTCTCTTTCCCAATACAGATACGCTTGTGATATGCGGGTGATTCGCTTTCTGAGGGAGAGGGCGCTCGGTAACAGTCCCACCCGCTTGGTTAGACAGCTGAGGGAAAACCACAGCGAGGAGTGGCTTAAGCGCCTCTGCCGGTACCTTGGGGCATGCTCGGACTTAGCGGCCCGGCCAAGCCTGCTCCCTGTCAAGTTCCAGGAACCACCTGAGCCAGTGGATATTCCCTCACACAGGTGGATGTTGGCTGTTTACGGACGAGACATCCTCAGCAGGCTGGACCACATCAAAGCCAGCATTACATCCGTCTTTGGCAGTATCCTGAAATTGGACTCTACAAAGAAGGTAAATGTTTTTGACTGTTAACACCGTAAATTACTACATTATAAACAAAAGTAGTCTAAAATACAACATTAGCAGTAGGCCTACATACAATTTAGAAGAGAAACATAGTACTATTATACTAGCGCTCACATATAAATTCAACAATTTATTTAATCGTTCACTGTCTTTTCTGTTTCATTACAGATCACCAAGAAGCTGTCAGGCATTGCCAAGGGGACCGCCCTGTGGCTTACAACCGTGAGCAACGAGAGAGGTCAAATCCTAATCAGTGTCCTGACTGCTCAGGAGGGTTCTGGCTTGGACATCATGGCAAGAGACCTCATCTGCAGGTACAGAAATGCTGGTGTGGCTCCTCCTCAGCTACTCTATGTAGACTGTGACTGTTGTCGGGAGGACAGAGGAGAGACCAAGTTGAAGGAAAGATATGGTGGGTGGCCAGACCTGGTTGTCAAGCTCGACATATACCACTTCATGCGGCGACTGGCATCTGGGTGTACAAAGGATGCACATCCTTTGTACCCTATCTTCATGGCCAAACTGTCGAGCTGCATTTTTGAGTGGGACAGAGGAGATGTTGCCTTGCTGCGTCAAGCCAAGCGGGAGCAGCTGAGACAGGAAGCTATCCCTGGCATCACAGACAGTATAGTGGACCAGCAGATCACCAAGGAGGAACTGGCCCTGCACTGTAGAAGGCAGACAAGAGGAGAGAGGCAGACCATCGTTATGATAGAGCAACTCCTTAACGAGTTGATCGGGGTCAAGGGCAGAGACTTTCTTGGTGTCCCTCTTTTGGACCAGGAGAAGATGCAGCACATCTGGCATGAACCAGGTGTGCTGCTCTATACGCAGACTGGCACCACCACCAAGGCAGGAATTGTCCTGCCAAACTACAGATGTGCAAGGGGGTCCACATCGCTTGAGTCATTTCACCTACATGTGAACAGGTTCATTCCAGGTTAGGATGAATCATTATTCATCAAATATTTACAGTTTAGCATTTTACTTTATTGTTTTCATCACCAGTATCTTGGAAACAGTGACACAATTAATGTTTTCAAATGACCAAACACAACAAATTAACATGCAGTTGTGCTCACATTTGTACTACTACCTTAAGGAACGAGTGCCAACAGCTTGAATTTCCAGCTGTACCTCCTGGAAGGTCTCAATAGATGGAACCAGGACCGTGAAGCTGCATCCCTGGCAGTCAAGCCTCCCTCCCTGCTCAGCTACTCCGGAGACCTTGTTCACTGCGTGAACACGCTCAGTGTCAAGGTGCTTGGAAGGAAGCTCGACCCCTCTTTTCAGCCACCTGCTGTTTACACTGGTTAGTTTTAGCTTTCCATCACGATGAAGCTATTTGTTATATACATTAAATAGAACAATCTTTTTTATGAATTTTGTGAGAGCCAATTTTCCTCTTTCTGTTATTGTCTTGTCTGTCCCAGGGGAGCTAATAGGTATAGATTACCTATTCCGCCAGACAGGAAAGGCCTTACAGAATGCACATGCTGACTCAGAGGAGACCAATCAGATGCTGGAGGATGTCGGCACTGAGGAAGAGCTGCAAGATGAGGGCTTTGAAGACACTGGCTTTGACCCAACAGTTGAAGTTCTGGCCCTGTCCTCTGACCCCTCATCTGTCACCACCAGCTCAGCCCACATTCCTCCGACCCCTCCGCAGGCCTCTGCTGGTCCTACGCAACCCATCACCTTTGCGGCACCTCAACAGTAGCTGGTAAGTGTTTTTTTATGTGACATATCATCTGTTTTACTTGTGGTGTAGTGTGAATTTTTATTTCAATTGTATCGATTGTTTCAGGCTTTCACTTTGCTGACCAAAAGGTCCTCAGCCACCAGCTCAGTCTCTGTCCCTCCTCTCCCCACCACCCTCACAACCACTTGGTCTGCTGCTACAGCTACTGCAGGGTCACAAACTCCAGCAGCACCTGAGCAACAGCTGGTAAGTCTTTTTGTGAAATGTTGTGTCAAAAAGGTGTCAGTGGTCTTATTGTTTTGCTTGTCATTGTATTATTTTGATGATTATTTTATTACATTTAACAGATATTGTATGAGCACACCACGTCCTCTGGCCCATCTGCTGCCCCCAGCACAGCCGCTGCCCCTCCCTACATCACCATCCTACCAAACATTCTGTCCACTCAAACCGCTGCTCCCTCTGGGGCACCTGCCATGACCCGAGCAGCACCTGAGCAACAGCTGGTAAGGCATTTTGTGACTAGTTAGACAGTGACAGATGTGTTACTTTTCTGCCTGTGATATTGATTTTGATGTACCTTATTTTCCAGCAGGCTGTTGATGAGCACGGTATCCCAGGGATGGACCGAGTGGATAGCCTGGCAGAGTACTTGGTGGGGCTTCGGACTGAAACTGGCCAGACACTGAGCAACCAGCAGGCCAGTACAATTGTCGCCCTTTGGCAGAACCTCCTGCCATATGACCAGCAAAGGGTGGTGTATGCTGCGCGGCACCAGGTGCGTCTGACCACAGGACGCTTCAGGTCTTCAAAAAAGAGACCTGAATTTACACCAGGTGTGGAGAGCATGACGCGTTGCTCCTTGGCGTCTTCGGGATCCCCTGCCCAGTGGCCAGACTGTAGTCGGCTAGTAGAATCCATCTGTGTCAAGCTGTGTAGCGTTCACAAGAGCCCAAAAAAACAGGGCAGTTGCTCACTGACAAGATGGACTCTGATCGTAACTGACTACGGGAAGATCAGGCAGCTGGTCCTGGGTAATGCCACGGTTATGCAGGGCACTACTCTGCAGTTGTTTGAGATAAATCAAACAACGCTGGTTCAGTGGCACAACAAGAGACTGAAGAGGCAGGACAGTAGTATTCTGCTCCAAGGGGTCAACTTGCCTGCCTCTATTCCAGTTGCTCCTGCGCCTCTCCCACCTGTACAGGTGCGCCCCACAGCTGCACCCCCACGCCCTGGACCCCAGCATCAGTACCACTTGCCTCGGAGTACAGCAGGACAGGCGGTGGTCAAGAGGAAGTCTGCAGCTCAGAGGCAGTTGTTCCCTCAGCCGGCACCTCCACCTACATCTGCCACTTTGCCTGTTGTCCCGAACCCCAGCCCTGTCATCGCTCCACTTATTGTAATGATCCCACAAGCACCTGGAGCCCAACAGATCGCTCCTTCTGTCCCGCTTCTCTCCCCACCACCTGCCCGCAGGACTTACACCCGGACAGTTGACAAAAATAAGTGTAGTCAGTGCCAACAGCCCCGCAATCGAGAAACTGGTCACAGCCAGTATTATGGCTACATATACTGTCCCCAGAAAGCAAACATGCCAGTCGAGCAATGGATGGAGGAGATGCGGAGAAAAAGGGCAGAAAAAAAATAGATTTGTCTCTGTGTGTACATATTGTAAATAGTTTTAAAAGAAAATAAATGTCTTGTTATATTTTAGTCTTGTTCTGATAGTTTCCTAGCCTTATTTATCTTCTACTTTTAGTTTATTTATTTTATTTTATATACTTGTTTGATTTTTTTCTTAGTATTTCAGGTTAGTCAGGCCTCCAATAATCAACAATGTAGTATTAATCAGTATATACTGTGCACATTCAGTCTCAACAATACAAGGGCTCGACTATATTGACTGAATAAAATCTGTTTTTCTGTAAAAAAGCTAACTGCATTATAGTTAGTAGTTTGCATTATAGTGTGCTATAGTTTTAGGTGTGTACACACACAGAATTAAGGTGTGAAGTTTGTTATTTCTACCAAAAATGTCAAGCAAACTTAAGCTGCAAAAATGAAAATTATTGCAGTACTTGCAATGCTTGTATTCACTGGTCAGAAAGGTTCAATATATTCTAGCCAAAATAAATGCAAAACATGTGTGTCTACCTGTGGTGATTTTTTACAAATGATTCTTACATTGCTATATAAAGTTTATTATTATTTCATTAGTAATAACATTTTGACATTGTGTAAGCATCAAACAACACAATTAACTGCTATTTGGTTGTATGACATTCACAAGAAGCCCCTATCCAATTTGTATCACTTATTAAGTGATATTTGATAGATTTATAACACTTGGCAATTTTGGGTAGCAACATGTTCCAGTCGGGAACCGAACCGGTAACCTCTGGGTCCACAGCTTCCTGCCATACTCCAGTTAAGTGACATGTTTGGTCATATTTCTCAAAATAATAGAGAGAAAACAGTGTCCAATAACTTCTGATGGGCAGAAGAGACACTAATAACTATCAGTTCACTTCATTTCTCTGAATTTCTCAATTTTTCCTCTTTTTCCTTCATTTTTCTTCTTCCCCCTTCTCCCCCTTCTTTCCTTCTTCTTCCCCCCCCTATACAGACTATTGTTCCCCAGCTTTAGCGGAGTGGGTAGAGCAGCAGGCTGGTTCAAAACCCCAGCTCCCCTGGGCGGAACTGAGCTTCAGGCCGAAGTATCCTTGAGCAAGATACTGAACCCCAACATTGCTCCTGGCGTGCAGTTGGCACCCTGTGGGGCAGCCTCTGACACCAGAAGGGCCCTGCAATGAGCCGGCGACCATCCAGCCTGGGATAGGCTCCTGCAACCCGCAACCCCCAAATGGGGGAATATAGCGGCAACATCTCCCACGACCCACATAGGATTAAGCGGCAAAAGAAAATGAGATGAGATGAGACGCTGGAATCAGAGGAAGAATGTTAAACTGGATCAAGAATTTTTTATGTAACCGGACAATTCAAGTGAAGATTGGAAATGAACTATCAGATGAGCTTGAGGTGGAGAATGGAACCCCTCAAGGAAGCGTGATAAGTCCAGTTCTTTTTAATATTCTCGCTAATGGCATGTTTAGTAGAGTGGCGATAGGATTTGGATTTTCATTATTTGCAGATGATGGAGCTATCTGGAAGCGAGGGAGGAACCTCCCCCACCTGTTTAATCAAATTCAAGGTGCTTTAGAGAGAGTGACTGAGTGGGCTAATGATTGGGGTTTTAAAATGTCTACGGATAAAACTAAATATATGGTGTTTGGAAATAAGAAAAGTATGCCGTCACAACAAATACAATTGTACAATAACAATCTTAAAAAGTCAAGTATTTTAAATTTCTAGGAATGTGGTTGGATGAAAGGATGATGGGGAATAAACATATTGAAATGGTTTCGATTAAGTATGGGAAAATAATAAATGTCCTTAGGTGTGTGGCTGGATCTGATAGAGAATCAATGATGAAGATTTACAGAGCAATGATTAGATCAGCTATAGATTATGGATGTATGGTTTATGGATCAGCAGCTTCTTCAGTGATCAGTAAACTTGACAGAGTCCAAGCAAAAGCCCTAAGAGTGTGCTGTGGAGCATTCAGTACAACTCCAGTATCAGCGTTATTAATAGAAATGGGGGAGATGCCATTAGAAATCAGGAGGTATAAACTTGGTTTGAGATATTTAAATGAAGCTCAAAGGACAAAATGAAATGCTATCAACAAAAAACCTTCTGAATGAACACTGGGAGTTTATGGGAATATCAAAAAAGACTAAAACTAATTTTGCAGAAAAATTAAAATGTGTGGCGCGGGAAATTGGAATTATGGGTATTAGCGTATGTCCTCCAGTATGTCGTCCAGTTGTTCCATCATGGTTGATTCCAGATCCCATTGTTGACCTAAAGTTGTTGAATTAAAGCAAATCAAGGATGTCAGAGGCAGGGCCGTAGCCACCATTGAGGACACCGAGGTCATGTCCTCGGTACTTTTTTCCTTAAGTTTCGTTTCATTAAAACCGAAAGTAAACACGGTCGCGACGTGACTGCAGGTCTATTTTTAGAATGGCAATTAAATGAATCGGAGCAAAGATGCAACGTAGTGGTAAGAGGCTGCATCAATCCAAGTTATCATTTGCTGCTGCAAGAAAGGCAGAGGATGATCAGGCAAAGAGGAGGAAAGGTGAGAATTGTAATAAGCTGAGAGAATGAGAAAAGTAGCGAACGAGCCTACAGATGCAACAGACAGCCAATAGAGATGCTAGCCTGAGCAGGATCTCCACTCTCTCTCTCGTTCTCTCTCTCTCTCTCTTTCTCTCTCTGTCTCAAATTCAAATTCGCTTTATTGGCATGAATGTTACGAGAACTATGTTGCCAAAGCATCAAGAATCAAAGAACCAAAACAAATACAACTCACAGAATCAAATATATACAAATAAAATAAAAAAATAAATAATAAAATAAAATAAAAAAGTATATATGCATTTATACTGTATACCCTGTTTGTGTGTGTGCTGATGAAGTGCTGTCTCTCTCTTATACACAGATTGGGTGTCATTAGGCAGTTACAAGTTGTTATATATAATGAAAAATATATATATACAGTTCATATGAAATGATGATGATAATAATAATAATACATAAAATAAAGAAATGAAAAACAACAACAACAATATTATATCATAGCAATAATGGTTGTGTCTGTCTCTCTCTCTCTCTCTCTGTCTCTCTCTTTCTCTCTCTCTCTCTCACTCACTCACTCACTCAATCACTCACCATAGCCTATACCAAACACTTCATGTATACAGTTACAGATCATCTTAGTTGTAGTTTTTTGTGAGGCAGCAACACCACACACACACACACACTCAAATACTTCAGTTATAGTTTTATATATATTTATTTTACGATTACAGCAACGCATTCATACAAAGACACTAAAATAAATGTTTCATCAGCAACATGGTACTGTGTGTTTGTTTTGTTTTTTCCGGGGGGGGGTCAACATTCGGTCCTGCCGAATGTTGACCTCGGTATTTCAAAAATCCTGGCTACGGCCCTGGTCAGCGGTTGTAGTAAAAGAGGTAAAAGTCTGGCAGCAACTATAATGGGGAGATCATCTACAAATTTATACAGATGGATCAAAGGATCACAAAAGTGGGAAAGTGGCAGTTGGTATTAGCATACCTGAAATCGGCTATAAAAAAGGATATAGAATTAAGATGGATTGAGGACAATAAACAGGGAAAATCAATCATATGCAGTGATTCAGCAGCAACTCTAACTACAATAAAAGAAACTAAATCTAAGTCCAGACCGGATGTAGTTGTAGAAATTTTACAGTCTTTGTTCAGAGTTCGCAAGGCAGGATATGAGGTGGGGTTTCTTTGGGTTCCGCCACATATGGGTGTGAAAGGGAATGAGGAGGCGGATGAGGTGGCAAAGAAGGCAGTGAAGGAGGAAAGAGTTCAAATTCATTTACAATATGGGGCACCAGAGTACACAGAAAGAATAAACAGGTCTCTAAAAGAGATGTGGCAAAAATCTTGGGAGAAGGAAAGGAAGGGCAGGGCGTACTTTTCAGTGCAGGAGAGTGTAATAATAGTCAAGTGCACTTTTAGATGCAGTAGGAAAGACGCGGTAGTAATATCAAGATTGAGGTTTGGACACTGTGGGCTGAGGAGTGGGCTGGCTCTGATTGGTAAACATCCTGATGGCAAATGTGAGTGTGGAGATAGTGAGACAGTAAAACATGTACTCCTGTGCAAAATATACTCCAGACAAAGAAAGTCTCTCTTCAGGAAACTTGGAGCAGATGGGGAAACTGTTTTTAATATGCGGACGCTTCTGAATCTGGATACTTGGATTAAAACAAAGAAATTGGTGGACTATCTTCATAAAACAGGGCTGTTCAAAAGGATATGATGTAGGTCTCAATAATAAACAGTAGGGGCAGCAATACACCATAGCTGTGTCTAGTCTGCCTAACTAAAGAAGAAGAAGAACAGATGTTGTTCTGTTGGTCCAACCTGCAGAGCTCACTCTTTAATCGACATTTATTTATTTATTTATTTATTTATTTATTTATTTCGGCATGTTATTAGACAGTCATCATCACACATCATCTTAGTTAAAATCAGGTAGTACACATGGCCGAAAGGGAAAGCGGGAGAAGCAGATGCTTATCTAGTCCCGCCCCCGTTACCCACAGAATACATTATTTCCACAAATTATATTTC
This sequence comes from Pagrus pagrus, assembly GCF_965226575.1. Taxonomy (NCBI): domain Eukaryota; kingdom Metazoa; phylum Chordata; class Actinopteri; order Spariformes; family Sparidae; genus Pagrus; species Pagrus pagrus. The sequence continues at coordinate 34,266,961 of NC_140193.1, forward strand.
TTTTGTATTTTGACGTACATGTTACAGCAGCATGCAGTGAACAGAGCTGCAGTCCAGCTCTAGACAGTCAACAGACTACGTGTGTGTCTGCACAGTGTCTATATTGGTCCATCATGAGTGAACAACAGTCTCTACTTGTTGCCTGGAGTGTAACACAGTCATAAGGTGATCCAATCGATATAGGTTAGTTTCAGTTATTTGGTTGTTAACTGGGATGGTGTGAGAGCCCTTATTGCCGTCTTTATTCATCCATCTCTTCTGCAGCTTTCGCCGCGCTTAGCTTCACCAAGACCTCTTGGTTAGAAGCCACGTCTGCTCGCATCTTTCCCATGTACTCGCACATTGTGGAGATGCCAGATCGCATCTCCACCACAGCACTCCGAGTTTTGGCGTTGTCAGCCCTCACACTGGTCTGCTCGGCAGCAATCTTTCTCAGCTTCCGAAGTTGCATGAACATTCCATATCCCAGGGAGAGCATTCCGATTGTCATGAACGTGAATATGTACACGTCCTCAACGTCCTCTATATCCATTACGGCAAGGCACAAGACTCTCCATTTTCCCCATCCATCCATTGTGTAGCCGGCCATGAAGGTCCCGTCCGGGCATGTAGGCTCACCAGAACCAGTACGCCTTGTTGAGAACACTCTGTCGATTGCATTCAGACAGGTAGACATTCATCTACCTGTCTGTGTCTAGCGATTTAGCAAGGTGAGGAATATGATAGTTTTCGTACATGCTGCTTTGAAAGTACTGCTCCTGAAGTGACTGGGTTACAGTGTGTGAGTGAAGAGTCTTTGACACAGCCTGCATGTTGACTTAATATTTGCTGTGTTTATTTTCAGATGCCGCGTGGAAAGAACTGGAAGCGTTCCTTGGTGGCTAAGCGGAGGGAGCTGAAGTGGAGGGCTGGCCAGATCACCCCGCTACCGGCCACTGAGGATCGGAGTTTATGTAAGTATCTCATGATTGTCTCCTTTCAGTGTCTGTGTGTGTAGTACAGCCAGTACCAATATGTGTGGAAATGTATTCATGTCGTTTCTGAGTGAGAGTTTGTGTGTTTCTGTGGGAGTAATGGCGCTTATTTGTGTTGTCAATAGACGCTTGCACCGGTCTCAGGCATCATGTTCACGCATGGCCCATCTGTCCTGTTACGGGAAAGCAACACAAGTTGGTCATGCCGGCGCGGTCCCCCAATAAGCAGGTAAGAGTGCATGCATGAAGGAATGAATGATAACACAATGGAGAAACGCATCCTCCATGCACGCCTCATGATGGAAATAGAAATCTGACTGTGTGGTGTCGTTGTAGTTGGTGCTGGTGGTTGGTGACTCCCATCTGCGCAGCTGTGTGGATGGCTTTGTGGCGCTTCCAGAGGGCCGGTGTTTCGGATTAACGCGGGGCTATGTTAACTGGCGACCATGAGCCGAATGCGTCAGTGGTTGCCGTAGCCACAGCAGATGTTGAAAACGGGAAGAGAAGATGTAGCTGTCCTCGGATATGCCTCTGTGTTCAGGTTGTCTCTGTGCAAAACTTACCCGATCCGTGGTGGGCTCCTGTTTGAGTAAACGTGCTTAATCCTCAATCGCAAGTTGATCTGGCCAACTCTGCGTCCAAAAGGTGGCTGTGTGTGTGCTGTGAGGAGTGAAATAGGCTGTACTGCCAAACACCTGTGTGGCTTTGTTGGCATGGTGGGCTGATTGACGTGCTCCGGTGTTTAATTTTCCCTCAATCAATGTGAGTTCGAGTCCCACATATTTTTTTTCTTTCTCTTTTTTTCTTTCGTTTAAAAGGGGTTTCATAGTTCTTCTATGTGATGCATGTTTACTCAAATAGGAAGCGAAGACAAGTAAGTGTATTTAATGACGATTTATTAGAGATTAACATTCACAGGAAGAGCAACTCTCCCTTTTCCTGTTTACAACGTCTTCCGTAACAACCAGCAACGTTGATACAGCGATTGAGGATTAAGCACGTTTACTCAAACAGGAGCCCACCATGGATCGGGTTAGTTTTGCACAGAGACAACCTGCACACAGAGGCATATCCGAAGACAGCTACTTCTTCTCTTCCCGTTTTCAACATCTGCTGTGGCTACGGCAACCACTGACGCATTCGGCTCATGGTCAACACCGGGTCGAGTTCGGGTTCATGTCGACGCCAGGCGCCACTGCAGCTGACCTGCGCCTGGAGGCTCAGCAGGCACGTCTGCCTGTGGAGCCCGACGCTGTGTGCGTGCTGGCTCCGGGGAACGACCTGACTGCGTCCCACACCTTCACCCAGGCAGGGTTGGATTTTGCCAGCCTCCTTCATGCCGTCTGCAGTTGGTGGGAAAAGGTAAGCCTTTTCGGTGTCGGCTACATTTGTAGTGAATGCTTGTAGTGAATGCCTCGAAAACATCGTTATATGTGTTGTTTTGGGCGGCGCTGTTGTGTTATGATTAGTATAACCGCTGTTTATGGATGCTCATGAAGTAATACTTTCAGCTGGAATGTCGTGTGTAATAAGTGTCTGTGTTTTGTAGGTTTACGTTGTGGGCTTTCCTCCGCAGCGCACTGTTGATCAGTCGCCGCAGGCTCACCTGAGTGACGCGTATCGCCAGCACGCTTGTGCTTTAGGTATGTGTTTACCACAGCTATCTGTTGCATGTCAATGTAGCTGTTGTTTTAGACAAGCAGCGATGAAGAGCAGCGCTAACTGCTATGCATGTGTTATAGACAGCTGTGATGAAGAGCTGCACTAACTGCTAGGCATTGTTGAGCTATTGTAGACCCAGCAGGTCACCTAATTGGCTGATTGGCTATTGTCACCATACATGAGCTATGTCATGAATATGCTGCTTATCTTGTTTAGGTGTCAAGTACTATGACATCGCTGAAGACTTCCCGTTTAGCCAGCGGGAGCTGTGGGGAGGCGATGGTGTAAGTACAGACATTATATGTGAGGTAATATTGATTATATTACCTCACAGAGGAGGCTGCACTTCACTCAGGTTTGTGAATGAATACTTGTGTTTATGTAGTCTGTGTTATAGTGTTAGGTAGTATATGATTGCTATGTATCCTTGGGATAACCACGCTGACATCACTACAATTAGTGGCTAGACATTGAAATGACATGTCGTTGTTGTTTCAACTTGTGTGTACATCAGGCATGTGATTTTTCCAGAAATCCAGATTGGGGGGGTCGTCAGGGCCACCAGGATGCTCCAAGCACTGGCCCGGTGGGGCCAGCATGGATTAAAGTTCTCCGTCGCTAGGACGGATTTCATTCAAACTTAACAGAGGCGACTTGTGAGATCAATGTAGACCGTCGGAGAACTGTTGGCTGATGTTTATTGACAGATTGTCACACTCTACAGCCAATGGTATCGGTAACAGCGTGTGCGCGCCTGACCAATGACAGTGCAGGGACCCACACGGGACGGGATCTCAACACGGAGTGGTGCTAAAGTTTAGCTGCTTAGCTAGCAAGGACTTGTCGCGCTGCTACTTATCAACTGAGTTTAGTCAGCACGTGAGAACTCGTCTGACACGGAGAGTCTCCTGTTGTGTGCTACATGTGTGAAATAACAACTATAGTCTGGACTTTGTCTGCAGTGTATCTGTGTAAATGGCTTCATTCAGCGTCTCTCCCTCCCCTCGAGGAGGGTATGTCTGCAGACCCGCAGTTCTAGGCCCCTCATGTTTTTGCGACAGTGCCACCTACTGGGAGGAGTATGTGCCTGCAGTACCGGAGGCTGCAGTTTCAGGACCGTTCCGTGACAGCGCCACCTATCGAACTGGATGACAGCAAAATACTACTTCCTGTCTAACTATGGTATTAAAGGGTTATTCCACCCAAATGCCAATGTAATTGTGATTCATTATTAAAGGCTTATTCCACCCAAATGCCAAAATAATTGTGATTCATTATTAAAGGCTTATTCCACCCAAATGCCAAAGTAATTGTGATTCATTATTAAAGGCTTATTCCACCCAAATGCCAAAGTAATTGTGATGCACTATTAAAGGCTTATTCCACCCAAATGCTAAAGTAATTGTGATTCATTATTAAAGGCTTATTCCACCCAAATGCCAAAGTAATTGTGAGTCATTATTAAAGGGTTATTCCACCCAAATGCCAAAGTAATTGTGATTCATTATTAAAGGGTTATTCCACCCAAATGCCAAAGTAATTGTGATTCATTATCACAATGATGTGATCACAATGATTATCACATGATTTTATGCCAATATCAAAAATATCAACTTTCGTGAACATCCTTTTATTAAAACAAATACAAGTTTTGACACATTCGTCACACTTTATCGTCAAAAAAGTTTCAGCATCAGTGTGGAGTACTACATATTTTTTGGTAAACACAAACATTCTAGCTGCCTAGCCTCCATTCCTCACTCCCTGCTCATCTCGCCGAGAAAATAAAGAGGAAAAAAAAAAAAAGTCTTCAATAAAAAAAAAAAAATGAAGACAGAAAAGAAAAAAAAACGTCAACACTGTTGCCTCTGTGGGGAGGAGGGTATGTCTGCAGACCCTGAGGCTGCAGATTCAGACCCACAGTTCTGGGACCGCAGTTCTCGGCCCCTCATGTTTTTGCGACAAACTCCCCGCCTGTAGAATCCCTAGATAGAGAGATGCAAGAAAACAGAGCAGAAATAACATGTAATTACATGTTATTGACATATTCAACCCCCAGATTGTGAAGTAGGTAACAGCCCTACATACCAATTGAATGGTTTCCCTTCTTTCTTTAATTGTCTGTATTCCTCTGTTGAACTCCTCCACTTCACTGAAATAGTAAATGGACAACATAATCACTGCTGGGTTAACAGAAATATTGGAAACACTTAAGGCACATTAATCAACATAACTACTTCTGAAGGTATTAATATTAAATAGTTGATAAAGATTTGTGTAAAAATGTAATTCTTACCTCTGATGATAAAGCTGACCAGTGAGGAAGACCTGCTCAGCCTCCTGCAAGGACAGTTTTTGCAGCACAGACAGGCCATATATGATGGCCTTCCAAAAGAGAATGGTTACTTTAAAAATATATATATAATTTAAAGGTAGGGTGGATGATGTTTTCCTGGAGCATTTTTTAACCCTTTTTACCATATTGCCTAAAATCTCCTTCACACACAGATTGAAATCAATGAACTACATGATATGACACATACACCAAAAAAAATAGTCGCCTGTGGGATGGGCAGGACTGAAAAAACTCCATCCAATCGTCTTGAACGTCACGCTCAAGACAATTGGATGGTGATATGTCTATCAACCTCAACTGCCATTCCCCCCCCCCGCGCGTACTCCTCTTCAGGCACGAACGAATCGCGCGTCCTCAGAGGCTTGGCTACTGGCTAGTTGGCTACATGTCACATAGCACGGGCTGCTCATAGGCCCTATTTCTACTTGATAGGTAAGATAACATTATGTCTTTATGATTTTTGAGAGTAGTCATTGGTTTCTGGCATTATGTTGTAATTTTAACGAGGGATGTCCCGGATCCGATCACGTAATTTTCAATGGATTGTAGTGTTGTAAACACTGCCAGGGATTACAGTTCTCCACCGCTACGTCGGATTTCCATCAATTGAAATGTCAGTTTCCAAATTTCAGTAAATAGTTAAAATGGTTTAGGAAGCAATCAGGCCACTGCATGACAGAGTCAAGTTGAAACGACACTTCTCTATCACCGCTGCACCGGATTACCTGCACCCTGTGATACAGAGAAGAAGATTAGCTAGCTAGTGTTAGCCTCTGTTTGCTGCTCCTCAAATGTCTCTGACTCTGGGGCATAAAATGTGATCGGGACATCCCTAATTTTAACAAATATCCATTCAGTTTGAGGATAAAGCGAATTGGACGAATTGCAATGTTAGTAAATTGTTAGTAAATTGACGCGTGAACCCTCGGGAACAAGCGATGCGCGTTCCGGTACTCTGGAGGCGTGGCTTCGGGGGGGAAGGCTGAGGAAAGGGGTTTGGACTTTTGAATTGTTTTTTTTCTAAATGCTGTGTGCTCGAACCGTTTTTCCAACATCATCCACCCTACCTTTAAATACACCATTATACCAATGCTGAACAGCAAGCCATTATACACGGGTCCATACACAAGTAGCACCATTGTAGCTGAAAGTGCAGGAACACACACACAAATACATTACATGGTTAGACCTACCTCTGGAAATAGAACACTTAAGATGAACTGGACTTCATCCATGAAGCCCAGTTGTGTTGGTGTTTTGTGCAAAACTGCCTTCAGAAAGACAAAAAGGGTGTCCTGTTGTTCCTCACTGTCAAGGTAGACAGGCACCTGCAATGAGGACTTCTGATGAAACCACTTAGAAGGCTTCACTTTGAGTACACCCTATTGGAAAACCAAGGCACAGAAACAATTACTTTGTGGGAATTGGATCTTTGAGTCTATTGTATGATAGTTGTTAATCACTGAACAGACAGTAAATGTCAGTTACATTAAAAGCATGCATACCCCCTGTGTTGGAGGGGTTGCGGTATAACAGGGGACTTTTCCCACATCTTCTGGGATTGCCCTAAATTGCAATAATTCTGGGAGAATGTGAAGCGACAAATATGTGTGATTTTGAATTTAAATAGACCAATTGAACCACAGCAACTAATTTTGGGTACTGTATCTTTAACGGACTTAGGGAGAAATAGTGTGTTTATGCTCAGGGTTCTGAGCGTAAACACAGGCAGGCACTAAAATCAACCAAAAAGACATAAGGTAAGAATAGACATATGACTGATAGAAGCTGTCTTTTTTGGCACATGGTTCTTCTACTTAAAGTGCACACTACAGGCAATGGTTACATTTTTGGTGTAGTTAATTATGCATTTATATTTACTGGAATATCATGCCCGGTCTTCTCAGTCCAGATCCCAGGACAAATTTGCTGAGCAATATTTCTAGAGAGAAAAATACAAACAATGAAAAGATATTGGTACATTTAGCATTAAGTTGCATTTCTATGATATTACAGTGCATAAGTCTACAGTGGCTGCCACATGTTCATGTCAAATTCAGTTCACAGATTAAGGGATCTTAGTGGGGTTGACCAGAAAGAAATTTGAAGGAAAATTTCAAATTGGTCCTAAACACAGAACTTCACCCTAGATGAAAATAGTAGAAGTAATTTGTAAAAGACAAAAGTGACAACCACTGAGGCCTACAACAATAGGAACGTAACCACAACATGCAAGTGCAGGCTATAGGAACGTAGCCAAAATATACCAGTACAAGCTATAGGAACGTAGCCAATATATACCAGTACAGGCTATAGGAACGTAGCCAAAATATACCAGTACAGGCTATAAGAACGTAGCCAAAACATAACAAGCTATATGAACGTGGCACAAAGTATGTCTCATTTGTTGACCTAAATATGGTTCTGTACTCATCATTACCAAACCCAGACTCGTGCATCAAGTACTGCGAGTCTAAAAGGATCATCTCTCTCAGGAGTGGCTTCATGGTCTATAATGTAATAGGTAAAGAGATGCACAAGAGTTTAAAAGTCATTAGGACAGAGCTGGAGTTCACACTGGAATATACATGAATTAAACAACTCAAAGGCACTTAATGTAGAATCTAGTAACTGTAGCATTCCCTTACACAGAGAACAAAGTGTCCAGGTCCGTTTGCATTGGTCCATGCTGGAAAGACTAAGCAGTCCTTCATGTCGACATCCTCCTAACATTTATGAAACAAAACCTTTATGCAGATCTACATTTTGTGACTGTATGTATAACAATTATATACATTTTGTTATTTAAACTCACTGAAAAGTTGGTAGGGATGTCGCCTTCTATACCCTTCCATGTAGGAACAATGTACATGTCCTCTATATAAATGTCTTTTCCCTATAGGGGAAAAATAAAATTAAAAGTAAAACCAAACCATTAATTATATAGAATGCTTTTTTTCTGCGTAATTTAAGCTTTAGTTACATACAAGTTGCTGAGCTGCTTTGTGAATCAGTTTCAGGCAGGCATTCCCAATCTGCAAGAAAAAAATTCAAACTCATCACAAACAAACAAAAGCAAATACATCATGGCGTTGCCCTCCTTTTGTTTACCATCACAGCTACTCACTAGAGAGTCCATGTCTCTTCGCAACCCCAGGCTCCAGAAATCTTCCCGAGTGAGACATATAGGCCCTTCTTTCACAATGATTTCTGTTGTAGGCCGATTCCTGTCCAGCACGTAATTGAGCTGCAAAAGAAAACAAAACAATTAGTCAGTAATAGTGTGTGGCATGACAGAAACTTCACATTTATATTAATTAGCTTGCCAGTTGTTCCTGGATAGGGTCCCAGTCATTTTCCCAGGGCTTTATTGCCGCTAAATAGCCAAGGGCTGTTGTCAAGGTTGGGGGCACACCGCGGGCGACAGTCGGGGTCACACCGCGGGCGGCAGTCGGGGGCACACCGCGGGGGGCAGTCGGGGGTACTGCTTCCACTGAAAGTTAAAAAATAAGAAAATCATAGTAAAGATTAGCAGTCATACGTCAATGCATGTTGAAAAAAGTTGAACCACCAAATGAAAGATGCTTCTGATCCTGATATGAAACTCAAAAAAATAAAAATAAGCTAAGAACTTGACAGAACAAAAGCTCCACTAGCTCCCATAATTACTCACCAGCTGGTGCATCAGAGTCCACTGGAACAGGTTCAGCAGTGCCGGGCGTCCTTGAAGACTCTGGATTCCCTAAACATATGCACACATGTATCAACAATGAAATACAAGTAAAAAATAATGTACTGCACAGCAGTAATAATTGCACCAAAAATCTGCATTTGAAAAGTTACCCAAAACTGCTTGGCCGTAGCTGTTCATTGATATCCCAGTTCCAAAAACCTTTGTCATTTTCTCCAGGCATTGTTTGTTTTTACAAACATTGTAGTGGGTGATGATATTCCTCATGAGGAACAGATGGGTAGATGGTAATGCCATGTTTAGGAAGTAATAGTTTTTTCTCATTTTTGCAAACAGCTGTTCTGCTACTTGACTGTTTACTTTTCCAGCAAGTTGCGGAACTCGCTAGCCCACGTGCAAAGTCATAAATGACTACATTTGGCATGTGTTTCCAGGAAAGTAGGAGATCAGTGTAGTCCCGTGGGCTTTCTGCTCGAATGTTGCACTTTATACTATATACAATGCCGCATGGGCACATAATCACAGCCCAACCACCTGAGATGGAAAAAAAAGACAGATGAAAGGGATTGTTACAGGACAACCTCTCATGTCATTATGGAATTCCATTTCAGATAATCCAATACTATCACCTTTAGAAGTTATTTCCCCTGTTATTATTATTCTAAATACATAAACTATGTAATTTTGCTTACCTGAAGCAGCCCAAATCTTTTGAAACACCTTGTCATACGACTCCCTTGACTTCATTTCGTTTTAAAGTCTGAGGAGAAGGTCACTACGTGATCCGGAGGAATCCAATCCACACTCTCTACATAATGTCCGAATCACTTGAGCCTGTCAAATAAGAAACATTGAACATAAGAGGAAATGTGTGGTTTGGGGAAAATAATGGCCAGCAAATCACACTTCAATGAAAATTACAATAAATGGAGTTTCTTCCTTCTGCTTGTACAGTTGTTCTCTGAGTTGGTCCTCTGACACGGTTATTTCACTTGCCTCAGTCGGCTTTGGTTGATGGATCTTTTGGAATTCTGTGTTAAGGGCATTGTTTGACCTGCGTGTGTTTTTGCCAATCCAAGGGGCCCAAAAGTGGAAAGATGGTGCAACTGCAAATGGATTTTTTTGATGACCTTAGGAAATATCAAAACACACTAAATGTAAGTACATCAGTTTATATTAAGTAACATATTGTTAAATGAAAATCTTATATTTCCATGTATTCATTTGTTTTTAACACAATTCTGCAGTCATTGTTTGTTAAGCTTGTCTTGCATTACTTGGGACAAATCCTCGGCCGATCTTTTCCATAGAAAGTGCCTCCCAAAAGCAGTCCATGTCAACCTCTCTGTTGAAATCCTGCGGAGGTTGTGCTAGATCACTTACTAAAAAAAAAAAAAAAAAATGTGAAAAACATTACACAATAGGTTAATTCTGAGTGTAATTGGGTCTATAAATAACATCTAAATTACTCTAATCTATGAAAGCATTACTACCTGACAAATGAAAGGCACCCTTCTTATGGAGGTCCATGATCACAACTGGTGGGTGATCACCACAGGTGACACAGGAATACTGATATTCATGCTCACAGAGAGCTTCAAAGTGAAGATACCCCTGAAGGACTGTGTCAGCTGAGGGGAACTGGAGCCCAGTATTTAACTCCAAATTTTGCACAACTCTGCTCACTGCAGTATGAACCTAAGAGAGAAACATAAAAATGAAAACAAACTACTGTAAAAAAAAAAAATCTGATGTTTTTTTTTACAAATAAAAATGGTCTCACTGATTATACTTCAGTTAAGGTAGATTTAAAAATGACCTGCAACATGTTCCTTATGGTAAGACATAACTGGATATCAAATATTATTCGATCGTTGAAGTTGTGAAGGCCATCTTTCCACTCTTGGTACCGGTAATGGGTCCCACATTGATGGCACGTTTTACTGTAGGTCGAGACATCTGGAAATCCAAAGATTCAACATGATTAAGAGCGCAGTGTATAATACATGGAATAATTGATAAAAGCAGATCACATCTGTCACATTTGTTATAAGAAATCAAGTGACCTGCCTCACAGTTTGCAACAAAAGAGATTCTACACAAACAATTCAAGGTACAAAGGTGGTTTATTTAACTACACATACTTGATGAGGAAATAAAGCATGTTGTAGCGGTGTGTGTGTGTGTGTGTGTGTGTGTGTGTGTGTGTGTGTGTGTGTGTGTGAAAAACAGAATAAATGGAACCAAGGCAAACCAAACTACACCATGTTGGCCATGTGGCTGTCAGCTGCTCAGTCAGGGGAAGAGAGAGCAGGCTGACAACTGAGGCCTTTTTATAAGGTGAGACCACACCCTCAGGTGTGGCCAGGAAGATTGGATGGCCCGCCTCTCCAGGCACAAGGAAGGAGATAGCTGTGAAGAAACAGACACATTATTATTAACATACATTGACCTACCTTGCACAATGTGTGTGATGCGAGGATCTTTGCTTTATTTGTTATGAGGACTGGGTCACTCAAAGGAACATTGCCCGGGCAGTGCTGGCACAGCATCTCCTCAGGAAAGAGATGCCTTGTGTGGTCTTTGTCCACTGGATGGAGTTCTGGTAGAACTGCAGGTATTTTTTTAAAGTTTAAAATGTACTGGACCATGCGCTTCATCTTTTCTTGATCTTCTGGGGGATATGACACATCCCCCACATCACATTCCTTGCGCCTTTCATCTGCTGTCGATGGTGCTGTGTCCAAGCATTCCTCTACATCTGTGCTCCTTACTTTTCTGAACAGATAAGTGCCATTTGGCAATATATTTGTGTGGGCATGATCTCTTTGTTTTGGCACAAGGACAGTGCCATGAATTCTTTTTGGTGTCGTACAAAACTATGACTGGGAAGCCCAGCCAACTGTAGTAGGAAATGGTGGGCTCGTAAATGGATATACATTTCTTGGACTCAGGTGTTCCTGTTTTGGTTAGTATGGAAAGGGGCTTCTGGTTGGTTGTGGCAAGATTTTGTTGATCAAGGCATAACTTCTTTTTGTCTTCGCCAAACCACTTGGTTTTTACCATCTCCGTTAGTGTTTCTTCATGTAGTGTAGGACAGGTGACATATGATGAACAGTATGCAATTGATTTTAGATGAACACACTGATAAGCTTTTAAGCCACTCCTCCATGCCAACTCCATGTTTACCTGACAGTCAGTAGACTCACAGAACACATGTTGATTTTCCCCCCATACTTTATTTTGAACATGAAGAGGATTATATCAAGAAATGATTTATGGACAGTAAAGATCCCATTTTCTGGATCGATGCATTCACTGTCGAGGTGGGAAGTAGCGGTTATGTCTTTATGTTTGCTGATGTGCTTTCTTTCAATGTGTCTTTTTAAATTTCTCTTGTTCATCATGACCTGACGTATGGGGCATTTTTTTTGGATCACTGGCTTCACACGGACCCTTTTCATCTGTCCACTTGGGGTAGCTGGTGCAGTGAAGGATGGTGTGGTTATGGTGGAGGATGTCGGTGCCAGTGGGGTGGTGGAGGATGCTGGTGCCAGGGGGGTGGTGGAGGATGTCCGTGCCAGGGGGATGGTGGAGGATGTCCGTGCCAGGGGGGTGGTGGAGGATGTCGGTGACAGGGGGGTGGTGGAGGTTGTCGGTGCCAGTGGGGTGGTGGAAGATGTTGAAGCCAGGGGAGTGGTTGCCAGAGCTGGACGGTTGGCACTGTGCTGCTTCTTGCACAAATCAAGATGTGTAATAAAATCTGGTTTGCGTACCAGTGTTAAACTGCAGTATAAGCAATGATAATGCAGCTGGAGCCGACAACCCAGTCCACATCTGTGAATGGTATATCCTTAAACATAAGAGCATAGAATCAAGTATTATTATATAATCAGTATTTTATTCCAAATTGTCAAGGTTAGCAAAGTGAGGACCCAAATGCAGGACACTCGAGGCAGCAGAAGAATGTTTGCAAACTTTACCTTCATGGCAAACAGCCCGGTTCAAATGCAGGTCCAGATGTTTTTTACACTTGCTCAACTTTGTTGGGTTGAACAATGTTGGGCTGCAGAACGGACAATGGAACTTCTGACAACATGTCATACATTTGTTGAGTTGGGGCAAGGTCCGACCTTCCTGGATTGTTATGTGCACCTTAAAAAGAGAGTGCCTAATTAGTCAAATTTAATATTTTTAACAGTTTTACAGACATAGACTAGGCCTAATAATGGACAAAAATACATTAAATGTAAACCCGGCTATTACAATCGAATCTTAACTGCTCCTGGAGCCCCGCCCGGAATCAAGGCATTTTTTGAATTTCCAGCCTAGATGCACCTCAGCCAAAACCTAGGGGTTTAGTTACTCTTTAAGCATTACTAAAGTAAGTGTAAAAAACAGAATAACAGTACTATTAGCAAAAGGTATGCCCACATTGAATAAGATTGGCTGTGTGTGTGTGGGGGGGGGGGGGGTGGTGTGTGTGTCTCTGTGTGTGTGTGTGGGGTGGGGTGTGTGTGTGTGTGTGTGTGTGTGTGTGTGTGTGTGTGTTTGGTGGTTGGGGGGGGGGGGGGGGGGTTCTTAACTGCTCCTGGAGCCCCGCCCGGAATCAAGGCATTTTTTTCATTTCCAGCCTAGATGCATCTCACCCAAAACCTAGGGGTTTAGTTACTCTTTAAGCATTACTAAAGTAAGTGTAAAAAACAGAATAACAGTATTATTAGCAAAAGGTATGCCCACATTGAATAAGATTGGCTGTGTATGTATGTGTGTGTGTGTGTGTGTGTGTGTGTGTGTGTGTGTGTAGGCAGTAGACTCTGGTTTGCACCAACAAGGTTTAATTTAATCTAAGATTAGCTCTAATCAGAGATTAGTAAAACTAGGTTTAAAATTAGTTAATCCAGGTTTAAAATTAAGCAGAGCTCTGTTGCACCATTTAAAATTAATCTCAGTTTAGTAAAACTCAGTTTAACTGAATTTAAACTTAGTTTAAACTGATTTAAATCAATAGGGATAATTGTGGATATCGAAATCAAAATTAATAATTAAATATGCAATTAAATATATAGACTACATCGGAAGCGTGCTGTCAGGACCCTGGATTTATATATATAAAAAAAGAGGGAGACTGTTTCAACGGGCTTCAATGTTGGTTATTTCAGATTTTTGATCACACGCCACTTGAACATTGATGGAGCAGTATCCCTTACGGTTGCGGAAAAGCTCTCCATTCACACCACCAGGATTCTGTATCGGGATATGTGTGCAATCAATAGCACCCAGCTCGCCTGTAGAAACCAGCAGCTGTTTCCACTGTTGGAGAGAATCGGATGTACTGGTTCTTCAGAGATGCAATGGACCGAGACAATCTGCTGACAATACGGCAAACAGTTGAGTTGTGTAGACCGAACAGGTCTCCATCCACCCTCTGGAAACAGCCAGTAGCGTAGAACCTCAGGGCAACCAGGAGTTGTAGCATCGGTGGTACAGCTGCATTTATGTCACTGCCATGTTTGACAGTTGGTCCAGTCTTCCTGTTCAGCTCCAAAACTGTTTCCTTGGTAAACCGGTATCTCACCAAAAATTCCTCTTCATCATAAAATTCAAGAGGATTGAGCCTGTCTCTCAGTTTTCTTCGAGGAACTTCATTATTTTGCTCTATCCACCTCAAAAATGCAGTCATTGTTAAAGTTAAACCTTCCCAACTGTCAGTTTAAAATTAATTCTCGATCACAGTTTAAACTGGAGTTTAAAGTTCTGGTGCAACAGAATTAAATTTAAACTTGGTTTAGAGTAAAAATTAAACTGAGGTTTAAAGAGAGGTTTAAATTTAATCTGTCTTAATTTTAAACTAGGTCTAAAGTTTGGTGCAACAGAATTTACTTAAACTTAAACCATGATTTAATCTGATTTTAAAGTTAAACCTTGATAGTGCAATCCAGCCTTAGTTTTACTACTATTGTGGTACAAACATTTACCCGCAAGTGTGGCGGATAACCTCGCCAAACAGAAAATTTACCCGCCATTGGCGCTTGGCAGGTGTTAATTTCGGACCCTGCCTATAGGTGTTTTTCTCATGTCATCCACTTAATTGCTTTAGTCATTTTTTTATGTTTAATTTAATGCACATGCTATAAGTATTCATCATCGCACTTCGGTTTCATTAAACAAAATGTACGGGTCACACATATAATTTCCAACAAGCTAGTATTAGCTACCTATTAGCTTAACCTAGATGAATATTTGACATGCCTTGAAGACTATCATGGTAAATAGAGTCATATCATTTTAAACGTATCACATTAAAATGTACATTTTTCCATAAAATTCAAGTCAAAATAGTATTTTTATGACATTAAACAATGTTACATACTCACACTCTGATCCTGTTCCATTTCTGTTTCGTCACTGAAAAGGGCGCACTGTCTGTCGCTGAGCGGTCCTGAAACTGCAGCCATTGGTATTGCAGGCACATACTCCTCCCAGTAGAGGTTCTGATTGGCTGGTGTTCGTTGCTAGATAAAACGTCAGGGTCAGCAGGGCCAATCAGAGGCAGAGTGCGGGTGGGTCTTCACACTGTTTTTGTGTGTGTTTGTGTGTGTGTGTGTGTGTGTTACGCGCGCGCACGTCCCAAAACGCAGTAGACTCTTAGTTTTACGTACTATTCTGGTACAAACATTTACCCGCCAGTGTGGCGGATAACCTCCACCCAATGATAACCTCCCAGAACTGGCATTATATCATGAATCACAATTATTTTAGCATTTGGGTGGAATAAACCTTTAATCATGAATCACAATTATTTTAGCATTTGGGTGGAATAAACCTTTAATCATGAATAGATAGATAGATAGATAGATAGATAGATAGATAGATCGATAGATAGATAGATAGATAGTCCTCCCTGCCTTTACTGAGAGCTGTTGTACAGGTGACGAAAGAGTTTTTGAGTCTGTTGGTGGAGCTGGACTGGGACAGCAGTCTGCCACTGAACACACTCCTCGGCCTGGTGAAGGTGATGTGCAGAGGGTGGTGGGTGTTGTCCAGTATGGACAGCAGTTTTTCCAGGGTCCTTCTTTCTGCCACTGTCACCAGAGAGTCCAGCTCCGTGCCCACTACTGAGCCAGCTCTCCTCACCAGTCTGTCCAGTCAACCGGTGTCTCTCTTCTTGCTGCTTCAAGCATAAAACAGCATAAAAGAGGACGCTGGCCACCACAGACTGGTAAAACATCTGCAGCAGTTTTTTGCAGATGTTGAAGGACCCCAGCCTTCTCAGGAAGTACAGACGGCTCTGCCCTTTCCTGTGTAAGGTGTCCATATTTGCTGTCCAGTCCAGCTTGTCGTCCAGCTGCAGCCCCAGATATTTATAGGTCCTGACCACCTCCACATCAACCCCCTCGATGGACACGGGTTGGAGATGTGGTTTCTTCCTTCTGAAGTCCACCACCATCTCCTTGGTCACAATTACTTTGGCATTTGGGTGGAATAACCCTTTAATAATGAATCACAATTACTTTGGCATTTGGGTGGAATAAGCCTTTAATAATGAATCACAATTACTTTGGCATTTGGGTGGAATAACCCTTTAATAATGAATCACAATTATTTTGGCATTTGGGTGGAATAACCCTTTAATAATGAATCACAATTACTTTGGCATTTGGGTGGAATAAGCCTTTAATAATGAATCACAATTACTTTGGCATTTGGGTGGAATAACCCTTTAATACCATAGTTAGACAGGAAGTAGTATAGGGAATGGGCGCTGTGACGTCATCCCAGGTGCATTATGGGAACTTGCCGCCATGTTGATGGCTACACTGCTTCATTGATCCGCTCGCAGGCGTTGACTTGATTAAAGTTGTGATTTGTTGTCTATTTCACCACTACTTTTCAACGCATGATCGCAGTGGGAAAAAGATCGTCAACGGATTAACTTTTCATCGCTTTCCTGCTTGGCGACAGAATCACGGAAGCCAAGTTTCCGAGATAACAAAGGCCCGTCGGATCGCTTGGATCGCGGCTGTTAGACGCACCAATATAACATTCAGCAGTATTCCGATGTCGATGAGAGTGTGCTCCCGTCATTTTAATTCTGGTAAGTCAAAGCATTTCTTTTTGTAGACCTACGTTGTTGTTTCTCCCATTCATCCGCAACACCACACACATAGCATACACACAGCGATCACACACACACAAACAAACGCAAAGGCGTTCACACGTTGTAACGTAACGTGTTTGTTGAAATATTATGTTTATATAAGTTTTTCGAGACTTTTGCTTTGGTATGTTAATCTATCTGAACATAACATTAGGTTTTTATTGTGTTACTAGGGAAACCAGCAAATGAAATGTATGACTCTCATCCAGATTGGGCACCATCTCTACACCTGGGCCACACTGAGGTAACAGCCACACAGACTGCGCGCTATGAGAGAAAGGAAAGGAGAAAACGGGCAAGGACTGAAAGGACACCTGATATGGATGAGACAGTGATGGATGAACTTCTTCCACCAGGTAAATGTTATAGAGCCAGCAGATACAAAACATTATGTTGTTGTTGTTGCAGCTGTATCTGGAACTTTTAAACCAAAACAAATTTCCTTCAGGACAATAAATTGTATCTTATTTATCAACAGGAGAGGCGCCAGCATCACTGGCAGATGATTTAATAGAAGCAGAGGATGGAGCTAACATAGGATCGCTTACAGAATGTGACTTCTGTCAGCATCGGCGTGCTGAGATCGACCGCCTGTTGGGAGAGAACAGGGCCCTGAAACATGAGCTTGACCAGAGGAAAATGGATGAACAATTCTTGAAGGATGACAATGTCAAAGTGAAGTACTACACAGGACTTCCACACTTTGAAGTTGTAATGGGTGTTGTGGCCTGTGTTGGACCATACCTGACACAGACTAGTAGAGTACTGTCACCTTTTCAGATGCTTTCCCTGACTCTCATACGCCTTAGACTGAATTTGCCAATACAACACATTGCCCACCTCTTTCACATGGACAGAAAAACTGTTTCCAAAACCTTCAGTGAGACCATAAATGTTTTGCATGCGCGCGTCAGCCCTTTGATTAACTGGCCAGGGCGAGATGCGTTGCATGCCACTATGCCCCATCAGTTTGTGGAGGCCTTTGGGAAGCGTGTTGCTGTGATTCTGGACTGTTTTGAAATATTCACACAGAGACCATCAAACCTTAAAGCTCAAGCTCAGTCGTACTCCCACTACAAACACAACACAACCATGAAGTACCTTATTGGAATTACACCACAGGGCTCAATTTCTTTCATTTCCAAGGGGTGGGGGGGACGCGTTAGTGATAAGCACATAACTGATAACAGTGGGATTCTGGACAAACTGTTACCTAGTGATTTGGTGTTGGCCGATCGTGGCTTTGATATACAGGACAGTGTGGGACTTATGTGTGCCGAGGTAAAGATCCCTGCATTCACTAAAGGACGCTGTCAGCTGGATGCAAGAGATGTGGAGAGCACAAGAAAAATAGCCCACCTCCGAATTCATGTGGAAAGGGTGATTGGAACCGTACACAATCTTGTCAGCAAAAGTACCAATTCGCATGGTGTTGCCATGCAAGGATGAGGACTTGACATTCCTTGACAAGATTGTGTCTGTATGTTGTGCTCTGACAAACATGAGCCCAAGTGTTGTAGTGAAAAGTGAGTGATGCTACCACGTCGCTGAAATAAATGTGTAAATAAATGTGTAAATAAATGTGTAAATATGTGCAAGTTTCTGTCTCATCCATACCCACACTCTTCACTATCAAGTAACTTAACCCTCAGGCCCTGTTTGGCCTTCCTAAAATATCTTTTGCTACTCCTAAAAATGCACAGCCATTGACTTAAATTCATTGAAAAGTTTTATTTAACATTCATGGGAAAACAGACACACATGGGCCTCTGAAAAGAAAGCAAACACAAGATTAAAACTGAACTGTGTTGTAGCTTTACATAAATAAAGGTTAGTACCAATAAAGTTAATATTCCAAAGTGAACTAACTTCACTTTCACCCCATGTGAAGGTGAAAAGAATGAGTGAAATAGGTGGGTGAACAGGTGAAGTCTAAAATGATTCTATACAATCTGTTTTTAACATCATGTGAACTCAAATTTGGAAATGAGTTGATAAAGCTAGAATCAACCAAAGTGATAAGGAAGTGAGACACTGGGAACAGGAAGGAAAAAGGTGAACAAAATAAGAGCTTTACAACAGACATGTTTCAGGGTTCATTTAAAAGTGTTGTACTAGGATAGTAGTACTTTCTTTTGCCTTTTATTGCAAGGTGGCTTAACAGCCATAACTCTGGAGGGCTGCGTTGTGGAGGCACCTTGTGTGTAGTGGCGGCAAACAAGCTCAGGCAGGGAAATCTTCAGGAAAAATTCCTGTGCCTTCTGCAGACAGGTCTCCCAGAACCTGACATCCGGCAGGACTCGGACAACAAAAAGGTCTCTCTGTGTTCACACCACAAAATCACAATAGGCAGACTCTGTCACAAAGATCTGTGTCTGCACCTGTGAGTAGTATCTGTGGCCTTGTTTCAATTCAAATCTGTTGTCAACAAGATGGAGACAGAAGTCCCTGTCACCATCACAAGCCTCCTGGACAGTGTTAGCTTTGTGCTTTGCGGGACACTTTATTTCCAGGCACCCTTTCCTGCAGCAGACACAGTTAACTAAACCATCAGGTGAAGCGCCCACTTGTGGAAACGCGGGATTGATACTGAATCCAGAGAGCTCTATTTTCAGGTCAGTGTGGTGTGGTGCTTGTTTGGCTTGATAAAGACTCCTTGCAGCCTCCTCATGCTCAGTCCCCCATCGCATGTCTGGTGTTGTCAACAGCGCTGTTGGGTAGCATATCTTCTTCACCGTGGACACAGCTGGCTTCTCGATGTTGGTAGCAACAACATCATGTATATTTGAGGCAGTTACTCTCCCTGCCCGTACTCCATACCAGGCAGATGCTTTATGCTGCTGCTTTGTGTGTTCCCTGATCATGTCTGCTTGTTCCTTTGTCACAGCTTGATCAATGTCCGGGTCACGCAGATGGTCTTGAAGAGGTTTTGGCATCACAGCTTGCTGGACACGGTCTGCATAGGAATGGTAGTAGGCATCCATTGTTGACATACAAACTGCCCTGTGTTTATGTAGAACAG
Organism: Pagrus pagrus; assembly: GCF_965226575.1. NCBI lineage: Eukaryota > Metazoa > Chordata > Actinopteri > Spariformes > Sparidae > Pagrus > Pagrus pagrus. The sequence continues at coordinate 34,286,827 of NC_140193.1, forward strand.
GGAGCAGTGACGACAAGTCATCGAGTGTAGCTGTGGGCTTGTGTCTGCTGGCTCGCGTCCGTAAGCCAGGCATGGGACTGTTGTCACTGATCACTCTGTCCAGGGCAGTCCTCTGGGCTGCAGCAGAAGTGAAATCAATTTTGTAGCCGACCTCGCCATGCACTTTGTTAATACCACTCGGGATTTTCCAATATGCAGGCACGTCTGTCACCATCTTTTTTCCACGAATGCGGACTGCTGCCTCGATCTTGAATAATAGAGCCCCAACATGTGTACATGACTCCACAATGCCAGCCATACATGTACAGTGTGCACACTGAACCTGGCCATTATTAGCAAGGATGACCCATGGCTTCAGAGGAGTCTCGTTGATGCGCTGAGAGTGCAAGACCTGAGAGGATACATAAATGAACAAATATTACACATAGGTTCATTTGTCTTACAACTGGAAAAGTAATAATAAAGTAACACTTAACTGGAATGAGTGTGCATATATGACTGACATGATAGTGTCATAATCATGACATGACACCTGTAACTAACATGAATTATTGCACATTACAGGGGAATTGCCGTTTTTTACATCCTGGACCTTATTTCTAGCATAAAATACGATCATTTACTCACCAAGATAACTTTAGTGTCATTTGGAGTCGTTCGGACGAAATTAGATCCAGTGGAGCGCCGCGTATATCCATATAATGGGAGTGATTTGGGCACTGAAGCGCCGCCTCTATGAGCATTATCTGCCGCAAAACTAGTTCATTTCACCAATATTTTGTTATAATACGCTAGTGCTATTCCCCTCTGAGTCCGGGGTTACCTGTTATCAACATCTGGGGTCTGTAGGTTGACCTACTAACCTCTGACCAGGATGATGTCATCTCTGAGCGCCGCGCGCACCCGTGACAGCCGGCTTGTTTACCTTTAGTTTGCCACTGCTAGTTTTTTGCAACATGGCTGAATATTTTTCCGATTCTGAGGTGGTGGACGATGACTTTGTTTATGATGGACGTCCTTACCGTTTTGAGCCAGAGTACACGGATGAGGAGCTCGTTGAAAGGAGGATGTGGAGGCAGAGAGAGGAACAGCTGACCAAAGAACAACAAACGGCTGCACGTCCGCGAGTAGATGGTAGCTGGTGGTGTTCTTGTGGACAATGTTCATCTATGACAACAGAGGAGGAATGCCTCTGTTGCTCAGAGTGGGATTTGAGGCCAGGAGATACGCGTCTGGATGTCTCAATAAATGTCTGTATTACAACACTGAAGGAGTTCCGTTCAGTGATAAACCGGGCTGTGGTAGAGACTTTTTGTGTCCCGAAAGTCAACTGGAAGACCCAGCCAAAGCCTGCAGGACCAAATGGGCAACTTTCGATTGAGTAAGTAGCTCACACACATGCATAGCTTGTTATGTTTATGCTTTTGATAACAGGCAACCCCGGACTCAGGGGGGAATATCACTAGCGTATCATAACAAAATATTGGTGAAATGAACTAGTTTCGCTGCAGATAATGCGTTAAAAAACGGCAATTCCCCTTTAAAGGTGTTTACAGCTCGTCTCTATCAGAAATGGTTCAGAAGCTATTTAATGTTTTGTAAAATACGCACAAGGGTTGCATCGATGCAACGCTCGTCTTTAAGGTAGAGCTCCACGTACCTTTGACCGAATGACGGTGTTCCCACTGTTTGCTGACTTGAAAATCTGAAGCTCCTGTACCCATCCATTTGTGAACTGGACATAAGACTCCAATGATTTATAATTTCGGAACTGCTCCGAAGTGTAGGCACTCACACCGCACACAAGGTAGGCGAAGATGTCTGTTGGACAGAACTGCGGCAGTAGCTCCTCATCGCTGCTCCTTTCTTTATTTGGAATCTCATATGGGTCCAAATCACCTATAGCCTTCATTTTCTCCACATACCGGTCCCTGGCTTCATGTTGTAATGAATCCCGGTAAATTCCTTTTCCTTTTGGCATCTCAGCATTTTAATTTTCGCTTCTCCACTCGACTGTACTTCTCGCTTTCTCCACTGGACTGTGCTGTCAACTGCTCCTCGTTACCCTTGGTTACCATTCTCGTAGCCATCAACATGGCCGACACCTCCCAGAATGCAATGCGGCGCCCATTCCCTATTTTGCTGTCATCCAGTTCGATAGGTGGCGCTGTCGCGGAACGGTCCTGAAACTGCAGCCTCCGGTACTGCAGGCACATACTCCTCCCAGTAGGTGGCACTGTCGCAAAAACATGAGGGGCCTAGAACTGCGGTCCTAGAACTGCGGGTCTGAATCTGCAGCCTCCGGGTCTGCAGAGATATACTATTGCTCCCCTCTGGCACCGTTAGTTACCATGGTTACAGGAACGCCCTGAAACTTTATAATGATGATCAATAAGAAGTTTTTTGGTTAGTTTGACTGTACAGAGTCATGAATGTTGCCTGATTGTAGCTCAATGCTTAAATCTTGTATTATAACATATAGAACAAAGCCTCAGAGCTTCTTTGATTACTAACAGTATGTTAATGATGACAGAAAGGTGATAACTCGCCATCAGACTGACAAGGCTGCAAAAGTTGCTGTTTGTATGATGTATTTTTCTGTTAAACGATAAGAGGCTCACTTTAAACAATATTATTAATAATAATAATTAATGATAATGATGATGAGAAGAAGTAGAAAAATAGCATACTGAAAAGTTCTGTAGATAGTTGATTATTTGAAAGAGTAAAACTTGAGAGAAGCAAAAAACAAAGGCACAGATTGATTTCATAGATTGAAAATTACAATGAAAAGACAATAAACATTTTAAGTGTGACAGCTGTTCAGATCATCCTCCTGTAAAACACTGTTGGTCAAATATTTAAACTTGATGTCTGCATTAGAGAACATGGTGTGGGGTGAGGCTTTAAATCTCATCTTATGTTTTTAGCATGTGTCAATTAAAATGCCCTGTAACATGGAGGGGGGCGCAAAAATATGGAGATAAAAGGTTTCTGTCCAACAGCACTCTCCAATAGTCAGGAGAGTGCTGAATAAGTATAAGTCTTTGTTAAAAGACTATACTTATTCTTTTGTTTTTTTTAACTAAAACTAGACTAAAACTATCACATATAGAAATGACTAAAACTTGACTAAAACTAATAAGCATTCTAGTCCAAAAGACTAAGACTAAATCTAAAATGGTTGCCAAAAACAACACTGTTTATGTGATACTGTAGTTAAAATGCATTGTGTGAAAACACACTGCAAGACTTGATCACAGGTTCTGTCTCGTCTCTCTTTGTCTCAGACATACATTTTGAACGATCAAAATGAAGACATGCACACACACACTCTCTCTCTCTCTCTCTCTCTCTCACACACACACACACACACACACAAATAATATCTGCACCTTTTTTAGTTTTTTTTCTTGTTAAATTAATTGTTTTCTATGTTTGCATATTGCACTTTTCATATAAAGTGACAAAATTATGTCATTGTGTGTAATGGCTGCACTGTTGCCATGTTGTGCTACGGGTCCGTATAATTTCCTGCTTTTTTATCCTTGTCCAATCACATCATCATCCCTGGTGTACATATATTGATATACACACAAAGACGTTAAGTGCCTGCTGACAGGAAGGGGGATTAGTAGACAGTGATTAGGAGATTATGTCACTATGCAGGCTGTGTTTTAGGCCATTATGTTTTGTGTAGAACACATAAGCTGTACGTATCATGGCTTTGTCATTGTCTCAGACAAGTTATCCTGTTTGTCATTACAGGTATCCCAACCCAACATACCCGAGCAGCTGCAGCAGCAGTGTGGTGTTGCCACAAAATTTGCTGAGCATAAGGTATGTGGTAGATGTAGTGTGATTAGTGATATATGATGTGACCCAGTAGGCATGTCCTTACCACTTTGACATAGTTATGTACATGTGTGTTGCAAGTCTATGCCTATGTAAACTGTGGCACTCCAAAGCAACACGTTACCAGACGAGTGTTGACAGCATGTGCAGTACATCTGTTGTAGATGTATTCGGTGATGTCTTGTATTACACTATCATATAAGGAGAATATCAATACCTTGCAGTGTTATGGTCAATAGTCATTACAACTACAGACAGTGAACACTTCTTCAATCCCACATAAGGATATACTCTTTATATGATGTGAGTGCATACATTTCCCTTGCTCCTGTAGTAATGGTACCGGCCATTTTATAGCCTAAATCTAACACCTATGTACTTTACAGGTTCCCCAGCCTGATAATGCTGAGTACGAGCAGTCCACCAAAGGTTTGTTTCATTGTACGATGTGTTATCTGCCATTGTCACATTTGCATGCACAATTACCTACAATTACTATGTATATCAGTGTAGACATGTCAAGGGAATATGTAAGTATGGTAATGCTGTCAATGTCATTCCACATATAACATTGCAAAACAGTGAACTGTGAAATCTCTCATGCTTTTTCTGTAAGGGGAGGCTACACCAGGCTTGGCGGAGTCCCGTGTGCTGTTAGTGCTGCAACGGTGCTTGCGGGCAAGGTTGGTATATATGACCACGTTTTCTCATTGTAACAGTGAAGAGCACAACCATTCCCTTATCAGTTATTGTATTGAAGCATGTTCACACATCATTGTCTTATAATAGTTCCGGTATGGCTATGGTAATGAAGATATATGAATCCTTTTGATTGACATAGCCTGCTGACTATGTGTTGGTTATTGGGTCATTGTCAAAGCAGTATATGCTGTGCTATAGTTTTCACATATGACTGTCTTTGATGTAAAGTGTTCTGCTTTTCTACAGGTGGAGGCACCAGCAGTCCAAGAGGTGTCCGTTACACGTCAGCTGTTACTGGTGCAAAAGTGATACAGGACAAGGTCAGTTAGTTAGTGCTTGTAATTGCCAGGTAGCCATGACAGCTATTGCTCTGGATCACCAGCAGAATGTGTGTTTCTCAATTGCATTTAGGTGAAGCCTGCATCACCCGTGGTGGAGTTCCTCCCGTCTGAGCCAGCATCTCCAAGTGATTGGGAATTGGTTATGATGGACACCAGCGGTTTCGAGCTGCGCAAGTCCCCGTGCAACGCTGCAATGGAATCTCCTGGTTTGCCAAGTTTAACAGTGTCTACTGATAGCAATGACGATGTAGTTGCAGCTCACCCTGAGGCTTCTACATCAGTCAAAGTGCGCTCCTCTGTGACAGGCAGTTTTCATCAGGGGAGCACTACATTTAAATATGCAGGGCTTCAGTGTATGGCTGTAGGTTTGGCTAGCTTAGCATTACATACAGTTAGGAGTGTGTTCTCATGGGATAGTCAGACCCTAGACAAGGCTGTAGTTGAGGGTGACAAGTTGTACACATCATTGAGAGATGTCAAGGGCATCAGTGGCATGTTGTGTGTTACAGACTTGCCAAAGGAGCATGTGTTGGATGGAGACCATTTCCAATTCCGTTATGGTAATGATTTTGTTAGTGGAACGATTGGTATCACCAAGGGCGAGCTTATCACAAGGGGGGTACATGTATCTTTGCGAACAGGATTGCAACAGATGTGTAAGCAGTATGCCACGTACTTGTTGACGGTAGGTAGTAGCTCAAGTGCTGTCATTAGGCAGGACGACAAGTATGCAGTGGTGGATTCTCATGCCCGCAATGCTGCTGGTATGCCAGATGCTAACGGGACAAGTACAGTTGTGTATTGTAGTAGTGCTGAGGCTCTGTATCGTCATGTGTGCAAGTTGTCGGCAGCTCTAGGTCGAAGCCAGCATGCTTTTGAGATAGCTGGTGTTTGTGTCATGCGCAGTGCTGTCAAGTTGACACAGGGATGTACTAAGCGCAAGTTTACTTGGCCATGTGGTGTAGGCAAGAAAAGGCTAAGACATGATGTTGAGACAAGAGATGGGGATGTAGTGTTTGTCAGTGATGTGTCTTTCAGACAGTTACACTTTAATCCTCTAAGTCAGTGGTTCTCAACCGGGGGGGCGGACACTCTCCCGGGGGGGCGCAAGTACACTACAGGATGGGAGACAAAAAAAAAAAAAAAATCTGAAAAAAAAAAATCACGAAAATCACCCTCCATGTCGAAATGTTTTGTCAAACGCCACAAGCAATAAATCTAGCGACTTTAACTGGTGTTCTTGGAGACTTTTGTGGTGTTTGGAGACTGACTTTAAAGCAGGTATTGCTCTGCAGTCACTGGCCCTGATTAGGAATGAGCGGGCCTTGATAAATGCGGAGGCTGGAACACTAGATTAACTTTTCCGAGATGGAGATCGGCATCCTGACATCCGAGGTGGAGCAAAACAAAGATGTGCTTTTTGGCAGTCTGAAAAATGGAATTAATGGAGCTCATATAAACGCTGTGTGGAAGATAATAACGGAGGCAGTCAACAGCAGAACGGACTCCGGCTGAGGTGACACAGACGCACTCGCGTCAGAGCCACAGCAGAATGGTAACTAACAACCACCCTTTTGCTTGCATTGTAAAATCTATCAAACTCTGACTGTACACATTTCTCACAAATAATTAGGCTTACACATCTTCCATGGGTAAACATTTTTATTGTATTTCTAAATGTTTCAGAGCCAGGCACCAGCATCATGTCGGCCAGGTCTCCTCCCCAGAGCGCGTGCCCTCTGCCCCCGTGCTGCGCCCAGACCAGACATCATCACGGCAGAGGTCCTGGACAGACACATAGAAATATGCAGTTTATTGGCCTCAGTTGTCGGCGCATTTGAGACAATAAATAACACATTAAAATCAATGACACTCTAAATAAGCCTTAATAAAATGTTAAAATGACTAAATGTTGTCTATTGTCTGTGTTTAGTATGCCTTTTAGCCAATTCCACCTAGAATACTTCACGTTACTGATTAAATAGCATTTGCAAGAGTTTAAAGTATACTTTACGTGTTTAAAGCGATGAATGAGGTCCTGTCTCCTCCGTATAGCCCCCTGTGGAGGCTGTGCTGCCCGCGGCTCCATGGGCATTGGCTCATCTGGCTGCTCTGGCACATCAAAAGCACTCCATTCACTAATGCGACATTGTACAAAACTTAACAGGTCAAAATAATATCGCACACTTTCTCTGTGCTTTACAGCAGCGTTCCCCCTGCAGGTCCGAGACAGAGCCACCTGCCCTTCAGCGACCCGAAGCAGCTCCACTGTGACCCGTGTGTGTGCGCGCACTATTGAATCTGCGTTCCTGCTCTGTAGCGGAGTTATTAGGTGTTTCGTTAATTAGTTGTCATGTTAGGCTTAGCCTATCATATTGTTTTATTTATTTATTTTAAAAAAGTGGTCTTTACATTTTTTTTTTAATTTATTCGTTTTAAGAATCCGTTCTGTTCTGAATATGTGGCTGCTTGTGCTTAATGACAGCTGAGGTTAGTTAATTATTTTCAGACTCCGCCAGATTTTGCTGTGCTGCACCGCAAATCCACAGACTCAGATTTGCGTACACGAGCACAGACCTGACGTGAGATCTGTTCGTAGTTTCCGCGGAAATGGTCGTATGCACGGTTTTCTGCCGTACGTTTGTTTGAGAAATGAGGGCCACTGTGCTCAATGAGCAGCGGGTGCTGCCGTGAGTCCCTCCCCTGTTCAAAAGCACTCACAGGCGGTCAATCTCTCAGTAACCTCGCGCAGCAGTCCCAGCCTGCAGTCAGAGCAGAGAGGAGACACACACCACTCCACGTCCAGGCTGCAAATGAATCGAGCCGGGGGGGCGCAAGTAGGATGAGAGGGGGAAAAAAATCACAAAATTCCCCCCCCCGCATGTCGAAATGTTTTGTCAAAAGCGACTAGCTATAAATCTAGCGACTTTAACTGGTGTTATTGGAGACTTTTGTGGTGTTTGGAGACTCTGACTTGACAGCACGTATCACTCTGAAGTCACTGTGCTCAACGAGCAGCGGGTGCTGCCGGGAGTCCCTCCCCGTCCAAAAGCACTCACAGGCGGTCAGTCTCTCAGTAACCTCGCGCAGCAGTCCCAGCCTGCAGTCAGAGCAGAGAGGAGACACACACCCCTCCGCGTCCAGGCTGCAAATGAATCACGCATGCGCTTGGCTGCCGCCGTTCCCGCCCTGGCTTATAGAGCGGGGTGTAAATGTAAAAGTTTCTTAACTCACTCTCACAAAAAAATAAATCACTGCATTTGACTCACATAGCTCCATTCACTCTAGTCTAGTCTCTTGCCAAGTTCGCTTGTGCCAGCTCTCGCTAGTCTGTTGTCAATCTTGATCTATCCTTTAAAAAACAAACAGTCTTTGTAAAGACTTATCCCACAAACAGTCTTTTTAAAGATTATTCCACAAACAGTCTTTTTAAAGATTATCCCACAAACAGTCTTTATCCCCATCTCAGGCCTAGCCAGTTATTTTTTAACTGCTAGCTAGCACTTAGCTAACTACCCCTCTGCCTTTTTCAGTGTTGCAACACACACACACACACACTCTCTCTCACTCACTCACTCATCACTCACTCATCACTCACTCACTCACTCACTGACAAAGGACTACAAATAAAATGAAGAGATTTCTAGTGAGGACCGACAAGGCAACCGACACACCACCAGCTGCAAAAAAGCTTCGAAGGTATGATGAATCATACCTGCAGTTTGGCTTCACAGTCACGGCTGATCTGAGACCTCAGTGTGTCGTGTGTGCCGAGGTGCTGGCAAACGACAGCATGAAGCCCTGCAAACTTAAAAGGCACCTCGAAACAAAGCATGTTGGTATAAAGGATAAACCGGCTGAATATTTTAAAAGAAAACTTGATGGCCTCCATCAGCAACAGGCGACCATGTCGGTGCACAGCACTGTATCTAAACAGTCTTTGGAGGCATCATATGTAGTGGCCAAAAGAATAGCTAAACTTGGTAAACCACATACGATTGCCGAGACTCTCATTTTGCCGGCCGTGCAAGACATGTGCAGGATAATGATCGGGGATAGTGCAGCAGCCAAACTCGGTGCAGTACCACTGTCCAATGACACAGTTGCCAGGAGGATTTCTGACATGTCTAATGATATCAGAGAACAACTGATAGAATTAGTAAAAAAGAGTCCTTTCTATGCGCTGCAGCTGGACGAATCCACTGATGTTGCTGGGCAGGCACAGCTGCTCACCTATGTCAGGTATCTGCGGGACAAGGAGATTGAGGAGGATGTCCTGTTTTGCCGGCCTCTTCAGTCGCACACTTCAGGAGAAGCCATCTTTAATGTCCTGGATATTTTCATCCGTGAAAATGGTTTGGCTTGGGACTGATGCGTTGGCCTATGCACGGATGGTGCGCGGGCAATGACGGGCCGTGAGCGTGGCCTACAGTAGGTACTACTTCGTTGTGGCCGAGTTCACGCGAGAATCACGCACCTTTTTAGTGGAGGATCAATTGTGTTTTCATGAGAAGCGGCAATGTGCCCAAACAACCACCAGGTGGCATCTGTGAGCAGAACGATGACAACATGCAGCAGCAGGGAGCAGGGGCCATGAACGGGAATGGACAGAGTTGCCTGATTTATGTTTCTGTTCGTTGTTGCTTGAATACAAGAATGTAGCTAATAATACCTCACCCACTCCACACCTCATTCCAACTCCTTCCTTCAGTCTGTCGCTACAGGGTCCCTCTAGCAAGGACAAACTTAGTGAAAAAAAATCATTCATCCGCCATCATCATCATCAACAACTCACTATGAAGCCTTTTAAATGTCTTTTAAGGTCTTATTCTTTGTATTTTGTATTTATCTGTGATATTCCCATTTTATGTTTAACTGTGGTCTTTTTTTGTGCACACGTCAAAGACCCTAAAGACATCTGAGGTTGTGATTTTACTCGCTCGCTCGCTGCAGCCACGGCTAATAAGCGGAGGCAGAAACAATTACGCACAGCCTACAGAAGTTTCAACGTCCATACAAGCATTTAAGAAATGATTCTTATCAGTTCCATAATTCAGAGAGGATTTTTACTCAACGAAAAAATGTATAAAGATCAGCTTTTAGGTTGAAGACACGACAGCAGCACGTATGTCCAGACGCTGGTGTGTGTCATGACTGATGTATAGCTCCCCTGGTAGAGCAGCTCCCTCAGTAAGCAGAATCTTCTGCTAGTATGAGTTCGAATCTCCATATAGGCAGTAACTTTAGTTAATGTGTTTTCTTTTCTCATCATCATCATCATTATGATCACATATAGCTCCAAGTTTGAGCAAATAAATGAGCAAATGAGCCTTAATTCTCCGCCGGCCGCGGCACCAGCTTTCCTGCTTGTGTACATCAAATACATTAAATTCTGACACCACAACTGTAGCGTACCGAATATCAATAGATGATAACCAGAAAAAAAACGTTCTATTGATCTGATTCACCGGCTTCATGGACGTCGGAACTATTTTCTGAGAGGGGGGGGGCGGGGGAAGCACGCACTTTTATCAATGATTAAGGATTTGATTTGAAGTTATTTTATTATGGCGTGCAGTTATAACAGAACTAGATGGATGAACATGGCATCTTTATTGTTAAGAAAAATTGACTCAAAGAAATTGGGTGCGGGTGTGTGTGTGGGTGTGTCGACGGCCGCGTAGTGCTTTCTACCGATCCAGCACGGATCCACCAGGGAGGGATTGTGGATTGGAATGAGGGTGCCATCCATGGCATGGCGCAGGAGAATCGGTGTCACAGCTGCCACACTCCGTGACACCGATGCCTTGCTGAGGCCAGTGCCATCCCCCACCACCTCCAGGAAGCTCCCCACTGCGTAAAAACGCAGCGCAGCCGGGAGCTGCACCTCCGGGCTGAGGGCAAAATTGCAGCGGGTTGCTCTCGGGATGTGTGGGGACACCGAGTGATCAGCCGTTGGATCTCCGCACGGGGCAGCCGGTACTTTGCCTGGACAGCCCGGTCTGACAGCACGTCCAGTGGGGAGAAGTGCTGACGCACGTATGCATTTATGTAAACCGTCTGGCTTCGCGCACGGCGACGCTGTTGGTTCGCAGCGAGAATGTGCTGTATTGCAGCCGTGGTTTCTCACACGCGCGGACTTTGGCAACGCATTTATATAGTGTAGCAGGTGAAGCCTCTCTGGATGAGGTTCAGCTGAGTTTAATTACATCTGTTCCCTTGATATCTGTGAAATGCCACAGGGTTGTTGTTTTTTATGTGTAGTACTATAAACTCATATGCAGATGTGTGTGGAAAACTTAAACGTGTAATTCAATAGAAGTTTGTTTTTTCCTTCTATTAACCTATGTTTCTTGCGCCAGTAACGCGACTTGATCACTGAGCATTTGGTCGCTAAGAAGGCTGTTAAGAGTGGGTCAGCTCGATCTTACATTTCCTTCTTAGTGAAAGATCTTCTTAAGCTAAGAGCGGCTCTGGGAAACACATCCTTCTTTCACAGCGTTCTTAAGAGCGCTCCTAAGAAGATCTTAGCACTTAAGAGCTTCTTAACGAATCTGAGAAATGCGGCCATTGGCAGGGCCAGACACAGCTTAATGAGCTTCTCCACCTCCGAATGCAGGATGGACACATCCTGGATGGTGCTTACTTCTCGTCCCCTACACACATTCCTCAGTATGGGGGAATGCAAATGTTAAGGCATCTGGAACAAGTTGCTTAACTGGAAAGACCACATCCATCCCCCACACTTTTGAAAAGCTTGCTACGCCAGCGCCACCACCCCCAACCCCGCGAGCTGAGGACAGCAAAGAGGTCTGCAACAAATACATTGATCACTTGGCCAAGGGATCTCCTCCTGCAGGGTGACTGCTTCAGGGACTCACTCCGCTTTAAATAACCTTCTGTATATCCGACTACTGTGAAGCTGCTGATTATGTATTTTAATAAAGCTAGAGAAAACTGTCTGACATGACGTGGCGTCGTTCTTCTTTCTATAAGCCTGTTGTAGAAAATATAAGGAATAGAAAGCACAAATATTTGTGTTAAATTCTGACACCACAACTGAAAGAAAGAAAGCAGCCGGTGAATCAGAACAATAGAACTTTTTTTTTTTCTGGTTATCATCTATTGATATTCGGTACGCTACAGTTGTGGTGTCAGAATTTAATGTATTTGATGTACACAAGCAGGAAAGCTGGTGCCGCGGCCGGCGGAGAATTAAGGCTCATTTGCTCATTTATTTGCTCAAACTTGGAGCTATATTCACATATAGCTCATAATGATGATGATGATGATGAGAAAAGAAAACACATTAACTAAAGTTACTGTCTATACGGAGATTCGAACTCATACTAGCAGAAGATTCTGCTTACTGAGGGAGCTGCTCTACCAGGGGAGCTATACATCAGTATTCACACCAGCGTCTGGACATACGTGCTGCTGTCGTGTCTTCAACCTAAAAGCTGATCTTTATACATTTTTTCCTTGAGTAAAAATCCTCTCTGAATTATGGAACTGATAAGAATCATTTCTTAAATGCTTGTATGGACGTTGAAACTTCTGTAGGCTGTGCGTAATTGTTTCTGCCTCCGCTTATTAGCCGTGGCTGCAGCAAGCGAGCAAGCGAAATCACAACCTCAGATGTCTTTAGGGTATCAGATATTATTATAGGCTATTCTTATATTTAAGCAACATCCAGTCAGGCCGTGATATAGGCTCACAGGGGCGGACTGGGACAATAATTCAGGTCGGCAATTTTACCAGTAAACAAATGTTCCTTAAAAAAACAACTAATGTCCATATTTTAGCTCTACTGTAAAACAAAGAAAGCACAAGTGATTATCCAAGGTCACCCAGATAATTGAGGTGTCCCACCGCTGTGAAACAATCAGTCTGAATCAATCTGATACGGTTTAGTAGTCCCCCTCTCCATTCACTCTACCTGTAGCCTAAAACAGCGCCACTCTCCATTGCAGCTACATTGTGGTCAAATGTGGAATTGTCCCAAAATCATTTGAGCTGCAATTCAGTACTATGCTTCCACCTAGTGGCTACAGTTGTCACTGACATTTCACGCGTTGCGTGACTCTCGCTCCCCGCGAGTGAAATGGCCACTTTGAAGTAGTACCTACTGTAGCTGCTCGCGTTCAGCAAGTAGCTCCACTTGTCAAGTGGACGCATTGCATGGTCCATCGTGAAGCACTAGCTGCCAAAAACATGCCGGTGCCGCAACTGCAATGAACCAGCTTTGGGGGGGCCCAGCTTGCAAAAGGTTGAGAACCCCTGCTCTAAGTAAAGACATAGCACTCACTTTATGTAAACGGTTGAGAGTGGAATTTGAAAAAGCTGATGCCACTGTGTCTACAGCAGGTGGCATATGGGCTAAATGGGATTCATGTCACACAAAACACAACAGTGACATCTTCAGTGACTTCCTGTGTCCAGAGGGTGGCGCTATGGATATGACACAGTATTGATGCAGAGACGTAGTCAGGGTGAGCCCCTCTACATGTGTGAGCAATTTGATGCCGATGGGAAATTGTATGTTGACGTTATCAGGACTTCCTGCTTGATGGCGAAGGATTGAATTTGAAGGAAAATGGCGGACTTCCTGTTAGACTGAGGGTATGTGTCCAAAAGGGTTTTTTGTGCACCTGGTCATGATACATATGCGTACTGACCTTTGTTAATATGTGTGCATGTAGGAGGCGGGGCTTCAAATTTGAAATATTCCAGGGGGCGCTATGGAGCCATTTGTTCACTTATCACAGTATTAATGCAAAGACCTATTCAGGGACAACCTCTCTACAATTGTGACCAATTTGGTGTAGATGGGAAATTGTATGTTGAAGTAATAAGGACTTCCTGCGCGATGGCGAAGGATTGAAATTGACCACACCGCCACGCCCACCAAGCACAACACAGGCTGTTGAAGGTCTGAGGATGCTACTGAGTGAATGTGAAGTCTGTGGTGTTAAATATGTAGGAAAAGATAGTGAAACTACAGGCCATAGAACTTGGGTCCATATAGAATGGGAAAAGCCATAAGGGGGTCATCAAAATTGACCGCACTGCCACACCCACCAGGAATAATGTAGACAAAAGCTTTTCACAACTTTTCATCATCAAGGCATGAGGATGATACTTAGTGACTGGGAAGTCTGTGGTGTTATATCTGTAGGCCAAGTTAAACAATGTACAAGGCTTAGAAATGGTTTCCTACAGAATGGGAAAAGCCATAAGAGGGGTCGCGAAGTTGAACACACTGCCACGCCCACAAGGTATAACGTAGGCAAAAGGTTTTCACAAGGTGTCATCATCAAGTTCTGAAGATGATATTTAGTGAGTGTGAAGTCTGTGGCGTTAAATCTGTAGGACGAGTTAATTAAAGTACGAGGCATAGAAATGGGTACCTACAAAATGGAAAAAGCCATAAGGGGGTCATCGCAATTGAACGCACTGCCACGCCCACTAGGAATAACGTAGGTGAAAGCTTTTTACAACTTTTCATTATCAAGGTCTGAAGATGATATATAGTGAATGTGAAGCCTGTGGCGTTAAATCTGTAGGCCGAGTTAAATAATGTACGAGGCATAGAAATGGGTGACAATGGCATCGAAATCTCAACTTTGAACCAATATGGCAGACTTCCCGTTGGACTGAGGTTATGGGTTCACAGGGTTTTTTGTGCGTCTGGTCATGATACATAAGCGTACCGAATTCTGTTCATGTACGTGCATGTAGGAGGCGGGGCTTAAAGTTTGAAATATTCCAGGGGGCGTTATGGAGCCATTTAGCGCCCCCTGCTGGTCATTTTTGGTGTGTGAGTTACAGAGGCCAGTCTATACCACCCCTATTAATTTCATATCCATAAGTGTTATGCTGTGGGCACAGTACCAAATATAAAATTAAACTGCCACCAGAGCGCCACCTAGTGGCAGATCAGTAACCCCTTTTTCAGCTATCATCAGGAGGGCAGTGGCAATGAGTGTACCAAATTTTATGATAATCCGACCAACAGATGTTGAGATATAAATTACTTTAATTTAAAGAGCGCCACCTAGTGGTCATCAGCCAAAATTTTGCACAGAGCCTTAGGGGCTCATGTGGAAGTAGAATCCTGAGTTTCATGTCATTCAGACAGACCATTGTGGAGATATGCCACACTTCCTGTTTGGTACGAAATGTGCAGGAAGTTGTGATTTAATAACTTGAGTATTCTTTGGAATATCAACATTCTTTTAATTGGTTTTTGTCACGAGGGTCCACAGATGCCGTGTGCAAAGTTTGGTGCAAATCGGAGAAATTGGCGTTGGCCTATATCACGAGATTCAGCACAATTCACTGAACGCGTGGATATAAGGTTTTCGAATGTATGACAAAGTATGTGGGAGTTACGAGCCAAAACGCACTTTCGTTGATAATAGCGCCACCTAGTGGTGAAAATTCACAACAACAACAGATTATAAAATTTTTCGCCAGGTGTGATCTATATTCCAAGTTTGGTGAGTTTTGGGGTATGTTCAGGCTGCCAAATATGCGATCTCGGGGAAGGACAAAAAATAATAAATAATCCTAGCAGATACAATAGGTCCTCGCACGAGCTTCTTGCTCGGGCCCTAATAATAATAATAAATAATCCTAGCAGATACAATAGGTCCTCGCACGAGATTCGTGCTCGGGCCCTAAAAATAATCCTAGCAGATACAATAGGTCCTCGCACGAGATTCGTGCTCGGGCCCTAATAATAATTATCACTACAAAAACAATAGGGTCCTTGCAGGTTCCCTGCTCGGGCCCTAATAAAAATAATTACTACAAAAATAATAGGGTCCTTGCAGGTTCCCTGCTCGGGCCCTGATAATGAATAATCACTACAAAAACAATAGGGTCCTTGCAGGTTCCCTGCTCGGGCCCTAAATATTAAACTCCCTGTCACAATTTTGCCCAATCTGGGGTAATGTCTCATTTAAACCAGGCAAGCTGGATGCTGGGTTCAAATTATGGGCAAAGAAAGGGCTAAGTAAAATTGACCTGTATAAGGAAGATGTTTTATTGTCTTTTGAGGAAATTTCTTACATGTATAATATCCCAAAAAAACATTTTCTTCAAATATTTGCAGTTGCGAAGCTTTATTTCTGCTATGCAAAACAAGTCATTAGCAATTCCTGCACTTTCATCTTTAGAGGAAATTATTACTAACAACTGTATTAACAGAGGTTGGATTTCATTAATATACAAGTGGCTAACATCCGGTTCTAATGAATCATCAGCACCCAAACTGGATACATGGAGGGCAGAATTAAAAGTGGACATTTCAAACAACGATTGGATCAAAGCCTGTAAGGACGCACAAGCACAAACAGCCAACACTAATTTAAAATTAATCAAATACAATTGGTTAATGTGGACCTACATAACCCCTGTCAAGCTTCATAGATACAACAATGATATACCTGATACATGTTTTAAATGCAATGAGGTTAAAGGAACATTTATAGACTGTATCTGGGAATGTGACAAGATTAAGAAATTCTGGAGAGAGGTGATGGATAAAATTATGGCTATTCTGTCGGTTAATATTTCACTTGATCCCATTATGATTCTGTTACATTTGTATCCAGAAAACCTCAATCTGAGAGCTAGAGAATACACATTTATTAATTTTGCTGTACTACAGGCAAAGCGTCTGATAGCTCTGAATTGGAAGAAAACTGTGGTGCCTACAATAGGATGTAATATTACAGTGTCATTCATTGGATAACTATTCGCACTTGTAGCTTACCTGTACTGTAATGAATGATGCAAAATAAAATAAAAACATTGTTCAAAAAAAAAAAAAGAAATGGACTTGGTATGGTATTTTATTTTTAATTTCCTCTAATTTTGTAGATGATGATTTTTTTAAATGTTTTAATTTTTTTCTTGGCGAATGTGATATGTGCGGTGTTTTTTCTTTTTTCTTCTTCTCATTAAAGAAGTGTTCATGTGTTAGATTACAAGTGGAAGGACACACAGGACCATGTGTGGCACAAATGTAAAGACAGAGGGTTTAAAGACCAAATGGAAAATGTACACAAAGTCCAGGCCAGGAGCTCTGGAACTTAGTTTGAATGTTGGACAATTCTAGTGAGCTTGGGAGATCACCTGTTGGGGAGATCTCTGCCACTATGGGGGGCCCTTAGCACCCTATAATATAATAATTTCCTGATAATGTAATACTTGACAGATAATGTAATATATATGTTCTTTTTCAGTCCAGAGTTCTACATTTTGTGTTTTGAGAATCTAAAAATGTTATATGCACTGGATTTGAAACAACAGAATGACTATTGCTTCCCTAGATGTACCTCTTCACTTCACAGATTTCCAACAAATCACAACCTCGTGAAAAAAACCACAATCCAACAAACAACTTTCAGTAACACTTCATTTGAAGAGGGTATACATGCGCATTCATTACAATACATAAGAGGGTGCTACTGTCCCTTTCACTAGGAGAGGCTTCGCCCCCCACTCACCAGCAGGGAAAAGGGGGACAAGCGTAAAACCCCCAAAACACCTTGGAAGACCAAGTTTTGTTCCTTAATATCTTTTTTTCTTTTAGCTTAGCGGTTGCTATTATATCACTGATTGTGTTCTGTGACATGTGGGGGACAGAAAGATGCTCTGAAGAGAAATATGATGCAACATAGGGGAATCAAAATGGTGTTGTTAAATGTTAATGGTATGAACAACCCAGTTAAAAGGGGAAAGGTGCTGACAAAATTTAGAAGGGAGGAGATGCAGGCTGTTTTTCTACAAAAAAACTCATCTATCAACACAAGAACATGAAAAACTGAAGAGATATGGATACCATTATACATTCTATAGTTCATTTAAGCAAAGTAAGAGGAGGGGGTGGCTACACTAATTAGAAACTCGGTGAAATTCGAAATAAACAAAGACATTTATGATGGACAGGGGAGGTATGTGGTGGTGAAGGGGAAATGGAAGGACAAATGGTAACACTAATGTGTGGAGGGGAACTTTAATGTGGTACTAAACTACGACTTAGACACAATGAGTACAAGGAAAACTAGGACGCACATCTCTAGATACATGAACTTACAACTGAAGGAACTAGTAATCACGGACATACGGAGGGACAGGCATGCACTGGATAGAGACTATAAACATTATTCACATCCACATTCGACTTATTCAAGGATCGACTATTTTTTTTTAAGACAACTGGAGACAAAAACAGAGTAGAAATCTGTAGGATAGGGGTTACTGACTTGTCTGACCATAGTGCAATATACTTAACAGTGAATATAACCAGTAGAAAGAGAAACGGAGTCCGGAGGCTGAATGTAGGCCTATTGAATAATAAGGAATTGGTGGAAGAAATAAAGAGATATATAATCAGATATAGGGAGGAAAATGATAACAGGGAAATGGACCCAACTATTCTATGGGACGCACTGAAGGCAGTAATAAGAGGGAAACTAATAGCACAAACAGCAGCACTCAAAAGAACCAGACTTGAACTCTATACAGACTTAACTGGGCAACTAAAAGAACTAGAAAGACAACATAAAAATGCAAACGATCTGGATTAAACACTATACATAAGATCAGGAACCCCAAAACCAATTATAGCTGCTGCGCAGCGATGGGTCGGGTCCAGGCTATTTTTGGCAAATTTAGGCAACTCTGAGGCTGAGCAACAAAGTGTAGAACAGGAAGACAGACAGTTGACATCATAATGTTCATTTTGCATTAGTTGAGGCTTGAACTTACAACCTTTGACACCTAAGTCCATCTTCTATCTCACTTAGTTAACTGGCTAGTGACAGATCATGTGAGGCTTCACAAAGTGAGTAAGCTATACACTGTCAGATGAGCACATGACATAAAAGAACACCATCTTTAAAATTACCTTTAAAATACACAGAGAGCGAGGCGCATAAACCATTTCAAGAGACAGTTTGCATGTTTTGCAAACCTATTTAATTTGTTAATATTTCATTTAAAACTAAGAACATATTGCATGTAGCCTACTCATTTTACCCTCAGGAGTGTGTTGCACAGGTGTTGTCACTCTAATTAGGTACTCTCTGCTCTGCTTTAGTTTGAGGTGGAAAAACACATTCTGTTCTGAATCAATCAAAGGGGCTTGAAAGGAATTTGCTCTGTCTCATTAAGTGTTTGCATTTGTGGTCATTTTAAGTTATTTTTAATATTTCAACACATTACCTGGATTACAACATGTTGAATTATAAATAACAATTCTCCTTTAAATATGAAGTTATTGTTACCAGCCAACAGACAAATCTGATCCTTACCAGTTTGAAATACTGCTCTCTTGATTTAATCTTTGTTTTGCTGTGATTTTTTTATATATATGTTTCCCACTCACTGAACTAGATCACTGATCCTGTCTCCTACTCTCAGCGGGATCAACTTTAAGTGATTCTCCTTCTTCAGTTTAAATGGAGGGTGTCAATCAGCATTAAAGCACATTACCGCCACCTATGTTTGGACTGGAATTACATCACCACAAAACAAACACAAAGTAATACAAAATTCAGTTATTAGGAAAAAAATCTGAAAATACACATATTGCATCTAGACAGCATGGAGATGTTGGTCATTTGTTTTTAAAAATGATTGATTTGCTCCATAAGTGAATAACTGATGTTTAGCTATGTCATTACTGCATTGACTCCAATTGTTCAGATGAAAGAAAAATTTAAAATGCTGTGAAAAATTCAGTTTTTGAGGCTCAATTTTTCATAAATCAGAGGAGGAGAGAGGAAATAGGTTTAAGAAGTTTTACAGTTTTTGAAAAAAAACTGAGTGATGTACTTCATGATTTTTAATAGGTTTGAATGTACAAAAGTTTCTTCAATATTGAGTTCTGAAGCTGCAGCAAGTATGGTTGATTTGTTATGACTTTTCAAAGTTTTGAACTTTAGACGCTTGCTGTAGCACCACCATCAGGACTATTGGCTTGGGTTTACAGCTGAGGTAATCTGGCATGAGACTGGACCTTTGTGCAAAATTTGGTTAGCTTTCATCCATGGTCCAGTCCAAGCTATTTGTTTTTATTTAATTTAGAGGCCTGCTGTGATGCCACCGTCAGGACAATTGTCTTGTGTTTCATGTTGAGGACATCTGATATTTTGATCTGTCATCATCATCATCCTTGCTGGGTCTTAAACCCACAACCCCTGACACCAAGCACCAGCTCCTAACTCACTGAGCTAATTGGCTGGAAGTGAGACCTGCTGTGTGGCTTCATTTGTCGACTCAGGGAGAAACTGTCCGGGCAGCTGTTGTCAAGGCAGATTTCAAAAATGGTCAAAATGTCAGAAATTCTGTTACCTGAACAAAAATCTGATAATACATAAATTGCATCTTGACAGCATGGAAATGTTGGTGATTTGTTTTTAACAAAGTGTTTTGCTTCATAAGAGAAAATTTGATGTTTAAAAATGCCACTCTTCCATTGACTCCAGTTGTTCCCATGAGAACAGAATTCAAAATGTTCTCAAAAATTCAGTTTTTGAGATAAAATTCTGATATTTGCCAAACTCCATCGACCATGTCTGCAAAATATTCTCAATTTTTTTCAGGAAGATTGAAAATGTATTTAGCAAGAATTTGATAGTATATGTTTACAGTACTGTTTACAGTCAAACATTTTGATACACTGTAGGCTTAATTTTTGATAAATCAAAAATCCGAGAAACAAGTTTTGTGGAGGACGGTCTGAAGATGCTCTCTAGCAAGTTTGGTGACAATTGGGCAAAAATTGTGGGAGGAGATAGGTTTTATAAGTTTTACAGGTTTTGAAAAAAAACTGAGTCATGGACTTCATAATTTGCAATGAGTTTAAGTGGACTAAAGTTTCAGCAGTATTGGGGCTACAGTTTGGTGAAAGTTTCAAAACTGTAGCATGTTGATTTTGTAGGTATTTTTAAAGTTTTTAAATTTAAACGCTTATTGTGCCCCCCCAGGAGGAATATTGACATGTCCTTGGAATTAAGTAAATCTGGCATGGGGCTGGACATTTCTGTAAAGTTTGGTGAGTTTTCGCCCATGGGAAGTATGACTTCCTCGGAAGAAGAAAGAAAGAATTATAGCTGCTGCGCAGCGATGGGTCGGGTCCGGGCTATTTTTGGCAATTCTGAGCAACAAACAGGAGAATAGGAAGACAAAACAGTTGACAACAAAAAAAAAGTGGACATTTCAAACAACGATTGGATCAAAGCCTGTAAGGACGCACAAGCACAAACAGCCAACACTAATTTAAAATTAATCAAATACAATTGGTTAATGTGGACCTACATAACCCCTGTCAAGCTTCATAGATACAACAATGATATACCTGATACATGTTTTAAATGCAATGAGGTTAAAGGAACATTTATAGACTGTATCTGGGAATGTGACAAGATTAAGAAATTCTGGAGAGAGGTGATGGATAAAATTATGGCTATTCTGTCGGTTAATATTTCACTTGATCCCATTATGATTCTGTTACATTTGTATCCAGAAAACCTCAATCTGAGAGCTAGAGAATACACATTTATTAATTTTGCTGTACTACAGGCAAAGCGTCTGATAGCTCTGAATTGGAAGAAAACTGTGGTGCCTACAATAGGATGTAATATTACAGTGTCATTCATTGGATAACTATTCGCACTTGTAGCTTACCTGTACTGTAATGAATGATGCAAAATAAAATAAAAACATTGTTCAAAAAAAAAAAAAGAAATGGACTTGGTATGGTATTTTATTTTTAATTTCCTCTAATTTTGTAGATGATGATTTTTTTAAATGTTTTAATTTTTTTCTTGGCGAATGTGATATGTGCGGTGTTTTTTCTTTTTTCTTCTTCTCATTAAAGAAGTGTTCATGTGTTAGATTACAAGTGGAAGGACACACAGGACCATGTGTGGCACAAATGTAAAGACAGAGGGTTTAAAGACCAAATGGAAAATGTACACAAAGTCCAGGCCAGGAGCTCTGGAACTTAGTTTGAATGTTGGACAATTCTAGTGAGCTTGGGAGATCACCTGTTGGGGAGATCTCTGCCACTATGGGGGGCCCTTAGCACCCTATAATATAATAATTTCCTGATAATGTAATACTTGACAGATAATGTAATATATATGTTCTTTTTCAGTCCAGAGTTCTACATTTTGTGTTTTGAGAATCTAAAAATGTTATATGCACTGGATTTGAAACAACAGAATGACTATTGCTTCCCTAGATGTACCTCTTCACTTCACAGATTTCCAACAAATCACAACCTCGTGAAAAAAACCACAATCCAACAAACAACTTTCAGTAACACTTCATTTGAAGAGGGTATACATGCGCATTCATTACAATACATAAGAGGGTGCTACTGTCCCTTTCACTAGGAGAGGCTTCGCCCCCCACTCACCAGCAGGGAAAAGGGGGACAAGCGTAAAACCCCCAAAACACCTTGGAAGACCAAGTTTTGTTCCTTAATATCTTTTTTTCTTTTAGCTTAGCGGTTGCTATTATATCACTGATTGTGTTCTGTGACATGTGGGGGACAGAAAGATGCTCTGAAGAGAAATATGATGCAACATAGGGGAATCAAAATGGTGTTGTTAAATGTTAATGGTATGAACAACCCAGTTAAAAGGGGAAAGGTGCTGACAAAATTTAGAAGGGAGGAGATGCAGGCTGTTTTTCTACAAAAAAACTCATCTATCAACACAAGAACATGAAAAACTGAAGAGATATGGATACCATTATACATTCTATAGTTCATTTAAGCAAAGTAAGAGGAGGGGGTGGCTACACTAATTAGAAACTCGGTGAAATTCGAAATAAACAAAGACATTTATGATGGACAGGGGAGGTATGTGGTGGTGAAGGGGAAATGGAAGGACAAATGGTAACACTAATGTGTGGAGGGGAACTTTAATGTGGTACTAAACTACGACTTAGACACAATGAGTACAAGGAAAACTAGGACGCACATCTCTAGATACATGAACTTACAACTGAAGGAACTAGTAATCACGGACATACGGAGGGACAGGCATGCACTGGATAGAGACTATAAACATTATTCACATCCACATTCGACTTATTCAAGGATCGACTATTTTTTTTTAAGACAACTGGAGACAAAAACAGAGTAGAAATCTGTAGGATAGGGGTTACTGACTTGTCTGACCATAGTGCAATATACTTAACAGTGAATATAACCAGTAGAAAGAGAAACGGAGTCCGGAGGCTGAATGTAGGCCTATTGAATAATAAGGAATTGGTGGAAGAAATAAAGAGATATATAATCAGATATAGGGAGGAAAATGATAACAGGGAAATGGACCCAACTATTCTATGGGACGCACTGAAGGCAGTAATAAGAGGGAAACTAATAGCACAAACAGCAGCACTCAAAAGAACCAGACTTGAACTCTATACAGACTTAACTGGGCAACTAAAAGAACTAGAAAGACAACATAAAAATGCAAACGATCTGGATTAAACACTATACATAAGATCAGGAACCCCAAAACCAATTATAGCTGCTGCGCAGCGATGGGTCGGGTCCAGGCTATTTTTGGCAAATTTAGGCAACTCTGAGGCTGAGCAACAAAGTGTAGAACAGGAAGACAGACAGTTGACATCATAATGTTCATTTTGCATTAGTTGAGGCTTGAACTTACAACCTTTGACACCTAAGTCCATCTTCTATCTCACTTAGTTAACTGGCTAGTGACAGATCATGTGAGGCTTCACAAAGTGAGTAAGCTATACACTGTCAGATGAGCACATGACATAAAAGAACACCATCTTTAAAATTACCTTTAAAATACACAGAGAGCGAGGCGCATAAACCATTTCAAGAGACAGTTTGCATGTTTTGCAAACCTATTTAATTTGTTAATATTTCATTTAAAACTAAGAACATATTGCATGTAGCCTACTCATTTTACCCTCAGGAGTGTGTTGCACAGGTGTTGTCACTCTAATTAGGTACTCTCTGCTCTGCTTTAGTTTGAGGTGGAAAAACACATTCTGTTCTGAATCAATCAAAGGGGCTTGAAAGGAATTTGCTCTGTCTCATTAAGTGTTTGCATTTGTGGTCATTTTAAGTTATTTTTAATATTTCAACACATTACCTGGATTACAACATGTTGAATTATAAATAACAATTCTCCTTTAAATATGAAGTTATTGTTACCAGCCAACAGACAAATCTGATCCTTACCAGTTTGAAATACTGCTCTCTTGATTTAATCTTTGTTTTGCTGTGATTTTTTTATATATATGTTTCCCACTCACTGAACTAGATCACTGATCCTGTCTCCTACTCTCAGCGGGATCAACTTTAAGTGATTCTCCTTCTTCAGTTTAAATGGAGGGTGTCAATCAGCATTAAAGCACATTACCGCCACCTATGTTTGGACTGGAATTACATCACCACAAAACAAACACAAAGTAATAAAAAATTCAGTTATTAGGAAAAAAATCTGAAAATACACATATTGCATCTAGACAGCATGGAGATGTTGGTCATTTGTTTTTAAAAATGATTGATTTGCTCCATAAGTGAATAACTGATGTTTAGCTATGTCATTACTGCATTGACTCCAATTGTTCAGATGAAAGAAAAATTTAAAATGCTGTGAAAAATTCAGTTTTTGAGGCTCAATTTTTCATAAATCAGAGGAGGAGAGAGGAAATAGGTTTAAGAAGTTTTACAGTTTTTGAAAAAAAACTGAGTGATGTACTTCATGATTTTTAATAGGTTTGAATGTACAAAAGTTTCTTCAATATTGAGTTCTGAAGCTGCAGCAAGTATGGTTGATTTGTTATGACTTTTCAAAGTTTTGAACTTTAGACGCTTGCTGTAGCACCACCATCAGGACTATTGGCTTGGGTTTACAGCTGAGGTAATCTGGCATGAGACTGGACCTTTGTGCAAAATTTGGTTAGCTTTCATCCATGGTCCAGTCCAAGCTATTTGTTTTTATTTAATTTAGAGGCCTGCTGTGATGCCACCGTCAGGACAATTGTCTTGTGTTTCATGTTGAGGACATCTGATATTTTGATCTGTCATCATCATCATCCTTGCTGGGTCTTAAACCCACAACCCCTGACACCAAGCACCAGCTCCTAACTCACTGAGCTAATTGGCTGGAAGTGAGACCTGCTGTGTGGCTTCATTTGTCGACTCAGGGAGAAACTGTCCGGGCAGCTGTTGTCAAGGCAGATTTCAAAAATGGTCAAAATGTCAGAAATTCTGTTACCTGAACAAAAATCTGATAATACATAAATTGCATCTTGACAGCATGGAAATGTTGGTGATTTGTTTTTAACAAAGTGTTTTGCTTCATAAGAGAAAATTTGATGTTTAAAAATGCCACTCTTCCATTGACTCCAGTTGTTCCCATGAGAACAGAATTCAAAATGTTCTCAAAAATTCAGTTTTTGAGATAAAATTCTGATATTTGCCAAACTCCATCGACCATGTCTGCAAAATATTCTCAATTTTTTTCAGGAAGATTGAAAATGTATTTAGCAAGAATTTGATAGTATATGTTTACAGTACTGTTTACAGTCAAACATTTTGATACACTGTAGGCTTAATTTTTGATAAATCAAAAATCCGAGAAACAAGTTTTGTGGAGGACGGTCTGAAGATGCTCTCTAGCAAGTTTGGTGACAATTGGGCAAAAATTGTGGGAGGAGATAGGTTTTATAAGTTTTACAGGTTTTGAAAAAAAACTGAGTCATGGACTTCATAATTTGCAATGAGTTTAAGTGGACTAAAGTTTCAGCAGTATTGGGGCTACAGTTTGGTGAAAGTTTCAAAACTGTAGCATGTTGATTTTGTAGGTATTTTTAAAGTTTTTAAATTTAAACGCTTATTGTGCCCCCCCAGGAGGAATATTGACATGTCCTTGGAATTAAGTAAATCTGGCATGGGGCTGGACATTTCTGTAAAGTTTGGTGAGTTTTCGCCCATGGGAAGTATGACTTCCTCGGAAGAAGAAAGAAAGAATTATAGCTGCTGCGCAGCGATGGGTCGGGTCCGGGCTATTTTTGGCAATTCTGAGCAACAAACAGGAGAATAGGAAGACAAAACAGTTGACAACAATGCTCATTTTGGACCACTTGAGGATTGAACCCACAACTTCTGGAACCAAAGACTGTCATCTATCGCTCTGAGCTAATTGGCAAGTGGCAATACAACAGTGGCTTCACAAATTGAGTAAGCCAATCACTGTTGCGCAGGCAGATTTGAAACCACCGTAAAAAATTCAGTTATCAAGACAAAAATCTGAAAATACACATATTGCAGCATGGAGATGTTGGTAATTTTAAAAAATGATTGATTTGCTCCATAAGTGAATAACTGGTGTTTAGCTATGTCATCATTGCATTGACTCCAATTGTTCACATGAAAGAAAAATTAAAAATGCTGTGAAAAATTCAGTTTTTGAGGCTCAATTTTTCATAAATCAAAGGAGGAGAGAGGAAATAGGTTTAAGAAGTTTTACAGTTTTTGAAAAAAAACTGAGTGATGTACTTCATAATTTTTAATAGGTTTAAATGTACAAAAGTTTCTTCAATATTGAGGCTACAGTTTGATGAAAGTTCTGAAGCTGTAGCAAGTATGGTTGATTTGTTATGAATTTTCAAAGTTTTGAACTTTAGACGCTTGCTGTAGCACCACCATCAGGACTATTGGCTTGGGTTTACAGCTGAGGTAATCTGGCATGAGACTGGACCTTTGTGCAAAAATTGGTTAGCTTTCTTCCATGGTCCAGTTCAAGCTATTTGTTTTTATTTAATTTAGAGGCTTGCTGCGATGCCACCATCAGGACAATGGTCTTGTGTTTCATGTTGAGGACATCTGACATTTTGATCTGTCATCATCATCACCCTTGCTGGGTCTTTAACCCACAACCCCTGATACCAAGCACCAGCTCCTAACTCACTGAGCTAATTGGCTGGAAGTGAGACCTGCTGTGTAGCTTGATTTGTCGACTCAGGGAGTCACTGTCCGGGCAGCTGTTGTCAAGGCAGATTTCAAAAATGGTCAAAATGTCAGAAATTCCTTGACTTAAAAAAAATCTGATAATACATAAATTGCATCTTGACAGCATGGAAATGTTGGTGATTTGTTTTTAACTTAAAGTGTTTTGCTTCATAAGAGAAAATTTGATGTTTAAAAATGCCACTCTTCCATTGACTCCAGTTGTTCCCATGAGAGCAGAATTCAAAATGTTCTCAAAAATTCAGTTTTTGAGATAAAATTCTGATATTTGCCAAACTCCATCAACCATGACTGCAAAATATTCTCAATTTTTTTCAGGAAGATTGAAAATGTATTTAGCAAGAATTTGATAGTATATGTTTACAGTACTGTTTACAGTCAAACATTTTGATGCACTGTAGGCTTAATTTTTGATAAATCAAAAATCCAAGAAACAAGTTTTGTGGAGGACGGTCTGAAGATGCTCTCTAGCAAGTTTGGTGACAATTGGGCAAAAATTGTGGGAGGAGATAGGTTTTATAAGTTTTACAGGTTTTGAAAAAAACTGAGTGATGGACTTCATAATTTGTAATGAGTTTAAGTGGACTAAAGTTTCAGCAGTATTGGGGCTACAGTTTGGTGAAAGTTTCAAAACTGTAGCATGTACTGTTGATTTTGTAGGTATTTTTAAAGTTTTTAAATTTAAACGCTTATTGTGCCCCCCCAGGAGGAATATTGACATGTCCTTGGAATTAAAGGATAACTACCGTTTTTTACAACCTGGACCTTATTTCTGGCAAAATATATGATCATTTACTCACCCAGATAACTTTGGTGTCATTCGGCGTCGTTCGGACGAAATTAGATCCAGTGTAGCGGCGATATATCCATATAATGGGAGAGACGGTGCAGCGACACACAGCCTCTATATAACGCATTATCTGCCACGAAACTAGTTAATTTCATCAATATTTTGTTATGAAATGCTAGCGCTATTCCCCTCTGAGTCCGGGCTCGTCCGTTATCAACATCCGGGGTCAAACTAGCAGTAGCAGCTACAGGTAAACAAGCCGCGCTGTCGCGGGTGCGCGCGCAGCTCAGAGACGACATCTTCCAGGCCAGAGGTAGTAGACCAACCTACAGACCCCGGATGTTGACAATAGACGAGCCCGGACTCAGAGGCTAATATCAACTCAACTAAAAAGCTGAATATTTGAAAAAGTTGAAAAGCTAAAAAGCTGAAAAGAACAAGGCTGAAAGAGCTTAAAAAGCTGAACATTTTGATAGTTGAACGGTTTCTATAGCTGAACGTATGCTGAAGTAGTAGTAGAATGAAATTTGAAAAATTCCCCAAAAGGATGAATGGGAAAAAATTTTGGTTTTAGTTTTGAAAAAGCTGAATATTTGAAAAAGTTGAAAAGTTAAAAAGCTGAAAAGCACAAGGCTGAAAGAGCACAAATAGCTGAACATTTTGATGGTTGAACGGTTTCTATAGCTGAATGTATGCTGAAGTAGTAGCAGAGCGAAATTTGAGAAATTCCCAATAAGGATGAATGGGGAAAATTTTGCAGAAAAAGCTGAATATTTCCAAAAGTATGAAAGATAGAAAAAAGAAAAATGGATGCCATAATGTCCTTAATGAGCTGAACATTTTGATGTTTTTGTGTTTTTGGTTTCTTAAGCACAAAATTTGAAGGAGTTGAAAAGAGCCAAAAAACGTACGGAATCATGAATAATAATAATATAGTCATGAAAAGAAAGGAAACTCATTGAATGAGAAGGTGTGTCCAAACTTTTGGTCTGTACTGTATAACTAGAAAAATTGTATTTCCTGCGAAAATACAGTGTGAATGCTGATGGCTGAAGTGATTTTGCAAAATCTGCTGAATGTACTGGAAAACACTTGCCTGATGCATTAAAAATGCATGAAACTATGAGAATGAATGGTCAAGAATTTGCAGAAAAAGCTGATTTTTTCAAAAGCTGAAAAGGCAGAAAGGCTGAAAAGTAATAGGTTGAAAGAGCTTAAAAAGCTGAACATTTTGATAGTTGAACGGTTTCTATAGCTGAACATGAAGCTGAATATTTTAAAAAGCTGAAAAGGTTGAAAAGCTGAAAAGTACAAGGTTGAAACAGCTTAAAAAGCTGAACATTTTGATAGTTGAAGAGTTTCTCGAGCTGAAGATGAAGCTGAATACTTGAAAAGGCTGAAAAGGTTAAAAAGCTGAACATTTTGATAGTTGAAGAGTTTCTATAGCTGAACATAAAGCTGAATATTTGAAAAAGCTGAAAAGGTTGAAAAAGCTGAAAAGGTTGAAAAGCTGAAAAGGTTGAAAAAGCTGAAAAGGTTGAAAAGCTGAAAGTAATAGGCTGAAAGAGCTTAAAAAGCTGAACAGTTTGATAGTTGATCAGTTTTAAACCATTCAACTATCAATATATGCTTTGAAGCATTCACACTAATAAATTCCGGAAGAACAATAGTGTGAATGCTTTGAAGCATTCACACTAATAACTTTAATAAATTCCGGAAGAACAATACTGTGAATGCTGTGTCAGCATTCACACTAATTATAATAACTTTAATAAATTCCGGAAGAACAATAGTGTGAATGCTGTGTCAGCATTCACACTAATAAGTAAGCAGTGAAGTGAACGTGCAAATGTCTTGAATAATGTAATAAGGTCACAAATCCATTGCAAATTTGTTATACTTACCTCAACTTGTACTCGTCTACCGTGTAGATTGTGTGTAATTACATAGCTTTGAGCCAGACAATAACCTAGCTTATTGTTGGAGGAAACTGTCACAATGATGGTGTCATAAATAAAGAGTTGTTCAAATGCTGCAGTACTTGAATATGGTGTGATCACTAATCACAAAGGCCTAGCTTATAACTTATATAGTGTTTAGTCAGGTGTACCACAGTAATACTTGCTGGTTGGTAACTACAGAACAGCACTGACTCAGTCGGCAGTATCTGATTCTTCCTGTTCTGCTGTGTCTAAGTAATGTTTACAACTATTTACTTGCTGACTACTGTAGAACTGAGAACTCTGCTAAAAATGAAAAGCAAAAACAAATGCTGCATTAAGAGAAGATGGCAAGAATCGGATGAGACCTTCCAGTCTACCCCTTAAAGATGCTGCTTGTGACCTGAGAGGCCAACTGATCTGCAGCTGAATCAAGGTAAAGAGAAGTCCCCCTCCACCTGTAAATAAAATATCCGTGTAAATTGTTTGATACATTGAAAACTTTGTCATCATTTTGTCACCAGTTTCAAATTATATAATATTAGAAAGAGACTATGTATGACAATTCTGCTCTGTATATTAAAACTATTTATTATTCTGCTTTAATATTGTAAGTGCACAATGACAAGAATATTTGTGGAGGAGTGAAAATTAAGATCCAGCTTTAAAAAACATCACAATACAAACTAATTAATGTTTCTTTGCGGTGTTTGTTTTCTAACTTTGTTTCAGGTGGGAAGGGCATTGCCTTTAGACTGCCCAAGCAGGAAGCTGACTCCAACAAGAGACTGAGACAGCCAATGAAAGAATACAACAGCACACCACAGATGAGCATCTTTCCTGCAACAATCAATGTCATCCCTCTTGTCCTGTCTCTTTTTGCTTGCTGTAAGTATAGTTACCAACCTATATAACCACACAGCAATCACCCTACTACCCACATGGCAAATACCTGCCAGTCATTTCAAAAACTACCTGGTTAAATGACATAGCACTTTTCTGTCCTGTCTTCCAGATTGAAGAAAATTAAGTTTCAAGGAGTCTGCAAAGGCGAGGGGATTGATTCCTTATATATGAAGACTTGGACAACTGAGAAAAAGCTCATGCTTTACCAGCAAAAGAGAACTGTAACCAACCACTTTCATTAGCAGTATGACTTTCTGTGCCATGATCTCACAGAGCAACCTGGTGGAAAAGCTGCTCTCATTCAAAGTCTCAAACAGCTGGAAAGAAAGCCGCACTTTGCCACTGTGATGTTGGATCAACATGTACCAGACATTGTTCCTGCTATGCATGGTTACATCACCCCAGACTATTTCTACTCATCTAAGGCCCTCACTTTGTATAATAACCCAGAATGTGTGTAACTTCCAGTGTGGCGCCCATTGAATGGGTATAAAATATTTGAATCCTGAAACTATTCTAGGCTTTCCAAAGTTTATTGGACCAAATGACTCCAATTCTAATAGTGAAATTAGTAATTTTGTGAGGATGGTGACGCTCAAAAAAATGTACCCATCACTTCTGGGACAGCTGTGGCTCAGGAGGTAGAGCAGTGGCTGGCCACCTATCGGAAGGTCGGTAGTCCGATTCCAGGCCCCTACAGTCTACATTTCGAAGTATCCTTGAGCAAGATACATAACCCCAAACTGTATTGTTGCTATATTTATTTTGCTATATATTAGGTAATGGTGACTGCCAATAGTCCATTCCTGATGTACATTCAAATCACACAATGGCGCTAAGGCATTGGTCACAGTGTCAGTTCTAGGACAGTCTCCTTGCCTGTATTCACATGTATTCTTGTGTTTCTGCCATCATTTATACAAACAATGTGTCCATCCAACAATTTCTTCTACCACCTGGCCATTGTAACCAGTTTTCCCCACACCATACAATATTTCCTCCATTTATTCCTTCAAATTCCTCAAGCTAGTTGAGTTCTAGCTTTCTGCATGGATTATAGAAATTAATAACCACCAGCCTCTTCTTTTCTGCCCACAATTCAGCAGCGACATACTCAATCACAGTTCCAATTTGAACAGTCCTGTGGGGGATGTCCTCCTTCACAAAAATGACACAGCCCCCTCCTGGCTCTTCCTCCCTGTCCCACATGAGTGCTACATAGCCTTTTATTATGAAATCTAAACTTGGTTTTAACGACGAATCCTGGATACACAACAGGTCTGGTTTTTCCTTTCAGCTTTAGATGAACTGCTTCAAATCTTGACCATTAGCAATCAAACTTAAAATTGTTATCAGTATTAACCAATACATTGTGTTTCTGGACTTGGCTTGCTACTTAGCTCATCCCTTACTTCCTCCCATCTTACACTTTCCATACCCAAATGATGGACAACTGCTTTGACTACAATCTGGAATCTTTCTGTTTCAGATTTTACTACAGTAGCATTTATGACTGCTGCTATGAATGACACCAGTTTCTTTTTCTCTGTCAACTTTTACCTGACCAGCCATCTTACTGCTGCAGCATAAGACACTTTCTCTTACACTCGTATCTGCTGCTTCTTCTGCCGCTTCTTCTCTTCGCACATCTTAGCTACGCGCCCATACTCCTGGCAATTGAAGCACCGCATTGGTTTTGGAACAAACTCCCTAACACTATATTTGATAAATTAGAAATGAAGTACTTTGGTGATATCTTTTACATCAAATTCAACCAGCACTATTTTTTTCTCTTTTTTTCTCAGCTCCATTTATCATCCTTTTTGCATTTTTAACGTTACTGTTCAGGTTTTCAACAAGCTCTCCTATTGTTACACTAAGGGGAACCCCTGTTGTCACCCACTTACCCCCATTGGGTCTCTGCTCTCAGACTGTCAGGGTTTTTTTGTGACTTCAACTTTTCCTACACACTGTAGCTTCTTTGCCTTTTCTACTTGGTTCTCTGTATTGCCTCCTACTAGCAAGTTGCCATCCTCTAGCAATCTTGCATACTCAACTTCACCTACTGTACTTGCACTGATTATTTTTGTGAGTTTTAGCAGCTCCATTTTCTTTACTGCACTTGCTCCCTCAAATCTCAGCACCACATTATGGGTTTTTATCTTGGAGTTCTGAGCCTTATCCTCTTGCCCCTCACTCTCTGTTCCTCCCTGGCTGTGCTTAGCCTTATTTTTTCCCTCTTCTTTGTGTTGACCCTCGGATATTTTCCTCCTCTCCGCACCCAATCCCATTTATTACTCCCCCTCTCACTCCCATTTACCTCCTCCTCACTCAGCTTCGTGCTGTTGTAGCTGTCTTCACCTACCTGCTTCCCTTCCATGTTGCAACAATCAACAAGCTGTAGCGTAAGACTACAGCTACCAGTTGTCAAATCCACAGTCTGTAATCCAATACCAAATCAGTGTCCGTTCAAACCAATTCAAATCCAGATTATTTTATAAACTTCCACTTTGCTCACTACTTCCAATTTGTCCAGCAAACTCTTCTGCTTCCACCAGCAGCCCATCCTGTCCAGAGCAGGACTGTGCTGTTCATGACTTTTGATTAAATTACCAGTTAATGACTTAATTTTGTTATGTGTATAATGATAACTGTTAGAGTTTGATTGAGTGAGTTTAATGCTAATCAAATGGCCATAGAGAGAGAGAGAGAGAGAGAGAGCTAGAGACAGATAGCCTATAGAAGTATTTCATAACTGTATTATATTAATTTTTTGTAAAGCTTTTAAATAATCTTTAGACATTCTTTAAAGGTTATTTGAATGTTACACAAAAATACCATCAGAGAACGTTTATAGAACGTTCCCTAATGGTTCTCTGAATGTTTTTGTTAAAATAAACTGAGAAAGTTCCTTCAAGGTAAAAAAAATAAAAAATAAAAATAAATTTGGGGAACCCTCAGGGAACATTTCCTGAAGGTTAACTGTTGCCTGGGTTCCTTTTCAATGAGTAGTTGCTTTCTTTGGTAATAACTATAAGCTGGTTGGGAAGGCTGTTTTTAAGCTTTTTGTGGTGCACTGGTTTGTACACTCGGACATGAATTGAAGTGACTAATAAATGACGGTGGAGGGCAGCACTACGCTTCATAGCGTACAGTCTGCCGAAACGACATTCGAAGAAGAAGTGTCTGAGCCCCGTATCGCCGTGCAGCTGATCAGCTCAGTGCTCGATGTCCAGGTTAGGAAATAGAAACTGACAAGCTTCGTTTAATAAATTGATGTAGCTTGTCTGGTCAACACCGTCACAAAACCAGGGACAAACAACGCCGCTTGTAAAAATGCTTTGGTTTGAGGGCTCAATTACCGATGCAATTATTTCGGCTAAACAGCGGAGTTGCGTGTTTGTCGTTGTCATCTCAGGTAGGCTATGTGTTTTTCTACTAGCCAGCTAGCTGACGCTAGCCTGCATTGGTAGCAAGTGTTATCGACACGATAGCGTTAGCATGCTAGCCTATTAAGACGTGGTTGCTATGCTTAGCCTTTAGCCAGCTAAAACAGGCAACCGACTGTAAAATACATTCTCAGTGACGAAAGTGATTAAAAAACTCAGTGAGGAAAATGGCAAGAAAACATAATTTAACCTAGTAAGCTAGCGTCAAGTATGATGGAACGTGAACGACATGCTGTCATTGGTGTTGGTCAGTGGCCTATGTGATGTTATTGTAAGTAGAAATGGCAGTGTCATTACAACAGCGCCTAGTGCCTCAAATAGCCAATCCAGATTAATCTAACGCCAGAAAAGCACATGCTTTGCCAACACAAATCGGTTATTGATGTGACATTATAGACAGGATGAGAAAAGTCGTTTCACATTTAAAATTATAGCCTATTAACGAAACTTTACTCAGGTAAATGCAAACGTCACCATTTTGTGTTATGTCATTATTGCATCATAGGCACCAGTATTAGCAGTGATGGTTTTGGTTACCTATAGCTGTTTCACCACTACAGCTTTAAGGTTTCCAACTTCTGAGAAAATGGCTTGATGTACTAACTATATGTATTGTAGATAAATAACTGTTAACTGTTAGTTAAAACTGTTCTGTTCTCAGGGGAAGATGAACAGTCAGCGCAGTTGATGTCCAGCTGGGAGGACAACAGTGTATCAGAGGCAGCGCACAACTGTTGTGTGGCCATCAAAGTTGATGCTAAGAGGTACTTATGTCTTATGGGTCATTCCATGTGAACTCACCCAGAATTCAGAACTTTTCCTAGTTCAAGTCATGGATTTTCTCCAAAAAAATCTGTCAAACTTCCATTAAATTTAGTCATGAATTGTTGAAGTTTGGCCTTCAGAGCTGAATTACATCTTTTTTTTTTGTTGCTTTGCATGTGTTTTTTTAGTGTCACCAATTGCTTATTTTCCAGCTACATATTTTGACTGTAAATTTTTACAAAGAAAGATTATTTTAATTTCATGATACCTTTTAAAAAACCTTTTTCTTTTTTCAAAGTGTTAAAACTCTTTGCAGAAACATAGATTTTATATTGCTCCTT
This sequence comes from Pagrus pagrus, assembly GCF_965226575.1. NCBI lineage: Eukaryota > Metazoa > Chordata > Actinopteri > Spariformes > Sparidae > Pagrus > Pagrus pagrus. Next base: position 34,321,961 of record NC_140193.1, read on the forward strand.
GATCATTTATATTCTTTGAAAATAGCCATTTGTTCTTAGGTTTCACTGGCTGTAATTTTACATTCAGTGTTTTTTTTTCTTACGTACATATTTGTACTGTGTTGAATTTCAGAATATCTTTAAATATGTATTCATTATTACAGTCAGCTGAAAATGTGGCGCACCATTTGCAAACTTCAACGCCCGTAGTTGCTGATAAATAGTCAGTGAAACGACCCTAATTAATATTCATTCACACTGAATTTGATCACAGAAAACTCAAGAAAAAAGGGTAAAAAAAAAGAAATACCATACATTGTTAAAGTTGTAATGCTTAAAAGGCATTGAGTCGGAAACGTGATGGATGCAGTTAATACTCAGCAATAAACAAAAGAAGTTCTCTGACATGAAAGTGGATGCCAAAAGCTAGGAGCAAGGTGTGGGAGAACGAGGACACAGAGCTCTACCCCTATGATGATAACTGACAGGAATTAATGGGGAATCCCTCCTGAGTAGAGGTGCATAGGGACATAGACGTGAAAGATGCAATGGATGACTCAGGTAGCATAATTATTCTTCCCTTGTTTTAGAGTTAACCATACATATTCAAGTTGTGTTTTAACATTTATGTTACCCTGATTGTAACTGACATTGAATAGATGATTATCTCAACAACAGTTTTTCACATCGAACAGTTGAAAAAAAAATATGGAAACTGTGAACTTTTGTGTGCCCGGCTGAGGCATCGGAAATGACATTGGTTGTAACATAATTTGTCCTATTCTGCCTGTTATTATCAATGAGAATAAATTACATTACATGAAGCTATTGATTAATTGTGACAGAACATTTTTTTTTTAAAGATATTTTTATTGAAGTCTTTTTTATATGTATAACTACACAAACAAGACAAACAAAAGAACAGACATACAATATCAGAACCCCGCACCACCCCCCACCCTCATCCCTGGTACAGTAAAAAATAGGGCCGGGACTCAATTAAAAAAATTTATCTAATCAATTAGAGGCTTTGTAATTAATTAATCGAAATTAATCGCATTTTTAATCGCATATAAATATTTGACCTGAGAACAGTGAGAAGCAATTTTTTTCATATGGGTTTTAGTATACCATTGAATAATGACTGAATACATAAGCTTAAGCAACAAAACATTGTTTATTTTTTTTTCAAGGTGGTACTTAACCAAGACCAACAGACTAGGGATGCAAATTATCGATTAATTCATTAATCGTTAGTTGATGGACCTTATCGATCGATTAACGATTACCTGATAAGATGCGATTTTCCTGAGAACCTAAATTTAAGGGGAAAATTTAAGCTGAACATTCCTTATACAGGACTCTACACTAGCTTGTTAGTTTATTTTTAGAGCACAGCACAATGAAAAATGTTTAAGTAATACGTTATTTGGTAAATGGTCTTTCCTGCCACTACACTATGATGATTACTGTATTTAACAACTTAAATCACAATAGCATAAACTGATTTGTTGAACTCAGCCTGATGTAAACATTAATAAAACACAGGCAACTCTATGTTTTCCCTGTGTGATGTTCAGGGACAGGTCAGGACAGTCTGAAGATAGAGAGCTCTGAGGTTGAAGTCTTATGCACCGTGAGACAGTGAAAGGTCTGTAGGCTACCTACGTCTTGACCACATGTCAGCTGTTCAGCTGCAGCAGAGGAAACTCCACTGTTCTCAGCTCCACTGCGACGAGCGCTTTTCAATTTATTTATTTTTTTAAATTAAACTCCAGTAGCGACCGGTTAAACTACGGGAGGATACTGTAAACCGGCGCGGATCCAGTGTGTTTATCAAAGCTTGGTCGCAGTGCTGAGGCACCGGGTCGGTTTGAGCTGCGTTCAGGCTACATTAAAACTCTATAGATCCATGGGCAGTGATCAGTGTCGGCGGCTTTTTAGCTCGTTAAATAATTGTGCTCCAGTATAATCGGTACGCTTGAAACTCATCCAGTGAGAAACGTTCTGCGGTGCAAAAATAAGTGCGATTAAAATGCGTTAATTTTTTTAACACGTTAATTTTTGTGTAATTAATTAATCTTAATTAACGTGTTAAATTCCCGTCCCTTATGATGATGATAATAATAATAATAATAATAATAATAAATTACAACTGCAAGCAGTGATGAACAGGCCCTCGCCCCCCCCACGTACATCGGGCTGTGGCGCCATCGGAGGCCTGTGCGCCCGGATGTGTGCTTGCCCTTTGCCTGTGGAAATGTTCTACCTACTGTAAATCGGATACGTGTCACAAAAAACACAACAGTGACATCTTCAGTGACTTCCTTTGTCCAGTGGGTGGTGCTATAGATATGACACAGTATTGATGCAGAGACGTATTCAGGGTGAGCCCCTCTACATGTGTGACCAATTTGATGCAGATGGGCAATTGTATGTTGAAGTTATAAGGACTTCCTGCTTGATGGCGAAGGATTTAAATTGACCGCACGACCACGCCCACCAGGCACAACCTAGGCTGTTGAAGGTATGAGGATGCTACTGAGTGAATGTGAACTCTGTAGTGTTAAATCTGCAGGAAAAGATAGTGAAACTACAAGCCATAGAACTTGGGTCCATATAGAATGGGAAAAGCCATAAGGGGGTCATCGAAATTGGCCGCACTGCCACACCCACCAGGAATAACATAGGCAAAAGCTTTTCACAACTTTTCATCATCAAGGCATGAGGATGATACTTAGTGACTGGGAAGTCTGTGGTGTTAAATCTTAGGCTGAGTTAAACAACGTACGATGCTTAGAAATGGGTTCCTACAGAATGGGAAAAGCCATAAGGGGGGTCGCGAAGTTTAACACACTGCCACGCCCACAAGGAATAACGTAGGTGAAAGCTTTTTCAACTTTTCATTATCACGGTCTGAAGATGATGTATAGTTAGTGTGAAGTCTGTGGCATTAAATCTGTAGGACAAGTTAATTAAAGTACGAGGCATAGAAATGGGTACCTACAAAATGGAAAAAGCCATAAGGGGGTCATCGCAATTGAACGCACTGCCACGCCCACTAGGAATAACGTAGGTGAAAGCTTTTTACAACTTTTCATTATCAAGGTCTGAAGATGATATTTCGTGAATGTGAAGCCTATGGCGTTAAATCTGTTGGAACAGTTAACTAAAGTACGAGGCATAGAAAAAATAAAAAAATGAATGGGAAAAGCCATAAGAGGGGCGTTAGGGGGCGCTACTGAGCTTTCGTGCTGCGCATGAGGGCAGTTGTGGTATCGAAATAACGTACTCATGGGTAAGAAGCTACACGCCAAATTTAGTGAGTCTGCGAACGTCCTAAAGCCCCGAAAACATTTTTGGAAAAATGAAAATTTCAGCACGCCATTCAAGGTGGCTGACTTCCTGTTGCACCAAAAATTCCCATAAAAATAATTCCGGGATAAGTCCTTGAGACCCATAAGTCCTGTAAATTTCATGAGGATCCGAGAAAGTTTTCGGTCACATGACCCGACGTTAGGTGGCGCTATGGAGTCCCCTGGCCTAACACCCACCCCCAATCATGTTGAATTATCAAATTTTTCACCACATGTGACGTATGTTCCAAGTTTGGTGAGTTTTGGGGTATGTTCAGGCTGCAAATATGCGATCTTGGGGAAGGACAAAAAATAATAATAATTAAAACTGGAAGCAGTGATGAACGGGCCGTCGCCCCCCCACGTACGTTGGGCTGTGGCACCATCGGAGGCCTGTACGCCCACATGTGTGCTTGCCCGTTGCCTGTGGAAATTTCCTACCTAAATGGGATTTGTGTCACACAAAACACAACAGTGACATCTTCAGTGACTTCCTGTGTCCAGTGGGTGGCGCTATGGATATGACGCAGTATTGATGCAGAGACGTATTCAGGGTGAGCTCCTCTATATGTGTGAGCAATTTGATGCAGGTCGGAAATTGTATGTTGAAGTTATCAGGACTTCCTGCATGATGGCGAAGGATTGAATTTGAAGGAAAATAGCGGACTTCCTGTTGGACTGAGGGCATGTGTCCAAGAGGGATTTTTGTGCGTGTGGTCATGATACATATGCGTACTGACTTTAGTTAATACATGTGCATGTAGGAGGCGGGGCTTCAAGTTTGAAATATTCCAGGGGGCGCTATGGAGCCATTTGTTCACTTATCACAGTATTAATGCAAAGACCTATTCAGGGACAACCTCTCTACAATTGTGACCAATGTTGTGTAGATGGGAAATTATTTGTTGAAGTTATAAGGACTTCCTGCGTGATGGCGAAGGATCGAAATTGAGCGCACCACCACGCCCACCAAGCACAACACAGGCTGTTGAAGGTCTGAGGATGCTACTGAGTGAATGTGAACTGTGTTTTGTAAAATCTGTAGGACGAGTTAGTTAAAGTACAAGGCATAGACATATTGGGTCCGTACAGAATGGTAAAAGCCATAAGGGGGGTCATTGAAATAAATCGTATCACCACGCCCACCAGGAATGACGTAGGCAAAAGCTTAGCACAACTTATTATCATCAAGGTATGAGGATGCTGCTGAGTGAATGTGAAGTCTGTGGTTTTGAATCTGTAGGAAAAGATAGTTAAAGTACAAGCCATAGAACTTGGGAACGTACAGAATGGGAAAAGCCATAAGGGGGTCATTGAAATAAACCGTATCACCACGCCCACCAGGAATGACGTAGGCAAAAGCTTAGCACAACTTTTCATCATCAAGGTATAAGGATGCTACTGAGCGATTGTGAAGTCTGTGGTGTAAAATCTGTAGGACGAGTTAGTTAATGTTTGACCCCTGGAAATGGGTTTTCTACAGAATGGGAAAAGCCATAAGGGGGTCATTGAAATAAACTGTATCACCACGCCCACCAGAAATGATGTAGGCTAAAGCTTAGCACAACTTTTCATCATCAAGGTCTGAAGATGATACATAGTGAATTTGAAGCCTGTGGCGTTAAATCTGTAGGCCAAGTTAAATAATGTACGAGGCATAGAAATGGGTGACAATGGCGGCGAAATCTCAACTTTGAACCAATATGGCAGACTTCCCGTTGGACTGAGGCTATGGGTCCAAGAGGGTTTTTTGTGCGTCTGGTCACGATACATAAGCGTACCAAATTTTGTTCATGTATGTGCATGTAGGAGGCGGGGCTTTGAGTTTGAAATATTCCAGGGGGCGCTATGGAGCCGTTTAGCAACACCTGCTGGTAATTTTTGGTGTGTGGGTTACAGGGGCCAGTCTATACCACCCCTATTAATTTCATATCCATAAGTGTGATGGTGTGGTCACAGTGGCAAAAATAAAATTAGACTGCCACCAGAGCGCCACCTAGTGGCGAATCGGTAAGACCTTCATCAGGTATCCTCAGGAGGGCAGTGGCAATGAGTATACCAGATTTTGTGTTAATATGACCAACCAATGTTGAGATATAAATTACTTTAATTTAAAGAGCGCCACCTAGTGGTCATCGCCCAAAATTTTGTACAGAGCCTTAGGGGCTCATGTGGAAGTAATATCTTGAGTTTCATGTCATTCGGACAGACCAATGTGGAGATGTGCAACACTTCCTGTTTGGTACGATATCTGCAGGAAGTTGTTATTTAATAACTTGAGTAATCTTTGGAATATCAACATGCTTAGCACAACTCTGGGTCAGGAGGGTCCACAGATGCTGTGTACAAAGTTTGATGCAAATTGGTGAAATTGTCTGGGAGGAGTTAGCAAAAGTAGGTTTGCGACATTTTGCGAATTTGCGGAAAAATTAGGTAACCGGAAATGGGCGTGGCCTATATCCCGAGATTCAGCACAATTCACTGAACGCGTGGATATAAGGTTTTTGAATGTGCGACAAAGTATGTGGGAGTTATGAGCCAAAACGCACTTTGCTTGATTATAGCGCCACCTACTGGTGGAAATTCACAACGACAACAGATTAAAAAAATTTTCGCCAGGTCTGATCTATATTCCAAGTTTGGTGAGTTTTGGGGTATGTTCAGGCCGCCAAATATGCAATCTTGGGGAAGGACAAAGAATAATAATAAATAATCCTAGCAGATACAATAGGTCCTCGCACGAGATTCGTGCTCGGGCCCTAATAATAAAGAATCCTAGCAGATACAATAGGTCCTCGCACGAGATTCGTGCTCGGGCCCTAATAAATAATCCTAGCAGATACAATAGGTCCTCGCACGAGATTCGTGCTCGGGCCCTAATAATCCTAGCAGATACAATAGGTCCTCGCACGAGATTCGTGCTCGGGCCCTAATAATAAATAATCCTTACAGATACAATAGGTCCTCGCACGAGATTCGTGCTCGGGCCCTAATAATCCTAGCAGATACAAAGGTCCTCGCACGAGATTCGTGCTCGGGCCCTAATGAATTCCGCCTACAGATACAATAGGTATTAAAATCTACCAGTAATCATTGTACCCTAACTGCACAATATAACAATTTTGTAATTATTACAAAGTAATGAATCAGGGACCATGAGAGAGACAGACTACCATTATGTGACATTTAGTAGTAGCTTAACTTGTAGGCATGAACTCAGAATCAATAGGTTACATACAAAACAATAGACACAGAGCATGTGGGACAAGTTTGCCTTCCCTATCCAAAAAGTTTCTGCCAGAAAGCCCTGAAGGCAAACTTGTCCCATGTGCAGGTTCTCAATGTAAATCCCCTAAAACTCTGGCGCTCCCCAGGGGAGGCACGAAGATGATGTAAAAATGTTAGCTGGATGTCAAGCTCAAGTGTTTATTAAACAATGTGCCGTCCATTGTTTAGTATATAAGTGTGTCATGTGTGTATGTAAGTCTGTCATGTGACAGGGACAGTGCACATTTAAAGTCTGTCAGAATAAGCCAAAAAGGCTAGTTTAAGAGCTGACCGTGCAGTGGGGGGAAAAAAACTATGATTATAATTCTTATTTTTACATATCAACATTGCGTTTTGGTATGTTTTTTTTTTTTTTATTCAAATCAATAATATTCAGCCAATATTTGGCTATATGCAATTGACAACAAAAACATCAACTTTAAAGCTATGGTCTAGGATTTTAAAGATTGATCATTATTATTAACATTATTTAGGTGGTGGTTATGGCCCAGTAGTACGACCTACACAATGTGAAGAGCAAAAGGAACCAAATAAATCCATTCTCTCTAGCGCATAACTTCAAAGAAATTTTTCCATCCATTCCCCTCGCTCACTCTCCTGCTCCTGGTCACGTCTCGTCCCAACCCACTTCCGCATTTGAAACTACAAGTGGGCAAGAGGTTTGTTTGGGGGGGGGGGGGTGCTTTTTTCAAACCTTTCTCAGATGGGAGCTTTAAAGCTATGGTCTACAAAGAGCCTCCTGCGACACACCCCCTCCCACAACAAGCACCAAGAGCAACAAGCCGGCCGGCAGAAACCCAGCCTTGAATGTGGAGTAACGATTCACAGGTAAAGTTATTACAATGTACGTTGAAACTCACGTAGATCTTGTAAGTCATTACAATGTCCACAGCTAAGCGCCACAGCCAAGCTATCGTAACGTCATTAGCATGTTACAGCTACGTTGCGTTACAGCTAGATAATAAGTTACTATTTATCAACAGCTAAGTTAGCCACTTCTAAAAGTTATTGAGGGCCAAGAGACAGATGCTGCCGTCAGCTTTGATCACAACATCACTTCCACATTGAGGCTGAAAAATAAATCTTCAGCCTCGGACCAGCTGTGTGTGTCCCAGCTGTTGTCTGAGTAGCACCAGACCGCGACACAAAGGTGCCCGTAAACCGTAATCTCTTGTTTATGACGGATAAGACACACAAATACACACATCGTAACGCGTATATGATAATCCATAATATTGATTTAGCAAAGGCTCCGTTGAAAACAAACGGACAAGACCGGGAGGAGGGTAAGCAAAACAGTTGAATCGTGACCAGGCGAGAGGTTGTTACGGAGAAATGAATCCGGACAAATAAAAATCCGGAAATAAATCCGAAACCCCTCCGCTTCGCATTGGGGTTTCATTCATCCATTCATTCATCTTACCTGCATTACCTGCTGCTTCATTTAGCTGCCATGAGCAAATAAATAGGCTGATTTGGTGTAAACATGATAGCAGTGTTAGCTTGTTGTTAGCTTACAATGCTAACATAGAGGCTAATGTCTCCGTCGAACAAGTAAACGTAAAAGTGTTGACAATACTGCAGAGACAGAAATTGTCTGAACACCGTCTAATAACACAGAAACAAACTAACGGCAGCTTTCACAGTCATAAGCCAGCATCGGCATGAAAGTTATCTGCGCTACAACATCCACGGTAAAGACGAAAGATTACCTGCTCAACAGAAACTCCGCTGTATCAGCATCGTGTCCATATCTTCACGGACCTTTCGCCACCTTTCAAATGATGACCCGATGTTTACTCGGGTTTTAGACCTCTTTGTTACACATCTCCGCTTTGTGCCTTTTCAGTGACAGACTTTCTTTCTTTGACTCTTTGTCGGTGGGGCAAGCAGAGGCAGCTGAACTGCTCAGGGCAAAACAAACCTCTTGTCCACTTGTAGTTTCAAATGCGGAAGTGGGTCAGGACCAGACATGAGCAGGAGAGTGAGCAAGGGGATTGGATCGGAAAATTGATTCAAGAGGGAGCCATCCGGACTCGATGGCTCCTATTGGTCAATTTCTTTTCAGTTTTGCAGGCGCTAGAGAGAATGGATTTATTTGGTTCCTTTTACTCTTCACATTGTGTAGGGCGCACTATTGGGCCGTAACCACCATCTAAATAATGTTAATAATAATGATAAATCTTTCAAATCGTAGACCATAGCTTTAAGTAATAAAATGGGCATATATAAATCATCTCAATGATTAATCCAGTCTGTTTTTTTGTTTACAAAATACTGCAATAGATTACAATAATGCCACGTCAAGCAAATAATTAACTAATTTACACTTACTGATGGCAAGATGCAGCCTGTGGCCAAAACACTGAAGTCTGACCCAGTGGTTGAGTTCGGTGGCCTTTACAATGTTTGTCACGTTGTCGGTGGTGATGCAAACTAGCTGATCTTCAAGCAAATGCCAGCTGGCCAAGGCCTCACGTAGTCCACACACAACGTTTTCTCCAGTGTGTTCTCCGGGGAAGTAGGCTGTCTGTAGACACCGCGTTTTACACAGTAACTGTGTCGTCTCTCCTGAATCCAAAATTAGTCCATATAGCAGAAGTGCTGCTTCTTTTCACCACAAGGTCTTCGTCGACCACATTTTCATTGCTTTTCTCTCCTCCCTCAGCAATCATAACCTGGCAATCACCACCAAACTGATGCCGATTAATTTTGTAAGGGTAGCTAACGGCTAGCTGGGCCCTCATCTGATTGGCTCTTGTATCCAGGGCTCCGTCTGATAGGCTAAATGTTGGCATGCTCACGGTGCATGCATGGCGCATGTAAACAAAAAGATTTTTTCTTATTCATCGTGTCAGGCAGTCTTTTGTGATGTGTTTGTCACACATGTTCATATTGCGATGACGATGAAAATTCGATTTATTGGGCAGCCCTATCTTAATATACATTTATTATAGTATAATTTATTATATAGATGGGTCAAAAATTCACACAGTATTAATATTGGTAAAATGTCCCTTGGCCAGTTTCTCGTCAATTTGGCACTTTTGACAGCCATCCACAAGCTTCTGGCAGGCCTCCTCTTGACAAAATTGATGAAGTGCAACAGAATTAGTTGCCTTCCTGGTATGGACTTGTTTCTTCAGCACAGTTCACATATTCTCGGTGAGGTCCAAGTCAGGACTTTGGGAGGGCCATTCCTTTCCCACTTTTGATGTGTGTTTGAGATCATTGTCCTGTTGGAACACCCGACTGCACCCAAGACCCGATGGGTGATGATTTTAGGTTTTCCTGAAGAATTTGGGGATAATCCTCCTGCATCATTCCATTTACTTTCTTGAGAGCACCAGATCCACTGGCAGCAAAACAGCCCCACAGCAAATACTACCACCGCCATGCTTGACAGTAGGTATGGTGTTCTTGGGGTAAGAGGCCTCACCTTGTTGCCTCCAAATATATTGCTGCTCATTGTGGCCAAACAACTCAATTTTTGTTACGTCTCTCAGCCCATGTTGATGCAAAACATGCTTTACTGTGGACACTGTCACCTGTCTTCCAGCAGCCTCTAAGTCATTGCAGACTTGCCTTTTGGTGTTTTTTGGTTGACTCTTGACCATCCTGACCGATTTTCTCTCAGCAGCAGGTGATAGCTTGTGTCTCTTCCTGACTATGGCAGTGACACAATTGTGCCACACACTGAATACTTACAATTGTTTGCACTGTTGTTTGAATATTTTTATTGGATTTTTCACATACACACAGTATGAAAACATTCAACAACTTCAATGCTTTGCACAAACACATCAATAAAAGTTGTAAAGATAATGAAAATAAATAAAATAAAATTGAATTAAAAATAATAATAATAAATAAAATAAATAAATAAATAAAATGACAAAAATAGCTGCATAAATAATGCAAAATAGCTAGCCTACCTAAAAATAAATAAATAAATAAATACATAAATAAAAAATAAAAAAATTAAATAAAAACACACAGGGCCATTGTAATTATTTACTCAACAGGGAGTTTCTCAACATACAGTAGAAATGGCTGCCAAAGCTTTCTGAACTTTCTTTCCGAGCCTTGAGTTATATATCTTAATTATTCCAACTTGAGATGAGCCACCATGTCCATCACCCATCGCTTATGGTAAGGGGGTACTGTCTTTTTCCATTTCAGCAGGATACTCCGCCGTGCCAGAAGTGTAGCAAAGGCCACTGCTGTGGCACGGGTGGCTGAAATCCTGTAGTCCAGTGGCACAACACCAAATAAGGCTGTGACAGGGTTTGGTTGAATTTTTATTTCCCACATTGCCGTGATGGTGTTAAAAACCCCTTCCCAAAAGTCTTTCAGTCTTGGGCAGGCCCAAAACATATGGCTAAGGGTGCCCGGGTCACATTTACACCTAGGGCAGCTTTCACTGGTTCCTGGGAACATTTTGGCAAGCCTGCTATTTGATAGGTGGAGTCTGTGTAATACTTTAAATTGGAGGAGTCCATGCCTGATACAAATAGATGAGTTATGCACCCAGCCAACTGCCCTCCTCCATTCTGTTACAGAAATACCAAAGCCTAGTTCTGCCTCCCACTGCTTTTTAATATGGTTCAAAGAGGGGGTTGCTGCCCCCTGCACAAGCTCATATATAGCAGACAAACACCCCCCTTGCAAAGGATCAACCTTCAAGCATTCTTCCAACCAGCTGCTCTGTAGATTTTGAAGAGAAGGAGAAAAATGTTTTTTGATAAAGCTTCGGACCTGTAGGTATCTGAAAAAATGTGAGATGTGATGTGTGATTGTGGAATATTGAGTTTTGCCCTTAACTGCTGAAATGACATGAAGTTGCCTTCTCTGAAGAAATCCCTGACCGAGCCTACCCCTTTTCTAGTCCAGAGCTGAAAAGTCGTGTCCATAAGAGATGCCGTGAAGAGGGCGTTTGCCGAGATGGGAGCTAAAGGGAGGCCCTGTTTGCACCCAAAATGGATTCTTAACTGTTTCCATATCTTAAGTGATCCCTGTGCCACTGGGTTGTGCCCAAGGTCTCTTACTCATTGGCAGTGGAGCACAGATTAAGGACCTCAGTGCTATGGGGCTGTAGGAACGCTGTTCCATAAGTGCCCAAAGGGGCATTTGTTCCCCCTCAGAAGGCTGCATCAAAATGTTCAACTTAGAAGTGTTAGCTGCCCAGTAGTAATGCATGCAATTTGGCATGGCCAACCCTCCTTCCTCCTTCCATCCTTCCAAGCACTCCTTTCTGATACGTGGTATCTTCTTATTCCAAATATACAATGAAGTAGCCCTATCCAGTTCTTAAAAAATGACTTTGCTATAAATAGTGGAATGGTTTGGAAGAGAAATAAGAATTTTGGCATTATTACCATCTTTACTGAATTTATGCGTCCAGCCATTGACAGAGGAAGTGTTGACCATTGTTCCATGTCTTTTTTTGCTTGTATTAGAGCTGGTTTGAAATTATGTTTAAAGAGGTCCCTATAATGTTTGGTCACCAACACTCCCAAATAGGTAAATTTGTCTTTACTTAACTTAAATGGATAAGTCTCCAATTGCATTTGACTAGCTTTATCATTGACTGGAAAGATTAAGCTTTTTGCCATATTTATTTTGTATCCTGAAATTAATCCGAAATCGGTCATGATTTTCAGAGCACTTGAGATGGAGTTTCTGGGGTCAGACAAAAAAAGGAGGTTGTCAGCATACAATGAAAGTTTGTGTATGTGTACTCCTCTACTAATTCCTGTCAAAGTGCTGTCACATCTCAGTGAAACAGCCAAGGGCTCAATGGCAACATCAAAGAGTAGAGGGGACAGGGGACACCCCTGTCTAGTCCCTCTAAATAACGAGAAATATTTTGACATATTATTGTTAGTCCTGACTGCAGCCTGTGGGCAAGTGTACAACAGATTCACCCAAGAACATAACGAAGGTCCAAATCCAAATTTTTTTAGGGCCGAAAGCAAATATTTATGCTCAATTCTGTCGAATGCTTTATGAGCGTCCAATGCAATAATAACCTCAGGGACATTATTACTACCAGGAAGATACATTACATTGTATACCCGGCTAAGATTACTGTATAGCTGTCTACCCCTTAAAAACCCTGTTTGGAGCGAGTGCTAGACAAAATCATTCACTCTGATCAATCTGTCTGCTAATAGTCTTGTTAGTATTTTATAGTCACAGCAAAGCAAGCTCACTGGACGATAAGATTCGCATTGCAGTGGGTCTTTATCCCTCTTGAGAAGCACTGAGATGGTAGCTTGCGTCATTGTTGGAGGTAGGGACTTGACCCTGATGGCTTCGTCATAAACTTTACATAACAAAGGGAGGAGTTTCAGTGAGAAAGTTCGATAGAATTCTATTGGAAATCCATCCGGCCCTGGTGTTTTCCCAGACTTAATTTTCCTAACTGCCTGTTCTATTTCCATTAGCTGTACTCCACCCTCTATACAGTCTCTGTCAGCATCCTCTAACCTAGGAACCCTGATCCTCCTAAAGAAATCTTCTACCAGCCCTTCTTCACACTGTTCAGAGGTATATAACTCCTCATAAAATGCCTTAAATTGGTTATTAATTCCCCGTTGATCTGTGACAATGTTACCGTCTTTATCCTTGACCGCTGAAATGTAATTTGCTGCAGCCATTTGTTTTAGCTGATGACTTAACATCTTACTGGCCCTTTCTCCATGCTCAAAGTATTGCTGTCGTGATTTCAAATGCATGTCTATGGCCCTTTCATTCATCAAGAGGTCATATTCAGCTTGAAGTAATGATCTTTCCTTCAAAAGATCTGCAGATGGCGAGACTGATTGACACTGATCAATTGATTTCAGTCTGTCTCTAATGTCTGAGCGTTTAAATTTTCTCTTGGAGCGACTCGCACTATAGGAAATTATTTGCCCCCTTATGAAGGCCTTAAATGATTCCCATAGAAGGGTGTAACTTATATCAGGGGAACTGTTTGTCTCAAGAAAAAAATCAATTTGTGTGTTGATGAACTGCACAAATTCCTCATCTGCCAAAGGTCTCGTGTTGAGCCACCATAATGGCCTGGGAGGGGCCATGTCGAGGAATCTAAGATTTAAGATTACACGACTGTGGTCTGATATTACTGTTGTTTCGTAGTCTGTCGAAATTAAGAAGGGGAGAAGTCTAAGGTCTAATAGAAAGTAATCAATTCTGGAATACGATTAATGTGGTGGGGGAAAAAAAGTGTTTTGATGTCGGGTGTTTAAATCTCTAAGTCTGCAGAAATGCGTTAATACACTGGGCAGAGTTATTTAACGAGTGCCAGTATTGTGACTTGGGGGAGAGCGGTCTAGTGTTTGATGCAGAACATAATTGAAGTCCCCCCCAAGTATTAAATTGTACCTGTCGAGGTCAGGAAGGAGTGAAAATATATTTTGAAAGAATTGTCTATTATCCCAGTTAGGGGCATAAATATTTGCTAGTATTACAGGTGTGTTACCTAGAGTCCCTTGTACAATTACATAACGTCCGTCTTTGTCTTGAATTGTATTAAGCTCCTTGAATTGTATTGATCTGTGTAAAAGTATCGCCACACCCCTAGCTTTACAGTTAAAAGAGGAGTGATAAATTTGTGTGAAACCTGCTCTTTTAATTGTGTGCTGATCCTGTTTCAATAAGTGTGTTTCCTGAAAGTACACTATGTCGCCCTTTAATTTATTTAAATGAAGGAACACCTTATTACGTTGGAACACCTTATTACGTTTAATTGGATGGTTAAGCCCTCGAACATTCCAGCTCACCACTCTGACCCCAACCCCAGATACCTTGTTACCACTCGCAGCCATAGTGAGAATGACCTATTCGATGTTGCCGATGAGCCCAGATTTCTGCCCTCCTGTATGCCCTTTGATCTGTTGCGGCCCAGACACCCATATAGCCATCATCCTGCAACACATACTTGAGAAAAGTACAAAACGCAGCACAGTATACTAGGGCCCAACGGATATGGATTTTTTTGGGGCCGATGCAGATACCGATTATTAGGGGGAAAAAAATCCGATAACCGATTAATCGGCCGATTTTTTTTATTTTTTTATAAAGTTTTAAAATTTTATTATATCTACATATTGATTTATTTATTTATTTTAACAAATGGCTGCTTTTGAGCCTTTCAGACACTTCTACAAAGAATTAAAGGCAGAAAAATAATTTCAAATCCTTTTTATTGCTGAGTCAAGCAGCATATTAACATGACAACCATCCAACATTAGGCCTACAACAAGGCACCATTAGCTACTGCTCTTCACAGGAAGACCGACTGATCATCTCAGTAATATACCACGGATTTATCATGAATCAAACTCGGACCAGAAAAGCGTTTTCAACTACTCGCCTACTCGCCCCCCCCTCCCTCCCTCCCCTCCGCCGTTCGGTGCCTCCCCGTCTTAACTCACGTTACTCATTTTGCTCCGGTCTTATCTGGAGACATGCAGCTGCCTCAGTGAGAGAAGTAGCTAGTCGATTACGTAATGTGTACTGTTATGTTTATTCTACCGTTACTGGCACGGCTAATATGTGTAGCAAGGCTAATAGCAGATGGCTAATTCTAACTTTAGCTTGCATATTACATAGTGCTTAAACGCTAACTCGGCGTGATCGAGACCAACACAGCGGGGAACATCGTGAAGTGGGTTGAATTGAAACTTGTTGACTTATTGTTTATTTCACAAACTTGTTTATTTACCGTTGAGGCGGACCACTCTCCTCCGTGCGTCCCTGCCGCTGCCTGCTCCAGATCAGTCACTCTGCTGTGTTGTGAGGTGGTTAGTGGATAGTGGATAGTGGATGTTTGTCATGAGGTCGGTGCGCCCTCTACAGGATAAATAGCCTAATGTCGGGGATCTTTTCAAATGGGGGAACATTTTCAAAGTAAAACCAAGTCTTATTCCCTGCATTTTATTTCTGAAATTATTGGCGACAATCGGCGAGTTTTGGCCGATTACCGGTTAGTCTCAAACGGGCTATAATCGGTCGGGCCCTACAGTATACATGACCCAGTGAAGAACAGTCATGTTGTACAGTAGGCTATGTGCGTGACCGTCCACTTTTTTTTTCCATTAAAAGGCACTTGCAAGTGGTTTTACCAGTCCAGTCACCATTCATGTCGACCGTGCCATCATATCTTTTATATGTCTAGTCCATATTCGGTGTCAGGTTTTTCACTATGAAGTCTTTAGCCTGACCCGGGTCCTTGAAGCGAACCTCTTTCCCGTTCGGGGTGGTAATCCTCAGTGTGGCCGGGAACAGAAGACCGCAACGGAAGTTCTCGTAGTTTCGCAGCAGCGCCCTTATTTGAGTAAAAGCCGCCCGTTGCCTACTCACCGGCTGCGTATAATCCAGGAGGACCAAGATTTTGTCACCCGCCGCTGTTGTTATCGGACGGCGCTCCGTTGCCTTGCAAAGAATAGCTTCTTTTTCCCCGAAATAATGGCACTGAGCAATTATCGCCCGAAGCGGCGCATTCTCATCCGTGGGCTTGCTGCGGAGACTACGGTGCGCTCGGTCCAAGAGCGGTGATTTATCCAGGGCTAGTGTCTCTTTCAGCAGACCTGCTACAAAGTCGGACATTCTTTCGCCATTCTCCCGTCCCTCTTTTACTCCCATGAATTGGATATTGCAGCGGTGGGACCTCGCCTTCAGGTCCCCATCTTTTCCACAGTGTCCTGTAGACCGCGAAGTTGGACCGATTGAGCAGACGCAGTACTTGCAATTTTTTCCATAACTTCCTCCCGGAGTTTACTGATGGCTGCTAGTATTGCTTGTTGCGCGCTAGCATTAGCGTTGTCGTTAGCTTCTTGGGCTTTGACGTTCCGAGTGCTTTGATTTTTAGGCATTTTTGGAAGTAGTTCGCTGAAATTGCCTCAGTCCAGGTCAAATGTGCACTGAAGTTTAAGCGTTGTTCTTTAAATTTTGATAGTTTACCGAAGGGCCGGGCTCAAACACATCTTCACATGGCTCTGCACAGACCGGAACCCATTATTGGTGAAATATCTTGTTTGCACTCTTGATCTTGGAACCTGTAACTGCTTTGAAACCGCTCCAAGTGACTTTCCTGACTTGCTCAAATCAATAATGCGCTCTTTCCGATCAACACTGAGCCGCGGCTCGGGGCGGCTGTAGCTCAGTGGGTAGAGCAGGTGACTAGCGACCAGAAGTTCACTGGTTCGAACCACGGCTCCCCTGGGTGGAACTGAGCTACATGCCGAAGTATCCTTGAGCAAGATACTGAACCCCGAAATTGCTCCTGACGTGCAGTTGGCACCTTGTGTGGCAGCCTCTGCCGTCAGAAAGGGCCCTGTGATGAGCTGGCAACTCGCCCAGGGATATACCCTGGCCTTCGCCCATATGAAAACTGGGATTGGCTCCAGTAACCCCCTTTCTACTTTCTACATAACCAAAATTGGTAATTCGTTGTACTTGTTGTATGTATATTTTTGACCCAGCAGATTTGGTCATATTTATGATAAATTGATATTTGAATCAAACTTTGTTGATGAATGTTTTTTTTGTAGCAATGTAGTATGTGTGCCACTCATTCCATTACAGAAAAAGGAGAGTTGTAGAAATCAGACTATTATTTTACTTTTTACAACGACTGTATTATGGGTAAGTAATGCTTATACAGTATAACATTTACAATAATTTATAGGTTTGGCTATAAGTAAAGCATTGTCTACTTGAAGATAAAGGAACATGGTAACCTCTACATATGCACCATGGAGTGTAGCCACTGATGTCAATCTTTACAAAAAATAAGTCATAAGCTAAAAGTAAGTGGACAATTATTTTTCTTGAATTAACATTTATTAAAAAGAACTAAAAAAAAAAGTTACTTAATGCTTAATCTTGTATTAATTACCATTGGTTAATGCTTGTTATTGTACTGACTAATGTTAATTGAATCTTTATATACTATGAAATAAATGAATACATTTGTTCATGTACCCTTATTGTAAAATGATGCCAATGAGATAAAGTACGAACATTTCTTACTAAAAAGTATTTAGAGTAGAACTATGGGAATTTGATAGGTCCCATTAATAGAAATGTTTACATTAATTCTTCTCAAGAAAATCCATGGCATCAACTCGGAGATCCAGGGTGAGTTGGTATGGGTTGACCCTTCTGCTTTTGACTAACCTAAATATAAATATAAAGGGCTCTCTGTGCCCTGGAATGATTTTCTGTTGTACAGTACACCTTCATTCTTTGCCCCCGTCTCCTCTCATTCCCAGCAAACTTCCACATCTTAATTGAACCAACAACTTATTTAGTGACTTGTGTTTGATGTAATACATTGAGATAAGAGATGCATTAATGTATGAGGATTTTAACCATGTGATTTTTGTTTTTTGTTTTTTCCACAGTGAGACATGTGTGCAGTTCTCCGAGATATGTATCTTTTTTGGTGTTCTAAATATTGACCATTTCCTCTTTGGCTGAATAAGTGTGGAGCTACAAAAGATAGAAAGTGTACACTACAAGGATCACAGTGGGCAAGAGCATGAAACGGTAGCAAAGGTCATACTTAAATGTGATAGTTGACACACTTTCAAAATATGGTTGGGCGATTGGATACATATATTGTCTATCGGCGATAGGCTCAACCCATAGCCAGTTGGTTTGTTGGAGCTGATATTTCGGTCTATTTTTGACATTTATATAGCTAAATTAATGGTGCGCCTCCTTGAAAATTTCACACAATAAATAATTAATCTGTAAGTGCCAAAAAGTCTAGTTTTCTTACTGAGTTTATCTTATCTATGTAATTCTAAGTGCTGTATCGTAGGCAACTGGACTTGCTTCAGTTATCTATGTATTTCTCCTCAATGCAGTGGACTTTACAAATCCAACCGACCCGTAGGACCCGAACTCAATGTGGTACCCATACGGGTTCGGTTTCATGATTGATTTGGTCAATCAGGTCCAGCTCATGTTTGTATCCAGGGCAATAAATGGACTATTGCTATATTCAAGACAAAATAACAAGTGGATTTCTCAAGCTATTTCAGTCAGCGAGAGAGGTAAAACAGATCAACCAGACAAATGATACCAACTTTCTTGGCAAGGAGGATGGATAACATGTGTTACGGTAGGGCTGGGTGGTAAACTGACTGTTAAAGGTGTATCAATATATTTTCAAATGATCTAAAGAAAAAGACAATACTGTTTATGTCAATTTGGTTTGATGTTGCATTACATAACCAGTTTCTTCTTTGAAGCCACGCCAATTTGCATCTCTCCTTTCTCACACACTGTGCCCCTGCTCTCCCTCTATGTGCAAACCTGGCCCCGGTCGCTCAGATGTTCTTGAACATTAAGGGAGAAACATCACTGATACTCTGTCTTAATCAGTCTGTTATTCAGTCTCAGTCTCTGTTATTCTGTGTGTGTGTGTGTGTGTGTGTGTGTGTGTGTGTGTGTGTGTTTGTGTGTGTGTGAGTGTGAGAGTGTGTGAAAGAGCGGGTGTGTGCGCATACAGCAGGGCTGTGGCTGAAAGACGGCGATTAGATTACCGGTGGCCGACAGAGTCTCGTTAAGCAATGGGAAACACTAAAAGGAGCACTTCTTCTCAAGCTGTTACAATATTATTCTCCCCCTTCACAGTGCTGTTCAGCGCTATCACTGGCTGGCTTCTCGGCGTCAGATGCAGTAAACTCCTGATCAACATGGGACACAGTATTTTTTTCTCCTGATAATGTTACATTGTGAGCAACTGTACGTGCTATATCGTAGGCAAAAGAACACAGTAATGTACTACTCTGAACCAGAGCCATCGTTTACTTGAAAGCTGGGACCTGTAACCATGTATGAGCAAGAAACAAGCATACAAAGTACTACTATCTCAGCTGTTTTTTTTACTATAAATATGTTATCAACTTAGACACTGCATAGAAAAGGCAAGACTTGTTTTATGTGGACTTGGTGGACTATATTCACACAGTAATAAACTGGAAACTGTGTAACATGCACTAATATATTGCAACAGGTATGATGAAAAAAAGTGGGGAATTAATATTTGTTGCTCACAATGTTGATGAAGGTTCTCACTCATCCAGGTCACGGTAATTCTATCCAAGAGGCTTCTTCAGTTCTAACTAACTGGAGGGGAATTGCAGGCTTTTAAACCCTGTGCAGGAGTGTCCTTACAGAGTCATTAAGGACAAGTGTGTGCTCTGAGTGTCAGAGTCGTTCGTGCCACTGGTGGGTTGTTGATCCAACTGATGTGGGTTGCTAGGCCTAGGGTAGCCCAGGTGTGAATGGTTTTTAAGCTGTCTGGGGAGGTAACTCAGTACTGCATTGTAGATGGGTGATAAGTTCCAGTTAGACATAGATGAAACAATGGTTTCTTGAGGTGTCACCTCACTTTTTACATATATTCCCAATTCATGAAGCGGCAAATACAGTGAATAAACGCCTGCTACAGGACAGCACTGTGTCCAGCAGAACCAACCTCACCCCAGACCATGTTTTTGCCTTACTTGACCTCTGTCTGAAGACCACCTTCTTCCAGCACAGTGAAGGTTTCTACAGAGAAGCATGACTGTGCCTTGGACTCACCAGTGTCCCCAATGGTGGCCAACCTCTACATGGAAGAGCAGAGCCTTGATTACCTTCAAAGGGACCTCTCCATGCCACTGGTTCAGGTATCTGGACAACACCTGGGTCAAAATCAGAACAAGGGAAGTGGAACCCTTCACATAACATGCTGTGGACAATAACATCAAGTTCACATGGGAAGATGTCGGAGGAGACCGTCTGCCCTTCTTGGACTATGCAATACAAATTGAAGAAGACAGAAGCCTCAGCATTGAGGTGTACAGAAAACCTAAACACACAGATTAATACTTGCTGTTCGACTCTCATCACCCACCGGATCACAAGCTGGGGGTCATCAGAACCCTAAACCATTGGGCTGAGATCCCCAGGGGAAGGAACAGAAGCACATCAGGGGAGCACTTTAAACAGAACCTGTGGCTACCCAAACTGGGGCTTTGTCAAAACCTCTAAAAGATCCAGAGCAGACAGAGAGGAGGAGACGGAAAAATTTAATGACATTGGCATTCCTTATGTCCTGGGAATATCTTAGAAACTCAGGAGGGTCTTTAATAAACATCATATCCCGGTTCACTTCAAACCTAGCAATGCGCTGAGGCAAAAACCTCCTTCCTACAGACAAAACACCCAGGTATAAAAACAAGTCCAGTTGCCTACGACATAGCACTTAGAATTACCATTACATGGATTACTGAGAACCTTCATCAACATTGTGAGCAACAAATATTAATTCCCCGCTTTTTTTCATCATATCTGTTTCAATATATCAGTGCATGTTAGACAGTTTCCAGTTTATTACAGTGTGTACAGTCCACCAGGATCTTGCCTATTCTATGCAGTGTCTGATTTGATAACATATTTACAGTGAAAAAAAAAGCTAAGTACTATTTAGAGATAGAAATACTTTCAATGTTTTTGATTAACAACAATAGAAGATAATGACTAAGTAAAGAAACAGTATTTACATTTTGAGAAAGTCTACATTCACTTCGGGACAGATAAAATTGGTTTTCGGGTGGTTTTGGGACAGTGGTGAAAAAGTTAGTCTGGAGTCCTGGATTTTGTTCTGTTTTATTAAGTCTGCTTGTGACATCCCAAATGTAGTTCTGACGTGCAACTGAACATTTAACTCACTTTCTAGATTCTTGCTAGGGCTGGGCGATATGGCCAAAACTGTTATCACAATATGTTTTTTTTATATTGGTATTGAGAATATTGGAGTATTGTCCTTAGGACAGACCCCAGAAAAAACCAGAAGGTAAACTATGCTTTATAAAAAACAATTATTTATTGTCAGAATTATTAGGCGACAAACATTAAACAGAACCAACGAACCAAACGGCTTTATGTTAAACACTGAATAAATAAAATGATGAACATGTGCAACAAATTGCTTGTTTCAAACGTGTCTCAAACATTTTAGAGGTAGTATACTGAACTGAACATTTATTAAAGAAAATAAAATAAAAAGGTTGATGTTGAGGATGATTATGCTACTGTATTCTTTGAATATTGCACATTCTGTGTTTCATTTTATTAACTTATAATTAAAAATGTTAGATGGGGCATACCATCATTTTTCCTTGGTAAATGGACTTTAAGGTCTGGACACACATTAATGGCAGAGCAGCCACTTGGAGCAATTTGAGGTTCAACATCTTGTCTTGACCAAGGATACATTGGAGCTGGGGATCCAGGGATAAACCTCCAACCTTACATTAGAAGGGTGACCCACTCTAGCCCTGAGCCCCAGCTGTCAACTTACTGTATCTATTATCTTTTTTTCAGTGCTTGCCTTACATTGTTTTCTATGCCTGGTTGAAATGGTCTCCTGAGTGCTGTTTATACTGCTTATCTTAGTACTACAAAATGTCACTTGCTGGGAGCTTGTTCCTTAACCCACCCTATGTAAAGATCCAGTGGTGTGCATACCGTCAAGCTTCTTTATTGGAGAGAATGGGATTCCTCTGGAGGTCATCGCTGGCAGTGTGTCTGCTGAAGAACTGATCAAAAGAATCAACAGAGTTAAGCAGGTAGGGGCAGAAAGATTGAATGGCATGCAGCTTAATTTGTAGTGAGCTCATTACTGGTTTATCAAACCTATGTGTTTTATCTAACGACAATAGTGATGCACAAATTGGCTCTGACGTCCTACAAATCCACATGTACGCATAAATCATTTAGCCACCATGCACCCCAATTAATTATTTTCTCAGAGTGTTGACACTGTAGGCTATATTGCCTTTAAAATAATGTGGAGTATTGCACGCTTTCCAGGTTATTTCTGTATTGTATTTGTATTTATATATGATTTATGTATTTCTTTAGAGGTCTCAAATGCAAAATTGAGCACCACTAGTGGTTGCAGTTCAGCACCAGCAGGTTAGACCAAAACCCCCTGTGCGAAGCACAGAGAATGCATCCCCTCAACATAGGAGATAATGAAATAAAGTTACCCTTACCATGCCAAGTGACAATGGCCGCGTTTCCCAGATTCGATCGTTCTTAAGGACTTAAGAAGGCTCTTAAGAAGGGTTCGGCTAAGAAGGAGCGCTAAGATACGGGTGTTTCCCAGATGCGTTCTTAACTGCCTTCTTAGGAGAACCTTAAGATCAAGCCAAAGAAGCTTCTTAAGAAGCTCTTATTGGGAGCTGTCCACAGCGGTGCTGCTGAAACTGAATCAATCGATGCCAGGCAAATCGATCACCCACCACTTTATCAGCGCATAAGTCACACACAGCGCTCCGTGGTCCCCCTACAGGTGCAATTAGGCTACGCATGTATCGTGTGTGTGTGTGTGTGGGGGTGTGGGGGTGTTGATGGCCGCGTAGTGCTTTCTACCGATCCAGCACGGATCCACCAGGGAGGGATTGTGGATTGGAATGAGGGTGCCATCCACCACACCGATCACCCGGGGGGTCCCAGCCACTGCGTGGAACCCTTGGTGGACCTGGCGGACCTCGTCCAGTGTGGTGGGCAGCTTTATGTGGTTCTGGGCATGGCGCAGGAGAATCGGTGTCACAGCTGCCACACTCCGTGACACCGATGCCTTGCTGAGGCCGGTGCCATCCCCGACCACCTCCAGGAAGCTCCCCACTGCGTAAAAACGCAGCGCAGCCAGGAGCTGCACCTCCGGGCTGAGGCCAAAATTGCAGCGGGTTGCTCTCTGGATGTGTGGAGACACCAGAGTGATCAGCCGTTGGATCTCCGCTCGGGGCAGCCGGTACTTTGCCTGACAGCACGTCCGGTGCGGAGAAGTGTGGCGCACGTATGCATTTATGTAAACCGTCTGGCTTCGCGCACGGCGACGCTGTTGGTTCGCAGCGAGAATGTGCTGTATTGCAACCATGGTTTCTCACACGCGCTGACTTTGGCAACGCATATATAGCCTATAGAGTAGCAGGTGAAGCCTCTCTGGATGTGGTTCAGCTGAGTTTAATTACATCTGTTTCCTTGATATCTGTGATATGCCACAGGGTTGTTTTTTTAATGTGTAGTACTATAAACTCATATATGCAGATGTGTGTGGAAAACTTAAACGTGTAATTCAATAAAAAGTTTTTTTTTTTTCATCTACTATTAGCCTATGTTTCTTGCGCCAGTTCAACATTGAGCATTGTTTTATTATTCCGAAAAGTGGAGGATATAAATTTCCCTGACGCGGCTTGATCACTGAGCATTTGGTCGCTAAGAAGGCTGTTAAGAGTGGGTCAGCTCGATCTTACATTTCCTTCTTAGTGAAAGATCTTCTTAAGCTAAGAGCGACTCTGGGGGAAACATCCTTCTTTCACAGCGTTCTTAAGAGTGCTCCTAAGAAGATCTTAGCACTTAAGAGCTTCTTAACGAATCTGGGAAACGCGGCCAATGTAAATTCATTTGGCAAGTGAGAAAATGAACACCTTGGCTATTAGTTGCCTCAGTAACTAGCCGATTTGGGATCGAGAGAGAGGTGCTGGCCGGCGGAGAGTAAAAGCACATTGAATGCGTGTGTCTACTCTGACTTATATGCCACTTTTGGGGACAAACACCAGAGCTAAGACCGTATTTGTATGAAAATACATGATACATACCCGGTCATGACCAAGTGGCATAAGTCGGAACACAAAACCCTACTTGGTGAGTCTATTTATAAATGGGTGCAGTGCAGTGGTTCAGAAGGGAAGGGGCTCACACGCACTGACATTACCGACCGGCTGCACAAAACAAAAAACAGAGAAGCTCGATAACAACACACATAGAGAGTGTGAGGTCACTCTCTGCTCCAGATGTCTTTACTCCACTATATATTTACATAGCAAATTGTTGTTTCCTGACATCTAGGGAGGCTGAATGTTGTATATTATACCTTTTAAAAAAAAAAAAAAAACCCAAAACAAAACAAACCTTTTGTTTGCCACCCTAGAGATATGATGCATCTGGAATTAGACTGTGTGTGTAACCTTTTGGTTGTTTAGAAGAACACAGAACATTAACATTTCGATTGTAACCGGTGCAGCTTTTCTAGCCTTTACAGCACTAGCACCCAACTCAGCAATTGCATGCATTGTGAATCCCTCACTTGACAAAACTCAGCCAATGAAATCTGTGTATTGCATTCAGCATTGTGATTCAAGTCAAACAGATACACACAAGAATGAGAGAAGAGACGAGTCAGAAAATAGACAATGAATGTTCATTCTTCCCACACAGTTCAAAATCAGTATTTCTCATATCTGACACCGTGACAATTATTAAAAGTTGCAGTGTGAAGTGCAACTACCACCACTGCAGGTATTATACTTAATATTTTTCTCATGAAATGTACATTCACCCACCCACAACACATATGCTATTAATCAGAATGTTTCATCAGTCACATCACTTATCCTCTTTACCCCTTAATGAAGAATCATATGCATTCTGTTCATCATGGTCTTGACTAGGGTACGCTACGGTATTAAATTCTAATGCATTAATGTTCATTTTCAGACAGTTATATTTTCAAGTGTCATGTCTTTGAAGACATTTTTTAAATTACAATAAAGCGCTTTGTTCAAGCTAAAACTCTTTTCAGTCAGTGAAATCGTTATCATTATTGTACAGTGAAAATCTCATACTGTTGCAAGGTCTGACGGAAATAACTGGGTACACATACTATGGTCCCCCTCAACATGAATGACTGACTTTATTGAATCCCATCGTCAGATAAATATCTTCAATTATACTTTCTATAATAATTTGGTTTTTGACCAAATACCTGCAAAACTAATGACATTCCGATCAGTCCCAGCCTTTGCTGAATTTAACACTACCTATATAGCAAATTGTGAGCATGTTGGTCTGCTAACATTTGGCGTTTGACATTAAGTTTAAGTCCCTGCTGCTAGTATGGCTGTAGACTTTAGACAGGCGCCACATGTTTCACATAATTGTCTGCATACTTTGTGTTCACCGAGGATTAAACAGTATATCAACTAACGGGCAGATCAGGGCCAAATTATCCCTAGCTGACACCAGGATCTTTGAGAACTTGTTAATAAGAACAATGTTTGCAGTATCCACCACATTCCCAACCAATGACCTTGGCCCCAGCCCCAACCTGAACCCCAACCCCGGAACTTCTTACTCACCTCCACTGTTGAGGAGCAGGGTGATTCAAATGACTCAGTCTTATATCTGAAAGTTGTAAATACTGATTACATCGACCTCGGTCATAGAGGAAAACACGAAAACAACGACTTATTTCAAGATATTTATTGAACTACTAAGGGACATGATGATGAATAAGGAACACTAAACATAGACGGTATACATATGTAAATATATACACTGCCAGTCAAAAGTTTGGACACACCTTCTCATTCAATGTTTTTTTGGTTTTTATTATTTATTTTTTTATAACTCTAACCCTAACCCTTTTTTAGACCAATACTGAAGACATCAAAACTATGAAGGAAAACAACACAACAAAAAAGTGACCAGAATGTTTTATATTTTATATTCTTCAAAGAATCCACCTTTTGCTTGGATGATAGCTTTGCACACTCTTAGCATTCTCTCAAACAGATTAATGAGGTAGTCACCTGGAATGGTTTTCCTACAGTCTTGAAGGAGTTCCCAGAGGTGCTGAGCACTTGTTGGCTGCTTCGCCTTCACTCTGCGGTCCAACTCATCCTAAACCATCTCTCAGCACTCCATCACTCTCCTTCTTGGTCAGATAGCCATTACAAAGCCTGGAGGTGTGTTTGGGGTCATTGTCCTGTTGAATAACAAATGATGGTCCCACTAAGCGCAAACCAGATTGGATGGCATGTTGCTGCAGAATGCTGTGGTAGCCATGCTGGTTAAGTGTGCCTTGAATTTTGAATAAATCACCAACAGTGTCATCAGCAAAGCAGCCCCACACCATCACACCTGATCCTTCATGCTTCACGGTGGGAACCACACATGTGGAAACCATCCACTCACCTTTTTTGAGTCTCACAAAGACGGACCAAAATTCTCAAATTTGGACTCATCAGACCAAAATAAAGATTTCCACTGGTTGAATGTCCATTCCTTTTCTTGGCCCAAGCACTTCTCTTCTTCTTGTTGTTCTTCCTCAGTAGTGACTTCTTTGCAGCAATTCGACCATTAAGGCCTGATTCACGCAGTCTCTTCTGAACAGTTGATGTTGAGATGTGTCTGCTACTTAAACTCTGTGAGAACTTATGTGGGCTTTAATCTGAGGTGCTGTTTATTGTGGTTTCTAAGTCTGGTAACTCTAATGAACTTATCCTCTGCAACAGAGGTAACTCTTAGACTTCATTTCCTGGGGCGGTCCTGATGAGAGCCAGTTTTGTCATGTGTTTGATTTTTTTTTGTTACGACTGCAATTTAGGATACATTGATTGTTCTTGAAATTTTCAAGATTGACTGACCTTCATGTCCTAAACTAATGATGGACTGTTTCTCTTTACTAAGCTGAGTGGTTCTTGTCATAATATGGATTAGAACAGTAGTCAAATAGTGCTATTCACTGTATTGAACTGTGTACCAACCCTAGCTCTGCACAACAGAACTGATGGTCTCAAACACATTAAGAAGGCAAGAAATTCTTGACAAGGCACACCTGTTAATTGAAAACCATTGCAGGTGGATGTGCAAAGCTGTCTTCAAAGCAAAATGTGGCTACTTTGTAATATAAATAATATTCTGGTTTGTTTAACACTTTCTTGTTTACTGCATAATTCGAAATGTGTACTTTCTAAGTCTCGATGTCTTCAGTATTGATCTACAATGTAAAAAATAATAAAAATGGAGGGGGCTTCATCACGGAGAGCCCACAAAGGTTGATGGGCAAAAGCGAAGAGTCGGGACCTGAGGATGGGCAGAAAGAAGCCTTAAGAGGGGGGGCCAGTATGTGTGAGGAGGTTTATAGCCCAGGGATGTGTTTTGGAAGAAAGAGGATACTTTAATTTTTTTTACAGAATACAAATGAATTCCTTTGTGTGGAAAGAGTACTGGCCTCTAATTAAAGGGGAGTAATTTGATTTTTAAAAAAAATAATATTTGTAAATTGGAAACACTTCTTGTGTCTTCTGTAACAAGTAACATAACAACTAAACATTCTATCATTAGCTAAGGAAATCAGTCGACTCATAAAATCAAACACATCAAATACATGGTATATGGTAATGGCATTTCCTTATCTAATTTTGTTTTAAGTTATTGCCAAAATTAATTAGATGGCAGTGTGGTATCCTGTAAATGTTAAGCCTACTTTGTTTGCAGCGTTGTCTTGTGGACTCAGCAGGCTGTGGCTTTTCTCTCCACCGACATTTCTGTTGCTCAAACTGCAGGATGGCAGAACTCGTCCGGTACCCAGTGGGTGACAGTCTTGGTCCAATACCCAGCAGGATGGCACCGCTTGTGAGCGTTGGGGGCAGAGTCTTTCTTTCGTTGGAAACCGCTCACACGGTTTCTGACACAGCCGGTCACTGTGACGTCTTCGTTAATGATGATGGTCTTCTTCTGTCGCTTTGAGTGGTGGTTCTTAGGCTCTGACTGATAAACAAATTTAACTTCTTCGCTAAAATAACTGAAGGATGCTTCGGTGGCCAGTCGAGTTATCCTTAGTGACTTGGTGCAAGAGAATTTCAAATTAAAGTCCACTTCCTCTAAGTCAGGTCACAATACTTAACTCGATAAAACAAATTAAAACAGAACTTCGTTCTGGTAGAAACTTAACAAAAGTTGAAGGACTTAAAAGAATGTTGTGCTCACATCACACAAGGCACCATAACGTAGTGCTTCATGCAAGAGTTTTGGGTTAAATTTGGCTATCAATAATAATTAATGATTATCAGGGACAATTATTAATTATGACTACTAATAAGATCCAATTTACATTAGATCACCTCGGGGCACCACCCTTGAAGAAGGGAAAATATAGCCAATTCACCAAATCAGTCTCAGAAAAGGTACTAAACTGTTTGTAACTCTGATTAGGCGCTGGAGTTTTGGCTCTCTGATCAGAGGGGGGTCCGTCACCCTGACCAATAGTAGCTCAAAGCTGAATTTTGCACCTAGGTGTGAAGAAAGGGGAATTCTGGGACACTGAGTTCAGTTCAGAGTCCATTTTGAAATCCGCAATGAATGACTTCATCTGTGGGTCCCAACAAGAAATTGATCGATACGGTGAAAATTATAAAAGTAAGAACATTTAACGCAAGCAACTCTCCTGAGACTGGGTCTTGAAGCGCGTAAAATAAAGAAGAGAAGAGCGTGTAAAAACAAAAGATGCAAGAAGAGACAGAGAGGGGGATGCCTCAGTTAAATTAACACTGATATCAGGCGTGACCCAAAGGGGCAGGGCTGCCAGTGTTCGCACTTTAGAGATTATAAATCTAAACTCACAGAAACAAACTAAAACTAAACAGGGAATACTTTAAACATGCATCAATGAGTTAGAGTATTTCGAAACTTGTCCAAATCATACCAGGGCTCACCACTGGAGAGCACTGTGGCTCCATAGAAGACAGGACATTTTCACGCATTAAATTTATCTCAGTAAATTTTCATTGCAGAGAAATGAGAGTAGAATCAGTGTTATGAACTTTTCTTCCTGGTTGATACTATGTTACAATCCAGAAGATTAGGTTCTGGCTTAATAGTTATTCTAACTTTGTTAAAATCTGGAAGAGAGAAGAAGACTCTACGACAGGAATGTGAAAGAGAAGGCAGTCAAAGCCATAAATTACTTTGGCTGTCATAGGTGCTTACCTGAGCCAGCCGAGGATGAGTAAAGGAAAGGGGGGCGGAAGTTCACTCTGTGTGTGTGTGTGTGTGTGTGTGTGTGTGTGTGTGTGTGTGTGTGTGTGTGTGTGTGTGTGTGTGTGTGTGTGTGTGTGTGTGTGTGTGTGTGTGTGTGTGTGTGTGAGTGTGTGTGTGTGTGTGTGTGTGGCGGTAGAATCGTGTCATAATGCGTGCGCACCTATCAACTGAACGTGTCACACGCGCGTGCTTTGACGCCTGTGCAGCAAGCAGCGCCTGACGTGTAATGTAGTTTCCTCATTGACTTATAATGGTCCCCCGTTCACACGCACGTTCACGCGTATGACTGCTGCACGCCGGTAATCACACAACGCGCAGTGACTACGTGTAACATTCATGCGTTTTTATGCGAACGCACGCATTAACGCTCGCATGAAGATAATTGAACATTTTTGTCACACGCTCACATGTAGGCGGAAATGACGTGCGCAAACTATGTCACGCGTAACAAGATGCTGCGTGCGTATGAAGCAGCGTGCGCACGTCTGTCTGTCACTGTTTGACAAATGTTGTCACGCGTTCACACACGCGTGCGGTCGCAGTTTCTGATGTGCGACCGGAAGTTGATCTGCACCGTGCGCAACACACCGCGTACTTAGACGCCTCGCGTAGTTGGCCTTTTCATTTTATTGAAGTGTCGTCAACCAGGGGAGGCAGCAGTGAGCCATACACTGCTGCCAGAATTATAAAAGAAGAATGGGACCAGGGACGGTGGATCATTGATAAAAGTGCGTGCTTCCCCCGCCCCTCCCAACAAAAGTCCTGGGAGTGTGTTGCAGCTGTTCAGGTGCACAAACCTAACGCACCTCTCCAGCGGTCCCAGCAGTTCTCAATGAAGTGATTACCTGCGGGGGGCGTGGTTAACTTACAAATGTTTGTCATTGATTTTGTGTCTTATGTGAGAAAGCAAAGTAAAGAAACAGCAACAGAACTCTTTCTCTGTCTTCATGGAACAAATGAATCATGTCATGTAAAAGTCTGTATGTCTGTATCTCGTATTGGATCGATTGCGCCATCTACTGGATGAACATGGAACACAGAACAACTACGCGAGGCGTCTAAGTACGCGGTGTGTTGCGCACGGTGCAGATCAACTTCCGGTCGCACATCAGAAACTGCGACCGCACGCGTGTGTGAACGCGTGACAACATTTGTCAAACAGTGACAGACAGACGTGCGCACGCTGCTTCGTACGCACGCAGCTTCTTGTTACGCGTGAAATACAGTCTGCACGTAACAACGCACGCACGCACGCACGCACGCATAACAAAATTCTCATGCGTGCACACACCCGTTGCTGCGCATCTCTCTGGTTCTTTTGACATTGATATACCTTCATGGTGTGTGTGTGTGTGTGTGTGTGTGTGTGTGTGTTAATTAGACAGGAGAAAACAATATGATAGCAGTTTTTAGTCTCATTTACAAATACAAAGACATTCAATTGTAACATTTGACTCTTAAAGGAAAGGTGTGACTGTCTATGGGGGAGCAGTGGTAAATTCAGTTTTACAACTTACGAAGGCCTCTAGATGAGTGTGATAAAGGTGGTATCTGTGAAGTGTCGGAATTGACGTCTTTATTACAAAATAAAAATGAAGTTCTTCTCACCAGATGGAGGTAGTGGAGACTACATGGCGCCTCCTGGTACAACAGAGTCAGCTTATGCTAAAAGGAATGTTTACCTTTGCAGAGAACAAGGTCTCAATTTGCATGTTAGAGGAGATGCATGGAACACATTGAGATGTGTTCCTACAGGTGGAATACATGTTACTTTGGCACAAAAATATTCATGAAGTGTGGATCAGGAATTTATGATGGTTCTTCTGAAAATGTGACCAAATCTGCTGGGTCAAAATATACGTACAGTTACAGTAAAGATCACGGTAAAATGATAGTTGTAGAAGTCATTGGAACTGAAGACTGCCATGATATACACCGATCAGGCATTACATTATGACCACCTGCCTAATATTTTGAAGGTTCCCCTTGTGCAGCCAAAACAGCTCAGATTGGGATTTGTGGAACTTTGAGGCCCGGTGAGGAAGAAAATACACATTTAGAGTGACGTCTGAAAAGGGCCCTCTGACCTCCAGATGTAAATGTGGATTCCTGTCTGTCTCCTAAACCCTGTAGATACACAATTGCGTAACACCAGTTAATCAATGGACAGACGATTTAAACACTATGTTAAATGTGTGCCCCCATACTTCCTCCACCCCCTGCTGATCACACTCTCCAAAGAGCAGACCCCCCTTCCTTTGCATGTCTTTTTTATACCTATTGTTTGAACCTGATTGAATCTTCTTTGTTCTTACTGTATAAAATGCTACGGTTTCACTTGCTCTGGGTTGACTCACCGGCTCAGATCCGCTCTGTGTCCACCAGTCTGCCGGTAGCACTGCATGAAAAGTGGGATTTTCTGCCCCGTAAACGCCCGGAAATCTCCCTAATTTTCGGCAGTTAACGACAATTTACAGGCTGTGATCGTGACGTTCGTCTGTGCCGAAAATTGTCCGAAACGAACCATGACGTATGTGGAGCTCGCAGAGGTGCGAACGGCTCTAATTAGCATATGAATAGCAGCGAAACCACGCCTGGCCAGAGAATGTGTGGCCTGGCTTGAATTTCCTCTCTCTGTATTGGATGAAACCACTACTTTTACTACACGAAAAATCACTCGTGATTGGTTGGCAGATCTGTCACTATTGGTCACCCTGGGTCATTATAAATGTATAAACCCCACCCCTATATATACATATATAGGGCCGGGACTTTAACGCGTTAATTAAGATTAATTAATTACACAAAAAATAACGTGTTAAAAAAATTAACTCATTTTAATCGCACTTATTTTTGCACCGCGGAACGTTTCTCACTGGATGAGTTTCAGGCGTACCGATTATACTGGAGCACAATTATTTAACGAGTTAAAAAGCCGCCGACACTGATCACTGCCCATGGATCTATAAAGTTTTAATGTAGCCTGAACGCAGCTCAAACCGACCCGGTGCCTCAGCACTGGCCTCAGACCAAGCACACATTTTGTAGAGTGTGAGAAAACGAAAACCCTATCAGGCAGTTCAAAACATTCTAGTTTACCATTATCCTTCTAGATAGGGAAACTCTCTCACAGTCCTGCTGCCCCGGCAACCATGCACAGATACTCCATTTGACAAAGTACAGAAGTTACATATAAATAAACACAAATTCAAAATCATTTTGATTACATTGTTACCCCAAAACAAAACATAAACGTCCTCACCAAGCTAGTCAACCCATCGGCTTGGCTATGGACCTGTCCCTACCTATCTATACTATCCCTTGCACGTAAAAAGAATAAAAGAAATGGGGTTACTTTCAATATGTACTCAGTAGAATAAACACATAAACAGCAATTATTCCTTATACTGTGGTATCCTTGTCTTCATCAAACAGGTTACCATATAAATCATCATCTGTCAATTCGAATGTAATATTTTCTTGCGCTGTATTCTCATAGTCCTCTCGGTAGTCATCGGTGGTTGGGACCCTTTCATACAGCAGCGTTGTTTTGGTCACGGCGGTGTCAATGAGTCTCTGTAACAGTCCTCTCAAACAAGGAATACAACATCCACAAGTGATTAGAATAGCAATCATCATAGCTTTTATAGAACCTGCCCATTTTCCAAAAATGTCATGTAACTATCCTGTCAAAGCATCATTGAAACCATAATTTTCAGCTAATTCTACAAATAGGGTGGTTAATCCATCCAATACCTTAGTGGTGCTGCCATCAGGTGTTGTATTGTTATGAATAAATGTACAACACATATCTCCAAACATTCTACATACTCCTCCTTTTTCAGCCAACAACATGTCTAACACCATCCTATTCTGCCATGCCATTAAACTAGTCTTATCTAAGTGTTGATGTATGCCCCAATTGCCTCCTCAGTAAAATTCAAATCTCTCTTGATACTTACAATAAGGAATGCAATCGTGGTCGTACATAAAACAGTTATTACACATAGCTTTAATTCCGGCATGGTGAATGCTTCTGGGAATTTACC
Organism: Pagrus pagrus; assembly: GCF_965226575.1. NCBI lineage: Eukaryota > Metazoa > Chordata > Actinopteri > Spariformes > Sparidae > Pagrus > Pagrus pagrus. The sequence goes on from NC_140193.1 coordinate 34,355,532, forward strand.
TGGTTTTAGACGTAATCGACCTTGAGCATTGTGCTTAGAACTTATTAATCATAAGCACACATTTTTTTTTCAAAGTTTTTAAATCCATATGTAGTAAATATGTTCTCTATTGTGGACACCATCCCTCCTGTTGAGACATGGGTACTCCCATGACTCAAAATTACAGAAAATCTAAATAAATTTTTTGGTAAAATAGGTTTTCCTTCAAGGCTCTGCCAAATACCTGTTTGTGTCTGTGTGTGTCAGTGCATGACCTGAATTATTGACAGTCATGCCGATGAATCATCAACTCGTCTGGGTGTCCCTCCTCCTCCTCTTCCCCGCCAACCTCCTCGACCTCTGACCTTTGGAACTCTACATTCTCGAGCTCAATGTCCAAATTTACCACAATTATAGCAGTTCTCATCTTCTCCAAATCTCCGTCCTCCTCGTCCTCCTCGTCCTGCTCCACTGGCGCTCCCTCCCCAGCCTCTACGACTAACATTGCCTCGGAAATACACATCAGTCTTGGCTCTTTTTTCTCTCAGTACATATTCTGCATGTACTGCATGGTCGGTCGTAGCTTGTATCCCACTATTTGCTGCAAACACTACTTTCAGTCTCTCTAGGCAGATCAACACACCTTCATCTTGCTTTACCATGCACCTTAGTACTCTTTCTGCCTCTAAGGTGTTCAGCTGGAAACTTTCACACAGTCTTTCAAATTGTTCTCCAAACTCTCCTGTGTTTTCCCTCGGGTGCGGAATGCCACATGCTGCATCTTTCACGTCACCCTCTGTCCATGCTCTGTACACTCTAATTGTTGCATCTTGCCCATCCCCAGCTCTCGGATTAGGCATTTCTATCATCGGATATATTTCTTCTATGTCATCATTTAAACTCACTGACTCCTTAGTAGCAGAGAGTGTAGGCTTGGGACTAGGATTATAAACATCATACCACTTACCCGACCTTGTTGCTTTCAGACTTCCTACGGCCCTTTCTGTCGGTGTAGGAGCGGAGAGAGTAGGTGCAGAGAGAGATGGAGGGGGAGGAATTGGAGCTGCGGCTGCGGCAGGAGGTGGTGGTAGTTGAGGGTTGAGGTACGGCGGAGGATTAAGATGGAGACCCAGAGGCACATACTCGTCATCTTCCTGTTTATCTCGGTTGGAGTACAAAAGTTGGAGTACCTTTTTCTCATTTTCTCTTTTTACGTATTTTACATTATCCTGTGCCTTTTGACCCATTCGTTTTACATCGCCTTCATTTTGAACCTCGTCAGGTTCACAACAACATTTACAACAACTATTACTATTTCCCATTTTGATCCCCTTTTTAACATTATTTTTTTATTCTACCGGTCTTTTCATTTCTTTTCCTTCCTGTGGGGACTCTAACCCTCACTTCTATAGGGACTCTAATCCTGACGTCTTTTTGTTTACTCAGGCCTAAGGGATTAATTTAAACTTTGTCCTTCCAAAGACAGTTTTCTATGAGATAATTTGTTCTCCCAAGTCCCTGACTTGCTTTTTCCAATTAAGAGATACCTGCTCTCCCAAGTCCCTGACTTGATTTTTTAAAATTTATATCCAAATTATAAGAGATCCCTGATCTCCCAAGAAATGAAGAAATGAATTTTTACCCTTTTTGATGAATTGAGCCCCTGACTCAATGTTTACCTGGCTGATCCGTCTCCCCTCTGGTTAGCCCCGTCACTGTCCCACTCTCCAGGGGACCTGGCCTCCCTTACCAAACGAGGCTTTTAGGAGCCCTGCGGTGGAGGTCTTTCCAAGAGTTTTTAACTCTGCCTTGCAAGGTCTTCAGGTCCTCTGGTGTGGAGAGAGACAGATGTTGGGGCCCCACATTGGGCGCCAAAGTTTTGTTAAAATAATTCTGCGTTAATTTAGAACTGGAGGAAGGAGATCGGAGTCAGCTCAAAATTCAAACAAGGGTTTATATCTTGTACAAGTGGAGCATTCACAAAGCAACACACAGGTCTGTTACAAAGTGAAGACTCAATGTTTGAGAAGAAACGCATGGTTTTTATCGGTCTCTGTGGGTGTGTTGTCACCTTGCCCTTCTGTACCTAAAGTAATCACTCACACAGAAGGAAGTGATAATATTGAATATACATTCAGTACCTTGAGTGATTTACTCAATACCTTACATGTGTCTTAAAACAATACAAAGAGTCACAAGTTACAGGTCATAGTTCATATTTAACAGTCTCTATCAAGAGGGTTGTGTAACATCAATTCACATTCCTCTACATGTACTACAAAATTCTCATAACACACACGGGACCCGCGCCGGTTTACAGTATCCTCCTTTAGCCGGTCGCTACTGTTTAAAAAGCGCTCGTCACAGTGGAGCTGAGAACAGCGGAGTTTCCTCTGCTGCAGCTGAACAGCTGACATGTGGTCAAGACGTAGGTAGCCTACAGACCCGTCACTGTCTCACGGTGCACATCACACAGGGAAGACATAGCGCTGCCTTTGTTTTATTAATGTTTACATCAGGCTGAGTTCAACAAATCAGTTTATGCTACTGTGATTTAAGTAGTTAAATACAGTAATCATCATAGTGTAGTGGCAGGAAAAACCATTTACCAAATAACGTGTTACTTAAACATTTTTCATTGTGCTGTGCTCTAAAAATAAACTAACAAACTAGTGTAGAGTCCTGTATAAGGAATGTTCAGCTTAAATTTTCCCCTTAAATGTAGGTTCTCAGGAAAATCGCGTCTTATCAGGTAATCGTTAATTGACTGATAAGGTCCATCAACTAATGATTAATGAATTAATCGATAATTTGCATCCCTAGTCTGTTGGTCTTGGTTAAGTACCACCTTGAAAAAAAAATAAACAATGTTTTGTTGCTTAAGCTTATATATTCAGTCATTATTCAATGGTATACTAAAACCCATATGAAAAAAATTGCTTCTCACTGTTCTCAGGTCAGATATTTATATGCGATTAAAATGCGATTAATTTCGATTAATTAATTACAAAGCCTCTAATTAATTAGATTGATATGATATGATGACTGCCTGAGTTGTAACTGATATTTACAGATCTATGTACGCATTTACAGAATACAGAATACAGACATACAGATTTTTTTTACACACACACAGATCTGAACACGCACAAACAGATCTGAATACGCACACACAGATCTGAACACGCACACACAAATGATGAAGCACGCACACACAGATCTGACTACACACACACAGATTGAGATACGCTTTTGCAAATAGTTTTGCAACAATTATAACTCCATAGACACTGAGCACAAGTGACAGGCATGAAAGAGTCTGGAAATGCTGTGGTGAATGTTTTGCTGCTTGTAACATCATCCAGCATGACCGGTTTGGCGGTGGGTCAGTGATGGTCTGAGGAGACCCATTCTTGGAGGGTCGCACAGACCTCCATGTCATAGTCAATGGTACCCTGACTGCTGTTAGGTACCAGGATCAAATCCTCAGAGCGATTGTCAGGCCTTGTGCTGCTGAAGTGGGCCCTGTATTCCTCCTGTTGAAGAACAATGCCCAGCCTCATGCGGCGCGTGTCAGCAGTTCCCGGATGACGAAAACATTGATGCCATTGACTGGCCCTCCCATTCCCCTGACCTAAACCCAATCGACCAACTATGTGATGTTATGTTGGTGAAGGTTCTCGCTCATCCAGGTCATGGAAATTCTTAGTGCTTTATCGTAGGCAACTGGACTTGTTTCAGTTTCTTGAGGACGTGTCATCTCTCATCCAAGAGGCTTCTTCAGTTCTAACTAACTGGAGGGGAGTTTGCAGGCTTTTAAACTCTGTGGGTGTGTTCTTACAGTCGTTAAGGACATGTGTGAGCTCTAGGGGTGTCACGGTTCTCCAAATCCTCGATTTGATTAAATTTTCGATTCTAAGGTCACGGTTCGATTCGATTCTCGATTTTTACATTTTTTTTTAAAGCACAGATTGCTATGCCATTTTTAGACAAGACTTTTATGCAATATAATATCTGACCTTTGTTCGCAATGTACCACACTACATTGTCAAATTTAAAACATTTATTAGCAACATAATGTAACAATAACTTAGCTCTTCAGTCAATTTGAAACTTAAACAAAATAACCTCCCATCTGGTTTCTCTTTTGTAACTGCAGTCTTCTTCACAGAAGATGACATTCAACTTCACAACAAAACAAACAAAAAATAAAACAGCCACAAACATGTCCATAGTCTTCTCTGAACAATTAAGTGTCTTAACAAACTATTTCCGAACAGTTGAACATATACAAGGTGCGTAAGGTGTGGGTGGGCGAGCGAGAGTGAGGGAGCGTGCGTACGTGTGTACAGTGAATGAATGGGAGAGAAAGGAGAAGTGAAAGGAGTAGCAGGAGTAGTGACAGCAATAAAGTGTGCAATATAGACTGCAGTTTGGCTGTGAATAAAGGTGACGGCTCCTCAAGATACAGCAAAGCTCCCTGGTATTATTTCCCGACCAGTTTAACACGTGAAAGGGGGTTCACCCCAAAGGTAAACATAAACTTCGGCCCTGGAGGAAATCATCTCCCCTGTGCTTCCCGACCATGGTCCGGGAGCCGAACAAGAATGGTGTAACACCATGCTATCGTTTGACTGGCTGTAGCTAAGTTAGAGGAGGTTGACTCACAGCACTTCAACACGTGTGTGTTTTTTTCCCCTCTGTAAACCGACCGGGCGTGGCAGCATCGACGATTACATTTTTTAATTTGAGGTTCGAGATTGTGACTAAATTTCGATCGATTGTGACACCCTTAGTGAGCTCCGAGTTTCAGAGTCATCAGGGCCATTTGTGGGTCGTTGACCCAACCGGCCTTCATGTGGGTTGCTCGGGCTAGGCGAACCCAGGTATGAATGGTTTTTAAGCTGTCTGGGGAGGTAACTCAGTGCTGCATTGTATGTGGGTGATAAGTAATGTCGTAGGCCACCTCCTCTGTTCAAAGACAGTCGTTCCAGTTTGACATAGATGGACTCTTTTACTCCTCCTTCAAACCATTTGTCTCATCTGGCCAAGATGTTTACATTGTTGTCCTGAAAGGAATGATACTGTATTTCTCCTTCAGATGTAAGTGGCCAGGAGAGTCTTGACCTGAGGAGTTGGCCCTCCTGTGTTGTGCCATTAATTTATGGAGAGATTCTTTTGTTTCCCCAATGTACAAATCTGTGCAGTCCTGGCTGCATTGAACAGCATAAACTACATTACTCTGTTTATGCCTGGGTGTTTTGTCCTTAGGATGGACAAGTTTCTGCCTTGGCGTGTTGGTAGGTACGAAATGAACTGGGATATGATGGTTACTGAAAATCCTCCTGAGTTTCTGATATGTTCCCAAAGTCCCGAAAAATGCGTCGGAAAAATGAAAATCGCAGCACGCCATTCAAGATGGCCGACTTCCTGTTGCAGCTAAAATTCTGAAAAAAATAATTCCAGCCTAAATCCTTGAGACCCATGACTCCTGTAAATTTCAAGCAGATCCGAGAAAAAGTTCGCGGGGACAAAACAACGTTAGGTGGCGCTATGGAGTCCCCTGGCTACACCCACCCCTAATCATGTCAAATTTTCAAATTTTTCACCACTTGTGACGTATGTTCCAAGTTTGGTGAATTTTGGGGTATGTTCAGGCCGCCAAAAATGCAATCTCGGGGATGGAAGACAAAGAATAATTAAAGCTGCAAGCAGCGTAGAACGGGCCCTCGCAGTCCACGCGCGTCGGGGCGTGCTGCTGTCAGTATTAAAAAAACTACGCCGAAGTGCGTAGAACTCCTGGCAATATGAAGAACATGAAGAACAAATAATAACATGACTACACTGTGTGACCCTACAGACTCATAAACAGAGGTTTGTATCAGCCAGCAGTGCCCTCTGTTGGAGGGCTGCAGCGCCGTCGGAGGCTGAGGCAATGGCGGCGAAATCTCAACTTTGAACCAAATTGGCAGACTTCCCGTTGGACTGAGGGTATGGGTCCTAGAGGGTTTTTTGTGCGTCTGGTCATGATACATAAGCGTACCAAATTTTCTTCATGTATGTGCATGTAGGAGGTGGGGCTTCAAGTTTGAATTATTCCAGGGGGCGCTTTGGAGCCATTTAGCGCCACCTGCTGGTCATTTTTGATGTGTGGGTTACAGGGGCCAGTCTATACCACCCTTATCAATGTCATATCTATAAGTGTTATGGTGTGGGCACAGTGGCAAAAATAAAATTAGACTGCCACCAGAGCGCCACCTAGTGGCAAAATCGGTAAGACCTTCATCCGCTATCCTCAGGAGGGCATTGGCAATGAATGTACCAAATTTTGTGTTAATATGACCAACCGATGTGGAGATATAAAATACTTCAATTTAAAGAGCGCCACCTAGTGGTCATCGCCCAAAATTTTAGACCGAGCCTTAGGGGCTCATGTGGGAGTAGTATCCTGAGTTTCATGTCATTCAAACTGACCAATGTGGAGATATGCAACACTTCCTGTTTGGAACAAAATGTACAGGAAGTTGTTATTTAATAACTTGAGTAATCTTTGGAATATCAACATGCTTAGCACAACTGTCGGTCAGGAGGGTCCACAGATGCTGTGTGCAAAGTTTGTTGCAAATGGGTGGAATCGCCTGGGAGGAGTTAGCAAAGCAGGTTTGCGACATTTTGCGAATTTGCGAAAAAACTAGGTAACCGGAAATGGCTGTGGCCTATATCACAAGATGCAGCACAATTCACTGAACGCGTGGATATAAGGTTTTTGAATGTGTGACAAAGTATGTGGGAGTTATGAGTCAAAACGCACTTTGCTTGATTATAGCGCCACCTAGTGGTGGAAGTTCACGACGACCATAGATTAGCTAATTTTTCACAGAACATAATATGTTTGCCAAATAAAATCACGTTTTCGTATATGTTCAGGTAGTTAAAAATGCGATCATTTTGTCAGAATAAAAAATAACAAAAAAAAAGAATAATCAAAACAAAAACAATAGGGACCTCGCAGGCTTCCTGCTCGGGCCATAAATCAAAAGTGCAAACAGTGCTGCATTACTCAAGCACAATCAGTTCTTCCTCCATCTCCTCCTCAGTTGGTTGATTTTTGCGCCCCCCTCCATGTTACAGGACATTTTACTTGACACATGGTAAAAAAAATAAGATAAGATTTTTCTACTTCTTCTTCTCATCATCATAATCATTAATTATTATTATTAATAATATTGTTTAATCAGAATCAGAATCAGAATCAGAATTCCTTTATTTGTCCCGCAAATGGGGAAATTTCTTTGTCACAACAGCCAAAGGACAGTATCACACTTAAACAGTAATAAAAGTAAAAAATAAACAATATAATAAGACATAAGAAATAGAATTTAACTGGTATATACATAATATCTACAATATGAAATTGGTATTTACAATATGACATAGTATTTATTATTTATAATATGGACAGTGTAAGTTTAAACAGTTGGTATTTTTATTTACAAACAATAAATAATAAATATGGATATTAAAAATTGTCCAATTTGTGCAAACCAGAAAGTGTGTGGATATGTGCAGAGTTTTTTTATTGCACAGTGCACAGTGAGGTCTACTGGGAGCAGTGCTGGTTGTAGACTCTAACAGCAGCAGGAAGGAAGGACCTGCGATACCTCTCCTTCACACACTTGGGGTGTATCAGCCTGTCACTGAAGGAGCTGACCAGTGCTGTGATAGTGGCCTGTAGGGGGTGGGACTCCTTCACCAGCAGCGATGATAGCTTGGCCATCATCCTGCTGTCTCCCACCACCTGCACTGGGTCAAGAGGGCATCCCAGGATGGAGCTGGCCTTCTTGATAAGTTTATCAAGTCTCTTCCTATCTGCTGCCGAAATGCTGCTGCTCCAGCAGACTATACCATAGAAAATGGCTGATGCCACCACAGAGTCATAGAAAGAAGTCAGGAGTGCCCCCTGCACTCCAAAGGACCTGAGCTTCCTCAGCAGATGGAGTCTGCTCTGACCTTTCTTGTATATTGCTGCAGTGTGATGAGTCCAGTCCAGTTTGTTGTTCAGGTGAACTCCCAGGTACTTGTAAGACGTCACCATCTCAATGTCCGTTCCCAGGATGTTCACCTGAATGCAGGGTTGTTTGCGCCTGCGGAAATCCACCACCAGCTCTTTGGTCTTCCCGGCGTTGAGCTGGAGGTGGTTCCGCTGGCACCAGTCCACAAAGTGTAAAGTGAGCCTCTTATCATTTAACAGAAAACTACATCATACAAACAGCAACTTTTGCAGCCTTGTCAGTCTGATAGCGAGTTATCACCTTTCTGTCATCACTAACATACTGTTAATAATCAAAGAAGCTCTGAGGCTTTGTTCTATATGTTATAATACAAGATTTAAGCATTGAGCTACAATCAGGCAACATTCATGACTCTGTACAGTCAAACTAACCAAAAACTTCTTATTGACCATCATTTTAAAGTTTCAGGGCGTTCCTGTAACCATGGTAACTCACGGTGCCAGAGGGGAGGGAGAGACGCTGAATGAAGCCGTTTACACAGATACACTGCAGACAAAGTCCAGACTACAGTTGTTATTTCACACATGTAGCACACAACAGGAGACTCTCCGTGTCAGACGAGTTCTCACGTGGTGACTAAACTCAGTTGATAACGTAGCAGCGCAACGAGTCCTTGCTAGCTAAGCAGCTAAACTTTAGCGCCGCTCCGTGTTGAGATCCCGCCCTGTGTGGGTTACTACACTGTCATTGGTCAGGCGCGCACACGCTGTTATCGATACCATTGGCTGTAGAGTGTGACAATCTGTCAATAAACTTCAGCCAACAGCTCTCCTCCGATCTACATTGATCTCACAAGTCGCCTCTGTTAATTTTGAATGACAGAAATCCGTCGTAGCGACGGAGAACTTTAATCCATGCTGGCCTTACCGGGCCAGTGCTTGGAGCATTCTGGTGGCCCTGACGGTTTTAAAAGTACGTCCGGGCCACCGGGCCATTTATGTTGTCGACCCATGTGTTTGGCATTGAGGTGGTAGCAGAGGCTGGAAGTGCTCCGGTGATAGGCAAATTCTTTCTTGCACAATTTGCACACAACTGTGCTTTTATCCAGGTTTCCACCTGGTAGTTTTTTAAAACTAAAATTTCCACCCACCGAACCCAGCAAAGACTTCTCATCGGTTTCTATTTCTCGTGTTGTATCCTGTGCATCAGTATTACGGGTTTGCCGGTAACTCGTGCAATGAGCAATGTTCCGCGCTGTTTGGAGTGCAAACATAAATCGCGATTAAATGCGTTATTTTTATTGTTGCGTTATTTTTTTTGTCGCGTTATTTTTTCTGTAATTAATTTATCGTAATTAACGCGATAAAGTCCCATTTTGGTGCCCTAGGCGAGATTAAGCGAGATGATTGCAGCACCCCTCCAGCTTGTGGTGCTCTAGGCAACTGCCTATATGGCCTTTGCCCACTCCTGTCCATTGGAACCAGCTAGACATGAAAGCAGAGACTCCAGGGAAGAAGACATGACATTAATTCATAACATGAATTAATGGGACATGAATGTGTGCTGATGGAGAGGGAGAGGAGGAGAAAGGGGCTTAGTGCATTATTGTAAGTCCCTTGCCAGTCAAAGCGTATTGCAACATAACTAGTAGGGGTTACCCTGTGTCGGCCCTAACTATAAGCTTTATCACAGTGAAAAGTTTTACGTCTGCTCTAAAGTCTCTGCCTTCCATTTTACTTTCATAACTCTAGGGACCACAGGTAACCCTGCATCCTGGGAGCACAGTGTTTTAGGGGGATAATAGGGTGCTATAAGCTCTTTAAGTTATGATAGTGCCTCGTCATTAAGGGCTTTGTGTTTGAGGAGGATTTTAAATTATATTCTGAATTTTACAGCTTATAGGAAGAAATATGATCTCTAATATTATTTCTGGTTAGTACACATGCAGCAGCATTCAGGATCAGCTGAAGAATTCATAGACAGTTATTATCTTCTTAACTAAGACCCACTGGCAGTTAGGACTGTGTGTCAACACTTGTACACAGAAGAGGCTTCACAAACACCCTTCAGGATGAACTCCTTACCTAAGTTCCTTTTGTTAATTCTCACAACATAATGTACAATACAAGAAAACATCTATTCATACCTTATAACCACATGATTATCATATGACAGAGCTCGTCTGAAGCCAACAGACATAAGATTTCACTTCACATAGATACTAATGTTGCATCTACAATTGTTAATACATCAGTAAGAGCAACATATCAAAATAATAAAGGGACAATAAAGAGAATTTCCCTTACACATTGTCATTGTGGTCTCATGCTGACTTGGTTCACATTATGACATACTGCCCTGTGCACTTAATTTCTCATTGTGAGATCAAATTTATATTAATTTTTATATATTTATATTTTAAATTTAAACAATGTATCTGTCACCTGTGCTACTGCCACTAAAGCAACTTACTCTACATGGTTAGATTTCTGGTAACTATCTTTGTGTCATTTTCATACAGATGCATGCCCAGCATATTGGAGTGTTGCCAGAAGCAAATGCTCTTGTGGAGACCAGACCATGTGAAGGTGCAACCACAGAACCTGCTCCAGCCCCAACTACACCCTCAGCTCCAGCATGGCCAGTTCAGTCGGACACCACAGAACTTGCAGCAGTATCAGGAACTGTGAAAGGTGACCTTAATCCAACAAACCCCTTTTTGGTTAACTTAATACTGGAAATGCCATAGACAAGCTAACACAATTAGCAACACCATTAACATCAACTGTTTTACACAAACTAAAAGCCTTTCCCCAAAACTACTGCAGGTGTCATAAAGAGGTAAGTATGTAAACAACAGCTGCACACTTTCTCAGTGCAAATAATGGCAAGTCCACATGGCCAGACAGTGTTGTACAATGAATCACTTCAAGGGGTGGCACACTTGGACTGTCAAATCTACCCGCAAAGGTACAGTGTGTAATATGTAGTGGCATCTAGCAGTACGGACTTGGCAAAAATAGAATAATATATAATAATAATATTCATTAGTCTGTTTTAATTAGTGTGTAATCACCTGAAAATAAGAGTCGTGTTTTCATTACCTTGGAGTGAGCCGTTTATATCTTCAGAGGGAGCATTTCTCCCTCCACTGATTTTGCTATGTTGCACCACCATGTTTACAAGAAAAGTCCCAGGAGTGTGAAAAGATGAAAAATCCAAGATACTAAACGAAAACTGAGTGGCGGCATAAAACAAGATAGAAATCTGTATATAGTAAGTGATGCCAAAGTTGCCTGCTTTCTGCTGGACAGATAGGAGTAACAGTAGTAGAATTAAATGTTCAGTTTGCATAATCTGGTCGAATGTTAAAATATTAAATTGATGAATTGTTGAAACTACTTAGTTTTATGCCATGTTTTGAACAAAGGTTGGCATTGTCTCATCAGCAAAGCTGAACTCGTTACATTATGTGACATTTAACGAGCTGGACACGTACAGCATCGTCCTATCGTTCAGTCTGTGTGCAAGGGATGAGGGGCTGCTTTTCCACTGACCTACACACTCAAAACAAGTAACTAAGAGTCACAGCACAGGAACAGAAGTAGCAACTGCATTTAGGACCTGAGCCAACAAATTATTAACATATATTAATTTAAAATGTGACATGTCCATGCTTTGCACACAGAGTCAATCGCATATTTTCACTGGCAAAAATATTCACAGTGGGACAAACAGTATGACAAAATTACTGTGAACAGCAGCAGCTTTGAATAAACAATCAGCCTTACCTTCTTGCTGTGAGGCTGTCTGTTGTCACCCACTCGAAAAGCGTCCCATACCAGGCTTTTTTGCAAGCTTCACGGCGATAAATATGGAAACCCATTTCCGCAAGTTAAAGAAAAGGATTAAAACTAAGCTTTTTTTTTTTTATAACTCATTCTTTATTTAATTTTAAGGAGAAAAAAACAACAACAACAAAAAACACGAAAGAAAAACAGCAGTGTCAGAGGGATACATGACTTTTGTTGTGGTATTACAATGTTTTTAACTTCATTCAGAGTCTCCAGTGGCGCCTCTGCAGTGAGATTTATACGTTGTCCATTTGTCCCATTTAGTGTTGAATTCCGTTTGTTGGAGTCTCAGTATATATGTGAGTCTTTCCATATTGTATATCTCCTCGACTGTGTCCAAACAGTTCCTCAGAGTGGGAGAGCCTTCACTACACCATTTCCTCGTGATTGCCTTCTTGGTCGCAGCCAGAAGTATCTTGACCAGATAGTTGTCCTCACACTGTACAATTTCCCTTGTCAGGTTACATACATATAACACCTCAAATGACATTGGTAGTTTGTATCCCAGTATTTTCCCCAATTCAACCCATATATCATTCCAGTATTTTTTTACCTTAGTACATTCCCAAAAAATATGAGTATGACCTGCTTTCTGCTCCCCACACTGTCTCCAGCATGCTTGTTGTATGGATAAGAATTTGTTTTTAGTTTCAGGAGTAATAAAAAATCTGACTATATTTTTCCAGCAGAATTCTTTCCACATCCTGGAGCTTGTAGTGGTTCGTTGTTTATCACATATGTTATACCAGTCCTCCTCTGTTAGCGGTGTCCTACTCTCTTTTACCCATCCGTCTCGAATATACAATGTGGAGGTTCCTCTGTTCTTTACTAGACCTTGATAAAACTAAGCTTGATGAAAAATAATCCCATGGTTAGTCATGCGCCTGTATGCATGCATGTGGTGCACTCTGGTACTGAAACAAATAGCACTACACCCCTGATTACAACCAACTGTATTTCTGTAGTATATTTACTGCTAATGTTCACAACCTGTTGTTTTACACTCGAGAACAGCACAATGTTATTAGCAGTACATTAGCTTTACTGAAAAGTAGTGTGACCACGTATAACGTTATATATTAGAACACCGTAGCCTCTTTTTGCCTCTCTAAGAGCTGGTTTATTTATATTAATTCCGTGTGTGTTGCAGTAAGACAACACATGGATTTAGGGCTGGGAGTCAAAGTAATGACAAGTCCATCTTTAGAAATTTAGTGTCTTGTCTGTGAGGGCCACTGTAGCTTCTGGAGCTTCTTCAACGTCTTCGGAAAAGGAGGGGTGAGCGAGGAAGTTTTGCAATCTAGAACTTCACCGCTAGATGCCCTAAATACTTGATATATTACACACTGTACCTTTAAAGGGCAGCACATGTTCTTATCAATCACTGAAGAAAGGGATAAAGATGGTGCCACGTTAGTGGCAGTTAGTTACATCTACTAGTAACATAGTTACAAGCTAGTATCAGCTCTGACTTCTTTCCTGTGTTTTTAGTGTATTTTAGTATAATAAGTGTTTTTCAAAAGTAATTTTTTCTGCCCCTAACTTGCCCACACGTGTTCTGGTGAAATAATTCATATGATTTTTACCTATAATTGGACTACTTTTTAAAAAAAATTTTTATTGATGTTTATGACAGACAAATACAAATAAATACATGTTACTTTGTTGCAGTTACATGAATAAGATAAACATCTTGTATGCATTTATCAGTATCTGTCCAGACTTTTTTTTTTTCTTTTTTTTTTTTCTTACAAACAGCAAGAAAAACAACAAAAAATAAATGGAGTCATGCAATAATGTACAAAGCAAGCCAGACCTACAAAACATAGATCACAAAACAAAACAAAACACCCTAGGAAGTCTACATATTATACCAATCCTGTACCTGCCTCTAATAAAATATAGATAGATGGCAACATCCTTACATATCCAGCAATTGAGTTAGGAATGGGCCCCACACCTCATTAAATAAATCTTCCCTCCCAACCACTCTATAGGTGACCCGCTCGTAGCTGGCCATTGAACTTAAAACCTGTATCCACTCCTTAAAAGTGGACTGAGTTGGAGATTTCTAGTGGCGTAAAGTTATCCTGCACCCTGTTGTCATAGCTAGACGACACCACTGTTTTTGGTGTTTTGACATTTGAATGTTATCTGGAAGTAAACCCAACAAACATAATGCCGGGTTTTTGATCAAGTGCGTACCCAGCACCTTATTTAAGAACACAATTATTGCATTCCACGTCTTTAGTTTTGTCACACTCATACAACATATGCACTAGAGTTCCCACCTTTCCATTACATCTCCAACACAAATCACTGTTTCTGAGTTTCAGTCTTGCCAGTTTTGAGGGGGTCCACTAGGATCTATTTAATATCTTATAACAAATGAGTTGTGATTGTGCTTCATGTGAGTAACAGTGCCATGATGAATATAGTTTTTTGTTATTTCATGAGCAATTTTCCATGACTCTCTGGCAAAAGCCATTACCGGGTCTTGGGAGGGGACTGGTCTATCTGTTTGGGAGAGGAAGGCCTCAACAGAAAAAGGATGTACCAGTTGCTCTTCTATCCTGACCCACAGAGGGCTCCTTGTAGGCGGCAGGTGAATTTTAGATAGCTGTGATAAAGAAAATGATAAATGATACCAGTCTATTCGTGATAATGCTAAACACCCCTTGTCTTTTGCAGCATATAACTTAGTCCGATTAAACATGGGTTTTTTTCCTGCCCATATAAACTTCTCTATCATACTGTTGTATGTTTTGAGTAATGGGGAAGGAAATTTTAGCGGTAACATGGAAGTGATGTTATTGATCTTGGGAGTTAAAATCATTTTAACTAGATTGAGTCTGCCCAACAGGGAAATATACAACTTATCCCAATTTTGTAACAGAATTTGAGTTTTCTGAATAACTGGAGAGATGTTGGCTTCCATTACTCTTTTTAGACCTGGCATTAATTTGAGGCCCAAATATGTTAATCCTTCAGGCATCCATCTGAATTTCCAGTTCTTTCTAATATCTGGGGGGCACAGTTTTGATAATGGCATGGCTTCTGATTTTGACCAGTTAACAGTATAACCAGATACCTCTGAGAACAGATTTATAACTGAACAAATTTCTCGGACTGAGGATTCAGGGTTGCTTGATATCAATAACACATCATCTGCATACAACAGGAGCTTGTGTTCTTCTTGACCCGCCTGCACACCCCGTATATTTGAGTTAGCCCGTAGGGCTATGGCCAGGGGTTCAAGAAATATGGTGAAGATTAGAGGTGATAAAGGCGATCCTTGTCGAACACCACGATTTAGTCTGATTTTAGGTGACATAATCCCATTAGTTAAGACTGTGGCTGATGGATCAGAGTACATTAATTCCACCCACTTCCTAAATATTGGACCAAATCCAAATTTTTCTAGCGTATAAAACAAAAAAGGGAACGCCACTTTATCAAACGCCTTTTCCGCGTCTAATGAAAAGGCAACCGTTGGTGTGTCATAATTTCTTGTCATCCACATAATGTGTAACAGTCTTCGAAGGTTATCTGCAGAGCTCCTACCCCGCATAAATCCCACCTGATCCCGATGAATGAGAAATGGGACCACTTCTTCCAATCTAGTTGTTAAGATTTTGGCGAGAATTTTCTCATCCACATTAATCAAAGATATAGGGCGATAATTAGCACACTGCTGTGGATCCCTTCCCTTTTTATGCAGTAGTGTAATAACTGCTTCCCTCATGCTTTCAGGTAACCTACCTCTTTGAAACGCATCTCGATATACGACTAGTAATCTAGGGGCAAGGTCATCTATGAATTTCTGATAGAAATCTACTGAGAACCCATCGTTTCCAGAGGCCTTTCCTATCCTGAGGCTTCTGATTGCTTTTTTAATTTCATCTACGGAGATATCACCCTCCAAAAGTGCTCTCCCATCCTGTGTTAGGGTAGGAATTTCAATTGAGGAAAAAAAACTTTCTAATTTGTTTTTGTCTGTCCCACCCTGAGACGTATACAATTCTTGATAAAATTCCCTAAAGGTAGTATTTATGTCTCTTTTGTTCGTAATAAGGTTATTGTCTTTATCAAAAATCGATGGAATAACATTTTGAGATTGTATTTGTTTTACTCTGTGTGCCAGTGCTTTACCAGCTCGCTCTCCCTGCTCAAAATATTTCTGTCTGGTACAGAAAAGGGCGAATTCGGTTTTCCTGTTCAGTATGTCATTTAGTTCACATTTAAGTTCGTTCAGTTTACCCAACATATCAGAGTCCCGTCGCTCCGTGTATTGCTTTTCAAGTTTTTTGATGTCCTGTTCTAATTTGAATAACCTTTGACTTTCTGCTTTTTTGATAAAGGAACTTCTTTGAATAATACGCCCCCTCAGAAAGGATTTGAAAGCATCCCACATTACCCCATGGTCTTCTATAGAGCCTTCATTATGCTCCCAGAATTCCTGCATCTCAGATTTAATAAAGTTGCAATTTTCTTCTCTGTTCAGCGTACAGTTGTTAAAACGCCATCTCATGCTTTTTTCTGCTCTATCTAGAGGATGGAGGACTATATCCACTGGTGCATGGTCCGACAGCACTATATTTCCAATTGTAGAATTCAGCACCTGGCTGACCATATCACGGGATAAAAGAAAGTAATCTATCCTAGAATAGCTTGAGTGGGGATGTGAAAAAAAAGTAAAGTCCTTTTCATTTGGATGCAATAATCTCCAAATATCGACAAGACCCAACTCTTCTGACAAGACATCTAGTGCCATAACACCAGCAGTGTTAGTTTGAGTAGATTGATAAGTTTTATCCATTATTAAATCCCTCACTTGGTTAAAATCCCCTCCAATAATTATATTATTGCTCCCCATATTTCTAATTAGGTTACAGACTTCGTGAAAAAAATCTGGGTTAACAGAATTAGGAGCATAAATATTAGCAATAGTCATCCTTTGACCCTCTAAAGTGACATCCAATATAACCCATCTACCTTCCTTGTGTGAGACATGTTTATGTATTTGGCAGTCTATATTTTTCCTTATCAAAATACTCACTCCTCTTTTTCTCGAGGAAAATGTACTATGATATTCCTGTCCAACCCATTCTCTTTTCAGTTTTGCTGCTTCCTCATCGTTAAGATGGGTTTCTTGAATGAGGGCTATATCAGCCTTTTTTTGTTTAAGATATGTGAGGATTTTTTTCTTTTGACCACGTTATTGCACCCTGATATATTCCAAGTTACAATTTTAAACAGCGCCATATTGCTCTGCTAATATATTATCATACAGTCAACCATCCTGTTATGTCCCACTGTCGTGGTTGCCCCTCCTCTGATGTAATACGTTTTCAGGAATACAGAATTACAAATATTACAGCTATATCTGCATGAGACACCTAGGGTTACACAACAAACAAATACAAACTTAGGAACGCACTGCAACAGCAGCCTACAAACATGTTACTTTTCAACATCAAACCTTCCTTTAAGGTTCCTTCAGCTGCGCCTCTGAGGCCAGCCAACTCTCCATTCCCCCTGTGTTTTAGGTATTGAAATAAACTTTAAGTCTGTTATAAAACTTGACTGATCCACTGCATCATAATCCACCATAAATGTACAGGTGTGTTATTCAATGATAACTGTATGAGAGACAAGGAGCAACGGAAAAAGGAGTGCATACCCTCATATTAAGAAAAGAAAACAAGTTATATCTTACCACAGACTCTGACCTCATGCACTATATGATGACACTTAAAAAAATGTCCAATGATCAGAAATATTACCAGTCATTCATCCGAAAATAACTCCGCTCCTGTTGCTCAGATATTGTCCTCGGTCCGGGAGAAACTCCGCTCAGTTTTTGTCCACATTAATAATTGCTCCCTTCTCCATCCAGAGGTTCCATGGGGTTAGTCTTATCCCTAAAGTCTCTGTCCACATCCGTGTAAAGATCTCTCACGATCAGTTCAATATTCGCAGCGTATTTTCGGCATTATTCCGTATTTTCATCCATTGTCAGTGTCGCGCTCTTCTCCTCTGCTGGCCCCCGGCGTCCCCTCACCTCCGTGGCGGGTGAGAAATGCTTTGGCATCGGCCACCGATGAGAACTCGTACCGCCGGTTTTCCAGTGAAAAAGTCATTGTTGCTGGGTATCGGAGGGCGTAATCCACATTACGCTTGCGGAGAATTCGTCTCACCTCCTCCTATTTTTTGCGTTTCTCCTGTATCTCCTGAGCGTAGTCTTGGAAGAAAAAAATCCTCGTGCCATTCCATGTGACTTGCTTCTTCTTTCTCGCTGCCGTTAACACGGCAGCCTTGGCTTTGTCCCGCAGGAACCAGACAATGATGTTTCTTGGCTTGGCGTTGTCTCCAGGTCGGAGGCCGACCCGGTGGATCCTGTCAACTTCATACCAGTCGTCGACATTAATATTCAGTGCCTCCAATAGCAGTCTTTTCATAAAGCCATCCCAGTCGCGATCCTCCATTCCTTCTTTCACACCCGCAATGCCTGGATATTCTCGATTCTGCCTCGGTAATTCTGCTGCCCAGGCTTTTCACTGTTTCGTTCACCGCCTCTACTCCCCTTTTGACTCCCGAGACTTCCGCAGCTAGGCTCACGAGGATATTCTTAATAATAATAATAATAATAATAATAATAAATTGTATTTGTTGGCGCCTCTCAAACACCCAAGGTCACCTTACATTAAGGAAACAAAAAACAACAAAGAACAGATATGAAACACAATAGCACATAAAATGAATATATACAAAGAAAATAGGTAAAAAAAAAAAAAAAAGATAAAGTGGATAAAATGGTGGAGTGAATAGGACAACTTAAAAAGATGTGTTTTGAGGTGGGATTTGAAGGTGTCAATGGAGTCCAGAGTGCGTATGTGTGTGAGTGAGTTCCAGAGTCTGGGTGCAGAACAGCTAAAAGCTCGAGCGCCCAGTGAGGTGAGTGAAAATGAAGGGGTGGAAAGCAGGGAGGCAGATGAGGAACGGAGTGAACGGGGTGGAATATAAGGGTGTAGCATATTAGAGAGATATGGGGGGGCCTGGTTGTGGAGAGCTTTGAATGTTAGCAGAAGGAGTTTGTAATGTATACATTGATGGACAGGGAGCCAGTGGAGTTGCATGAGGACTGGTGTAATATGATCCGAGGACTTGGTACGGGTGATGATTCTGGCGGCGGTGTTCTGGATGGTTTGTAGACGGTGGATGACTTTTTGTGGTAGACCAGTGAGGAGGGAGTTGCAATAATCTAAGCGGGAAGTGACCAGGGCATTTATGAGTATTTCGGTGGAGTGCTGGGTAAGGGAGGGGCGGAGTCTGGAGATATTGCGGAGATGGAAAAAGGCTGTGCGTGAGATATTATTGATGTGGGATGTGAATGAGAGGGTACTGTCCAAAATAACGCCAAGACTTTTAACTTCGGTTGAAGTGGGGACCAAACAGCCGTCGATGAGAATACTGAGGGGGTGGGATTTGGAGAGTGATGATTTGGATCCAATGAGGAGAATTTCACTTTTATTGCCATTGAGTTTGAGCTTGTTGTTTGACATCCAGTTTGTAATGGTTTGCAGGCAGTCCATACGGGCAGTAGGTGGTGATGTAGTGTCTGGTTTGGTGGTGATGTAGATTTGGGTGTCGTCAGCATAACAGTGAAAGTGGATACCAAAATGACGGATATAAATGATAAAGAGTAGGGGACCGAGGACAGAACCTTGTGGAACACCGTGAGGGAGTGGTGAGGATGATGATCTGGTATTGTCTCCTTGGATAAACTGTGAACGATCAGAGAGGTAAGAGTGGAACCACTGAAGAGAAGTGCCAGAGACCCCAGTGCCGGCCAAACGATCTAAGAGGATGGTGTGAGATATTATGTCGAAGGCGGCACTGAGGTCTAGGAGTATGAGGATGGTGAGTAGGCCAGAATCCGCTGCTAAAAGAAGGTCATTTGTAATTTTAGTGAGAGCTGTTTCTGTACTGTGATTGGGACGGAAACCGGACTGGAAAGGCTCGTAGAGGTTGTTGTTGGATAGATGGTCTTGAAGTTGGCAGGCTACTGTACGTTCCATAACTTTTGAGATGAATGGGAGGTTTGAGATAGGGCGACAGTTATTAAATTTGTTCGGGTCTAGACCAGGTTTCTTTAATATGGGTGTGACTGAAGCAGTTTTGAGTATGGAGGGAACAATACCATTTGATAGGGAGGAGTGTACAATTAGTGTGATGAGTGAGGCGAGTGTGGGGAGACAGGCCTTGACCAATGTGGTAGGAAGTGGATCGAGCAGACAGGTTGTAGACCTGAAAGACATGATCAGCTGAGATATTTGTTGATTTGAGGGAAGATGGAAGGTAGACAGGGTACTGGTGGGCCGTACAGTAACATTGAGTGAAGGAGTGTTTGACTGAGAAGACAGGCAGGGGGTGAGATGGTGATGTATGGAGTGAACTTTGTGATTGATGAAGTCCAAGAATTGCTGACACTGAAGGGCTGATGTGAAGCGGGTGGCAGTTTCTTTGGGCTTGAGTAGTTTATTTACTGTGGAGAAGAGAATCCTTGTATTGTTTCCGTCACGGTGGATGATGTTTGAGTAGAAGGCAGATTTGGCAGTATTTAGAGCAGTCTTGTAAGAGGTGATGTGGTCCAAGTACATTTGAGAGTGAACAGTGAGTCCGGTTTTCTTGGCAAGGCGCTCAAGACGGCGACCATGTGTTTTTAGTTGGCGGAGTTCAGGGGTGAACCATGGAGCAGTCCTAGAAAAAGTCACTTTGCAGGTTTTTGATGGAGCTAGGGCGTCCAGTGCAGTAAGTAGTGTGCTGTTGTAATGGTCAACAAGTTCAGTGACAGAGAAAAGGTGTGGATGAGAAATTGACATAGAAATTAGACTGTTAAGTTCTGCAATGTTGATGTTCTTAATATTACGAAAGGACATGATACGGTCTTGGCGGGATTTGCAGACAGGAAGGTTGACATCAAAAGTAAAAAATTTGTGGTCTGACAATGGAAGTTCTGTGCCGGAAAGATTAAATGGGACAACACCAGAGCAGCAGATCAGGTCTAAAATATGGCCCTTATTGTGTGTTGGAAAAGTGGCATACTGAGTGAGGTCAAAACTATCCAGTGTGGAGATAAAGTCTATGGAGAAAATGTCATTGGGATTGTCAACATGAATATTAAAATCCCCAGTTAAAATGATATTTGGAGTGATGGCACATAGATCTGCTAAAATAGATGAAAGTTCAGTGATGAAGGTGGAAGAGGGCTTAGGTGGAAGATAGAGAGACACAATAATGGTGGGTACAGGTCCCTTTAACTGCACAGCCAGCACTTCAAATGATGGTGAATCTTTCACGGGAATGGGGACTATTTTCAAACTCTCGCGATAGATCAGGGCGAGGCCACCGCCTTTACCGGAAGTGCGTGGTTTGGCAACGTAAACAAACCCATGCGGCAGAGACTGATTTAAATGAAAACAGTCATTAGGCTGCTGCCAGGTTTCAGTAAGACAGACAATGTCCAAGTTAGAGTCTGCAATAAAAACGGAGAGAAACGTTGCTTTGTTCGTGAGCGACCTGATATTGAAGAGGGAGAGCTTGAGAGTGACGTTGGGAAGTTTCTGAGTCCGCAACACAGGGATTAACACAGAGTGGTCAACCGACCTCCTAACTCGGTTTGGCTCACGTGATCTCTGTGTCCAGAAGGAGCGAATGGCGCAGCTGCTGTCATCACCAGAACGGGGAGTGATAGTTTGGTGATTTGCTTCTAGTGTGGGAGAAGGAGGAAAGTAGAGAGCGGATGGACAGGTGTGCACATAGGAAAATAGTCAATCAGGTGCATAACGCACAGCATGCTGGAGTTTGGCAGCGAGCATGCGGCATCCCAACATGCTCAGGTGTAGACCGTCTCGCCCCAAAGAAGGATGGACGCTCCCAGAACATGTCAAAGTTGTGGATAAAGCAGATGTTATGTGCTGCGCAAACGGATTGGAGCCAGGTGTGGAGATAGAGAATCCTGCTATAACGAACATCGCCACGGCCCATTGTGGGGAGTGGGCCAGAGATAAAAGCAGACTTTCCAGAGTTATTAAGAAGATTTAAAAGTTAAGAAAAGTGAACTTTTGTCATCTCTGGAGGCGTGTGGGTGGTGTCGTTCGTGCCGCAGTGAACAATCACTTTTGTAATTGTTAAGGGCGCTGACTCAAGGATACCTGGAAGTTTTTCCAGGATGTCAGCGGTGGTGGCACCTGGGAAGCAGTCAGTGACCGCATTCGCAAAACGAATGTGCCGAACGATGGAGTCACCAACGATCAGGGCAGTGGGGGGGAAGAGAGGAGTGGGTTCCTGGTTCACAGCAGTGTGAGAGGGGACAGGAGTAGCAGCAGCAGCGGAGGAGGATGGGAAATCCACAGGGGCTGCCAGAGCTCCAGGTGTGGGGCTGCGATTCAGTTTAGGAAACAGCTCTGAGGGCTGAGGGCGGGGAGGACCACCAGAGCGCCTGTTGACAGCCTCCCTCAGCAACTTGCGGCGGAAGGAGGAGGACTTCCCCAGCTGTTTGTTCTGCTGAGAGGAGGCCGACTGTTCGCCACGGACCACATCCGTCGAGAGCGGCAGGTGTGTGGACCGGTTTGGTGGAAAATTGGCTGAGTCCTTAGGTCTGGCTCCAGACCTGAATCACGTAGCGGCCGGAGATGGGAGCGCCGACACCGCAGCTGCCGCCGAGGGAGTCAACGCGTCAGGTGGAGAAGCTTCCACCGCTGCAGCCGCTGCTACTGCTGCCACAGCTGGGACAGAGTCCGGTTCCATGTGAGGGGAAGGAGGACCACCAGCCCCTGGGACAGAATCGGCCGTGGGGACATCAGCAGGGCTAACAGGGACATCAGGTGGTAGCATGGCAAAGCAGTTAGTGAGGTTGAGGGACGGAGGTGAGGCAGTGCGAGGTCGCACACTCCTATCTTTGCCCACTACCACTGACCAGGGGGCCTGTGAGCTGGGGCTTGAGCACGAGGAGGGCCGGTGACAGGGTGAGGAAGAAGGGTCCCAGTGGATGGTGTCAGCGAAGGCTGAGTTCATGGAGGAGATGGTTTTGGACTGTGTGGCTGCGGTGTCAATGAAGTCGGTGAGGAGAGAGTCTTTTTTCCGGAGTTCGTCTGAGAGTCGTCTGATGTTTTCGGTGAGGTGAGTGATGTGTTTTTCTGCTTTCCGGCAATCATCGCAGGGGGTGGTGGTAGATGGTGGGGTGCTTGGTGCCATGGTTGGAGCAGATGGTGGCTGTGAAGAGAGAGAAAACAGCTAAAACATAATGGAAATTCTCAATAATGCCATAACAGAGGTTAGCATTGCTACCGCGATACAATTATATTTACAAACAATACATTTGAATTCATATACTTTACGTAATATGGCAAGTGTGCTCATATTTATAGGCATATACAGTATTTCAAATGCTTTGGAAACTAAATTATAATTGCTGACTTCACACTGTTAACTCTGTCTGCTGCTGTAGCACTGTAACACTGAGCTGTTACAGCAAGCTCAAGAGTTCAAATCACAAAGTCAAAATTGGTTTAGAATACAGCCACACTTACAGCAACAGGTTGATGAGCAGGGATGGCTAAATGTAGCAGTTAACTTCAAAACGTATTTTATTTAACAGATTTGTATGCAGTATAGCAAGATGTTACTGAAATAAAACTTATAAAGACTAGGGCTGGGTATCGATCAAAAAATTTCGATACCGGTACCAATACCGATACCTTCACTTCGATACCGGTTCCTGAATGATACTTTTTTCGATACCAATTTTATAATATTAATTCTAACACAAAGAATATTACATAACACATAACAGTACAAATCTTGAGTTTTATTTTTCAGCTGTTTTTCAACAGATTTACAGTGTTTGATTTGATTTTTTTCATTGCAGGCAACACAAAACATTTTTTTTCAGCTTCTGGCCCCTGCAGTATTTGCAAAACAATGATTTTGGTGTTCACTGTCTGATAACTGAACAGGTCCATCACTCAACAAAATATAGAGAAATGTCCCACAAAGCAACGTTACATGACCATACAACTGTAAGGTAGTAACTGGTCGTGTCTTTGGCAACTTATATGAGGAAAAGCTTCTGTCCTCCTGTCTGTCCGACCGACTCTTCATCACATTTCTGGCCAAAAAACAGCGTCTGTCCCCGTCAAAAAACTCACCAACTGTTTGTCAACCCTCCCGACCGAGGCGCCGGCTTTCTGTGTGAATTATACTCTGGTTCGTCTTTTACGCCAGAGCTGCTTGGCTCTGTGTGAACAACCAGCGGCGAAGAATTGGAGAACTGCCGCTGCGGCGATAATGCGGCGTCCGTGTGAAAAGGGCTGGAAACTTGTGGTTGTGATGGTAACTTGTGACCTTTGCTCGCACGCTGTACGCCGAAATCATTTTCCCGGTTCGCACGTACATTTTTTAAGGGGCAAATGCGAGTGAAATACTCGCAGTATAGAGCCCTGCACAGGCGGACTTAAGTGCTGAGAGGAGGATGGTCAGTCCGCTCATCTTGCAGTCAAACACTTTCTGCATGCCGCAATCACGTGTAACGTTACAGCCAATCATCGGCAGCATTATCTGATCTTGATCCCGTGATTAACATCTGGGAACCGAAACTTGGCACCGAAAGACAAGCATATTTTGATACTCGGTACTACAGTTAATGGAAATATGACTCATGTCCTCATCAACAAATTGAATATAACGGTAAACAACCAGGATGCGAGGCAGATCATTACTGTGTGTTTTAAACTGGGGCACAAGACGAAACAGAAGCTAAATAACAAGACTGGTTACTGACCCATTCTACTCTGCCTTGGATCTGCTGTGATGCCTCTGCCACAGTAGGTAAAGCATGCCACCCTAAAGTGATCGTCAGCATCCATAGATATGTGTTTTAATTGGTAGAATACTAGAGGTCGACCAATTAATAGGTTTGGCCAATTAATCAGTGCCAATACGACCTTTTACAAACTACTGTTATGAGCTGCGCTGCCTCCAATGACTGCGGGGGAGTACATGGAGGATAGGCTGAGTCAATCATCATCATTTGTGGGCCACTTGTGCAGAAAATGTCTAAATCCTCTTAATCTCCCTCTCCCTCTTAAACTAAAGTAGACAAATTGAAACAGACAGGTAACTGCTATATGTTAATGTTAGACCATGTTAACCATTCCAACGATGTAATCCACTATATCATGTTTCCAGATCTTGTGTCTTGATATCAAACAGACAGCGACTGCTAGCTTTTCAAATTAAATCAAGGACTGTGTCCATCACATCTCTAAACTGTATTTTACTAATGTTACAAATTCGAGTTTCACCCTCTCTGTAACTTATCACCGAGAAGGTGGGAAGGACTAGGGGGATAGAGAGGGCCCTAATGTTCAACAGTTCTAATAAATTTAATGCCAAAGATTGTTCAATTTCAACAGTTACATTTAAAAAACATTGAAAAATATGTATATAATGTGTGTGTGTGTATGTATGTATATATATATATATATATATATGTATATATTAGGATATATATATATTAGGGCCGGGACTTTAACACGTTAATTAAGATGAATTAATTACACAAAAATTAACGTGTTAAAAAAATGAACGCATTTTAATCGCACTTATTTTTGCACCGCGGAACGTTTCTCACTGGATGAGTTTCAGGCATACCGATTATACTGGAGCACAATTATTTAACGAGTTAAAAAGCCGCCGACACTGATCACTGCCCATGGATCTATAAAGTTTAATGTAGCCTGAACGCAGCTCAAACCAACCCGGTGCCTCAGCACTGCGACCAAGCTTTGATAAACACACGGGACCCGTGCCGGTTTACAGTATCCTCCTGTATCCTCCCCGGCGACCCGCCGGTCGCTACTGTTTAAAAAGCGCTCGCCGCAGGTGGAGCTGAGAACAGCGGAGTTTCCTCTGCTGCAGCTGAACAGCTGACATGTGGTCAAGACGTAGGTAGCCTACAGACCTGTCACTGTCTCACGGTGCACATCACACAGGGAAAACATAGCGCTGCCTGTGTTTTATTAATGTTTACATCAGGCTGAGTTCAACAAATCAGTTTATGCTACTGTGATTTAAGTAGTTAAATACAGTAATCATCATAGTGTAGTGGCAGGAAAGACCATTTACCAAACAACGTGTTACTTAAACATTTTTCATTGTGCTGTGCTCTAAAAATAAACTAACAAACTAGTGTAGAGTCCTGTATAAGGAGTGTTCAGCTTAAATTTTCCCCTTAAATTTAGGTTCTCAGGAAAATCGCATCTTATCAGGTAATCGTTAATCGATCGATAAGGTCCATCAACTAACGATTAATGAATTAATCGATAATTTGCATCCCTAGTCTGTTGGTCTTGGTTAAGTACCACCTTGAAAAAAAATAAACAATGTTTTGTTGCTTAAGCTTATGTATTCAGTCATTATTCAATGGTATACTAAAACCCATATGAAAAACATTGCTTCTCACTGTTCTCAGGTCAAATATTGATATGCGATCAAAAATGCGATTAATTTTGATTAATTAATTACAAAGCCTCTAATTAATTAGATTAATTTTTTTAATCGAGTCCCGGTGTGTGTGTGTGTGTGTGTGTGTGTGTGTGTGTGTGTGTGTGTGTATATACATATATATAGTATGTATAGAGCTCTGGAAAAAATTAAGGGACCACTGCAAATTTTTCTGAAATCAGCATCTCTACATGTATGACAGCCATTCCATTCCAGTGTCTGTTGAATTCCAACACAAGCACACCTCATTCTACTTAATGAGGTACTGATTAGGTGATCGCCTGTACCCAAATCTTATTTAAGGAGGAAAAGTATAAAAAACACTGCTGTGGTCATCACTTACCTCTTGCAATAGGACCAGCTGGGTGGCAAAAACTAGTGCTAGTAGTACCTCCAAAAGTAATTGGAAACAAAAAATAACTATTGACAATGTCAAAAGAGTTGAAAGGAAAAGAAGGGTTCAATTCTGGCTTTACTGGCACAGGGAAACAGTGAGCGTCAAGTTGCTTCCATCCTTAACATTTCTAAGACAGCCGTTCATAAGAACAAGGTCGAGCAGCAACAACAAAGGGACAACAAAGCTGACCTGCAGAGGGTGAAAACAACTCTCCACTGGCCGGGATGACCGTCAACTCATTCGAATGTCACTCAGCAAACGAAAGATGACATCAAGTGACCTACAAAAAGAATGGCAAATGGCAGCTGGGATAAAGTGCATGGCAAAAATGGTTTGAAACAGGCTCCTAGAGGCAGGGCTCAAGTCAGTAAAGCTAGAAAAAAGCCCTTCATCAATGAAAAGCAGAAGAAGAGCCAGGGTGAGGTTTGCAAAATACCTCATCCTTCCGGGGGCCGGCCTGCTGCTGACCCCGTGCTCACCGTTTGTTTGTTTGTCTGCGCGAGTTTTTAAGCTTTTTTTTAATGATTATTTTGAGCAGTTCTATTGTAAAGCGCTCCATTTAGTTGTTTGATACTCTGTTGTACCTCGCACTTTAAAGCCGCAATGAAACTCGCTCTGCTATGGACATTATTCTGCCTGACGGCATTTGCGCTGGGAAGCAGCCTAACAAGCGGGCATGCCCTCCTCACATACAACCGGGAGCACCTGCTGTCGTTACGCCAAACCGGTGGGGCTCCGCCAGTCCCTCTGCCAGCAAGCTGTGAAGAAATTCGGCGGCCAGTCGGATGGAGGGAGAGGAAGGAGAAAGGAGAGGAAAAAGCGTGGATCAAGAGGAGGCGTTAGGCATCGGCTCTGGAGACGCCGGGGAAGAACTCCTCTTCCTGTCATAACTCTGTCTAATGTACGCTCGGTAAGCAATAAACTTGATGAACTGATGCTACGAGCCAAGCACGACTGTGAATTCAGACAGAGTAACCTCGTATGCCTGACGGAGACGTGGCTTAAAGACCACCATGTAACTCCAACTCTGCCAGGCTACACCACGTTAAGAGCAGACAGGAATGAGTGTAGCGCACGTAAATCCATCGGCGGGGGGCTATGTATGTTTATTGATGAAAGTTGGGCTACACAGTACAGCATACGGGAGCAAGTGTGTACACCGGACTATGAAATATTAACTGTTTCATTCCGACCCTTCTGTCTTCCCCGGGAGTTTGGGCAGATCACTGTGATCCTCACTTATGTGCCCGGACCAAACAATGCAGCAGCGGGAGAGAGGATAGCCGAAAGCTACAACACGGCACTCGCTCGCTCTGCTGACCAGCCCGTTCTCATCCTCGGGGATTTCAATTCCTGTAACCTGTCCGACCACTTGCCTAACCTTCATCAATATGTCGACTGCCCGACACGCCTAACCCGGATCCTCGACCGCTGCTATGGTAACATCTCCAAAGCCTACAAAGCAGTATGCGCACCACCCCTGGGAAAATCTGACCACAATGTGATCCATCTCCTGCCCAAATACACAGCTGTGGTCAAAAGAATGAAACCCATCACCAAACAGATCCAGGTGTGGACGGGGGAAAGGAAGAAACAAGTCAGTGACGGGCTTGAGGACACTGATTGGGACATTTTCTTCGAGAGCTGTAAAGACAGCCATGAACTTACAGATGTTATCACATCTTATATTAAATTTTGTGAGGATGTTGTGTGTGAAACAAAAACAGTAAGAATCTATCCAAATAATAAGCCCTGGGTCTCCAAACAACTTAAAATATGTCTAAATGATAAGAAAGCAGCCTTTGTCTCTGGTAACACTGAACTGATGCAGGAAAAAAGTAGACAACTGAGAGGGAAGATACTCAAAGCAAAAATTGAATATAAAAATAAAATAGAGAGTAAATTCTATACTGGCAACGTGAAACAAGCCTGGGAGGGATTAAGTACTTTAATGGGGAAAGATGGCAAAAGAAGGGATAAAATCCCTGTTAATGACAGCCAACTTTTTGCAAATAACCTGAACCAGTACTTTTCCAGATTTGATATTAATGACATGATGGAATGTGATGAGATCTGCAAAAACTTCCCTTCATGGTCATCAATTGACATATCAGAAGAGGCTGTCAGCAGGAGTCTCTCTAAATTGAAGCCAACAAAGGCCACAGGCCCAGACGGTTTAAAAGCCCGTCTACTCAAAGATTGCGCCCCCCAACTAAAAGGAGTACTCAGTCGGCTGTTTAAAACCCTTATAGTGACGGGTGTACCAACATCCTGGAAATCCTCAATAATAACGCCTATACCAAAAAAGCCAGGTGCATGTAAACTTGAAGATTTTCGGCCAATTGTAATAACATCCAATCTCTGTAAAACCATGGAAAGAGTCCTAGCTGACACCCTGACCACCACCTTAGCTAATAGATTAGATCCGTTGCAATTTGACTATAAAAGTAACAGAGGCACGGATGATGCTGTGCTGACACTGACAGATTCTATATCTAAGCAGCTGTCACGGCCTAAAGGGTATGCAAGGGTCTTATTCATAGACTTCAGTGCAGCCTTTAATTCTGTGAGGCTATCTATTCTACTGAAAAGGCTGGTCGAACTTGACATTTCAGGAACTCTAATCCTATGGATAAGGGACTTTCTCTCATGCCGCCCTCAGAGGGTGCAAGTAAATGGCACCCAGTCTGACTTCCTCACCCTAAGTACTGGATGCCCACAAGGCAGTGTTTTTTCTCTTGTGCTTTTTTCTCTCTTCACAAATGAATTTTGTATTAATGAACATAACATGAAATTGATTAAATATGCTGATGACATGGCCTTAGTTGGCCTTCAACAGACTGTAGACCCCCCTGATGACACCTGTTTTTTAACTTATGTGAAGAACCTCGAAGAATGGTGCTCACAGAGCAAACTAGAAATCAATGTGACAAAGACAAAAGAAGTGATATTCTGCCTAAACCAAGAGCTCTCCACAGTGCCACTTTCACTTGATGGCCAAATTGTGGAAACTGTCGAAACCTTTAAATACCTGGGTACAGTGCTCGATGGCCAACTGAAATTCACAGGAAACACTGATTATGTGTTCAAAAAATGCTCACAGAGACTCAACTTGCTAAGGAGGCTGAGCAGCCTGGGGGTCAGCCAAAAGATTTTAGAACTGGTATATACTACACATGTAGAAAGCGTGCTCACCTTTCATCTCTTTGTTTGGTTCGGTTACTTAAGTTGTAAATGTAAAACCAAACTGAACAAAATTGTGTCGAGGGCAAGTAAAATAGTGGGACGACAGTAAAAGTCACTAACAGAAATTTACACAGAAAGGACAAAGAGGAAGGCCAGAAAAATCTCAGCAGACAGCTCCCACCAACCAGTTTGAGCTCCTCAAGTCCGGGAGACGCTATAGAGTCCCACTAGCCAAGGGAGCATTTAGAAAATCATTTATCCCAAATGCTGTCCACCTTCTCAATGTATCCTAAATGGCACTAGCAATGAACTGCTCTCAATTTCAATTTCTTTTCTTTTTTTAATTGTTTCCTTATCTACTGTGTTTTTAATGAAATGTGTATCTCTTTCACGGTGAGCCGAAGACAATTTTCCACGATGGTGGACAATAAAGTTTTATTGTATTGTATTGTATTGTATTGTATTAAGATTGGACCATAGAGGACTAGAGTAAGGTCATCTTCTCTGATGAGTCCAATTTTCAGCTTTGCCCAACACCTGGTCGTCTAATGGTTAGACGGAGACCTGGAGAGGGGCGGAAATCGGGCAGATTCATAAATTCAAATAAATACTTGAAATCGTTTAAATTGTGGGCCCTGAATCCTATAATCTATGAAAGTTTAACTTTTTGAATGGAATTATGGAAATAAATAAACTTTTCCATGATATTCTAATTTTTTGGAAAGGGTCTATATACACTGCTCAAAAAAATAAAGGGAACACTAAAACAACACATCTTCGATCTCAATTAATGAAATATTGCAGTTGAAAATCATTATTCAATATATTGTAGAGTGCGTTGAGAACAAAATAACATAAAAATGATCAATGTAAATCAAAATTATCATCCCATGGAGGTCTGGATTCAGAACCATACTCAAAATTAAAGTGGAAAATCACATTGCAGGCTGCTCCAACGTCAACGAAAATTCCTCCAGACAAGACAAAATGAGCCTTAATAGTGTGTGTGTGGCCTCCACGTGCCTGTATGACCTCCCTACAACGCCTGGGCATGCTTCTGATGAGGTGGCGGATGTTCTCCTGAGGGATCGCCTCCCAGACTTGGATTAAAGCATCAGCCAACTCCTGGACAGTCTGTGGTGCAACGTGGCATTGGTGGATGGAACGAAACAAGATGTCCCAGATGTGCTCAATTGGATTCAGGTCTGGGGAACAGGCAGGCCAGTCCATAGCATCAATACCTTCATCATGGAGGAACTGGTGACACACTTCAGCCAAATGAGGCCTGGCATTGTCATGCATTAGAAGGAACCCAGGGCCCACTGCACCAGCATATGGTCTCACAATGGGTCTGAGGATCTCATCCTGGTACCTAATGGCAGTCAGGGTACCTCTGGCTAGCACATGGAGGGCTGTGCGGCCATCCAAAGAAATGCCTCCCCACACCATTACTGACCCACCACCAAACCGGTCATGCTCGAGGATGTTGCAGGCAGCATAACGTTCTCCATGGCGTCTCCAGACTCTGTCACATGTGCTCAGTGTGAACCTGCTCTCATCTGTGAAGAGCACAGGGCGCCATTGGCGTATTTGCCAATATTGGTGTTCTCTGGCAAATGCCAATCTATGGAGTTATAATTGTTGCAAAACTATTTGCAAATGCGTATCTCAATCTGTGTGTGCGTGTTCAGATCTGTGTGTGTGTATTCAGATCTGTGTGTGCGTGTTCAGATCTGTGTGTGTGTAAAAAAAATCCGTATGTCTGTATTCTGTAAATGCGTACATAGATCTGTAAATGTCTGCTATCAGTTACAACTCAGGCAGGAGCTCTCGATTGGCTGTCTTTTTACACGTGACTTTTGCTACACTTCTGCCGCGGCAGATCTGCAAATGCGTGCCGCGATCCGCAAGTGTAGAAAAGATTCGTCTGTATCTTTTCCTTTGCCCTGAGCTCAGGCTCACAGGCTCACACTGCCTGGCTGCCAACCGCGGGCGCAACGAGCGGTTGCGATGTTGAGAGGCAGACCACAATGGATTCTCGATTGTTTGCTGTCAGTTAGGTTCATGTTTTAGCAGAATGTGAACAAAATATGAACTTTTACTTACAGTAAGTTGTTAGGGTAACGATCATCTGTTACCCCAACAGTGACACGCTCAGTGTGTAGGCTGTACTGCTACTGCAGCCAGGCAGCGTGAGCCTGTGAGCCTGAGCTCAGGGCAAAGGAAAAGTTACAGATGAATCTTTTCTACACTTGCGAATCGCGGCACGCATTTGCAGATCTGCCGCGGCAGAAGTGTAGCAAAAGTCACGTGTAAAAAGACAGCCAATCGAGAGCTCCTGCCTGAGTTGTAACTGATGACAGACATTTACAGATCTATGTACGCATTTACAGAATACAAAATACAGACATACGGATTTTTTTACACACACACGTATCTGAACACGCACACACAGATCTGAATACACACACACAGATCTGAACATACACACACACACAGATCTGAACACGCACACACAGATCTGAATACGTACAAACAGATCTGAACACGCACACACAGATCTGAATACGCACACACAGATCTGACTACACACACACAAATGATAAAGCACGCACACACAGATCTGACTACACACACACAGATTGAGATACACATTTGCAAATAGTTTTGCAACAATTATAACTCCATACTTATCACCCTGCACGGTGTCTGGCTGTAAGAACAGGCCTCACTTCTGGACGTCGGGCCCTCATACTACCCTCGTTGAGTCTGTTTCTGACAGTTTGAGCAGAAACATACACATTAGTGACCTGCTGGAGGTCGTTTTGCAGGACTCTGGCAGTGCTCCTCCTGTTCCTTCTTGCACAGAGGAGGAGGTAGCGGTCCTGCTGCTGGCTTGTTGCCCTTCTACGGCCCCCTCCACGTCTCCTGGTGTACTGGCCTGTCTCCTGGTATCTCCTCCATGCTCTGGACACTGTGCTGACAGACACAGCAAACCTTCTTGCCACGGCTCGCATTGATGTGCCATCTTGGATGAGCTGCACAACCTGAGCAACTTCTGTTGGTTGTAGACACTGCCTCATGCTACTGTACCTCTAGGGAACAGTAGAGAACACTAACAAAATTCAAAAGTGACCAAAACATCAGCCAGAAACGACGGGAACAGAGTAATGGTTTGTGGTCACACCTGCAGAACCACTCCTTTATAGGGGTAGTCTTGCTAATTGCCTCTCATTTCCACCTGTTGTCTGTTTCATTTGCACAACAACAGGTGAAATTGATTCACAATTAGTGTTGCTTCCTAACTGGACAGGTTGATTTCACACGAGTGTGATATACTTGGAGGTACATTGTGTTGTTTAAGTGTTCTCTTTACTTTTTTTGAGCTGTGTGTGTGTGTGTGTGTGTGCGCGCGTGCGTGCGTGCGTGTAGCACTGAGGTAGAGTTTGAGTCCAAAGTATGTCATTTTGCAACTTTAGTAAGGGCAGTTTTGGTGGAATGACAGGCTCTGAAAGCTGATTGAAAAGGTTTAAGAAGATTATTATTAAGTAGGTAGCCTGAAATAGAGTTCTCAACGGGCCTGAAAATAACAACCTGACCCGACGGCCCGCCGCCGCCGATAACCCCCCTTTTTTACCCTCATACACGTATTATCATGACCAGCAGACAGGCGGGCCGACCCAACCCGTTGAGAACTCTAGCGCGAACTCTGCTGCAAAACTAGTTCATTTCACCAATATTTTGTTATGATACGCTAGTGCTATTCACCTCTGAGTCCGGGCTTGTCTGTTGTCAACATACAGGGTCTGTAGGTTGACCTACTACCTCTGACCTGGAAGATGTCATCTTTGAGCTGCATGCGCACCCGCGACAGCCGGCTTGTTTACCTGTAGCTGCTACTGCTAGTTTGACCCCGGATGTTGAAATGAAAAATCAACTGTTCCAAGATACCGTTCATCTGATGCAGGCCTGAATGCAGCTCGGGTATGTTGTAGCCTCAAAACAAATGGCTGCTTTGTAGCTGCACACACATGCGCTGAAGCAGGAGGAGAGGTGAAGAGATGATCCACACAGAGGAAAAGAAGTCACACGTTGCTGTCAATCTTGCTGTGGCACGGCTCCGTTGTCCGCAGCTCCACACCTGCTTTCACACAGGCTCTGCCGTACGGGTCGCTAGCCGCTAGCTTGTTAGCAAAGTCCGTGTAAACTATTAGCCACTTGGTCAGCCGTTAGCTTCACTTCTTTCACTTATCTCAGGTTGAGCAGTCCTCTCAAGCAGACAGTAATGTCACCACAAAGTCTTCCAAAGAGTCCTGGTTGAACACTTCCACGACCCTGGTGACAAACATTCACTCAACAGTCTCTTTTCCTTCACTGTTTACACCACGCTTCCATCCATCTTCTCCCTCGGTTCCTCTCAGTAGCTCGTTCTCACTTTCAGTTTTGTTTTTACCACAAGTCATAGGCTCACTCTCACACCTTTGAAAATAAAATAACTTCACCACCATTTGCGTGTCTATTTCTTCCTGTACTTTCAGGCATAGTTAAACATAGTTACAGACATTTATAAACAACAAATTATTAACATATTAAATGCATAGTTCAATACACCAATAACATTACCCAATATTCACTTTTTTTACTGATTGACTTAATTTTTTAATCTTAAATGGCATTTATTAACCATGAACTTGGACTTTTTTTCTCTTAACTGCCATTTATTATGCAATTAACTTATTTTCTTAAACATATGCCCTTTTAATCTTCATAAATTTCCACCAGGCTACACTCTCCCCCTTTTTAAATGTCTGGGTGTCTCTCCGTTTGGCAGGATGAGTGACATAATACTCGGTACTCAATATTACTCAGAGGACGAGTCAGAAAGTTCCTGAAACTCCTGAGTCTCTGGTCTTGCTTCTCTTTGCCTTTGCCTATGAGTGACTGCTCTGGTCTTGGGCCTAGCAGGTCGATCTTCAACCTGATTAGTGGGTGGTATTCTCACAAGCTGCCCTATAGGAAGAAGGTGGTCCCTGTGGATGGTCTTTGTCCCTGGCGTTCCATCCTCCCTTTTGATCTTGAACACAGGTAGGTTTGGCATTTTTCCCATGACAACATAGGAGGCAGGATTTCACTTACTCTCCATCTTGTGCTTGCCTCTTAGGCCCAAGTTCCGGAGCAGAACTCTGTCGCCAATCTCTATGGACTTAAAGGTAACTTTGTGGTCATACAACCTCCGGTTTCTCTGATGTCTTTTGTTTGCAGCCTCTGAGGCTAGCTGGTAGGCCTGCTTCAAGTCTTCTTTCAGTTTTGTGACATATTGTGTATGGCATGCATCTTCAATGCCATCTGGGGACGTCCCAAAGCATACATCCGCAGGAAGCCTCGCTTCTCGGCCAAACATTAGGTGGTATAGGGAACCTATACCCCGTGGCGTCACACTTTGTACTATTGTACGCACGGACCAAGTAAGGCGCATGTTGGCACATGTTGGCTCCATGCTTCTTCTCCCTGCCTAGCGTACCCAGCATAGAGAGTAACGTCCGATTGAATCTTACCGGCTGAGGGTCTCCCTGCGGATGATAAGGTGTTGTCCGCGACTTGCGTATTCCCATCAAAGTCAACAGTTCCCTGATCAACCTGCTCTCGAAATCCCTTCCTTGATCCGAATGGATCCTCGAGGGCAGTCCATAGTGTGCAAAGTATTTCTCCATCAGGACCCTTGCCACAACTGGTGCCTTCTGACTTTTTGTTGGAAAAGCCTGTGCGTATCTCGTAAAATGGTCTGTGACCACCAACACATTGCTTATGCCTTTGGAGTCAGGCTCCATGGAAAGGAAATCCATGCACACTAAATCCATAGGCCCATGGCTAATAATCTGGTGCAATGGAGCAGCTCTCTGTACCGGTGTCTTGTGAGTGATGCACTCTACACAATTCCTGATGTACTCTCCCACATCCAACAACATCCTAGGCCAAAAGAACCTACTGCGGAGCAGGTCAACCGTTCTCTCCTGCTCAAGGTTCCCAAGGTCGTCATGCATGGCCCTCAAGACAATCACCCGGAATTCCTTGGGGAGCACCAACTGACCGACCACTTCCCCGGAGGGTCTTTTACTGTAACGGTACAGTAGTCCATCTTTCATGGACAGCTTCCCGGACTCTCTTTTCAACCTCGACAACTCTGGACTCATGTTTGCCTCCTCTGGCCAGCATCCATCCTTAAGAGCCTTGATGGCTAATCCAATGGCCTCATCTTTTTCTTGAACATTCTTCAGACTTGGCTTACTCACGAGTTCCAGTGACTTTAACTCTGAGGCGCAGACCTTCTGGCAGATTGTCTTGACCCCAGACTGCGGGATAGTCAGCCAACCCTCACCATCTGCACCTGGCATGTTTCTTGACAACAGGTCGGCATCAATGTTCTGTCTCCCAGGATGATACTGAACATCTCATATGTTGATATAGCAGCTAGCCAGCGATGCCCTACTGCATTAAGCTTGGCTGTACTCAGTGCGTACGTCAGTGGATTGTTATCAGTACGTACTGTAAATCTTGCCCCATATAAGTAGTCGTGGAACTTGTCGACTACAGCCCACTTGTGACAAGAATTCCAACTGATGTATGGGGTAATTTTTCTCAGCGGAAGTCAGCTTTCAGCTTGCAAAAGCAACCGGTCTCAGGCCTTCAGGGTACTCTTGGTACAATACAGCCCCAAGACCCTTTAATCAACATGCAGAATGTATGGCTTTTGTGGATTAGTAAACGCCAGAACAGGTGCGTGGGTCAGACAGCAGATGATCTTGTGAAACGCATCTGTACAGGACTTGTCCCATCTATCTCCAAAGGGTTCTGATTCCTTCAAGTATACTTGTATGAATCTACGGGAATAACTGCAAAATCCAAGAAAAGACTGCAACGTCTTCAGGTTTGTTGGCTTAGGCCAGGTGGTAAAGGCCTCAATCTTGTCTGGATCGGGTGCGACACCTTCCGCAGACACAATATGCCCTAGGTACTTGACCTTCGGCAAACAGATCTGACACTAGCCCAACTTCCCCAAGACGATCCAAGACCTTGAGTAGTCTCTCTTCATGTTCCTCAAGCGTCTTTCCGAACACAATTAAATCGTCAAGGTACACCAGCACTTGCAAGAGGTTCATGTCTCCTACTGCCCTGTCCATCAACCTCTGAAAGGTTGCTGGAGCCCCTGTAATGCCTTGTGGCATGCGCTCAAACTGGAAAAACCCTAACGGCCAATACATGCTGTTTTTTCTTTGTCCTCTTCGGACATAGCTATCTGGTAATAGCCTGAACGCAAATCCAAAACAGAGAACCACTGACTCCCTGTGAGAGCATTTAGTGCATCCTCAATGCATGGGGTGGTATATTGGTCAGGTATGGTTCGGCTATTCAACAACCTGTAATCTATGCACATCCTAATAGCTCCAGTCTTCTTTCGGACTACAACTATTGGGGAAGCACAGGGGCTTCGTGACTCAGTTATGATCCCTGCTTGCAGCAACTCTTGTAAATGCTTCCGAACATCTTCGATGTCTGCAGGGGCCAGCCGGCGTGATCGTTGACAGAAAGGCTGGGAATCAGAGAGCCGGATTTTGTGCTCTACCCCTTTGGCCAATCCCATGTCCCACTCACACATAGAGAACACATGAGACTTCTGAGCCAGTTTCCTTCGTAGTCTGTTTTTCCATTATTCAGAGATGGGAGAGTCTCCAAAGTTTATCACACTTTCATCAAACTCCGGGGAAACAGTCTCTTTGGGGGGAATAGTAGCAACAGAATCGATGTGGTGCATATCTCCAATCACTGTTGCGGGAGGTATGGAAGTCTCTCTCAAAGATTCATTCTTGACTAATACTCTCAATTTGTTGACATAGCCCCACTGGGCACAACCATGGGATGGAGAAACACGTCAGCAGGTAAGGCAGCTGCTGGTGCCGAATCTACCATCAGAATTTCTTGTCCAACTGTTTTTTTCAACTCAACCTTGCACACCACATGAGTTCCACCATCTGATGGTAAGATCAAAGGGCCTGGACCCATCCATCTGACCCAGCCAGCCTCATCATCACGGGTGGGGACAGCAGTCCCATCGAGGGCAGGCTGACCCTCCTGGACACCAACTCTAAACCCAAGTGTTTTCGTGACATCAACACCATTTTCCTTGCATTGGTTCACCAAGCGTCTGACATGGCTAGCGTTGGTGCCCACCACAACAGATGTCTCATCGCCTATTTTAGGATTAGGACAAATGAGTGCAAGGACAGTAACAGTCTGACTGGTCCCTAACACCTCGGCTGGATACTCCAAGTCAGCCACCACATAACCATGGTAAGGATAAACCCCACAGGGAAAGACTGGACACCGGCTGAATAGGGATATCAGGTAGGTGTTTTTGGTACCAGGGCTCACATATGATCGTCACCTGCGAGCCACTATCTAACAAAGCAGTGCAGGGTTGTCCATTAACCTTCAACTTCTGCTGTAGGTGCTTTAATTGCTTTTTTTCAAAGCTGCTATCTCACTATCAGAACTGCACTCACTGGGTGCAACGTTAAGGGGAGTTTTCTCATTGCTAGCTGGCCCATCTTGAGCTGGTTTGGACACAACAGCAGCAACGAGTGTCTTGAGTTCTTTGATCTCAGACTTCAAGTTCTGTATTTCAATTTGCTTTGCATCAACATTTTGCTTATATGAACTGTGCACGACAGGTGTAATCTGCTTTCTTAAGGCCTCGTATTCCTCTTCTGTGTGTATCTCTTAACAGCTGGAGAAAGGTTGGCGGCTTTTCCTTCCTCTCTCTGACGAAGATTGACCAGCATCAGATCAGAGGCTATAGCCCCACGCAACAACTGTTCAAGCCTTGCTCTATCTGCATTACCAAAGGGAAGACCACCTCTCTGCACAACCCTGCCCAACGACTGTTCTAAGGAAGTCAGACAGCTTCTCACCTGGTTGTTGCTGCAGTAAACGGAAAGCAAAATATAACTCTTCACCTGACTCTGCTGTCCCAAATGCATGCTCAAGCGCCTCTAAACAGTCTTCAGGGCTCACGTCAGGATCACTGGCTCGTGCGGCTTTTAAAATGTCAAGAGCAGGTCCTCTAACACTTTCCATCAATCTCCGCCTTTTCTCTTTTGGCGAGCAGTCGCACTCTTCCACCATGAGCCGTGCTTGACCCAGCCAGTGGTCAAACTGCTCTTCTCCAGCTGGCGTGGGAGATAACTAGAGTTGTCACAATACCAAAATGAGTAACCACGATACTATACCAGACAAAGTATCATGGTTCCGGGTATTATCGCGATACTGCAGCCTTTTGTGTATGGGGGGGGGGGTGAATTGGAATGAAGGTGCCATCCACCACACCGATCACCCGGGGGGTCCCAGCCACTGCGTGGAACCCTTGGTGGACCTGGCAGACCTCGTCCCGTGTGGTGGTGCCGTTATGTGGGTCCGGGCATGGCGCAGGAGAATCGGTGTCACAGCTGCCACACTCCGTGACACCGATGCCTTGCTGAGGCCGGTGCCGTCCCCCACCACCTCCAGGAAGCTCCCAACTGCGTAAAAACGCAGCGCAGCCGGGAGCTGCACCTCCGGGCTGAGGCCAAAATTGCAGCGGGTTGCTCTCTGGATGTGTGGAGACACCGAGTGATCAGCCGTTGGATCTCCGCACGGGGCAGCCGGTACTTTGCCTGGACAGCCCGGTCAGACAGCACGTCCAGTGGGGAGAAGTGCTGACGCGCGTATGCATTTATGTAAACCGTCTGGCTTCGCACACGGCGACGCTGTTGGTTCGCAGCAAGAATGTGCTGTAATGCAGCCATGGTTTCTCACACGCGCGGACTTTGGCAACGCATTTATATAGAGTAGCAGGTGAAGCCTCTCTGGATGAGGTTCAGCTGAGTTCAATTAAATCTGTTCCCTTGATATCTGTGAAATGCCACAGGGTTGTTGTTTTTTTATGTGTAGTACTATAAACTCATATATGCAAATGTGTGTGGAAAACTTAAACGTGTAATTCAATAAAAAGTTGTTTTTTTTATCTACTATTAGCCTATGTTTCTTGCGCCAGTGGTCCGCAGCTATGAGCGCATTTCAACATTGAGCATTGTTTTATTATTTCGAAAAGTGGAGGATATAAATTTCCCTGACGCGGCTTGATCACTGAGCATTTGGTCGCTAAGAAGGCTGTTAAGAGTGGGTCAGCTCGATCTTACATTTCCTTCTTAGTGAAAGATCTTCTTAAGCTAAGAGCGACTCTGGGAAACACATCCTTCTTTCACAGCGTTCTTAAGAGCGCTCCTAAGAAGATCTTAGCACTTAAGAGCTTCTTAACGAATCTGGGAAACGCGGCCAATGTTGTTTGGTGCATGATAAACATAACACTGGTGAAGTAGGAATTAGACTGAAACAAATATTTTTATGAATAACATTTATTAAAAAGTTAAAATTGAAAAAAACAAACAGATCCACTGGCCTTTTCTCTGCGTGTTTGTGTGTCTAGTCATACTTTGACATCCTTTAACTCTTCATTCCTCAGCCTGTACACGGAGCATGTAGCCTAATATTAGCCAATGAGAAAATAAACAGGGCATACTAACCTGGTATTCGACATATAAATCTGGGTGACGACACTGCAGGTGTTTTATGTAGAAATGATTATGGGTGCAACTTACGGTTCTCACCGGAAGTAGCAGTGAGCCATTGTTTGCTAGCGGTTTTCATTTCCCGTAACGGTTTATTTGAAAGTTGTCTCTTACTGTTTTCTTTTCTAAACGATGATCAGCTCTGGTTACATTTAAAAATGTCCTTGCGCAGCTCGGGAACATGTTGCACTGTTCGCGGTTGTACTAATAACCACACAAACTTAAATCTGTGGCTACAAGAGCAATGTTTTGAACATGCACCCTGGACTAAGAGAGATTGTTGTTGTGAGAATCGGTACAGTTTCCACCGCAGACTCGCCGCTCGGGCCCGGTGCTTCTGCCGTGGTGAGTGTGTTTTTGAAGCGAATTTCTATCGAAGCGGAGCTGTCTTCATGGAATTCGTTCTTGCCGGCAGAAACACACGAACAGCCAATCAGCTAACAGACGGATGGACCCAGTGTGCGGAAACAGCCTAACATATCCCCGGACGTCACCAGTAACAGGCAAGCAGGCAATCATTCAGCAGCTGTGTAGTTCGGTTGCAATAGTTGCCATGTGGGTTTGTTTACAAGGGAGTAGCATTCAGTGAGAAGCCGGGAGGAGAGTAGAGGCGGCCGCTATGTAGCGGAAACTGGCACCGATTGTATAGTAATCCACGGTAGTACCGTCGTGTAGAATTTCTAGTATAGTAGGAACCGTTACAATTTGGCACCGAGGGGTAGCGTGGGTACCGTGGGTATCGTGCAACTCTAGAGATAACCCAGAGAAAATTTGTAGGCGGCGATAGCTTCCAGGTTCACTTGATGACTTGGATGTCTTGTCAAGCAAATCACTCACTGCCCGAAGTATAGCCAATGTTGACTTGGCTGCAGTCTCTTCGGCAGGGAACAATGTGCGGAAGTCTTCCACATGCTGACCGTCTGTTTGTGATGGCCCAGACACTTGCGCACTGTCTTGAGTATCTTTATCTGCTACGATGACAGACCACGGCCCTCCACCCTCAATAGGAAACACTTCAGAGGGAACCATGTCACCTTTAACAGCTTCCCTACATTCACACAAAACATAGTACTTTGCGCCGTAGGTTGAAGGTTCGACCTCTGACACGCACATGTCCCAAACTCTTCACTGTTTGCATTGTCTCTTCAATTGCATCAGTGTTTACCTCTTCTTGAATGATAACCATAACTGCATGAGCCTCATCTAATGCCTCGCCACGGCACCATCCCTTTAAAGCTGCAGTGTGTAAGTTATTTCTGGCGTTATTTGGTCAAACATCAATAATAACCTTTCAGCATTTTGTAGTTCATAGTGTTATGACAGAACACTGCACATCTGTGTCTCCTCTTGGCTCTGTATTCAAAGCATGCGGCTTTGTCCAAGATGGCAGCACGTCTCTCTGTCTGTTTGTTTGTGCGTGACTGAATGATTGATATCTGTTTGTTTTTGGGATAATACCACAGATCGCTGTGTGAACTTCTTTACAAATATACTACTAATCCAACTGTAGTATTTGTTGTACTGTTCAAGTTGCTATTGATGCAAATCGGTCTAGTTCAAGTCGAGACTCATTGACAGGCAAAGTTTGACCTGGTTAACACGGACTGTGCTAGTCCTAGCAGTGCATCCTGAAAATTTTTAAATCCCAATCTGAAGAAGTTAACTCGTCCACCTTGCTTGTACGGGAACTTATTGGAATCGTGGCGTACCTTTTCCCCCGATTCTGGAGCTTTTGGATCATGCTGGCTGGTCGGTCTTCGGAGCCTGTCCATCTACCAGAGCCGGAGTGCAGACGTGTCGCTGATTAATGATGGGCCTGATCTCTTCATGATTAAGGAAAGTGCTTTCTTCCTGGTTCCTGCTGCTGGTTTTAAGATGTATTCTGATGTTCTTAGAAGCAACGGGTCTTGATTTTAACTCTTTTATCCACAGCATTGCTTCACTCACCAGGTCTTCCTGTTTACGAGTGACGACACGCATCGTCATTGCTCCGCGCGGAAAAACAGGAAAGAAAACCCATACTGGATTATTCTGTCATTGGCCTGGACTTTCGTCACTATACCTCCTTCTTGGGCTGCTTTACCTCATTTCACTGTTCTGTTCTACCCCGGTCGGTAGCAGCAATGGAGATGCAGAGGAAAAAGTGGTCTCTCTTTTCCGCTCTGTGTTTAACTCTATCAGTATACTTCACTGGGGGCAGCTGCCACTGGAATAGCGACTCCGGTCCAGTGCCTACAACTATGGAGCATGCATCATATAAGGGAACGTGTGCATCTGGCTGTGCACTAAATGTCACATCATTCCCTTTGCCTTTTGTTTTTTGCCACTGTGGACTTGGTCTGTCTGTCCAGTGTCATGACTCTATATGAAAACTTCACATCTGCTTCTTATGTTGTCCATGACTCAAATAAGGATCGGAGAAGTTGCAACGCATCATACAGGAAATCTTTTATGCAAAAATGTCTAATTATTTAATTATTGTTAATGTCTGGGAATGTGCAGCCAAACCCAGGCCCAGACATCCCTACAGGCTTTGACACACCGGCAGATTTTAAAGAAAGATCTGGTCTCGGTTTCTTACATTTGAATGTACGCAGTCTTGTTTCTAAAATGGACATGATGAATATCTGGGCACACTCTACAGATGCTGATGTTATTGTCTTATCTGAAACATGGCTAAGCAAATCTATTTCAGATAAAGATATCATGATTAGGGGGTATAATGTATTTAGGACTGACCGCCCTAAAAGAGGTGGGGGTGTAGCAATCTTCATTAAAAATAAGTTTCAAGCTAATGTCCTGCTCTCAAAATCTGTAGCTAAACAATTTGAATTTTTAGCCTTGGAGCTTGAAGTCTTTAAATCTATTCCTATAACTGTTGTTGGTTGTTATAGGACACCTTCAGCTGATAGTCGGGCTCTGCCCTCTTTAATGCAGCTCCTTTCCGATCTGAACTCCAAGGAATTGGTAGCTCTGGGAGATTTAAATTTGAACTGGTTGCAACCAGTTTCTGATGACTTCAGGGCTTACTGTGATTCACTTAACTTATTCCAGATTGTTGATAGTCCCACACAGCCAAACGTAAAAAATCCAGAAAAATCATCTTAGATAGATGTTATTCTAACAAATGTTCCCCACAAGTATTCCACTGCTTCCATATTTGCAAACAACATCAGTGACCACTGTGTTGTTGCAACAGTTAGAAATGTCAAAATACCAAAAACCAAACCACGTATTTTAGTCAAAAGAGATTTGAAACACTTCTCAGAACAAGGATTCTTTCATGATTTATTTTACTTTGACTGGGAAAAAAATGGTTTATTTGCAGATGTTGATCACGCTTAACAGATCCTTCACTCATCAAATAAAAGCCACAAGACAGTCTGGCTGCAGACCTGCACTGTCAGGACCCTTCGTTGCAGACCTGCACTGTGAGGCCACCTCCACTGTTTGGACCGGAAGTTGATTCAGAGCTTTTCAAAATAAAAGCGAATATACTGGAAGCACGTATTTTTCGTTCCCCATGTGAATATACTTTATTTCTTGGGGCTTTATTTTATATATATAATGTAGATAAATATAATTTAAAGCGAGTATACCAGAAGTAACCTATATATTTTCTAGTTTCCCATGTGAACATACTTTATTTCTTGGGGCTTTAGAATGTAAATATGATTTATGTGTTCAATTAAAAATATTTTTAAAAAATGTATGTTTCCAGTTCAACTGGAGGGTTAGGGTTAGCAAGAAAATATTAAGATAAAAACCAAACAAAATATTATATATATATAAAAAAAGAAAATACAAAATTATATGGCCACTTCTAAGGTTATTCTACAGATAATCAATGCAAACTAGGCAAGGCAAGGCACGTTTATTTGTATAGCACAATTCAGACACAAGGCAGCTCAAAGTGCTTTACAGGCACATAAAAATTACATGAAAAGCATTTTAAAATAGGTTAAGAAATGGGAAAGTAGGCTACAATGGAAAAATTACATTAGAAACATTTAAAAATACATTAAAACAAAACATTAAAACAAGTTAAGAAATAGGAAAGTGGACCAGCTTAGAGACAAGAATAGAGAATAAAAGTCACAGTGCAGTTCAAAGCCTTAAAATTGCTTCAATGAAAGGGAGTGGCAAACAGAAAGGTCTTCAGCCTTGATTTAAAAGAGGTGAGAGTCGGAGCAGACCTGCAGTTTTCTGGGAGTTTGTTCCAGATATGTTGCGCATAATAACTGAACGCTGCTTCTCCATGTCTAGTTTTGACTCTAGGGAGTGA
Organism: Pagrus pagrus; assembly: GCF_965226575.1. Classification (NCBI taxonomy): domain Eukaryota; kingdom Metazoa; phylum Chordata; class Actinopteri; order Spariformes; family Sparidae; genus Pagrus; species Pagrus pagrus. The sequence continues at coordinate 34,400,474 of NC_140193.1, forward strand.
AAGCAGACCTGAGCTTGATAACCTCAGAGGTCTGGATGGTTCGTAACGTGGCAGCAGATCAGAAATGTATTTTGGCCTGAAACCAGCCAGTGCTTTATAAACCAACAACAGGATTTTGAAATATATTCTTTGACTGACAGGAAGCCAGTGTAAAGATCTGAGAACTGGAGTGATGTGATCTACTTTTTTGGTTCTTGTTAGGACTCGAGCAGCAGCGTTCTGAATCAGCTGCAGATGTCTGATGGATTTTTTAGAGAGTCCTGTAAAGACACCGTTACAGTAGTCCAGTCTGCTGAAGATAAATGCATGGATAAGTTTTTCCAAATCCTGCTGAGACATAAGTCCTTTTATCCTGGATATATTCTTAAGATGATAGTAGGCTGACTTTGTAATTGACTTAATGTGGTTGCTGAAGTTCAGGTCTGAGTCCATGATTGCACCAAGGTTTCTGGCTTGGTTTGCAGTTTTCAACAATACAGATTGAAGCTGAGCAGAGACTGTGAGTCCTTCTTCCTTGGCTCCAAAAACAATTATTTCAGTCTTATCTATTAACTGAAGAAAACTTTGACTGGGATTATAGTCCCCTGGTGAGATGGTTATGTAAATTTGTGTGTCATCTGCATAACTATGGTAACATATTTTGTTGTTTTCCATAATCTGAGCTAGAGGAAGCATGTAAATGTTGAATAGTAGAGGCCCCAGAATGGAGCCCTGGGGTACTCCGCTTGTCATTTTCATCCATTCAGATGTGTAATTGCCAATAGACACAAAGTAGTCTCTATCATTTAGATAGGATTTAAACCAGTTTAGTGCTGTACCAGAGTCCCACCCAGTTTTCCAGTCGGTCCAGTAGTATGATGTGGTCGACTGTGTCAAACACAGCACTGAGATCCAGTAGTACTAAGACTGAAATTTTGCCATTGTCTGTGTTTAAATGAATGTCATTGAGGACCTTGACTAGAGCAGTCTCAGTGCTATGATGTGGTTGAAATCCTGATTGGAAAACATCAAAACAGCCATTTACTATTTAGTAATTGTTCAGTAACCCTTTTTCAATGATTTTACTTAAAATTGGGAGGTTCGATATGGGCCTATAATTATTCATTACTGATGTGTCTAGATTGTTCTTCTTCAGGAGTGGTTTAATAACAGTTTTCATGGCTTGGGGAAAGACGCCTGAAAGTAGAGACATGTTGACTATCTGTAGCAGATCTGGAGTCATGCAATCTGAAACTTTTTTGAAGAACCCTGCTGGTAAAATATCAAGGCAGCATGAGGAAGATTTCAAATGTTGTATTGTTTCTTGCAGGTTTTTGTCATTGATTTGATCAAATTGTGTCATGGTGTTAGAGTTGGTGTTCGGTGGACACATGGATAACACGCCTCCTGTACCAGGCACCGTGGCACTGACCGCTTGTCTAATTTTCTGAATTTTGTCAGTGAAGAAGGATGCAAATTCATTACAGGCCCTGGTAGATAGATGTTCAGAGGCTACTGGCACAGGAGGGTTTGTTAGCCTGTTGACAGTAGCAAACAGGGCACGTGCATTATTATTGGTTTTGGTGATAATGTCTGAAAAGAACGACTGCCTTGACTTTTTCAGTTCTAAATTAAAAATGTAAAGTCTCTCTTTATGAATGTCAAAATGAACCTGGAGATTAGTTTTTCGACACCTGCGCTCTGCATTTCGGCATTCCTTTTTTTCCATTTTGACCAGCACGGCATATTTCCAAGGAGATTTTTTCTTACCAGAGACCACCTTCACTTTAGTGGGTGCAATGGCATTAATAACATTTGTAACTTTAGAACTGAAATGATCTACAAGGTCATTGATAGACCTGGAGAGGGGAGGTGTGGAGGAGAAAGCCTCAATGAATATGTCACTGGTGTTTTCAGTGATGTAGCGCTTTGAGACGACCTCAGTTTGAACATTTGTGTACACAGATATATCACTCTTAAAGAAAACACAGTAATGATCAGAGAGGGCAACATCAGATACCAGAACCTTAGAAATGTTCAGACCCTTCGAGATAACCAAGTCTAGGATGTGGCCCCTGTTGTGTGTGGGCTGCATCACATGCTGAGTGAGTCTAAAGTTATCAAGGACACAACACAGTTCTTTAGTCCATCTGTCCTCAGGTTTGTCGACATAGATGTTAAAGTCACCAACAATTAACACACAATCAAAGTCAGTGCAGATAAGAGACAGTAACTCAACAAGGTCATCAAAAACTCTGTACAGTATTTAGGTGGCCTGTAGATGTTTAGAAATATAGCCCGAGAAGATGAGTTTAACTGAAGAGCCACATATTCAAAAGAAGTAAAATTTCCATAAAACATTTGCTTGCATTTGATTAACTCATTAAACAGAATACTAACACCTCCTCCTTTTTTATGCTTTCTAGTCTCACTTATGAAAGATAAGTTTAGAGGGCTTGATTCAATGTGAACAGCTGCACTGTTATCTTGGTCTAACCAGGTTTCAGTTAAAAACATAAAATTAAGATTGTGTTTAATGATAAAATCATGTATTAAAAAAATTTTTCCTGCCAGAGACCTGATGTTTAATAAAGCTAAATTTAAAGAGTCAAAACCAGCTGTGCAATCTTTTGTGACAGTTTGTGGCTGACGAGGAATGGGAGCTGAATTTAATAGATTGGCAGATTTATTAAGGCACTTCCTGTTTCTCAGCAAATTCACCATTTTTCTATTACCTGTAAACACAGGAATTGAGGAGACTACCTGAACTCCAAGGGGCCCCAGCTTTTCTGGGGGGAAGACATTAACGAAATCAACTTCGTAGCCTGGACCCGGCACATATCAGTTAGAGTTAGTTGTATTGTCTACGTGGACACGATGTGCTCTGCTGCTATCAGACTGTGGAGACAGAGGATGATTCTGAGGAGGTGGAGGGGCGTGATGTCATTTTGGTGATTGTTGTTTCAAGCGTGGTGGTGGGAAGGGGGCTCGGCCGTGAGAGAATATGGGATTTGGACATGGTGTGAGTTTGATTCCAGCACTGACAAGCTTTTTCATCTCGTCCGTTAAATCCAGGAGGGGGGAGGAGGGGGAGAGGGTTACTGGAGATTGCGGAGAGTTGGGTGGGGTTCGGGGTGTTGGCGAAGGGAAGTTCCCTCTTGTTGAGACCAGAGGGCACTCCTCATTGGGGGGCAAAGATGGTGGTGGTGAAGACTCCTCCTCCTGGCATAGCTGTCTTCTCTGTTCGAAGCTTATCTCAGGCAGTAGTAGTTCTCCTCCCGAGTGCTGACTTATCAGTTGTTTTGGTTTGTCTCACTTGTTGTCCTTGGCAGGAAGAACTGATGTGTGGTGCACAGAGTAAAATATGTTGGAGGTTAACAACCTTACTCCTGACTTGTTGAGGCAAAATCAGCCTCAGCCTTAAAGAGGTGTCTGCGTTCCCAGAAAATGGTAAAATTGTCAATAAAGTTCACTGATTGAGTGGCACATGTAGCTTTGAGCCATCTGTTCAACATCAACAACCTGCTGAATCTCTCATCACCTCTTCGGACAGTTGGTAGAGGACCGCTGACCACTCCTTTCAGATGATAGTGCAGGCCAACCAGTCGCATCACAAATCTCAGGGCGCTGGGCTCTGCCTGTTACTCGTTTTCCCATATCCGAGGTGAAGGATTTATCTTTAGGCTTTGCGCCAAGAGTGTTCCAGCAAGGAGGAATATTCCTGGATTTGATATCCAGTCCACAGTACTCCTCTTCCATTGTAGCATTGTTGGGACTAATTAGCCGTGTGTTAGCAGGCTCTTGTCTGCTGTTCTGATTCCATGGAAGAGTAGTTTCGCTCCCACATAGTCCATTCACTTCCACATTTACTTCTATTTGGTGGACCTTGGTTTCCAGCACAGCAATTCTCTGAAGGATCTTCTGAAAGTCGTCTGCAGTAAAGGGAGGCATTTTGATGCTAGTTAGCCTTAGCTGCTAACAGGCTTGTGCTACTTCTTAGGCCTCGCTCAGAAAGTGCTGAAGAGTTGAAATGAGGCAGCAATATTCTTTATCTCCAATTAATTGTGCTCCCAGTGGTTTCTAAATATCCAGGAGTCGCTGCCTGCAATCTCTCAGTGAAGAAAAAACAGAATAATAGTGGAAAAAAGGCAAGCAGAAGCAAGAGCAAGCAGAAAAGCGTCTGCACCCAAGCAGATACAAGAAGCCTAGATGTACAGCTATTGTTAAAGCATTATTACTCAAAACATGCATTATTGTACTCCGGTGTTTTAATTTAATTGGCAAAAAGGACAGCTGTTAGTTTAGTTTGCACTACAGATTCGTTTTGAAACAATGTAAATACTGTAAATACACCTTAATGTGTGATGGCATAATGTGCTGTCAGACCACATAGATTTGCCAATGGAGGATGTGAGGGTTGATTTTAAATGAACTTAGCTTTGTGTTTTCAAAGTGAATTACTGAATACCTACTTACATGACCCAGATAACCAATAACCTCTGTTACAGGAGAAAACAGTAGACAGAAAACAAACTTTCAAATGTCTTTTTATTTTCCAATAAAATTGTCAATTGGGGCTGCGATGGAGATCAACCCCGAGATGCTGAACAAGATGTTGAACAAGCTTGGCGTGGGTGAGAGTTGGCGCTTCGTGGATGTGCTGGGGCTGGAGGGTGATCAACTCTCCGCCTCCCCGAAACCGGGAGTTAAGATTGAAATATGCATCTGTAAGAAACAGATAATGTCGTAATAAGTCAAACAAAATTATATGATATGACTCAGTTTTCTTGGTCTTTGAGCTGGAAAATTACACATTTAAGTGAGCACTATTGCGTGCACAAGACGACTTCAACAGCAAGTTATTGTACAGTGGAAACTGCTTTAATGTTATATTGATAATGGATACTGATCAACCGTTTATATGGATTAAAATGCCTGGGACAGAATAATTTCTATACAAATGCTGTTTGCAAACGACAGTGAAAGCCTTCTGATGTCATGCTAATCCCATAGATATATCTAAATAATATATCCCTAGAGTGCCTTTAGAGGCTAATCCTAAAGTTAGCCTAGTTAGCGCTAGCCACTGTTAGCCTAACTACGATAACAACGCTAAAAACTACCCAAAAGTCCAAAACTCGATTCTTTCAAATTAATATAACTTGACAGGGCTATATACTGTATATATTGTAGGACGTAACGTTCTAGTGAATAAAGACTATTTCTGTTTCCTCATAGAACGAAAAGTTGTCACTTGACTTTTACTCACCTCGTAGTCTCCACACTTCACAAATACGTGCTTCCGGTATTCTCACTTTTAAATTGAAAAGCGTCGAATCAACTTCCAGTCCCCACCATTGGAAAAAGCCTGTTTATTTCCCTTTTAAATGGTGCCACATTTGTAAGGAACATGCATTTGTGGGATGAGTATTTGTTTTCTTGTATTTGTATTCTGAGTATTATTTCACGCTATGGCAAGTATGACATTTTTTGTAGCCATGGACAAATAGGAGAGTTGCCATCGTTAAGCATAAGCTTTCAATAGTTATATTACCACTTCTCAATTTGGAAAGTTGAGCAGGTATTTTTTGAATGGGTTTATTGAAGTTATACAATTTATGGCATGATTACAGTAGATGAAAAAGGATTGCGTAAACAAATCTTATATGCAGTGGGCGATATGAGGGGGGATGCCGTCCCCCTTGTTAGCAAAATTAACAAAAAGCATCCCCCTTGTTAACCTGCCATCACTCGCACAGTGGAGTCATGCCGTGCACGGCTGCTTTGCGTTCCAACTGCCTGGTCTATTTTGACGGATGCCGCAACAAGCTGCAAAGAGCAGATCACGCCGGCAGGAAGTCAAGAGACACAGGAACGGCATAGCATCCGGTCAATTTTCAAAATAAAACACCCTGTGCAGACTCCTGATTGTATAAAAATGAAAAATGACCAGATCAACAAAATCTGAGCAAGTCAACAAAATTGGGCAGACAAAAGGCTCAGCTTCTGAAACGCTCCCACTGGGGTTCTCTCAAATGATTTTCACAGAGAACACAGACTTGTTCTTTATTCATAGACTCCCCTCCCTTTGCTGGTTATATCAGGGGTGCAAATATTTCATGTTTATTTTCAGTAATGTTCAAGTTTTTTCAGAGATTAGTTTTTTCTGACAGTTTAATATCAATAGTACCTTTGCTTATGCTTTGTTTATGTTATGTTGGTGATTGTCATTTTTGTGCTGGTTTATAGTTTAACCATTAGTGAGGTAGCTGTTACATTTCCCGACACCAGCTGTTTTATCCCCGTTGAAGCGCACTCTGCTGGACAAACTATGTCATTACATGAATTTTAAATGTGGAGAGTCCGATCAGGGCTCTGGTGGGTCTCAATAACCAGGCCGTGGAGTGCAGAAAGAGTTCTTTATTTTCTAATAAAGTTGTTGGGTCTTACAGAGACTTGTGTGTGTGGTTTCTAGGATGTACACAGAACAAAAGAGTGAAATCACACTATTGTTAACATCTTCATACAACAAAAGGTGAATAACCAATAGTAGCTTAAAGGTTTACCACATTAACACTGCTTATTACTTAACTCAAAAGAATTGCAATCCACAAGATAATAATTATTAATATCAACTGGAATCTACTTACAGGACAAATGGACGCACACATCCCTCTTAAACTGAAAAACTAGACCTGGAACACAGGAAAAAAACAGACTGAAAACTGCCAGCAACACCTTTTAGTGACCTTTTAGTCCTCTCTCCTTTTCTGCTACTGGTTAAGCAAACCAATCCAAACTGGTTCCTGTTGCTAGGCAGAACAGCAATAGCGCGCCCTCTAGTGGTCAGTAATGAGCCACTCTCTTTTCAGCTCCTGATGATAGACAGCCTTTTCAACATCTGTGATAGGCTAATATCGGCCTACCAATAAATCAGTCGGGCTCTACTATTTTGCACAATGTTCATTGTGTGTCCTTCAAGGAATTTAGATGGTAAAAAATTCCAAGGGGTCATGTAACTTAAAATTACCCTGCTTGTAGTGTATTGGGAGAAACATGAGAAAACCCTGCCTGAATAAATTCAGTCCACTGCATACAATTTAAAGGTGTATTTACTCATATCCCACTGGATAAAATGGAATTGTAGACTTAGAAATGTCAGTTATGGGTAAAGCGTCCTGCAACATTGTCCTTTGGGAGGTGTACATAGGTGTGTCAGGGCAGGGTGGTGCCCCCATTGGGCCATCCCCCCTGTTAAAAATTAACAAATCACCTACTGCTTATATGGATATACAAGTCTGTTGAAGATGGATGGACTTGCTTTGTGCTGACATGGAGTTAATAAACCACTTACCCCAATGCTTCCTTTTTATGTTTCTATTCTATGCAACATCCCTCTCGGGCACAGGAGATGGTGGCAGTGTGACTCTTGCAGAGAATGCATCCCCAGATGATGCTACTCAGTGTTCTCAGAGTGAAGAAAACCTGGATGCTCAGGTGGAAAGGTAGGAGCACACATACGTGCCTCTGTACGTTCTTTTTTAAAAATTTTTATTTATATTTATTGGGATGAGCAACATATAGAGTAAAAAAAGAGAGTACTTTCTACAGAAAGAGAAATAGTTGTTCCTCCATTATTTATTTATTTTTTGATAGTGCCCCCCACCCCACCGTCACCGATTGCCAAAAAAATATATAATAAAATAAAATACACAATAGTACTGCTATGTACATATATATCCATATATACAGTACAGACCAAAAGTTTGGACACACCTTCTCATTCAATGAGTTTCCTTTCTTTTCATTATTTATTGACATTGTAGATTCACACTTCTCAATATGTACTTAACAAAAAAGTGTAAAACAACTGAAAATACGCCTTATATTCTAGTTTCTTCAAAGTAGCCACCTTTTGCTCTGATTACTGCTTTGCAGACACTCTGCATTCTCTTGATGAGCTTCAAGAGGTAGTCACCTGAAATGGTTTTCACTTCACAGGTGTGCCCTGTCAGGTTTAATAAGTGGGATTTCTTGCCTTATAAATGGGGTTGGGACCATCAGTTGTGTTGTGCAGAAGTCAGGTGGATACACAGCTGATAGTCCTACTGAATAGACTGTTAGAATTTGTGTTATGGCAAGAAAAAAGCAGCTAAGTAAAGAAAAACAAGTGGCCATCATTACTTTAAGAAATGAAGGTCAGTCAGTCCGAAAAATTGGGAAAACTTTGAAAGTGTCCCCAAGTGCAGTCGCAAAAACCATCAAGCGCTACAAAGAAATTGGCTCACATGAGGACCGCCCCAGGAAAGGAAGACCAAGAGTCACCTCTGCTGCGGAGGATAAGTTCATCCGAGTCACCAGCCTCAGAAATCGCAGGTTAACAGCAGCTCAGATTAGAGACCAGGTCAATGCCACACAGAGTTCTAGCAGCAGACACATCTCTAGAACAACTGTTAAGAGGAGACTGTGTGAATCAGGCCTTCATGGTAGAATAGCTGCTAGGAAACCACTGCTAAGGACAGGCAACAAGCAGAAGAGACTTGTTTGGGCTAAAGAACACAAGGAATGGACATTAGAGTTATTACCAAAACTCATCAGATAGCAGAGTGGAATCCTGTAAAATAGCAGATTTTGAAGGAGAGTTAGTCTCATAATGATCACATATTCTGAGATAGATATAGACAAGATAGATATATTTACACAGTCAAATAGATAGTTTGAACCATTTCAGTCACTTAGGGTGAATAGAAAGAGAAAAGAGGAACCAACATAGTGAGGAATGCAGTACATTTATGACTCTTGATATCCTTAGGACACAAGGATGAGGATGCAGTCGGTGGTGGGACAAGGCATGTTTTCTCAGTTTACGGTGCCGAGTTGAGCCATGCCACTGCACTGGCGATGGCCCTGCCCCAGAGTAGGGCCAAGCCGCGGCTGCTCCACCTCCAAGCGGGCCACTGTGATGTCTCTTTACTGCAGCCAACCAATATCCTTGCATCCAACCCATAACAAGCACCCATCTCCCCCTCAAGTCGATACTGAACTCATGTCTTTGTAGGAAACCTGAGAGAAAGACATTTATAAAAGTCAGTGTATTCAGCTCTCAGTACTTCTTTTTAGCTTCTAACTGAATCTCTTTAGTTTCTCTCGTCCTGTTTGTACTTTGAGACATCTGCTGTGTTTTACTGTTTCATCGTGTTTATTTTCATGTTTCAGGAGTCATGGTTTGTTACTACTGTTGAAAACATGTTTCCTGTAATGCTGCTTCATAATAAAAGCTTTTAAATGACTAAATAACGATATGACGAATGTGACGAATGTGACTAATGACTAATAAAGAGCTTTTAATGTGAAGAAGTTAGAGTAAATCAAACATGTTTGTAACTGAATTAGCTGTGATTGTTTGAAAGTAATGCAGGGATTGGGACAAGCGTGTCATTGGTGTAAGACACACCTTCAAGCAGGTAGCCCAGTTGTGGTGGAAATGCAAAACCACCTGCTGTGCCAAGTCGAACCGTGTAGATGTAAAAACGGCATTTGTATATTCCTGTGTTCGGTCTGCTACACACTCCCTCTGTTTTTCCCCCTCATCCATTCAGGCTGACCAGGAAACTGGAGGAAAAACAAGAGCAAAGGAAGATAGGAGAAGAGGTGAGTAGAGAAAGCTTTTTTGGCCATTAAATACTACTTCATATTTTCAATAATCACAGTGGCCATGGGGGTAATGTCACTTCAAATCATTAGATATGAACATTTGTCCACTCCAATACTTACTTATACTACTCATTGACCAGGTACACGATTAGATTCCTCCAAAGGCTGAAAGAAAACTAATTTGTCACAGTCAATAATTCTTGTAAAACGTATTTGATGCTCACTTAACTCCTCCTAAGTGCGGGACAAAGTTGTTGGTCTGTTCTGTATTGACGAGTCCTCTGCATTGTGTGCTAAAATCTCTGATCTAAGAAAGCTACTTAATTGCCTGTCCATACTAATAAAACACAGTCTGTTAAAAGGTGCATTTAGTAAGATCTGGACATAATTAGGGCCCGAGCAGGAAACCTGCGAGGTCCCCATTGTTTTTCGAATGATTATTATTAGGGCCCTAGCACGAATCTCGTGCGAGGACCTATTGTATCTGTAAGGATTATTAGGGCCCGAGCACGAATCTCGTGCGAGGACCTATTGTATCTGCTAGGATTATTATTCTTCTTCTTTTTCTTCTACCTTCCAGTCGACTGCATATTTTGCATCCTGAACATACCCCAAAACTCATCAAAATTGAAACATATATCACATGTGCGCGCCCACATCTGAATTCAACATGATTGGTGGTGGGTGTGGTCAGGGTACTCCATAGCGCCACCTAACGTCAAGTCATGTGACCAAAACCTGCTCGGATCGTCTTGAAATTTATAGGACTCATGGGTCTCAAGGATTTAGGCAGGAATTATTTTTGTCGGAATTTTTGCCGCAACAGGAAGTCGGCTATCTTGAATGGCGTGCAGCGATTTTCATTTTTCCAACGCTGTTTTCGGGACTTGAGGATGTTCGCAGACTCACCATATTTGGCCTGTAGCTCCTTACCCATGTGTACGTTAATTCGATACCACAACTGCCCTCATACACAGCACGATAGCTCAGTAGCGCCCTCTAAAGCCCCCCTTATGGCTTTTCCCATTCATTTTTTTTCATTTCTATGCCTCGTACTTTATTTAACTAGTCCGACAGATTTAACGCCACAGACTTCACACTCACTAAGTATCATCCTGAGTCCTTGATGATGACACCCTGTCAAAAGCTTTCGCCTCCGATAGCCCTGGTGGGCGTGGCGGTGCGGTTAATTTTGATGAGCCCCCTTATGGCTTTTCCCATTCTGTACGGACCCAATATGTCTATGCCTCGTACTTTCACCAACTCGTCCTACAGATTTAACACCACAGACTTCACATTCAGTAGCATCCTCATACCTTCAACAGCCTGTGTTACACCTGATGGGCGTGGCGGTGCGGTCAATTGTGATCCTTTGCCAATACGCAGGAAGTCCTTGTAACTTCAACATACACTTGCCCATCTGCATCAAATTGCTCACACATGTAGAGGAGCTCACCCTGAATACGTCTCTGCATCAATACTGTGTCATATCTGGACACAGGAAGTCACTGAATATTCCACTGTTGTGTTTTGTGTGACACGTATCCCATTTAGGTAGGAAATTTCCAAAGGCAAAGGGTGAGTACACATCTGGGCGCGCGGCCTCCGACGGTGCCACAGCCCAACGTACGTGGGGGGGTGAGGGCCCGTTCATCACTGCTTGCAGTTTTAATTAGGGCCCGAGCACGAATCTCGTGCGAGGACCTATTGTATCTGTAAGGATTCTTTATTATTATTTTTTGTCCTTCCCCAAGATCGCATATTTGGCGGCCTGAACATACCCCAAAACTCACCAAACTTGGAACATATGTCACATGTGGTGAAAAATTTGATAATTCAGCATGATTGGGGGTGGGTGTGGCCAGGGGACTCCATAGCGCCACCTAACGTCGGGTCATGTGACCAAAAACTTTCTCGGATCGTCATGAAATTTACAGTCATGACCCAATGTCTGTGCGTCGTACTTTAACTAACTCATCCTACAGATTTAACGCCACAGACTTCATACTCACTAAATATCATCTTCAGAACTTGATGATGACACCTTGTGAAAAGCTTTTGCCTACGTTATTCCTGGTGGGTGTGGCAGTGCGGTCAATTTCGATGACCCCCTTATGGCTTTTCCCATTCTGTACTGACCCAATATGTCTATGCCTTGTACTTTAACTAACTCGTCCTACAGATTTAACACCACAGACTTCACATTCACTCAGTAGCATCCTCAGACCTTCAACAGCCTGTGTTGTGCTTGGTGGGCGTGGCGGTGCGGTCATTTTCGATCCTTCGCCATCGCGCAGGAAGTCCTTATAACTTCAACATAGAATTTCCCATCTACACCAAATTGGTCAGAATTGTAGAGAGCTTGTCCCTGAATAGGTCTTTGCATTAATACTGTGATAAGTGAACAAATGGCTCCATAGCGCCCCCTGGAATATTTCAAACTTGAAGCCCCGCCTCCTACATGCACACATATTAACGAAAGTCAGTACGCATATGTATCATGACCAGACGCACAAAAAACCCTATTGGACACATGCCCTTAGCCCAACAGGAAGTCCGCCATTTTCCTTCAAAGTTGATCCCTCGCCATAAAGCAGGAAGTCCTTATAACTTCAACATACAATTGCCCATCTGCATCAAATTGCTAACACATGTAGAGGGGCTCACCCTGAATACGTCTCTGTATCAATACTGTGTCTTTTCTATAGCGCCACCCACAGGACACAGGAAGTCACTGAAGATGTCACTGTTGTGTTTTCAGTGACACGGACCCCATTTAGGTCGGAACCTTTCCACAGACAACGGACAAACACACATCTGGACACACAGCACTCCGATGGTGCCACAGCCCAACGTATGTGGGGGGGCGAGGGCCCGTTCATCACTGCTTGCAGTTTTAATTTATTATTATTATTCCTTCGACGTGATTGCATTTTTGGAGGCCTGAACATACCTGAAAACTCAGCAAACTTGGAACATACATCATATTTGCGCGCCGCTATCTGATTTCAACATGATTGGGGGTGGGTGTCGCCAGGGGACTCCATAGTGCCAACTAACGTTGTTTTGTCCCCACGAACATTTTCTCGGATCGTCTTGAAATTTACAGGAGTCATGGGTCTCAAGGATTTAGGCTGGAATTATTTTTTTCAGAATTTTAGCTGCAACAGGAAGTCGGCCATCTTGAATGGCGTGCGGCAAATTTCGGTTTTCCGACGCATTTTTCGGCACTTTAGGATGTTTGCAGACTCACCAAATTTGGCCCGTAGCTTCTTACACATGAGTACGTTAATTTGATACCACATCTGCCACCATGCGTGGCACGACAGCTCAGCAGCGCCCCCTAACGCCCTCCTTACGGCTTTTCCCATTCATTTTTTGTCATGTTTTCGCCTCGTACTTTATGTAACTTGTCCTACAGATTTAACACCACACACTTCACACTCGCTACATATCATCTTCAGAACTTGATGATGACACCTTGTGCAAAGCTTTCGCTTCCGATATACCTGGTGGGCGTGGCAGTGCGGTGACCCCTTATGGCAGTTCCCATTCTGTAGGAACCCATTTCTAAGCCTCGTACATTGTTTAACTTGGCCTACAGATTTAACGCCACAGACTTCCCAGTCACTACGCCTTATCCTCATGCCTTGATGATGATATGTTGTGAAAAGCTTTTGCCTACGTTATTCCTGGTGGGCGTGGCAGTGCGTTCAATTGTGATGACCCCCTTATGGCTTTTCCCATTTTGTAGGTACCCATTTCTATGCCTCATACTTTATTTAACTCGTCCTACAGATTTAACACCACAGACTTCACATTCGCTCAGTAGCATCCTTAGACCTTCAACAGCCTGTGTTGTGCTTGGTGGGCGTGGCAGTGCCGTCAATTTCAATCCTTCGCCATCACGCAGGAAGTACTTATAACTTCAGCATACAATTTCCCATCTGCATCAAATTGGTCACACATGTGGAGGGGTTGTCCCTGAATAGGTCCATGCATTATTACTGTGTTAAGTGAACAAATGGCTCCATAGCGCCCCCTGGAATATTTCAAACTTGAAGCCCCGCCTTCTACATGCACATACATGAACAAAAGTTCATACGCATATGTATCATGACCAGGCGCACAAAAAACCCTCTTGGACACATACCCTCAGTCCAACAGGAAGTCCGCCATTTTCCTTCAAAGTTGATCCCTCGCCATGAAGTAGGAAGTCCTGATAACTTCAACATACAATTGCCCATCTGCATCAAATTGCTCACACGTGTAGAGGGGCTCACCCTGACTACGTCTCTGCATCAATACTGTCTCATATGTATAGCGCCACCCACTGGACACAGGAAGTCACTGAATATGTCACTGTTGTGTTTTGTGTGACACGTATCCCATTCAGGTAGGACATTTCCACAGCCACCGGGCGAGCACACATCTGGGCCCGTTCATCACTGCTTGCAGTTGTAATTAGGGCCCGAGCAGGAAACCTGTGAGGTCCTTATTGTTTTTCGAATGATTATTATTGTTTTTATTTTTGTTTTTTTTCTTTGTCCGAAATGATCGCATTTTTCACTACCTGAACATATACGAAAACACGATTTTATTTGGCAAACATATTAGGCTTGGCGAAAAATTTGATAATCTATGGTCGTCGTGAACTTCCACCACTAGGGTGGCGCTATAATCAAGCAAAGTGCGTTTTTGCTCAAAACTCCCACATACTTTGTCGCACATTCAAAAACCTTATATCCACGCGTTCAGTGAATTCGCAAAATGTCGCAAACCTACTTTTGCTAACTCCTCCCAGGCGATTACACCGATTTGCACCAAACTTTGCACACAGCATCTGTGGAGCCTCCTGACCTCCCGTTGTGCTAAGCATGTTTGTCCGTTTTTTTTTTTTTTCTTCATTGTTTTTAATACAGTTTTTTGTTTCAGTTCAACAAAAGTGTCTAACAAAACAAAACAACAAAACAAACACAAAACATACACAACAGCTCTTACATGAAAGATGAGCATATGGCATAATACAAAAGGTGGTGAGTCAGTCTTACAACCCCAATGTCGTTCAAGTGCACATCAGTCCCCTTAATAGAATGGGGGAAAGGTCCGGTCCAATATAGTCCAAAAATGGGTGCCACACTCTGTAGAACTGATCTACGCTGTGATGTATGACGTTGGTAAGATATTCTAGAGGGATCAGTTCAAAAGTTATTTTACGCCAACCACAGACAGAGGGAATCTTGTCACTGACCCACTGCAAAAGAATATTTTTCCTAGCTGCAAACGTTAAGATATTATACAATCTTTTGTTGACTGCTGTTTTTAAGCGGTCACTTGGAAGACCTAGAATCAGGGACATGGAATTCATTTCTATATTAATGTGAAAAATTCTCTCCATTTCACTTATAATGTCAACCCAGTATCTTTGAAGTTTATGACAAGACCAGAGACAATGAGTTAAAGTTCCCACATCAGTTTTACACTTGAGACACAAAGGGGAAAGAGAGCGGTTGAAGAAGTGCCTGCGGTGAGGAGATATATGTAATCTGTGTAAAATCTTAAATTGTATTGCTCTTGTCCGAGTGCAAATTGAAATCCTTTTTGCAAGAGACCAAATGGTATCCCACTTTTCTTCATCTATGGTCGCAGACAGCTCCTTCTCCCACACAGCTCTGACCCCCTGCGCATCAGTAGTAGAAAAACCATTAAGTACATGGTAAAATGAGCTCAGAGACACTTTCAATTGTTGTTGGAATAAAATTTTCTCAACAGCAGATATTTCAGGGTGATCAATAAGGGTTGTGCTATGAATGCCATGGATCCTGGCCGCGCCCGGGTCGTGGATCGTGGATGCGCCCACTGCTATGGCCCTGCCTGATCGTGGGTGCGCCCACTGCTATTGCCCTGCCTGATCGTGGATGCGCCTACTGCTATGACCCTGCCGGATCGTGGATGCGCCTACTGCCATGACCCTGCCTGACACCCACCACTACTGTCGCTAATATTAGTCACATCTGTTACATACGTTCCACTACTATAATTGTAATGCATTACTACATACTATCCTTACCATTAATCACTACTACTGTTATCACTAGTAATCACATTTCCATGTGCATTTCATTATTATTGCTGTAATACATCTTTATGTACTTTCACTCCTGTCAACCATCGCTTATAATTGAATACATTGTGATCTCGTTGATCTGCTCTGTACATGCGACATCTATTGCACGTCTGTCCGTCCTGGGAGAGGGATCCCTCCTCTGTGGCTCTCCCTGAGGTTTCTTCTGCATTTTTTTCCCTGTTAAAAGGGCCTTTTTTGGGGCAAGTTTTTCCTCACTCGAATCGAGGGTCGAAGGACAGAGGGTGTCGTCTCTGTACAGATTGTAAAGCCCTCTGAGGCAAACTGTGATTTGTGAATTTGGGCTATACAAATAAAATTTGATTTGATGATTTGATTTGAATGATATAATGCCGTATTTGCAAAAAGCGAAAGAAATCTTGTTTGGCCAGTTTGTAACTGTTAGTAAGCTGTTCAAATGACATAAGTTTATCATCTGAAAAAAGGTCACTGAGAGATTTAATATTCTTATTAGACCATTGTTGAAAACCGGGGTCTGAAGAACCTGGGGGAAAAGCAGGATTATTTATTATTGGGGTAAAGATGGATGTTGTATTTGATCTTCCCTCGAGACGGCGGACAAGCCGCCATGCTTTTAGAGTGTTGATTGTTACAGGATTTGTACAAAAGGCTTTAATTTCTTCAAAATTATTAAAAAATAATAGGTCACTTAGTTTGCACTGTGATAATGCTGTCTCAATATCCAACCAGATTGAAGTTTTACCCTCAACCCAGTCATTTACAAATCTTAAATGGGCACAGAGTTGATACATTTTAATATTAGGTAAGTCCAAGCCACCCATTGAACTTGGTAGATGTAAAACTGCCATCTTAAGCCTAGGTCTACACTGGTTCCAAATAAAAGATCTGAGCCATCCATTTATGTCCTTCAATACTCTTTTAAAAAACAAAACAGGAACCATTTGGATAGGATACAATAGCCTAGGCAACACATTCATTTTGACCAGGGCAATGCGTCCTAACCAGGAAACATCATACACATCATAAGATCAAAGATCAAAGATGGCTGCTGAGTGAGCAAGCTGTTTGTTGAGCTGCTGTCTGCTTGCCTTTTCTTTTTGAAATTGTGGCGCTACATGGCTTCCTACTCTCATCATTTCTAAATAATCCACCTCATCTATTGTCACTGGACTAATCTGGTTGCTGTTTGGACTGGTCATTAATTATTCTCCTGCAAACTTTCTCATCAAAGTTTCCACACAATGGATCAGTTCATTGACCAGTTGAAAATATTATCTGACTCCATCGTGCAATCTAAATCTGAAATGATTGCATACTTCGACTCCAAAGTGGATCCTATTGTCTCCAAATTGAATAGTATCCGAAAGTCTTTATCCACTCTTGGTGATCACGTTGCTCACCTTGAACACCGTGTTGGAGCAAACGAGGATAACCTAAGTGAAATCACCACCCGTATCAAACAACTGGAAACTGATAATTCCTACCTCGTGAACAAAGTTGATGACCTGGAAATGACCTTTGTTTTGGTCCATTTCTCTTTGCCACGGAGCTGGTGCAGTAATCCAGCCACAACTTTATACTGACTCTCTTGGTTTACGGTAATGACTTTTTTCTTCATTGATACTGCTCCTCCGTGCTGTTGTATATGTTTTGTTCTCTATTGCGGCTGGTTTTGTGTTGTTTACATTCAGCAGAATCATGTGTGTATTTCCGCTTCGTCTTCTTCTTCTTTGGCGTTTGTGGCGGGCGGCGCCGGCGCTGAGGTGCATTACCGCCACCTACTGCACCGGAGTGTGAACTGGAATCACCTTTACTTTACCTTTACCTGTACTTTTCCACCGTTAAACGGTTCGCTTTTTGTTTATCAGCCGCCTTGGAGTGAAAGAAGTGTCGCAAAGTCGTTTCTTGTTATCACTCTTAAGGTTGTCTTTCTTTACTCCTATTAAAATGGTTACTGTGCTGCACTAACTTCTTTGAAGAGTCATGTTATATGGCAATTATAGTCAGTGACTGGCTTCAGCCCACTTTCTCTCCTGGCCCTGGCTTTTATTTCCTAAACTTTGATTTCTCTAAGCTACATTTATAAAACTTTTCAATGAAGCAGACACAGTTCCATATGGTTTTGGCTCACTATCCAAAACCTATGGGCCTTCTTGGTCCTGGTCAGCTGTTTGACCTCATTGTTCATTGTCTCTGTGTGTGTTTGTCTTGTGTTTCATTACCTTGTTATGTTTGTATGTTTAGGTACTGTGTTTTGTGTGTACACTCTCTGTGTTCGTGGTGTATGTTCATATGTTGCTTGCTGCTCTTCCACTCCCCTCACTCTTCCCCTCAACTTAATCTTGTTCTTTTTGTTGTGTTTTGTTTTACAGACCTGTTGCTTTCATTGTTTCCTCTGGCATAATTGAATCTGTTAAGGGTTTAAAAATCATTCATCTTAATATTAGAAGCCTTGTTTCAAAATTGATTCCCTTCGTGCCTGGGTTACTCTGTACAAACCAAATATCATCACAATCTCAGAAACTTGGCTACATAGTAATATTAGTAATGATGAAATTAAAATTGATGATTTTGTTCTGTTCAGAGCTGATAGGGCTTCTAGAGGAGGTGGGGTGGCCACATATGTTGCTGCAAATCTAGTCTCTGAGCGTGTTACTCCTACTGCTGAGCAAACTCATTTTGAATGTATTTTTATTAACATTATTCTTCATGACAACAAGCATTTAATCATCGGCAACATTTATAGGCCCCCATCTGCTCCTAGGGACTCTACAATGGGTATTTTGTCCACTATCAATTCTCTTAATAAACACAATGAAATGGTAATCCTAGGCGACTTCAACATTAATTGGCTTGATCGCTCCGCCTCCAATGATCGTAATTTATTTAGCAGTGTGAATTTAACTCAGCTGATTAAAGAACCTACCAAAGTTGGTAGTCGTTCTTCTCTGTTAGACTGGATACTTGTGACTAACCCAGAACGGATAATCAAATCTGGAGTTATGTCTGACTGTTTAAGTGACCATTCTGTAATATTCTGTTTGGAAAATCAAAGTTCCTAGCTCTCCTCCTAAATATATCAAATTTAGACAATGCAAAAATATTAATAATGAGTGTTTTGTTCGGGACTTAACTGCTATTTATTGGAGCAGAATTCAGCTAATACCTTTCGTGGAAGACGCCTGGAATTTCTTTCATTCCGAACTATCTAATGTCATTGATAAACATGCCCCCACGAGAACAATCAGAGTCAAAGGCAGACATTTACCCTGGATTAGCTCTGAACTCATTAGCCTATTCAAACAAAGGGATAAAGCTTGGTCTAAATACCGCTCTTCCAAAGATCCTGGTGACTGGGAATTCTACAGAGGTTTGAGGAATTTGTGCAAAACCAAAACAAGGAATGCCAAATCCAACTACTATAGAATCAACCTTTCTCACAATTTTCATAATCCTAAACAGTTTTGGAATCAGCTGAATCTTATTCTCAATAAAACTAATAAAAGTTCCATCAACCTGATTCATTTTAATCATCAAATTATCTCTGATCCGCCACTCATTTCTCAGGCTTTTAATCAACATTTCTCATCCATCTGTGGTTCCCACCTCAATAATTTTCATAACACAGCCTATTCCCATAACTCTGTCTTTACAAATAGCTCTTTTTCCTTTACCAAAATCCTTCCTATTGATGTCCTCCACGCCATACATGAGCTTAAACAATGCTCTAGTGCTGGTCCTGATGGTTTAGATGCCAAATTTCTTATAATAGCTGCTGATGTGTTAATGTACCCACTTGCTGAACTATTCAATCTCTCATTATCCACCTGCTCAATTCCTTCCATTTGGAAATGCGCCAGAGTTACTCCACTTTTCAAAGCTGGTAATCCGACCGATATGAACAACTATCGTCCAATTTCTATCATCTGTTCTGTTGCAAAAAATTTTGAGAAACTCATCTTTATTCAGTTATCACAGTACTTAAATTTATTTAATATTCTTTCTCCATTTCAATCAGGCTTTAGACCTAAGCATTCCACAACTACTGCTCTCCTAAAATTTACTAATGATGTGTTCTCCTCCTCTGATAAAGGCCAACTCACCGGTGCAATATTTATTGATCTCTCCAAAGCTTTTGATATGGTTGACCATTGTCTCCTCCTCGACAAGCTCTACTCTATTGGTTTTTCACAACATGCTCTTCTCTGGTTTAATTCATATCTTCAAAATAGACGTCAATGTGTTGCTTTTCAGGGTTTTCAGTCCGATTACTTAATTGTTGAAAAGGGTGTTCCGCAAGGTTCTACCTTAGGTCCACTTCTTTTTTCCATCTTTATTAATGATTTACCTAGTATATGTCTTCAATGTTCTGTTCATCTTTATGCTGGTGATACTGCTATTTATTTATCTCACACTGATTTATTTCACATCCAGAATTCTTTACAGTCTGATTTTGATTTGGTCCAAAAATGTTTTTTTAACAACAAACTTGTGCTTAATATGAAGAAATCTTGCAGCATGTTATTTCATACACGTCACAATCATTCTCATCCCCACAGTTTGCAAATTAATTTTGTTGATGGTTCACCTCTTGAGACTGTCAGCTCATTCAAATATCTTGGACTCTGGCTTGACCCGGAACTCTCCTTCAAACTTCACATTGACTCTGTTGTTAAGACAACCTTTGGATGTCTTTGTCAATTGTATCGTTCTATTAACTGTTTTACTTTCGATGTCAGGAAAAGAATAATCACTCAACTCATTTTGCCTTTTATTGATTATGCTGATATTGTTTACCAGAACACATTTGACAGCTATCTTAAACCTCTCAATATTGTTTATAATTCTTTATACAGATTTATTTTGAGGTGTCCTTTTAAAACCCATCACTGTTTCATGTACGAATCACTTAATTGGTTACATCTTAACAATAGAAAACAGTTTCATTGGGTTTTGTTCATCTTTAATTGTATTCACTCTCACTGTCCCTCCTATTTAAGTCAGCTTCTTGTCCCATTTAGTTCCTCTTATTCACTTAGGCATATGCAATACCCCTTCTTTTTTGTTCCCAGAATTCTCAAAGAAATTGGTCACAGGTCCTTTTAATACAAAGCTCCATAGTGCAAATAATCTTCCTCCCCATTTGAGATCCATTACATCCTTTCATTGTTTTAGGTCTTCTTTATTCTCTCATGTCAGAACAACCTGTTCATGTTTTTAATTTGAGCGTAATTTAATTTAATTTAATTTATGTATAACATTCAGTTTAATGTATTCTCTTTTCTCCGTATACCATTTGAGGACAGGGGTTGTTGGTGGGTGGGAGGGGTGAGCTGAGTGCAAGCATATGTTTTACCTAACTGTTTTTTTCTTTGTTTGTTTGGTTTTGTTTTGTCTTTTGTTTCTTTTGTTTTCTGTACTGTCTGTACTGTCTATTATTGTTTTGTGGAATGTATGTTTGTATTTATGTTGTATGTGTACTTGGGACCCCCTCGAAAATGAGATGCTGCATCTCAAGGGGCTATCCCTCAATAAATTCAATTCAAACAGGAAGTGACATCCATCGCTCTAGGTCCTGCTTAATTTTACAAAGTAAGGGTGCAAAGTTGGCTTTATATAGTTGATCGAAGGATGGGGTGATGAAGATTCCCAAGTACACAAACCCATTGGGAGACCATTTGAAAGGAAAGGGAGGTACAGTAGTTGGTATTGTTGAAAGAGTACCGAGAGGCATAGCCTCTGATTTAGCCAGATTGATTTTATAACCAGAGAAACAACTAAATCTGTCAATCACATCAATAAGACTTGGTACGGAAGTTTCAGGGTCGGTCAGAAGGATTAGAACATCATCCGCATATAAGGTTATTTTATGACACAGCTGTCCGATCTCTAAACTACGTATTGTGGGTGTCACCTTTATGGCCTCAGCAAGTGGCTCTATGGCCAAAGCGAATAAGAGGGGCGATCAAGGGCAACCCTGCATCACCCCTCTGTAACTATTGAAGTATTCAGACCTGAATCCATTAGTCAGGACTGCTGCCTGTGGACTAGTATAGATAATTTTGACCCATTTTATAAAATTCTCCCCCAAACCAAATGTACCCAGTGTATACAGTAAGAAAGACCATTTAATTTGGTCAAATGCTTTCTCTGCATCGAGAGAAAGCACCAGACCGTTAATAGATTTTTGTTTTAAAGCTAGGATAGCGTTCAACAAACGTCTAACATTGGTGGCTGAATTCCGACCCCTTATAAAACCCGTCTGGTCTTCCTTTATCAGTGTTGGTAAGAGATTTTCTAAACGAGAGGCTAAGATTTTAGAAAGCAGCTTCCTATCAACATTTAAAAGCGCTATGGGCCTGTAGGATCCGCAAAAGTCTGGACACTTCCCTTTCTTTAAAATTAAGGATATATTGGCCTCCCTCAGTGTCTGTGGGAATTCTCCTGTAGTGAAGGAATGGTTGAACATATCAAGAAGAGGTTCTACAAGAATATTTTGGAACTGTTTATAAAATTCACAACAGAAGCTGTCAGGTCCTGGTGACTTTCCGTTTTGTAATGTTTTAATAGCTTTGATCACTTCAGTTTCAGTTTAGTTAATTTGGTAAGTCAAATTGAGCAAAGAAGTTGTGCATTAGTTGCTCCCCCTCTGGAGCTTGTTCAGAAGAGTACAGGTTTTTGTAAAAATTCTTAAAACTGTTATTTATCAGTTTATTTTCGTGTACCTTGTGGCCTTCTTTATCAGATACAGCTGCGATGGTGTTGGATTCCGCACGCTTCTTAACATAGTAGGCCAGACATTTACCCGCTTTATCTCCATGCTCATAAAACCTCTGTCTAGTATACTTCATTTTCTTCTCTGCATCTTTAGTAAGAAGGCAATTCAGAGCTGATCTGAGTGTCATGATTTCTTGCCACAATGGTGGTGACGGAGAGGCAATATATGCTTTTTCTTTATCCATCAATTCACTCTCTAAAGATTTTTGTTTCTCCAGTCTTTGGCGCTTCTTTGTTGCAGAGTATGAAATGATTAACCCTCTCGCATAAGCCTTGCATGTTTCCCATAAGACAGAGGCATTACTGGCTGATGAAGTATTGATTTTCAGAAATGCTTTAAGTTCAGTAGAAAAGTTGGAAGTAAATTTCTCATCTTTAAGAATAATGGTATTAAGTCTCCAGTGACGAGACTGATGTAGCGCTGTTTTAAGATTAAGGTCCATAATTACTCTGGCGTGATCTGAGATAATTATACTGGTTATGTCACATGATAAAACTGAATACAAGTCAGTTTTTGGCAGAAAAAAGTAATCAATTCTGGTTTGGCACTTATGCGGAGCCGAGAAAAATGTATATTGTTTATCAGAAGGGTGGATACACCTCCAAGCATCAATAAGCCCAAACTCCTCACATAGAACATGGAGCGTGTTGGCCTGAGGAGAGGGTGGTGCAGTAGTATGTGGAAATTTGTCAATAAGCGGATTTAGTATTAAGTTAAAATCACCACCAACAATAACGGTGGAATTGGGAAGGAATGGACCTAAGTCCAGGAACATTTTGGTAAGGAAGGCGGTTGGGTGGGCAGGTGTAAAGTACACATTCATCATTACAATATTTTGACCTTGCAAAATTCCTTTGATTATCACATAGCGACCCTTCAGATCCTTAACACAGTCAGATACTATAAAAGGTAGGTTTTTCCTAATCAACACTGCCACTCCCCTACTTCTTGTTGTAAAGGATGAGAAAAATACTTGTCCGAGTGGCCCTTGTTGTAACTTTAAATGCTCTGTGTCATCAAGATGCGTTTCTTGTAACATAACAACATCTATATAATCCTTCTTTAGACATGACAAGACAAGTATTTTTCTCCTCTTAATATGACTGTGAACACCCGTACTTTCCAGGTGCATATTCGCAGCTTATTCATTATTAGTATTATTCATGTATCATACAAAGCATATTGAGCCAAAAGATTCACCACACTCTGAGTAAGAATAAAACAAGCAAATAAAGAAAAGAAAAGAGCTGTGTAACAAAACATTCAAAAACAGTAGTTTGGCAACAACCCTACAGAACATGTAGGGAAAAATCGACCTTCTCTTGCCTGCCGATGAGAGCCGACAGGTACAACATGTGTTTAACTCACGCCTACTCATAGACAAAAACACTGTCACAAGTCTGTCAAGCATACGATGAAGTGGGACATTTCACCTGGTTGATTATAAGCAGTAGGAAAGAAAAGGGGCATAGTCACACACGCCTGAATTTGGCAGGTACTCACATTGCTTCATAAAGCACAGTCCAGGCACCATGTTAATTGAAAGGAATAGTCCGGTGGTTACAGAAGTTTAGGGCAGTGATTCCACGTAAGTCGCAGCTGCCTCCGGTGTGTTGAATCTCTTCTCCATGCCGTTGACAGACAGTTTCAGCGTGGCGGGATATAGAAGTGCATAATCCACAGTCTTCCTCCTCAGACAACCCTTCACCTCGTCAAAAGCCTTGCGTTTCTTGGCCACCGCCGCCGAATAGTCATTAAAGAAGGAAACTCAGATCCGGTCTGCTGGCTGGTTCGGCTCTGTAGCAAGGCGCCGGGCTGCGGCCATCACTCGTTTATCAGCATAGTTGTGAAGTTTCATGATGATGGGTCTGGCGCGTTGGTTAGTGCCCGGCTTCGGTGCTAGAGAGCGGTGAGCGCGGTCAAACTTGATCTTCCCAGATTTAGTTGTGAGGTTGAGATAGGAGGGAAGCCACGTCTCCATGAAAGTGACTGGATCCTTTCCCTCCGTGCCCTCGGGCAGCCTGACCAGACGAAGGTTACATCTGCGGCTGCGGTTCTCTAAATCATCTATGTGGTCTGCCATGTCTGTTATTCGTTTTTCGAGTTGTGTCACTTTAGCCTGCAACACATCCGTCGTGTCTTCCACGCCCGAGATCCGTGTCTCGGCCTCGCCAACCCGCGTTGCCAAAGCCTGCATCCGAGATGTTTGTTCACGGATGGCAGCAAGCACAGTGTCAACTTTAGCATCCAATGACTTTGTAATGTTGTCAGTTATCTTACTCAAAGCCAAGAGAATACTTGGATTAACATCGCTCCCAGTTTCCTCAGCCTCGGCAGTGGCTTCAACCTCGCTAACGTTAGCTTCTTCGGGCTCATCCGCAGCAGGATCCACAACGCCGCTAGCACGCATAGCCGAAACTGTCTTTTTCTTAGACTTGGTGTGAGGCATTTTCAAAAAATAGTCATCCAGGCTCATTATAGAGCTACTCCCACGCGCGCTTATAACGTTTCACCAGGTGAACACGTATTTTAGACGGATATTCAGTAAACCTCACCGGAGCTTAACAAGACAAGGTGTTCACGCTACGACGCCATCTTGCCAACCCCGTGCTAAGCATGTTGATATTCCAAAGAATACTCAAGTTATTAAATCACAACTTCCTGTACATTTGGTTCCAAACAGGAAGTGTTGCATATCTCCACATTGGTGTGTCCAAATGAAATGAAACTCAGGATCCTACTTCCATATGAGCCCCTAAGGCTCTGTCTAAAATTTTGCACTTTTTGCAATTTTGCACCATAACACTTATGGATATGAAAGTGATAGGGGTGGTATAGACTGCCCCCTGTATCCCACACAGCAAAAATGACCAGCAGGTGGCGCTAAATGGCCCCATAGCGCCCCCTGGAATATTTCAAACTTTAAGCCCCGCCTCCTACATGCACATACATGAACAAAATTCGGTACGCCTATGTATCATGACCAGGCGCACAAAAAACCCTCTTGGACCCATACCCTCAGTCCAACAGGAAGTCTGCCATTTTGGTTCAAAGTTGAGATTTCGCCCATTTCCCATGTTTAACTTGGCCTACAGATTAAATGCCACAGACTTCCCAGTCACTAAGTATCATCCTCATGCCTTGATGATACAGTCAGAACAGCTGATTTCACGCTTTAATGCTGAAGTGACAATGATGGAGGCTGCTCCATCATTGCTGCTCGTCCTGGTGGATAAATAAACCCATCACAACTGGTTTCAATACATGGAGTTTAGGGGCTTTACGATTCGGCCCGCATTCACTACGTCATCACGGTGGCTCTTATTCCAGTCTTGGACTCGACTAGGTTAGGGGCCCTTCACGGAGAAACAGGAAGTTTAAGAGGGCTTCATCTGTATCTCTCTGAAGATTCATTTATTTGAAATTGATTGTGGTTTAAACATTACATCAGTAGCTTGTGTTTTTTTGGTGGTCATAAGTTTGAGTGTGCCATTGAGTGTGACTAATAAATGCACAGGTTAGCTTAAATATTTCGCTACATCGTGGCAGAAAGAGTAATAGTAGTTTTGAAATATGTACAGTGTGTATAAAACTTTACACAACGAAAACATTTATTGCTCTCTTAGAAGACTTCAAAGCTGCAGTAGGCTTACTGCACTATACACTGGTAATTTGTCTATAAATATTGGCAAAAAGCACAATTTGAAAACCATACCACAAGCCATCATGCTGCTTTGTATAGTCATGCAGAGGTGTGGCATTTGAAGAATAACAGTGGCAGCAGACCTGTAGTTTATTTAGTCTATTTTATTCTATCTGACTATCGTGCTGACTTGTTTGTGTCTGTGTAACTAACATGCTGACTTGTGTACTTATCATGCTGACTTGTGTACTTATCGTGCTGACTTGTGTACTTAACGTGCTGACTTGTTTGTGTCTGTTTACAACTACTCCACGTGCCTTTAATTGTACCCTGGGGATAAATAAAGTATTTTGATTTGAATTGAATTGAATTGAACTGGGACCAGCCCTCACACCACAGGGCTGCATGTTGAGCCCCCTCAGCTACACCCTCTACACCCATGACTGTCTCCCCACGTGCTCCATTAACACCATTGTGAAGTTCGCAGACAATACAAGCTTGGCTGGACTGCCTATATGGTTGAAGTCCAAAGACTGGCAGTGTGGTGTTCAGACAACAACCTCATCCTGAATACCGCAAAAACAAAGGAACTCGTAATAGACTTCCGGAAGAGCAGTGCAGACCTTCTACCCCTATTCATCAATGGGGACTGTGTGGAAAAGGTTCTTTGATTTCAGATTTCTGGGCACGCACATTGCAGAGGATCTCTCCTGGACTACAAACACCACCTCACACCACAAAGGTACAGCAGCAACTCCACTTCATGAGAATCCTCAGGAAAACAAACCTGGAGGAGAAGCTGCTGGTGTCCTTCTAGCACTGCTACATCAAGAGTGTGCTGGTGTACTGTATTTCTACGTGGTATGCCAGCTGCTCAGCAGCGGACAGGAGAGCCCTTCAGAGGGTCATCAACACCGCCCAGAAAATCATCAAAACAGGAGAAATCATTTAAAATCCTACAACAAAGTTCACAGTTTATGAGGACAATTTAATACAGATTTGTAATACAGAATTACCTCACAAAACCCCTTTACCAGATCTATATTCCTTCTTTACTCCACCATGAGCTTCTTCACCATTACCATGACAGTTTGGCCACCTTGACACACAAAATGTTGTAAGCCCTTGTGTATTGGCATAAATGAGGCACCAATCAACTTGGACCGCATCCTCAGACTGACTGGACTGGATGGCCGACTGACTAAGTGAAAAAAACTAATTATTTTTCTTTTCTTTCTTGAAGTCTGCTTTTGTTTTGAACTGAACTGAATTTAATTGTGTGTGCACATAAAATGAACTGGATTGTTTTGAGAAACAAAAACTACATGAACTTAAAAAAGAGAAAAAACCTGTAGTGGAATTTTGGGTTGGACTACCTTTTGTTTTCTGGACTGTTTGGACTGTGGGGCACAGTGAGCACTAAACATGATTTCAATGTTCAGGCTGTGTCAAAGCTCTCATATAACCTTGAATACCTCCAGCCAAACATAGACCACTTTTAGCTCAAGCAGCTTAATTCATTGTTACATATTTTTTATATCACAGAAACAAATGTAAATGTTTAAGGTGCACAAATGAAGTCCCCCAGTGATCAATGGTCATTTCATGTCTAAGCTCTAGTTGTGACATAGAACAAACGGAAACCAAAGAAACTGTGGATATTTAACAAATGCACTGCACACACCCATGTTAACAGTACTACAGTTTATTTTTGTCATACACAAATTATAATTACTCCTATGACAAACTCTGATTACATGTTAAAAAACGCTAATTTTATCTCAAACAAAATAAGGCCATTTTAGAAATATGTGCAATAACGGGAAAGTATGTTTACATGATAATTTGTGCTGTTTTGTGTACCTTGCTATGCACACAATACTTAAACTTCATTTCAAATGTCAACTTCTGGTCAATTTGACAAGCGTTACTATACTATATTTGCCTGGAGGCACGCTCCCATGTCCACGCGCGTCTCCCTCACAACCCCTTGCACTACGGAAGCTGCGCCAGATGAGTTCAACAGTACTCACGATAGATACACACAATTATTTACATCCTGCTGTGAGTTTCAAAGTTTCAAATCACTAGTGCAGGCAGACCCCTCTTGTGTTTGTGTGTCTCTAAGGACTGAATTTTGTTCTAGAGTGAACTATTCCTTTAAGGAAAGGAATGTGGTCCTTGGCTGCTGGACGCTCTGCCCCCACCATTTCATAATCATCAGTCCTATCAACAACTCTGTTGAATATGAGAAAATACACTGATGTTTAACTGAGGAATCCCTCTGTCTGTAAAAGTGATGTGCAGATCTAAACCTAAAGATGAGACAAAACCGACTGACTTATCTTAAATGCCAGGAGAGAGACCTAACAAACTAATAAAGAAAATAATAAAAATAAAAGCACCAAAATTCAAACTGCCACAATATGCGAGTTTGTGGCCACTCTACCCACGGTTTCAACGTAGAAGGTTCCAGCAACTATGAACATAGCACCCTATGCAATATAAACATATCAACAGTGTTTGTAAAATTGTTCTCACTGTCTGAAGGGAGAGACAAAAGTTCAAAATTACATTTTTATTCTGAAAATGTAAATAAATAACGTGTTTTTTTTTGCAAAGCTGGTCAAATACATTGATTGGAGCACATATTTCATGTGGCTTTCTCTTCCCCCCACCTACCTCTGTGTTACATGCAATTCAGAATGAGATCAAGAAGGAAATCGAACGGCGAAAGGTGGGGAAGGACATGCAGGACTTAAAGAAGAAACAGGAAGAGGAAAAGACCAAGAGACTACGGGAGGAAAGGAACCGAGAGAAGGCAGAAGAGAAGGCTGCTAGGGAGCGAGTCAAACAGCAAATTGCCTTGGTGAGCTCATCTTTCTCCAAATTGTTTTCTTTGACTGCTTCTGTCACTGACTTTCAGCATCTCTGAACATAACATTGGCTTTTTTGCAGTGCATTAGCAGTGTCAGCAACACTGACATTAGTATTTAACGTAATCTAATAAATTGTCTCCAGTGATGTCATTCAGTGGCTCAGATTGTATTGTGGGTAATGTAGGAACTACGTTCTGAAAAGCAGTCCACTGGTCTAGCATTGCAGTTCTAACACTGCTGGACTCATTCTGGACAGTTTAAAGAAACACTAGGTAGTTTGGACTCATTACTACCACCAGTTGGTTTAGAAGCACAATTATCTGTTACCAGTGTCGTAAATACTGTCACTGTACGAGCATCCCTGGGGAAAATGAATACATGTGAATTTGTTGACGGAGCCGGCGAATCACGAAATCGTCTGAAAAAACCTCACTCGAGTGCCAACAACAAGCTAGATTCAGAGATAGCAGTTGATAGTTTGTTAGCATATAGGCTGCACGTATGAGATGAGAATTATTCTCATACCGAGTTGGTTATAGTGATTGCACCGACTAAGTTACTTCCAAAACACGATGCTTGGGCGGGAATGTGTTTAGTAACGTCTGAAAATATAACAATGTTTTCAGGAGTTACTAAATACAACCGCAAGTTCACGTTGTGTTTGGTGTAATAACTACAACCAACTCGGTACGACAACAGTAAGTAGCATGCTACGTTGCTGATAACAACAATAGCCTAAGTTACCTCCCGACTAGGGGTGGGCGATATGTCGTTTGCGATAATATCGTCATTGTTGTTTCGATGATGTGCAAATTAGTATTAGTACAAGTAAGTATTTAAATTCCCTGGCCAAAAGTATTGAAACGCACACGGAAACACAGCAACACTCTCTACAGCATGGCAGGATTCGCCCCACCCCTCGACCGCTTGCCTTCGACCTCTGAACCCCGCAACGTCTCATAACAACAACAACAACAACAATGGCGAACTACATGCTTGTGTTCGTGTTTCTTGCAACTTACTCGCCTTGTAGTCAAGTGTGAGTTGCAGCAGCAGTTCGACCTCATTATCGGTCCACACAAATGATTCTGGTTTCCTTGCACTAGCCATTTTTGTGTTCTTCTTGTTGTGTTCGGTTTCTCAGTCTACTGTCTGCTTGTTTACAGCGCGCAAGCTTTTTGCGCATGTTCCGTCTCTTCTTCTCAGTTTTTGGTGAATTTCAAGCGCCACCTATAGGCCTGGAATATGAACTACAGCGTTTTCAATCGTTTTCAGTGGATCGGTCTGGACGCAAATATTCTTGAAACGATGCCGAGGAAGACGGAGGAAATAAAAATCCTTTTCATCCGTGTGGACGGGGCCTCAGTCACACGACTAGTGGGCCTACGTGATCACATGATGTGATCACATGACCTCTCGCTAGCATCCTCCTTGCAACAGTTTAGCAGCGCGTGGTGATGGTAGAGACAAAATACAGGCACCTCCAGTCCCTGAAGCTACCGGTACTTCAGATGATTTAGAACATCTTTAGAACAACGCATGATGATTTTAAATTAGTTTTTGTGAATAAACGTGTGACGTATGCCGTAAAGCAGGTCGCACTAGACGCCTTTACATCAGATAGGTTCCTACCCGCTCTGAGAAGTTACACAGTGCGGTTGCTGCCGGCCCGACCCCCCTCAGGCTGCAGAGATGTCGCCAGTCATCCTATTAACCGTTTTTCTACCACTTAACTGAGTTTAGAAACATTATTTTAAGGTCGAAAAACTACCTAGTGTTGCTTTAAAAACAAATGATCAAAACCAAACCAGCAGAACGAGGGATATCACCTTTTTTATTACACGCATTCTTCTTCCTTTTCAAATCCTTGCCCTTACATTACCGGCAATACAACTTAGCCACTGACTGACATCACAGGAGGCAGGTTATCCGATTATATGCAGCGTCCTTTGGAACCACAAAAGGCTTTAAACTGCATTTTCCACATGCCATTGTACTACCCAAGACCTGGAAACACACTTAAATGTGTTAAATTTGTGAATTTACCCTTTAATTACAGCGATGGGAGGACAAAGTAAAAGAAATTTGCACTAATCAGTCTTTAATTTACTAAGCGTGGATATTGGAATTTAAATAAAGTATGCTTCCTTAAATCAGCCTAAAGCACTAGTCCGCATTAGTGGTTACCTGGGGACCGTTAATAGTTAGTAATAATTGCGTAGGTTGTCTGTGATCTTAATCCAGTGCAAATCTTCCAGGTCTGTAATTTGTAAAAACTCCACTGCAAATTACCAACCATATTTCAACAAACACAGAGGTCATGTGATAATATTCAACAAAAATTCAAATGGTCCTGTTAGACAAAATTTCCTCAAGCAAAGGTGCGGAACATTATAATGTCTAGCTTGCATTATGATTTAGTGTGATACATATTGAAGTAGCCTAGTAGTTGTATCAACGTCTGCATGTAATCAACAACTGACTGTCAAATCAAATAAAGAAAGAACAATTCAAAAACATTTCGACAATATTTATTGTCACTTAACATTTAATTATACAGATATATAATACTGTAGATATGTATTATTTTCTTCTCTCTTTAAGGAAAAGTAGGGCTGCATTTAAAAATTAAATAGTGAAAATAAATAAAATAGCTTTTTAAAAATTGTGTATCTTAAAATGAAGTACAGTTTCCCCTCAAGTAAGGTTTCAGCTACTGCACTCATGCACTCCTTGACAACCCCTCCATCAGTAAATGGCTTTTTGTATTGACCCAAAATCCAAGTTCTAAAACGAGTGGCAATCCTTTTTAACATTCTTTAACTCTCTTCAATCTCAGTGTTCTAATTGAGGAAACCACCCCCTCTCTTCTTTTTCTTCTTTTTCTCCTCCTTTTTTATGTGTGAATTGTTTGTGTTTTATTTTTGTATGATTATGTAATTCACTTACCAAAAAAGTATGGCCCCCCTTTTTTCTCTTGAGCCATTGTGTGTCACACACAGTGCTCTGATGAAGATATTATTCTCTAATTTAATTGGTGTTGTTAGTGCTGAACAATGTTTTGTCTGCCCTGTGCCATATTCGTTAATAAAAATATTAAACTAAAAAAAAGCAAGGTATCAAAAATCCAGTTTGGTGTCAGTAAAATTAAAAAAAGAAACTGGAATGATAAATTGCTGAACACAAAAAATGCCAGGGATTTTAAGGTCTTCGATAAAATGCCCGAATAGAGGTAATCAAATGAGATTACCAGCTTTATTTGAACTGTTGCACCCATTTAAAACAATGCAGACATACTTTATATCATATATCTATCCTCATACACCTTTTTCCCCTCTGTCATGCAGGACCGAGCTGACAGAGCAGCGCGCTATGCCAAAACCCAGGAGGAGGAAAATGCTGCCAAAATGACACTACTGCATGCCAAACAGGCAGAGCAAGAGGTCAGGAAGGAGGCATTACTCAGGGAGAGAAGGTAAAAAAGATACCAAGGAGGGATATAGTATACACAAACAGTGTATGTTTCAGCTGCAATCCCTTGCTGGAGTAAATGTACAATACTGAATCCTGCTACAGCTTTTTTTGCTGCTTGCCGAAGCAGCGCTCCACTGTGACCCGTGTGCGTGTGTGCGCACTATTGAATCTGCGTTCCTGCTCTGTAGCAGGGTTTGCCAGCGGGGTTGTTAGGTATTCCGTTAGAGGATAGCCCTTGTCACCTAGAAGAACCATACCAAAATGTTTATCATCTGATACCTTGTTTAGTTTAATGCAATTTATCTAGGGTAGCTACTTACAGAAGAGATGACTTTGGCTCAGCAGTGTGCCCTCCTGCAGCCAACACAGCTGTTTTGAAATATAAAAGAATCATGTGTCCCCCCCGGACACCTGGCCACCACGTTTAAAAGTGATAGCTTGGCATCACAAATCACCTGTACATTTATCGAGTGGTAGTTTTTGCGATTGATGAATGCGTAATCATTCATGGATGGTGCCTACAGACGCACATGAGTGCAATCAATTGCTCCAACCACATTCGGAAACCCAGCAATCTCATAAAATTGCCTTTTTGTATTATTATTTCAAATTTTAATGTGCAATAATTAGTTGTCATGTAAGGCTATTTAGCCTATCATGTTGTTTTATTTTACAAAATAGTGGTATCAGTAAAAACGTGGGCTTTTTTTAAAATTAATATTTTTTTTATTTTGTTTTATTCGTTTTAAGAATCCGTTTTGATCTGTTCTAAATATTTGGCTGCTTATGCTTAATGACAGCTGAGGTTTGTCTAATAATTATTTTCAGACTCAGCCAGATTTTGCTGTGCTGCACCGCAAATCCACAGACTCAGATTTGCGTACACAAGCTCAGACCTGATGTGAGATCTGATCATAGCTTCCGCTCACGTCCAAATTGATAAATGCCGAAGCTTGCGTGGAAATGATTGAGATTTATCAGTTTTGTTTCCCACACATTTTGCAGGTGTCAGTTTCAAGAGTGAATTATGTACAACACAAAACAACTTGGAGGAGTGGTAGTATTCAAGTTGTGCACATATGTCTCACTTAAAATCTTGTCTTAGGGGCCTGATAAGTCCATCCGCCTTGACCACATACTAGTATATTTGACCATAGCATACTCTTAGGGAATATGTCAATTTCTCAGTTGTATAGATTTGGTTATCTATGTCTTTCCCTTCCTCAATCAAGGGAACTTGGGGCTTTAGCACTTACAAGTTACAGTTTATTTACATTCAGCAGACAGGATTGTCACAAGGGTTCCATCTTCAGTGTATACAGTATGTCTTGTGGGATATTGCATATGTGGAGAACATATAATCTAAAAGGCATAGTGGTTCTGAATACCTCATCTAAAGTCTGATGAATATTCTTTCAATAGGCAGCTAAGATAGGACAGAACCAAAATATATGGTAATCATTCGCATTGTTGGCCTGGCATTTAATCAATCTTTGTTTGTAAAGTGCTAATTCACAACAAAAGTTATCTCATAACACTTTCCAGTTGGAGCAGTCTAGATCATACGCTTTCATTTATTTACAGAGACCCAACATTTCCCAGGGGACAGTGGTGAGAAAAAAGACCAGGAGAGAGGGAGGGAGAGGCATAGAGAGGGGGAAAGAGAGAAGGGAGATGTACAGAAGCCACAACAATATCATCAGCTATAGTAAATGAAATATGAATAGGGGCCAACTATAATCCATGGGAACCTGCGAGATGAGACAGCACAGAGACAGTGGTGAAAAGTAACTTGCATTAATGAGACATGAATGTTTACTGATGGAGAGGAAGAGAGAGGACGCACTCATATATCATATGTCATTCCTCCCCAGAGAGAGCCCTATTACTTTCTTTGCTCCATTTCTGTTAATCAGTCAGTGCGTCTTCTGATCTTCTTTTTTTTTTCTGTATATCGCATCATTTTTTAACTTCCTTAGTTAATAAATGAAGTTAATAAATTGATTTGCTCTGTCCTAGAGATGTGTTTCATGAGTTGCTTGAAGTAGGATCCTATCAGTCATTGCCAGCTGTAGTTCCTTCCACTAGCATCAGAGTTAGAGTCAATAATTTTGTTATTGATAACATTCAGGCACTAAATGTGGCATTCCATCTCTCCCTTCTATTGCAATGACATCACTAATCAAATCATGCATACAATCTAAAATATAAATAAAATACAAATGTTTTTTCATCCCATTTTTTCAAATCTTCATCCTATTTTAACTGATATTTTTGGATTATACCCCTGGTAGGTTCATAATTTAAGGGACTTGTGTCTTTGATACATGCAATTGATAGCCAGACATTAAGCCATATTCCTCTAGAAAACTCATACATTTTTTATACTTTTATTGCATTGAGTTCATATTTCAGTACACCTGCAAATTATCTTTTGTTTTTACTTATTTTATACACCCAGTAATACAATAAGCAAAATAATCAAAACAAAATGTAAAAACAACACAAACTATGAATTTCTCTGCACACTTGCTTCTATTCTTCTTCGTCCAGTTCATCTCCCATTCCAAAAGTCCATTTTTTATTCAATGCTGTGATTGTCCCCATCACTTTCAAGAGCTTTATATAACTTTGAGAGAGTTTTTATGGCTAGATTCCACCAGATACGTGTCCGGCTCCGCTCTGTCACAGCTTTGCCACGGGAGCAGAGCTCCATTGCGCTGTGTATCTGCTCTGTCCCAGTTCCGGCAGTCTGCAGGACTAATATTTCTGGCAGATGCTGGAGCACGGCACAGCAATTCAGCCGAATTCAGCAAAGAGCGGACAGGAAGTCAAATACGAAACATCAACATAACAACCAGTTAATTTTCAAAATAAAACACTCCGTGTTGATGCCAGCACAAAACCTCAAACAGACAAACACAAGCTCTACTTCTAATCTTTCAGTTGGGAACACTTCATGTTGTTGTGTTTATAACATATACCTATAACTGTGGTCGCGCGTGATTATGTAATTATCGTGGGAACTCCTCGGTCTCGTAACCCCAGCTGTTCAGCGGTGCTGCGCCGCGGTGGACTCAAAACGCAGCTGGTGGGGGTTGCCAAATGACAAATGACGGAGCAAAACCGTACTGGAGCCGGAACGCAGTGGACATGCATCCAGTGGAATCCTCGGGTTAGTTTAGTTTAGGTTTGATATGACTTTTAATCAAAAGGCTAATAAGAGGGTTGCATATATTTTCCCAGCTTTATAATGTATTATCTACATCTATTTATCTCTCTCATCTATCTGTTTAGTCATTTGATTTGTAGTCCTTTCTGTTTTTTAATACAATAAGGTATTTATAGATATTGGTATGCATTCTTTCTCTAACCACTTTGCTTCTCTGTCACTCGACCGTGTCATTCTTGTAATTATTTGTGTTGCGTTGAAGTAGCTCTTCAAGTTAGGAATTGCTACCCTATCTACCCAATTCTTTTGCTTTGATTAATTTGTTATATTATTTATTATCTTATTCTTTTCCTTTTATTGTTCCAAATGAAATTAGTTATTATAGATTAAATACTATATCAATAGTTTGAATCAGTCAAACATTGAGTCTGGCACCACTTTCCACCTATTTAAGTTGCTTTTAATTTTTTCTTCTGAAGGGTGATAATTGATTTTATTTGTTCAGGTCTTTGTGAATAAACATACCCAAATATTTTATTTTACTCTGATTCCATTTTAAGTTAAAATTGCTCTTAACGCATTGCCAATAGTTATTGTTTTGCATTTAGTTTCAATTATTTTATATCCTGAGAATTTGCTATATTCTTTGTTTCCTTTAGAGCTGGTAATGAGGTTTGATAAATACATAATGGCATCATCAGCATACAGAGCGAATTAATCAATCGATCAAAGATCAATGATCATGATCAATCGCTGATCTCCTGCTCCCACATGATTTAATTTAATTTATCTTTAAGTTAGTGCCCCTTTCCGGACCTATCACATCAATACAGTGCTGAAAGATCTAGTGACAGGAAGAAAAGTGACGTTTTGATAATTTACAATGTCGAAACAAACGAAAATTCAGTCAAGAAAATGGGCTAACGCTGCAGCTGCTAATGCTAGCCAAGCAACAAGCTCTCCACCGCGAGCTGACCAGGCTTCACCAACTATGGAAACCACAGCTCTGATTCACGAGGTAACTCAAAGTTTCAGCAACGTTATGAAGGAGAAACTCTCGAAATTTTCTGTGACGCTGGAAAAAATTTCCACAACTTTAGAGAGCCAGTCAAAACGCATCACTGCCATGGAGCAGCGAGTCTCGGGTGTGGAGGACGTGGTAGCCAACCTGGAGAACAGGCTTGCAGAAAAGAAAATGAAGCAAATGGCTGATGGCATGGATGATTTGGAGAACCGAAGCAGAAGGGACAATATTAATGTCCTTAATCTGGAAGAGGGCACAGGGGGAAAACATCCAATACAGTTTTTTGAATCCTGGCTGCCTACTGCACTTGGCCTGATGGCGAGCCCCGACACTAAGAGCTGCATTAAAATTGACCGGGCACACAGCAGCCTGGGGCCACGGGGAGCGCATCCCCGACCAGTGGTTATCAAACTCCACAACTCCAGGAACAAACCAAGGATAAAGGCAGCAGCAAGGGGAAAAACTAACTTGGAATATGAAGGAAAGCAGATCTTCATTCATCAGGATCTGTCTCCTGCGGTTCGAGAGAAGTGTTGCGCTTTCAATGAAGTGTGTCAAGCCTTAATAGACAAGGGAGTCAACATGCGCTACCCGGCTACACTCACCATAAACCACAATGGCACGGAGCACAGGTTCCAGGGCCAGGGCGCCGTCATCCATGGGGGGCGCCGCAAACGGGCGAGGGAAAAAAAAAAAAAAAAAAAGTGCAGAGGGTGAAGTAGGCCGGCTTTGTCACATGAAGAAGCCTGCAATTTTTGGTTGTGTTTTTCGCTCCATCTGGCTGTGTACATTGCGAGAGAAAATCATATGCAAACGTCAAATGCCGCTGTTCGGACGCATCGTGTGATTCAGAGGCATTCGGACGCATAGGCCCATTTTAAAAAGTTTATTTTCTTTTTATTATTATTAATTTAATACGTTCTGCAGAGAAGGGAGACTAGTGTCAGACACGATTTGGAATGAAAGGGAGAAAACATGACAGAGTAACACGGCGAATATCGCTAGTATATAGATTTTTTTTTTGAAGACGTTAGTTTAGGCGGCAGCCCTTTGTTGTTAAGGCGGCCGCCTTAACAGGAAAGCGCTGCGGGAAACCCTGCAATATTATTTCGAAATATTATATAAGCCCACAGCAACATAACCTTATTGCAAAGCCTATTAAATCATGGAGAGGCCTTTTTTCTGGGTTCCTGGCTGGCTCGTTGCACTGTACCTGCCCTCTGTGAGGGTGGGGGGGCGGGGTGGAGAGGCGAGCTGCCTGAATCTGACCGGACCGTGACCCAAAGACCAAGAGAGAGACATATCAGTACTGTAGCGGACTATGTACTATGTCCAAAAGACTGAAACCATCCGGCGCCCAGGAAAGGAAAAGAAGGAAAGCAGAGGAAGCAAAACATGAAAAAGAAAGAGGTACAGTAACGTCAATGTGATGAATTGAATGAAATGATATAAAGAATGCATGGTAGTTGTTGGAGCAGATTGTTAACTTGCTAGCTTACTTCGGATGAAAGCAGCATTGTTTAATAATCAGTAAATAGCTGAGTCGACGTAAGTTAATGTTACTCCACCTTTCATCAGGGACATTTGGAAAGTCAGGTCTGTTCAGGTGTTATTTTAACCTGTTGGCTGTGTTTTCCTGCTTGTATGTCAGTTAAAATGGTGTTAGTTTTCCATCCCCTTTATAAGTAATAGGGCAGCTGTAAGCCTTTGGTTTATTGTGTCACAGTTTATGTTTGTTAAAGTGTATTAGGCTACTTTTAATACCACTTTCCGATATCATTCATAGGCTACATTTATATATATATATGTATATATATATATATATATATATATATATACATATATATACAGACCCTTTCCAAAAAATTAGAATATCATGGAAAAGTTTATTTATTTCCATAATTCCATTCAAAAAGTTAAACTTTCATAGATTATAGATTCAGGGCCCACAATTTAAACAATTTCAAGTATTTATTTGTACATAATTTGGGCTTCCAGCTCATAAAACCCACGAAAACAGGAATTCAAAAAATTAGAATACTGTGAAGAAATCAGCCCAAATTTTGCAGGGCATGAATGTTTTAAACTGAGTGTCACACACTAATCATCTACTAAACTCAAAGCTCCTGCACAGGTTTCCCCAGGTGTCATTAAATTGCTTCACTTTGGTTCAATTGTCTCAGTTCGGTTCAATATGGGGAAGACTGCAGACTTGACAACTGGCCAGAAGACCATCATTGGATACCTTCCATAGGATGGGTAAGCCACAAAAGTTTATAGCTAAGGATGCTGGCTGTTCACAGAGTGCTGTGTCCAAGCATATCAATGGAAAGTCTAGTGGAAGGGCAAAATGTGGCAGGAGAAGATGCACCAGCAGAAGAGATGACCGTGGGCTTCAGCGGATTATCAATCAGAGAAGATTCAAGAATCTGGCAGAGATCCAGAAAGAGTGGAATGAGGCGGGAGTCACAGCTTCAAAAACCACCACATTCAGACGCATCTGGGAGATGGGCTACAACTGTCGGGTTCCTCGGGTCAAGCCACTTCTGAGCCTGAGCCAATGTAGAAAGCGTCTCAACTGGGCCAAGGAGAAGAAGGACTGGACTGTTGGCCAGTGGTCCAAGGTCCTCTTTTCCGATGAAAGTAAAGTGTGCCTTTCATTCGGGAATCAAGGTCCAAGGGTTTGGAGGAAGACGGGTGAGGAACAGAACCCAAGCTGCTTGAGGTCCAGTGTGAAATTTCCACAGTCAGTCATGATTTGGGGTGCAATGTTCGGTGCAGGTGTTGGTAAACTCTGCTGTCTTAAATCCAAGGTCACCGCAACAGTCTACCAGAATGTTTTAGAGGACTTCATGATTCCTTCTGTTGAGGATCTGTATGGAGAGGCAGATTTCATCTTCCAGCAGGACCTGGCCCCTGCCCATACCGCCAGAAGCACCAAAACCTGGTTTGATGCCCATGCCATCACAGTGCTTGACTAGCCAGCCAACTCGCCGGACCTAAACCCCATTGAGAATCTATGGGGTATTATCAAGAGGAAAATGAGGGGCACCAGACCCAAAAACAAAGAAGAAGCACCTGACAGCAAGCATCAAGGAAATCTGGGCTTCCATAACTCCCAGGCAATGCCACAGGCTGATTG
Organism: Pagrus pagrus; assembly: GCF_965226575.1. Lineage (NCBI taxonomy): Eukaryota > Metazoa > Chordata > Actinopteri > Spariformes > Sparidae > Pagrus > Pagrus pagrus. The sequence continues at coordinate 34,440,325 of NC_140193.1, forward strand.
ACTCAATGCAACAGCGCATCGAGGCCGTGATTAAGGCAAAGGGATTCCCAACCAAGTATTGAAGATTGACATATCGTTTTGAAAGTACCATATTTTGATTGATTTGATGTGATCCTAATTTCTGTCTTTTTTTTCTGCAAAAAAGTAAATGGTGATTTCTTCACAGTATTCTAATTTTTTGAATCCCTGTTTTCGTGGATTTTATGAGCTGGAAGCCCAAATTATGTACAGATAAACACATAAAAACTTGAAATCGTTTAAATTGTGGTCCCTGAATCTGTAATCTATGAAAGTTTAACTTTTTGAATGGAATTATTGAAATAAATTAACTTTTCCATGATATTCTAATTTTGGAAAGGGTCATATATGTATAAATTTCACTGCACTTTACTGCTTTTTGCACTCTGGTTAGACTGAATTGCGTTGCAATGACGATATAGTTGAATGAATCTCATCGTATTTTCATTATTAGTCTATATTAGTCTCATGTATAGCACACACCAAGCATCTGTTTTGTATTAAAATGTAACATCCAGTGGTCACATATACTTCTCTTCTCTCTTCAGATACACTTTTAAAATATTTCACCACCACTGCCAGTGACATAGCATCAGGTGCTCCTGTCCTCTACCTCAGCACACCAGAGTGACACAGCATCAGGACTAAAGGCTGCACCAATAGACCCTGCTGACTGGCCATCTCTTCAAACTGACAAAGTAAGAAGAGAGTTAGTTCACAGAGGGCCATTTCAAATAAAAAACAGTTACACATTTCCCAAAACAAAGATGGGACAAAGTGTCCACATGACTTTTTTACCAGAGTCTTAGTCAGTAGAGGTGTGAATCTTTGGGTGTCTCGCGATTCGATCGATTCCGATTCTTAGGGTCACGATTCGATTCAGAATCGATTCTCGGTTCAACCGATTCTCGATTCAACCGATTCTCGATTCAAAAATTGATACAGTGCATAGTGTGTTAAGGCAAATTATGGCATCAAAACAATACAGTTTGTTTAAGATAATGTGATTTTTAAACAAACTGATTCTAATGATGTAATCACACAAAGGCAAACATTAAAAAAAAGGTAACATTTATTCATGCTAAACAAATAAAAACTTACTTACTGTATAAGAAATAACTTGCATAAATAGAATTGCCTAAATAAAAGCTTAGGCCAGCTGCCTTTTTCTCCCAGAAGTTACAAAAATAAACTGTACACAAATAACACAAATTGGTGTTTTGTGTGATTTTTCAAAATATAAAAAAATAAATAAATAAATAAAAATAAAAATCGATTTTTGAAGTTTATGAATTGATTCAGAATCGTGGATGATTAGAATCGCGATTCTTATGTGAATCTATTTTTTCCCCCACCCCTATTAGTCAGTGGGGAAGAAATCAAAAGAAGCTGGCTGATGTACTCAAAAAAGAATGATAGCTTGCACTGCTTCTGCTGCAAAAGGTTTCCTCCCAAAGAATAAAGACTGTTTTTATTTTGTATGTAAATAGAATATTCTTTAATATGTTTGTGCAAAACCTTATTTATATTGTATTTTTAATTTATTGCTTGTTTCTTTCTAAAGTTTTTATTTGGTGTGATATTTTTGACATAAAAGAAATAAAATCTTGAATACATACATGTAGTTTCTGTGTGAGTGTATGAAAATTAATTGTAAAATTGACTGCGATGCAAGGGGGCACCAGCCAAAATTTTGCCTAGGGCACCAAATTGGTCAGGGCCAGCACTGACAGGTTCGAAACGCAGAAAGATGCAGAGAACTTTCTTAATAAACTGGAATACTCCGAAGGATGGCTCTGGACTGTTACTTGTCTACTGTGGGATGACATGACCACACACCATTAGGGACTGAGTACGTTTTATCGTATTGATACTGAGGTGGCCTATTCTGTTTAACAGAATATCAGTGTGATATAAGAAAGAAACAGCACGCTCAGTCTGTATATTACTATAAAAGGTTTCATATCTGAATTGGCTCAGTTAAGTGTCTTATACACCATGTTGCAGTTACAATCATGTCTGATATATTAGGTTGATGTGTTAGCAGAGGAAGGATAATGTTAAATTCATTTAGAATACCAGGATATCGACATGCTTGTCAATAATTTTATGTTATGGGAGCGGGGGTGAGATATGGAAGTTGTTTTGGTTTTATTCTCCCGAAGTGAATGCTCCTTTTAACAGCACGTACTCCTATAATACTACCCATTGGGTAGCTCTTGTTGTTTTGTTTTTTTCCTGAATTCTCATGCTCTTATACTATTTTCATATTTGTATTTTTTTTTGTGAGCATGGGGAACGTTCTTGTTCCCCCCATGTGTAGGAGATGTTTATATCAGCACAGTTTATTTGCCAAACAGTTGTGATTTGCATTGTTCTTGTCATGGGCTATACCTGTTTGAATCGGATCATTTTCCTTTATCACAGACAAGTAATCTACACTTTGAGTAACATAAAAATCATTACACTGAACGTCAAAGGTATCAATCACGTGGTGAAGAGACGTAAAATACTCTCTATGCTCTCTCTATGCTAACATACAAGTGGCATTATTACAAGAGATCCACCTCACTGATCTCGAACACTTAAAATTAAAACGTGATTGGGTTGGTCAAATATACTATTCTTCTTTTAACTCTAAGAGTAGGGGGGTAGCAATACTTATCAATAAACATGTGGCATTTAAACTAGATAAAGTCATACGCGACACAGAGGGAAGGTTTGTGGTCATTACTGGGTGTCTGTATGGTGAACATATTCTTAGATGAAGCATCTATGCCCCCAACACTTTTGACAGCTCTTTTTACTCTCAGTTATTGGCCGATATCTCTTCTATTTGTCCTTCACTAGTAATAATTGAAGGGGATTTTAATTGTGTTTTGGCCCCAGGGATGGATCATAGCCCACCTAGTGCCCTACCTCTCTCCAAGATGGCTAGAGCCACAAGAGAGCTCTGTTCTGATCTCAGTCTGTTTGATGCATGGAGGATTATTAACACACAAGGGAAAGATTTTACTTTTTTCTCCCGTCCTCATCATTCATTTTCAAGAATTAATTATATATTTGTTTCAAGATTAGCTCTAGACAGGACCAACACTTGCTCTATTAACACATGTACCCTTTCAGACCATTCATCAGTCACTATTGATCTTCTTCCACCTTATTTTGACCCCACATCCAGACACTGGCGTCTAAATCCATGTCTCCTTAGCAATCCTACATTTTTAACATATTTAGAATCACAAAGGGAACTTTTTACTTCTACAAACGATACGCCTGACGTCTGCTTCAACCTCATGGGAAACAGGTAAAGCCTTCCTGAGGGGTGCCATAATATCGTACACAGCTGCAAAGAAAAAAAAGTACATTAGCAAAACAAATGGAACTCGAACAGCAAATTACAGCACTAGATGGAGAGTTTAAAGTTACCTCCTCAATATCTGTTTTTAAAAGATTAGAAGTGGCACAATCTGCTCTTGATCAGCTGCTAAACCAAAAAGCAGAATCAGCAATATTCTTTGCTATTCATAGATTATTTGAATCTGGTAATAAACCTAGTGGCCAGGGGCCGTACAGGGCTTTATGCAATTCCATAACTTAGGGACAGAACTGGCACAGAACACTTTGAAACTAAAACTATATGTAAAATAATGAAGGATTTTTATCAGGAACTATACTCTTCAGAGTGCCAAAACACTTCAGAGCAAAGGAAACTTTTCCTTGATAGAATAAACCTTCCCACATTATCCGAAGAATGTAAAAATGATCTGTGTAGACCAATTACAGCACAGGAAGTCCTGGAGACCATCAAATCTTTACAGAGTGGGAAAGCTCCTGGCCCTGACGGGTTTGGCCCCGAATTTTATAAGAAGATGGCAAAGTTGGTGGTAGGACCTCTGACCAACATGTTTATCGAATCTTTTGAAAGAGGCACGCTCCCACCAACTCTAAATCTGGCCCACATCTCTCTGATATTAAAGAAAGGTAAGCCCTCTGATCAGTGTGCTTCTTACAGACCGATAAGCTTACTTGGGGTTGACTGCAAGTTACTGTCAAAACTCCTGGCTAGAAGATTGGAGGAGGTGCTACCTGTTTTAGTTAAGCCAGACCAGACAGGGTTTGTTAAAAATAGATATTTTTATTCCAATGTTCGCAGGCTGCTGAATGTAATACAATTTTCATATAGTACAAAGAAAAAGGTCCTTGCCGTTTCATTAGATGCTGAAAAAGTGTTTTATCGCGTAGAGTAGAGTAGAGTAGTAGTGGAGTATCTTTTTGATGTTCTCTATAGATTTGGCTTGGGCTCGAGTTTTATTGAATGGATTAAACTTCTATATAGATCTCCTACTGCTAGAGTTCTAGTAAATGGGTCTATGTCTGATGTTTTTGCCTTGAGTTGAGGTACACGACAAGGCTGCCCCCTCTCACCACTATTATTTGCACTTGCACTGGAGCCATTGGCCGAAACTATTAGGAGCCACCATGGTATGTCTGGGGTTTTAATGGGAGACAATGAATATAGAATTTCACTCTATGCTGATGACATTTTGCTGTTTATTACTAACCCAGAGAGTTCTATTCCTATCTTGTTATCAATCATTAGTCAGTTTGGTCAGATTTCAGGGTACAAAATTAATTATAGCAAGTCGGAAGCCTTGCCATTGGGCGACTTTGGGGACCAGGCAACCCTGGTTAATTTCCCTTTCAAATGGTCACCTTCGGGCTTTTCTTACCTGGGTATCAGAGTATCAGCAAATATTTAAGAGATGTATAAACTAAACTTAACACCAACCCTGGCAGCAGTTAAAAGTGATCTTAACAGATGGTTCGATCTCCCTCTGTCATGGATGGGTAGGATTAGCCTAATAAAAATGAATGTGCTCCCCAGAATATTATACCCAATGCAAATGTTGCCACTTAAGATTACTAGGAGAATTAATTTAGATATCGAAAGATTTCTCTCAAATTTTATATGGCATGGAAAGAAACCTAGACTAAAAATGAAGACTCTACAATTACCAATAGATGAGGGGGGTCAGGCTCTTCCCAATTTTCTTTATTATAATTGGGCTTGTCATGCTAGGATAATATCAGGCTGGATCAAACATTTTATTCATCAGGAGATACACATGGATGCTTGGTGTTGTGCCCCTTTCTCCCCTCTCTGCTTTATTTTAACTGAAATGAGTAAACTCCCTGCTGAGGTTAAAGATAATGTCATCGTGCTTAGTCATTTAAGATCTGGTGTGATGTCGCTAAGCATACTGGCAGGGGAGGTTTCTCATCAGCTTTACAACCTTTAACTCAAAATAAAGCCTTTCCTCCTGGTGAAGCGAAAAGTATTTTCGGTGACTGGTACTCAAGGGACCTGAGATTTATAGCTGGCTGGAAAATGGTAATTTTACATCATTCACACAGCTTCAGACTAAATACAGAATACCACACAATCACTTTTTTGGTTTTCTGCAGGTGAGACGCTTTGTCTAAACTAATCTTATATTCCCAACAGACCAACCAATAGTTAGCCCAGTTGATAGCTTCCTTCTTAATTTTTAATTTAACTGCCATGAACAGTAGAAAATGTATTTTCCTGATTTATGCAAAACTATATTCTGTTAATCCTGTCATTGCCAGCAGGTATATCGAGTCATGGGGAAGGGACCTGGAGGTCGACCTTGATGCCAATGCATGGTCAGACGCCTTTGAATCTGTAAAGAAAATCTTTACTTGTAATAGACTCAGAGAACGCCAGTATAGGATATTACACAGACTACAATGCACCCCTCACTTTATAAACAAAATTAATCCCCAGATTTCCCCCTTATGTATGAAGTGTAAAAAAGAGGTAGGGACATACTATCACTGTATTTGGCAGTGCCCTTTAATAGCCAGATATTGGAAAAATATCACTAAGGAGCTCAGCTCAATCTTCCACAAAACAGTAAAACTGGAACCAGTCTTATTCCTTCTGAATATACCCATGGGGCAGCTCTTATTATCTGCAGGACAGCTGACATTAATGGGTAAACTTCTCCTTTTGGCGAGGAGATGTGTTCTGTTTCAATGGATAAAAGATAAACCCACTTTGGCCACACAGTAGTACAGGGAAATATTCAATATTTCTCTGTGATCCCATAACACGAACACAATAAATACACACAATATATTACTATAATAATTTAAAACTAAAAGGCTAAAGCTCATGAAGTGCAGTAGTGTGCATGCTCCAGATCAGCAGTTCAGCAGTCTAACAGCTTGTGGAAGGAAGCTGTTGATTAGTCTGTTTGTTCAGCCTTTTTGACTCCGGAACCATTATCCTGATGGGAGCAGTTCAAAGAATGTGGGAGGGGTCCCTGACAATGTTCAGTGCGCTGCTCCTGCAGCGGCTTAGGAAGAGTTCTTGGACAGAGGGGAGGGAAACTCTGATGACCCTCTCAGGTCCTCTAACTAACTAACTTGTGTTCCTCTTCTCTAACTATAAACCCTTTAATGGGGTTCTGCTGTCTTACTGCCTCAATCAAGGGTTCCATGCAGATAATAAAAATCAGACAGGACAGTGGATCTCCCTGTGTGGTTCCCTTGTGCATTTTCAGTCGTCTTGATAGAGTGCCATTGAATTTTACTTGTGTTACAGGGTTTTTGTACATTAGTTGTAACCATTATACCCATCACCAGCATACTCAAATTGAATGCTTCTGCATCGATTGTTAACTGAAGCAAATCTTTTTTATCTTTTTGATAGTGGTCAATTACATTCAATGTACGCCTTGTATTGTCAGCTAAATACCTGTTGGACACAAAGCCACACTAGTCTGTACTTATTAGGGCCCAAGCAGGAAACCTGCGAAGGTCCTATTGCATCTGTAAGGATTGTTTATTATTATTCTTCTGCCCATGGTATCGCATATTTGGAGGCCTGAACATACCCCAAAACTCACCAAACTCGGAACATATGTCACATGTGTGTGCCGCTATTAGAATCCAACGTGATTGGGTGTGGGTGTGGCCAGGGAACCCTCAGCCCCTCCTCCTACATGCACCTACATCAGGGGTGGGGAACCTTTTTCCTGTCGAGGGCCATTTCAATTTTCATACCATCCCTCAGGGGCCATGATTTTTTTTTTTTTAAGGTAAGCAGCTCACAACATATTTTTATGGCCTTTTTAACTTAATTGCAATAGCATAAATATCATGACCATTAATTAGTGTTTTAGCCAATTTGATCCATCTCGGTGTATCTTATTGTTTTAATCCAATTATTTTTTTAATAATCTGTTCCTGTTGGTTTTATATTCACTGATGTTTAGTAGTTTAAGCAGTAGATAACTTTATAATGTACCTCAAATCATGAAATTAAAAAAATTCAGCCCTCTAAAATGTCATATATCAGCTTTAAATCACTCGAAAATGACAGGTCTGACTTATATTCCCCCTGAATTCAGTATACTATTGAAAGAAAACTCCCTGTTTCCACTGAACAACTTCACCTCAGATTGATAGTAGACAACCTTATAATGCACCTCAAATCATTTCAGAGCATTCTGATGGGAAATTAAAAAAAAAAAACAGCAACCTAAAATCTCATATATCAACTTTAAAGCACTCAAAAATGACAGATCTGAGTTGTCTCATATAAGGCTTACCCTTATATGAGACAACTCAGATCTGTCTATTATAATCTGTCTGATTATTACTAAATTAGCTACTGACCACGAAGCTAGCCTTTGTCACGTTGTCCTGGTCTGCCCGCGGTTCGGATCAAGCTGCTTGCTGGCCTCTCAAACTTTTGTCGGAGAGCTACAACTTTATCCACTGCTCATGTCCTTTCAGGTCATCCAGTTTAGCATGTTTCGCGCTGTAACGACGCTCAAGGTTTGCCTTACTCATTACAGCTAGCGCGTCCCCTAACACCAGGCACACGGGCTTGCCTCTTACTTCCACAAAAAAGAATTCATAAGTCCATTTGTCCTGGAAAGAGCGACACTCCGCATCAACTTCTCTTTTTTTAGCTCCATGTTCCGTCTCCTCACGTTGTTGTCCTATGTTGTTGTCACCTGTCAATCACTGAGGACATGACGCGATGACAGTTACGCTGATGTTGTGTTCAATGACCTTGCTCATGGCCCAAAAAGACAGACACCAACCCCGGGGGCATTTAATTGCACATTTGAAATAATTTTTACTGAATTAATTGTTTGTGGGTGTACTTATGGATTGCCTCGCGGGCCGGACCAAACAGTCTTGCGGGCCGTATATGGCCCGGAGGCCGGAGGTTCCCCACCCCTGACCTACATGAACGAAAGTCGGTACGCATATGTATCATGACTAGACAAACAAAAAACCCTCTTGGACCCATTCCCTCAGTCCAACAGGAAGTTGGCCATTTTGGTTCAAAGCGGCCATTTTTACCCATTTCTGGCCTCGTACTTTATTTACAGATTCAGATATCTACAGATTTAACGCCACAGTCTTCACAGTCACTAAGTCTCACCCTACCTTGATGATGAAAAGTTGTCAAAAGCTTTCGCCTACGTTATTCCTGGTGGGCGTGACAGTGCGGTCAATTTCGATCCCTCGTCATAAAACAGGAAGTCCTTATAACTTCAACATACAAGTTCCCATCTACACCAAATTGGTTACACATGTAGAGGGGTTCGCCCTGAATAAGTCTATGCATCAATACTGGGTGCGTGAAAAGATGGCTCCATAGTGCCCCCTGGAATATTTCAAACTTGAAGCCCCGCCTCCTACAAGCAAACACATCAACGAAATTTGGTGCGCATAAGTATCATGACCAGACGCACAAAAAACCCTCTTGGACATATACCCTCAGTCTTATGGGAAGTTGGCCATTTTGGTTCAAAGTTGACACCTCGCCGCCATCTTCACCCATTTAAACTCCATTTCCATGCCTCGTACTTTATTTAACTTGTCCTACAGATTTAACACCACAGACTTCACAGTCACTTAATCAAATCAAATTTTATTTGTATAGCCCAAATTCACAAATCACAGTTTGCCTCAGAGGGCTTTACAATCTGTACAGAGACGACACCCTCTGTCCTTCGACCCTTGATTCGAGTGAGGAAAAACTTGCCCCAAAAAAAAGCCCTTTTAACAGGGAAAAAAAAATGCGGAAGAAACCTCAGGAAGAGCCACAGAGGAGGCATCCCTCTCCCAGGACAGACAGACGTGCAATAGATGTCGCATGTACAGAGCAGATCAACAAGATCACAATGTATACAATTATAATGGATGGTTGACAGGAATGAAAGTACATAAAGAGGTATTACAGCAATAATAATGAAATGCACATGGAAATGTGATTACTAGTGATAACAGTAGCAGTGGTTAACGGTAAGGATAGTATGTAGTAATGCATTACAATAACAGTAGTGGAACGTATGTAACAGAGATATGACTAATATTAGCAACAGTAGTGGTGGGTGTCAGGCAGGGCCATGGCAGTAGGCGCATCCACGATCAGGCAGGGCCATGGCAGTAGGCGCATCCACGATCAGGCAGGGCCATAGCAGTAGGCGCATCCACGATCCACGACCCGGGCGTGGCCAGGATCCATGGGAGCCTGTAGGACTAGAAAGCACAAGGACTCCGGGGAAGAAGTGAAGTCAGTGACATGCAGAGATGGGGCATGTATACAGGCATAATGTATACAGATGGAGAGGAGCGGAGGAGAGAGAAGCTCAGTGTGTCATTTGTCCCCCGGACTGGGCCTATAGCAGCATAACTAAGAGCTGGTCCAAGACAGGCCTGGGCCAGCCCTAACTATAAGCTCTATCGAAAAGGAAGGTCTTAAGTCTACTCTTAAAGGTAGAGAGGGTGTCCGCCTCCCGGACCAAAACAGGAAGATGGTTCCACAGAAGAGGAGCTTGATAACTGAAGGCTCTGGCTCCCATTCTGCTTTTGGAGACTTTAGGAACTACAAGTAATCCTGCGTTCTGGGAGCGTAATGCTCTAGTTGGGTGATAGGGTAGTAAGAGCTCCTGGAGATATGATGGTGCCTGACCATTAACAGCTTTGTAAGTGAGGAGAAGAATTTTAAACTCTATTCTTGATTTTACAGGGAGCCAGTGCAGAGAGGCCAATACAGGAGTAATATGATCTCTTTTCTTAGTTCCTGTCAGTACACGTGCTGCAGCATTCTGGACCAGCCGGAGACTCTTTAGAGACTTGTTAGGGCAGCCTGATAATAGAGAATTACAATAGTCCAGCCTGGAAGTAACAAATGCATGGACTAGCTTTTCTGCGTCTTTTTGAGACAGGATGGGCCTGATTTCTGCAATGTTACGTAGATGAAAAAATGCAGACCTTGAAATTTGTTTTATGTGGGAGTTGAAGGACATATCTTGATCAAAGATAACTCCCAGATTCCTGACGGTGGTGCTGGAGGCCAAGTTAATGCCATCCAAACTAGCTATATCAACAGATAATGCATCTCTAAGGTGTTTAGGACCAAGTACTATAATTTTGGTTTTATCTGAATTTAACAGCAGAAAATTGCAGGTCATCCAGGTCTAAATGTCCTTGAGACATGCATGGAGTTTAGTAAGCTGATTAGTTTCATCTGGCTTTATTGATAGGTATAACTGGGTATCATCTGCGTAACAATGAAAGTTTATAGAGTATCATCTTCAGACCTTGAAGATGATATGTTGTCAAAAGCTTTGCCTCCATTATAACTAGTGGGCGTGGCAGTGCATTCAATTTCGATGACCCCCTTATGGCTTTTCCCATTTTGTAGGTACCCATTTCTATGCCTCGTATTTTATTTAACTTGTCCTACAGATTTCATGCCACAGACTTCACAGTCACTAAGTATCATCCTCATACCTTGATGATGAAAAGTTGTCAAAAGCTTTCGCCTACGTTATTCCTGGTGGGCGTGGAGGTGCGGTTAATTTCGATGACCCCATTATGGCTTTTCCCATTCTGTACCAACCCAATTTCTTTAACTAACTCGTCCTACAGATTTAACACCACAGACTTCACATTCACTCAGCAGCATCTTATTACCTTCAACAGCCTGCGTTGTGCCTGGTGGGCGTGGCAGTGAGGTCAATTTCGATCCTGCCATCACGGAGGAAGTCTGTATAACTTCAACATACAATTGCCCATCTGCATCAAATTGCTCACACATGTAGAAGGGCTCACCCTGACTACGTCTCTGCATCAATACTGTGTTGTATCTATAGCGCCACCCACTGGACACAGGAAGTCACTGAAGATGTCACTGTTGTGTTTTGTGTGACACGTATCTCATTTAGGTAGGACATTTTCACAGGCAACGGGTGAGCACACATCCGGGCGCATGGCCTGACGTACGTGGGGCGAGGGCCCGTTCATCGCTGCTTGCAGCTTTAATTATATTTGATGTTATTTCTCTTTTCTCTCTGCTGTATATTTATAAGAGATGAACACTCCTTGCCTTCTTTAGGGATGATTACAATTACAGTAACTAATGAGTTCCAGGTTGGTGCCCAGGTTCCCCCATCTAATGCATCGTCATACACTCTGTGTAAGATTGGTGTCAGTGATGTCCTAAACTTGAGTAATATGTACAATCTTTAGTTGTAGGGTATAATGTTCTCCATTCATCCAGTGATCCTATTTCTGCCCATGTTCTCCTCCGTAATGTTGCTGTTTTTTCTGCCTTATGTGTTCCAGATGTTGAGTCCATATTAGGGGTAAGGACCAAATTAAAATCTCCACCAATAATAATTATTCCTTTCCAATGTGTCATCATTACCTCTATCAATTGAATCATGAATTCAGGCCCAATGTCTGGAGGATAGTAAATATTCATTTTAGTTGTCTCCATTGTTTCCACAATTAAAACAAAAAGTCCTTTTTTATCTTGTATACAATTTTCTTTTTCAAAAGAAATATGGATTTTGCTGAGCCAAATGAGGATGGAAATACTTGTGCATTTGTTATTTTATTTAGCTTTCTGTGTTCTTCTTGTGTCAAGTATGTCTCTAGGAGTCACATAATTCCTCCCTTTTCTGTCTTTAATTGTTGAAAAACTTTTTCAACTTAATACAGTTATTGAGGCTATTAACATTTAACAAAACAATATGTGGGTTGCTCATAATAATGACCTATTATTCTGTACTAGGTATATGTATGATCCTGGATGTTTACCACCCTGTCACTTAGTAAATATGTTTGTTTTATGCTACATATTGCTTCAAGGAGTGCAGTTGGGATATAATCGACATAGGTAGTGAAGACAAACAAACCCAAACTAAATACATAATAAAACCAAAAAGTGACTTCCTGGTTGGCTACCTTAAAGCTTGGGTAGCCAACTAACTCCATGCATTCCTCATACATGGAAAAGATACCTTATCTTTCCCAAAATAAGTCTGGGTAATGTTCGCAGCTCTCCATTTTAACTCCTCATATCCTTTTTATAGAACTTAGTTGTCAAACACATTAATGTTCAAACATTAACCTATACTGTAAAGTTTCAACATGTGAAACTAATGGGGAGGAAAAAATAAATCAAATGAAAGTCGATATTAGAGGACTTCTGGTCGGACCACCTCCAGGATTGCAGTACCGAACCAGAGTAATTAATAATGGCTGATTTGGAGCTTATTCTGCAAGAATTAAGAGGGTTTTACCAAGAAACCAAAGAACAATTGGGGACAATCAAAGAAGAAATTTTGAAGGCGAACACCAGATTGGATGAAGCGGAGGGGCGAATCGAGAAAGCAGAGGAGAGGATTCAAAACGTGGAAGAATTCATGACGTAGATGTGAAGCTAGAGAATAAACTAATAGACTTGGAGAATCGCTCCAGACGTGAGAACATGAGGATTTATGGGGTGCCAGAAGGTGCAGAGAAGGAGTCACCAATGATGGTTACATTTGTGGAAAATTTACTGAGTGAGGGGCTTGGACTAACCGACAGAGCGCACCGTTCAGTGGGGCCACAACCACCAGAGGACGCGCCACCACGCTACATCATAGTAAAGTTTTCAAGCTTCAAAACGAACTCCACTACTCTGCAAGGCATGGCAGGGAAAGGGATTCACCTGGCAATAACCACGTAAACCTGGACCATGACTACCATCCTTTCATCCTCAAAAAATGAACAGAATATGCAGAGGTCTGTAAGGTCCTGAAAGAAAACTTATTTCAATTCCAGACTCTCTTCCCGGCCAGGCAACGGGTGAGACACAAAGACGGAACCAAAATCTACGATACAATAGAGGATGCAACTGAGGACCTGGCAAGCAGAGGCTACACAGTGAAAACCATCAGAGCTCCGGAGACAATGATGGAGCAGTTACGGTGGCTGACCTATACGAGAGGGGAAAGGCGAGCAAAAAAATCAAAACTCAAACTACAAGGAAAAAACTCAGAGTCTTCAGGAGATCTGACCGTACCCTTAGCTTTACTTTTTTGTTGTGCTTTACATCCTTTATTTTTTCCACCTCTCTTTGAGTTCGGCACGAATGTGCCTGAGGAATGGTGAGTTACCAGAATAACACTGGCACTATAACACTAACAGTAACACAACTATAAATATTGGTAGAAACTCACTAGACTATAAAAAGGTTTGTTTGGGGTCGGCATTTCTTTTGCTGTGCTGCCGCCATCGCTAAGGGCCCCTTTCACTGGACACAGGAGAAAGGTTTCCCCTTGGAGACTTTACATTAGGCGCAACAGGGTCAGGCTGACAGACCCCTACATAGAGCCTTCACGAGATCTGACCGTACCCTTAGCTTGACTTTTTTGTTGTGCTTTTTTGTCACACGGACTATTTATGTTAAATATGGTGTATGTCATTTAGTGTGATGTTTGTTCTTTATTGATTTGTTCACTCCTTGTTGGTTCTAGAGGGGAGGGGGGAACTTACCAAGTTCAAGTATGCAGCTGGAGCTGGGAGTCACTTAGATGCAAAATAGACCTATAAAAATGGTTTCACTTAATATAAATGGGGTACTCAACCCAATTAAGAAGGGAAAAATTTTATCAAAACTAAAGAAAGATAAAATCCAAATAGCATACCTACAGGAAACTCACCTAGATGACTTTGAACATGCTAAATTAAACTGCTCTCTGGAGGTTGAACTCAAACATTTTAAATAATCCAGCTACCAATGAAAAACTGAAAATTGAAATTAAATCGTACTAGGAACACAATGATAATGAAGAGGTGACACCATCTGTGCTCTTGGATGCACTGAAGGCCGTGATTAGAGGCAAAATAATAGCCATTTCCTCTTACGAAAAGAAAACTAGACAATAAAAACTCAAAAAACTTGGAAGACAAATTAAATAAAATCCAAAAAGAACATTCAGAAATGAGTGATGACTACCAGATTGACACCTTTTTATCTTTGTTATACTTACTGAAGGTCATGAACGAGCAAAATGATAAATTAATATCTAAACTAACAGTAGAAGAGCTGCAATCAGCAATTGGGAGACTAAAGGGGGCGGGAATCTCCAGTGACAGATGGTTTCACCTCAGAATGGAATAAAGTAATGCAGAACCAATTAGTTCCAACACTATTGAAAACGCTTAACTGGGTTCTTGAAAAGAAAAAGACCCCCCCTCCTCCTAGAGAGACGCAATAATTTCCATCATTCCTAAGGAGGGGAAGGATAAATTAGAATGTGGGATCTATCGTCTTGTAAGTGTTTTAAATATTGATTATTAACTGTTCACCTCTATACAGTAGGTGATTTGTTAATTTTTAACAGGGGGGATGGCCCAATGGGAGCACCACCCTGCCCTGACACACCTATGTACCCAAAGGACAATGTTGCAGGACGCTTTACCCATAACTGACATTTCTAAGTCAACAATTCCATTTTATCCAGTGGGATATGAGTAAATACACCTTTAAATTGTATGCAGTGGACTGAGTTTATTCAGGCAGGGTTTTCTCATGTTTCTCCCAATACACTACAAGCAGGGTAATTTTAAGTTACATGACCCCTTGGAATTTTTTACCATCTAAATTCCTTGAAGGACACACAATGAACATTGTGCAAAATAGTAGAGCCCGACTGATTTATTGGTAGGCCGATTTTTTTCGCCGATATGCACCAATATGAAAACCTTATATTTAAAAACTATAATGGAGAAAAACATGTTTGGGGTAATTTAAAATTCGTATAATGACATAGTTTGTCCAGCAGAGTGCGCTTCAACGGGGATAAAACAGCTGGTGTCAGGAAATGTAACAGCTACCTCACTAATGGTTAAACTATAAACTAGCACAAAAATGACAATCACCAACATAACATAAACAAAGCATAAGCTTGATATTAAACTGTCAGAAAAAACTAATCTCTGAAAAAACTTGAACATTACTGAAAATAAACATGAAATATTTGCACCCCTGATATAACCAGCAAAGGGAGTGGAGTCTATGAATAAAGAACAAGTCTGTGTTCTCTGTGAAAATCATTTGAGAGAACCCCAGTGGGAGCGTTTCAGAAGCTGAGCCTTTTGTCTGCCCAATTTTGTTGACTTGCTCAGATTTTGTTGATCTGGTCATTTTTCATTTTTATACAATCGGGAGTCTGCACAGGGTGTTTTATTTTGAAAATTGACCGGATGCTCTATGCCGTTCCTGTGTCTCTTGACTTCCTGCCGGCGTGATCTGCTCTTTGCAGCTTGTTGCGGCATCCGTCAAAATAGACCAGGCAGTTGGAACGCAAAGCAGCCGTGCACAGCATGACTCCACTGTGCACCGGAGCTGATTGCGGCCACTTGTGATTTGTAACACACTATCTGCTACTAGGGGATGGAGAGTGATGGCAGGTTAACAAGGGGGATGCTTTTTGGTAATTTTGCTAACAAGGGGGACGGCATCCCCCCTCATCCCCCCTCAAATCGCCTACTGCCTCTATATTATCTAAAAGATTGGAACTGATCTTACCAGAACTAAAACATACAGAGCAGATGGGTTTCATTAAACATAGACAGACCCAAGACAACATCAGGAAAACAATACACGTTATGAGACAAGTTACACAACCAAAACTGGAGACGCTTATAATAAGTTTAGACGGCGAGAAAGTGTTGACTCAATGAGATGGTCTTTTCTATATAAAGTATTATTAAAATGTGGCTGTATGCGACCATGATTAAAACATTTGTAGCACTCTACGATAAACCAATAGCCAGAATTAAAATTAACTGTGACCTTACTAACTCATTCATTCTGGAAAGAGGAACAAAACAAGGGTGTTGCGCATCGCCACTCCTCTTTGCCCTGTTTATAGAACCCCTGAACCAGTGGATCAGGCAGAGGTCTGATATAATAGGGGTAACAATGCCATTGGAGAACAAAAAATGGCCCTGTTTGCGAATGATTTATTGATAATTTTATCACAAAATACGCAGACACTCCCAAAATTGATGAAAATGCTAAAGGAATGTGGTGTACTATCTGGATACAAAATTAACATAAATAAGACCCAAGTAATGGCACTTAACTATGACCCACCGACTGAGATTAGGAAACTGTATAAATAGAATTGGGATGCAGAAGATATAATATATCTGGGAGTCACATTGCCAAAGGACTATTCAAAAATGTTCAATTTAAACTATGGACCTTTCTAAATTCAAGGATAAAATCAGACATGCAAAGATGGAATGTTGTCCCCTTTTTGAGTTTAAGCTCCAGGATTGACTTAATTAAAATTAATGTTCTTCCACGAATGCTTTACCTTTTTCAGTGTCTGCCAGTTAAAATGCCACCTAAACAATTTTTAGACTGGGACAGGTTATTATTAAGATACATACGGCAAGGAAAAAAGACCAGGATTAAATATAAAACTCTGCAATTAAGAAAAGAAAAGGGCAGAATGGGCCTTCCCTGCCTACAAGAATATTATTACGCAGCTCAGCTGAGACCAGTAGTTTGACTATATTCACCAACATACACTGCGGGATGGAAGGAAATAGAGGGCATGAAGCTAAAAGGAATACCAATAACATCCCTTTTAGCAGATAACTTGCAAGGTGAACTGACGAGTTTCAGAAGATCCCATGCTGTACACTCTTCTGAAATCCTGGCAGGAAATAGTTCAAGTTTGCAGAAAAGGGGATGCATCTAAACTACTGAGGTGCTGTACCTATGATTCGGATTTTGCAGCAAATGAAAATGACAGCAGATTTAAGGAATGGACCTCAAAAGGTTTAACTACCTATTATTAAAAAGAAGGAAATGTAATGATTTCTACAGAGAGTTGGGAGAAAATATGCCAGCTATAGTGGATCTCAACAGAATCGAACATATAGCGAGAGTTTTCCTGGAAAAATATTGTGAGATTTTTTGTTACACCCATCCAGAAACGACATCAAGGTGGTGGCAATGCTTGCTGGAGACTCTGTGGGACCAATGGAGCGAATCACTTTTATTTATTCTGGAGTTGCCAGGTTATTAGAACATATTGGGAAGAGATTCATGAACATATAAATAACATATTTGGAGTAAACATCCCCTTCAAATGTGAAACTCTGTATTTGGGTGATATATTGTTCGGAAATTGGAATTTCAATAACAGAAAGCTACTTGGTATGCTATTGGCGGCATTCAAGAAATCCATCATGAGAAAATGGTTAAAAGAAGATCCACCCCCCATTGAGGGCTGGATGGACATCATACACAAGATTTAGATCATGAAAAAGTTGACATTTTCCCTCAGCGTGCAAAAAAGAAAACCAGATCTGGTCTAAATGGATGGTGTACATGAAGCCAATAAGGTCAGACTTTATTTGACTCTGTCATTCACTCTTGATTCATCTAGTTATTGATTTATTTTTTCATTTTAACAGTCTTGAGAGGCTAGCCCTTGGATTTGTTGTTTGTGTATGAAAAAAAAAAAAAAAAAAAAGAACATTTAAAAAAAAAAAGTCAATATAAAGACAATGAAATCATTCTTTCCCTCTTCTTTCCTTTTGTTTTCATTGCATGAAATATTACAGTACGCTTAAACGAAAATATCCAACCAAATAAAAAAGGCTTAATTGTATTAAGTCATTTGTATTTCCTCTGTCGCTAGTTTTTCTTTTCCCTCTCTTCCCCCTTAAGTTCCTAGTTTTCAACATAATTTGAACATAGAGATACTGCCATTTCAGAGGAAAACCACTCACAAAACTTTAGTTCATATTTTCCATCCCTTGGACAGTTATTAGTGCCTGTAGGCCTGGGTCCTGCCTCACTTCTCCTCAGACTTCTATGTTAATATAGTATAGTCGTCCACTCCACCACCGCTACAGAGCCTGCTCGCTGTCCTTCTTGTGACTAGACATTTGTGCTCCTCATTCCCATGTCTTCCAGGACCCTGGACACCTTCTTTGGGTGGTCGTTGATTGTTGATGTCCCATTCTTATTGAAAGCTTTGAATTAAGTACAGTATGATCTGAGATTGTCCTTCCTGAGCTGGTCCCTCATCGATCTATAGTGGGTTCTCACTGGTTTCACTTCAGTAGTTAAGTCACGGTCAAAGTAAATTCTCCTTCCACTAAACAAGACCTCTTTCTTTGTCCATATGCTGCCTGAAGAATATTTTCTTACTGTCACTCAAAAGAAATGAAGAGGCTATGCTACAAATCCATTTGATTGACACAACTTTCTTTGGCCACATTTTACCAAGGATAAATTCAGATTTTATCCAAACTTCATGAATGTGAATGAATGAATGAATTTTGTGACAAAGTAGTATGTGTTCTACTCATTCCATCACAGACAAAATGAGAGCTGCGGAAATCATAGGAACTGAAGACTGCCATGATATGCATTTCCTTTACTTTAGGAATTTTAAGTGTATGCAAACTTTTGATCACGACTGTAAGTGTAAGCATGTCAGCACTTGAGCTCAGGATTTTCCCTGATCAATTAGATTATCAAAAGCAGCTAAAACTAAAGTCTTTTGTGTTTGTAGCCTCTGTCTATATTGCCTGGAATATTGCCTCTTTCTTGTCCTGTCACCTCTTGTTCTTTATTCGAAACAACATCATCATTTTAGCATAAGGCTGCAACATAACAAAATGTGAAAAAAACTGTGAGTCAGAATACTTTCTTAATGCACTGTATATTGTATATTCAGGAGTGTAAGAGTGCACATCAATAAAGGTGGGCACACTAATAAATAATTGCTGAATTTCATTCAATTGAGCCAGTTCCAGGGCATGCTGGCTCACTGGACTAGCTATGAGTCACACTTAAATGGGGAGGAATCCTTCATTCATGTGAACTTTCCCAGCTCAAGCAACACCAAATGTCTGCTGTAAAGCATGTATTTTCCACACAGTTTTTGGATCATATGGTCTCAAACGCAATTTAGAATGCCTTTAGAGTGTTGTAAAAACGAATAATTATTGATAAAGGTGTACTCCAGCTAGTATAACAAGTATATGAATGATGCTTATCCAGAGTGAAAAAAAAGAAATCATTAGATCAATAGTTCTCTGTCCATAAACCTGCTTATGTGAAATGTGTATATTAACTTGTGTGTCTGTGTCTGTGTGTGTGTGTGTGTGTGTGTGTGTGTGTGTGTGTGTGTGGTCAGTACCAAAGCAAGGATACAGTTCCGCCTCCCTGACGGCTCATCCTTCACCAACCAGTTCCACCCACAGAGCAAACTGCAAGAGGCTCGGCACTTTGCTGTTCAGGTTTGTCTGACAACTATATTCCATGTCACTGCTCTCCCAGTTTTTGGCATGTAAGATTATTATTTTTTTAAATGATAACCTCTTTAGAGGAAACCAATTCTTAAAACTACACAATCTTAGAGGTGAACCCCAGGATACTGATAAATATCAGCTTCATCACTGTCACTAGTGTCACATTCTGCTATGACATGGATTTTCCAGTACCTCCATTACCTTGATTAAAATGTAAGCATATAAAATGCTGTGCTTTAGTGTGGCTACGATAACATGCAGTTAAAGGGCTTAAGACACACTCATAGAACTTACAGAAGTTACATCCAGGTAACTACTGTATTCATTGCTCACCCAACATTTTTATCACAAACATGAGGAAGGTACAAACAAAGCACCTCAATTTCTCTGTTGTTGTCTGCTATAACTAACACAAACATCTTCATCTACTCCCACCATTTGAGGAAGCTAGGATCAAGTGGATTGTGCAAACCTTAAGCCTTGTTTAAAGTTTATTAAAGCCAGGGTTGGTAAGGCTGCAAACCAGTAAAAAGTAGTCTCATTTTAGAAAGTATCCAAGTATCCACGTCACACAGCCAACTCACAACAGAGGACACACCCTGGACCTGGTCATTTCCCATGGCCTGTCCATCGGTGTGTCCTCTGTTGTCGACCTGGCTGTGTCTGACCACTACTGTGTATTTTTTAACATCACCAGTTTTAACCAAGAGGAGGCCCCGGTGAGAACAGTGAGGAGGCGTGATCTAACTTCTGAAGTGGCTGCAAATTTCATGGAGATTTTACAGAGCACTCCTGCTGAAATTTTACCTGCACCTTGTGATTTTATCGTTGATAATTTTAACAGTAGACTGAAGTCAACTCTGGATTCAGTAGCTCCACTTTTAACAAAAACAATAAAAAAAAAACCTACACCCCCATGGAGAAAAAACGACGAAATCAATGAACTGAAAAGGAAATGCAGGAGTGCTGAGAGAAGATGGAGAAAAAGTAAATTGACAGTTCATTATGAAATTTTACGGCAACAACTCAAAACCTACAATAATGCAGTCAAAAAGGCACAAATTTCCCATTTCTCTCAACTCATCACCAACAATAAAAACAACCCCCGGTTGTTTTAAGTTTTTTAAGACACCCACAGATGATCTTTGTGAGAACTTTGCAGACCACTTCAGAACCAAAATCAAGGACATCAGATCATGCCTTTTATCCCATCAAGTTTTATCTGTTAACACACCTGAACTGTTGTCCTTGCCTGAGGAAACACTGGAGAGTTTTGCCCTGGTTGATGCAAGGACACCTGGTCGAGTTTTCTCCCAAGTAAACCCAACAACCTGCCTTTTAGATCCAATTCCAACATCACTCTTAAAATCATTTTATGGATTCTTAGAGGAACAGTTTTTAAACATCATGAATTGCTCTATTCAGACGGGTGTCTTTCCCACCTCCTTCAAAACGGCTGTGGTGAAGCCCCTTCTGAAGAAGAGCAATTTAGACCCCAACGTTCTTAATAACTACCGACCTGTATCCAACTTAAAATTTTAGAAAAACTGTTTTTTAACCAAGTTAATGACTTTTTAAACAGAAATAACATCTTAGAGAAACATCAGTCTGGTTTTAGGAGAAACCACAGCACCGAGACAGCACTTTTAAAGATTTTAAACGACATCAGATGGAATTTAGATAACAAAAAGCTCACAGTGTTGGTTCTACTGGATCTAAGCGCCACTTTTGATACAGTAGACCATCACATTTTATTAAACAAACTCAGACGTCTGGTTGGCTTCTCTGGTACTGTTCTTAACTGGTTTTGTTCTTATCTCACAGACCGATGTTTTTATGTAAGTATGGACACATGTTCCTCAGGAACCCATGAAGGTGGATGTGGTGTTCCCCAAGGGTCAATTTTAGGTCCACTTCTTCCTCTTGGGGATGTCATCAGGAGACACGGCATCAGCTTCCATAGTTACGCTGATGATACACAATTGTACATTGCCGTGTCTCCTGATGACCCAGGGCAAATTGATGCCTTTTTTAACTGCATTGTAGACATCAAGTCATGGATGGCATAGAATTTCCTACAGCTCAACCAGGACAAAACTGAGGTTTTAGTTATAGGTCCTGAAGGCCAGAGAGAGAAACTTTTACCAAAACTACAAGATCTTAAACCAACACAATCAGTAAAAAATCTGGGCGTGATTTTTGATTCTGAGCTGAATTTTATTCCACATATCAAAAATATGACGAAAATAGGTTTTTATCATCTTAAGAACATAGTCAGAGT
The DNA here is from genome assembly GCF_965226575.1 of Pagrus pagrus. Classification (NCBI taxonomy): domain Eukaryota; kingdom Metazoa; phylum Chordata; class Actinopteri; order Spariformes; family Sparidae; genus Pagrus; species Pagrus pagrus. The sequence goes on from NC_140193.1 coordinate 34,462,307, forward strand.
CCGCCCGTTTCTCTCCCAGGCCAGTACGGAGGTGCTAATGCATGCTTTTATTTCCTGTCGCCTGGATTATTGTAATGCCCTGCTCTCTGGTCTTCCCAAAGAGAGTACTTTAAATCTCCAACTATTACAAAACTCAGCCGCACGTGTGCTAACGAGGACCAGAGGGCAGGAGCACATTACGCCGGTTTTAGAGTCGCTGCATTGGCTCCCTGTCCACTTCAGGATCGATTTCAAGGTTCTTTTACTAGTCTTTAAATGTCTTAATGGCCTTGCGCCCTCATACTTATCTGACCTGCTGTTACCATATCAACCCTTGCAGACCCTGAGGTCCTCCGGCACCCGCCTTTTATCCATACCAAAACCAAGAACAAAAACCCACGGTGAGGCGGCATTTAGCCACTATGGCCCCCACCTGTGGAACAGCCTGCTGGAGAGCCTGTTGATATTTTTAAGGGAAGGTTAAAGACACACCTTTTTAATCAGGCTTTTAACTAATATTTTAAATTCTTTTTACGTTCTTATGTGGTTCTATCTTATTTTATGTTGTTGCTTCTATCTTGTTTTTTAAGATGATTTTAAACTTAAAATATAGCCGCAAGTGGCAATCTGCGGGTTCCAACCTCTTTCGTCCCAAACCAGCCACCCTGAAGAGGACTATCAGGAGGACATGTACACAAAATTTCAAGTCAATAGCACTTCCGGCTTGGCGAGGAGAGCCTTTCGAAGTTTACACTCTGTTATAGCGCCCCCATTAGGCCGATTGGGATCAAATGTTTTGAACAGCATTTGGACACCATTTACACCCGACCTACCAAGTTTCGTGTCTCTAGGTCCTTCTGGCTCACCGTAAATTATTAAAACGCAAACAATGACGGTTAATGAGGAACAGGACACGCCCACTTTCACCTATCAACATGGCGGTCAAGATATTAGTTAATAGTCACCCCTAGAGCATGCATACCAAATTTGGTGAAATTCCGTCCAATGGTCTTTGAGATATGCATGTGTGGCATTTATGGCGCCCCCTATAGGTTGAGCTCAAAATGCTTTGGTAGGCAGATTCCCAGTCCCGTTGTGGACCTGCCCACCAAGTTTTGTGATGATAGGTCAAAGGGTGTAAGAGTTATGGCCAATCATTTCTAAGCTCCGCCCATTGCGAACATTCATTGGTCCGTGGCGGCCATGTTTTTTGACCAATCTGGCTAATTTATAATAGAAACTTGTCTTGTCATCCCCCGAGGCTGTATACCAAATTTGGTGTTGATAGGGTCAATTTTGCAAAAGTTTTATTCACTTTACTGTTTTTCAAATTATGCAAATTAGCAAAACATCTAGTTAGGCGGACCTTTATGGTTCTAGAGGCTTTTTTGTAGAGCACATTGAGCTGGACATGTGTGTCAAATTTCAAGTCAATCGGACTTACGGTGTGAGGGGCGTGGCCTTCTGAAAAACGCATTTTCAAGCCTTTATTACAGCGCCACCATCTGGCCGACTGGGCTCATATTTTAATAAAAGTTGATGCACATCATTTCCAATCATTGGGCCAAGTTTCAAGTTTCTGGGCCATTCCAGCTCACGGGAATTTGAGCTCAAGCGGCAGAAAACAAATAATAATAATAAATATAGCCGCAAGCGGCAATCCGCGGGTTCTAACCTTTTTCGTCCCAAACCAGCCACCCTGAAGAGGCCACCTTCAAGAGGCCACCCTGAAGAGGCTTTATTTGCAGAGGACCATCAAGAGGATGTGTAGGAAAAATGTCAAGTCAATAGCACTTATGGCTTGGCGGGGAGAGCCTTTCCAAGTTTATACTCTGTTATAGCGCCCCCATTAGGCCAATTGGGATCAAATGTTTTGAGCAGCATTTGGACGTCATTTACACTCGACCTACCAAGTTTAATGTCTGTAGGTCCTTCTGGCTCAACATAAATTATTAAAACGCAAACAATGGCGGTTAATGAGGAACAGGCCACGCCCACTTTCATCTATCAACATGGCAGTCAAGATATTAGTTAATAGTCACCCCTAGAGCATGCATACCAAATTCGGTGAAATTCCGTCAAATGGTCTTTGAGATACGCATGTGTGGCATTTACAGCGACCCCTATAGGTTGAGCTCAAAATGCTTTGGTAGGCATATTTCCAGTCCCATTGTGGACCTGCCCACCAAGTTTTGTGATGATAGGGCAAAGGGTGTAGGAGTTATGGCCAATCATTTCTAAGCTCCGCCCATTGCAAACATTCATTGGTCCGTGGCGACCATGTTTTTTGACCAATCTGGCTCATTTATAATAGAAACTTGTCTTTTCATCCCCCGAGGCTGTATGCCAAATTTCGTGTTGATAGGGTCAATTTTGCACAGGTTTTATTCACTTTACTGTTTTTCACATTATGCAAATTTGCAAAAAGTCTGTAATATCGGTTGTCATGGTGCAGGAGGCTTTTTTGTAGAGGACTATCAGGAGGACGTGTGTGAAAAATTTCAAGTCAATGGCACTTATGGCTTGGTGAGGAGCGCCTTTCCAAGTTTACACTCTATGTTATAGCGCCCCCATTGGGCCGATTGGCATCAAATGTTTTGAGCAGCATTTGGATGTCATTTATATTCGATGTACCAAGTCTCATGTCTCTAAGTCTTTCCAGTTCGCCATAAATGATTAAAAAGCAAACAATGACGGTGAATGAGGAACAGGCCACGCCCACTTTCACCTATCAACATGGCGGTCAAGATATTAGTTAATAGTCACCCCTAGAGCATTCATACCAAATTTGGTGAAATTCCGTCCAGTGGTCTTTGAGATACACGTGTGGCATTTATAGCGCCCCCTATAGGTTGAGCTCAAAATGCTTTGGTAGGCAGATTCCCAGTCCCGTTGTGGACCTGCCCACCAAGTTTTGTGATGATAGGTCACAGGGTGTAAGAGTTATGGCCAATCATTTCTAAGCTCCGCCCATTGCGAACATTAATTGGTCCGTGGCGGCCATGTTTTTTGACCAATCTGGCTCATTTATAATAGAAACTTGTCTTGTCATCCCCCGAGGCTGTATACCAAATTTGGTGTTGATAGGGTCAATTTTGCAAAAGTTTTATTCACTTTACTGTTTTTCACATTATGCAAATTAGCAAAAAATCTAGTTAGGCGGACCTTTATGGTTCTAGAGGCTTTTTTGTAGAGCACATTGAGCTGGACATGTGTGTCAAATTTCAAGTCAATCGGACTTACGGTGTGAGGGGCGTGGCCTCCTGAAAAACGCATTTTCAAGCCTTTATTACAGCGCCACCATCTGGCCGACTGGGCTCATATTTTAATAAAAGTTGATGCACATCATTTCCAATCATTGGGCCAAGTTTCAAGTTTCTGGGCCATTCCAGCTCACGGGAATTTGAGCTCAAGCGGCAGAAAACAAATAATAATAATAATAATAAATATAGCCGCAAGCGGCAATCCGCGGGTTCTAACCTTTTTCGTCCCAAACCAGCCACCCTGAAGCCACCCTGAAGAGGCTTTATTTGTAGAGTACTATCAGGAGGACATGTACAAGAAATTTCAAGTCAATAGCACTCATAGGTTCGTGGGGAGAGCCTTTTGAAGCTTACACTCTTATGTTATAGCGCCCCCATTAGGCCGATTGTGATCAAATGTTTTAAGCAGCATTTGGACATCATTTACACTAGACCTACCAAGTTTCATGTCTGTAGGTCCTTCTGGCTCACCATAAATGATTAAAAAGCAAACAATGGCGGTTAATGAGGAACAGGCCACGCCCACTTTCACCTATCAACATGGCGGTCAAGATATTAGTTAATAGTCACCCCTAGAGCATGCATACCAAATTTGATGAAATTCCATCCAATGGTCTTTGAGATACGCATGTGTGGCATTTATGGCGCCCCCTATGGGTTGAGCTCAAAATGCTTTGGTAGGCAGATTCCCAGTCCCGTTGTGGACCTGCCCACCAAGTTTTGTGATGATAGGGCAAAGGGTGTAAGAGTTATGGCCAATCATTTCTAAGCTCCGCCCATTGCGAACATTCATTGGTCCGTGGCGGCCATGTTTTTTGACCAATCTGGCTCATTTATAATAGAAACTTGTCTTGTCATCCCCCGAGGCCGTATACCAAATTTGGTGTTGATAGGGTCAATTTTGCAAAAGTTTTATTCACTTTACTGTTTTTCACATTATGCAAATTAGCAAAAAATCTAGTTAGGCGGACCTTTATGGTTCTAGAGGCTTTTTTGTAGAGCACATTGAGCTGGACATGTGTGTCAAATTTCAAGTCAATCGGACTTACGGTGTGAGGGGCGTGGCCTTCTGAAAAACGCATTTTCAAGCCTTTATTACAGCGCCACCATCTGGCCGACTGGGCTCATATTTTAATAAAAGTTGATGCACATCATTTCCAATCATTGGGCCAAGTTTCAAGTTTCTGGGCCATTCCAGCTCACGGGAATTTGAGCTCAAGCGGCAGAAAACAAATAATAATAATAATAAATATAGCCGCAAGCGGCAATCCGCGGGTTCTAACCTCTTTCGTCCCAAACCAGCCACCCTGAAGAGGCCACCCTAAAGAGGCTTTCTTTTGTAGAGGACTATTAGGAAGATGTGTAGGAAAAATTTCAAGTCAATAGCACTTATGGCTTGGTGAGGAGCGCCTTTCGAAGTTTACACTCTATGTTATAGCGCCCCCATTAGGCCGATTGGCATCAAATGTTTTGAGCAGCATTTGGACATCATTTATATTCGATGTACCAAGTTTCATGTCTCTAAGTCTTTCCAGTTCGCCATAAATGATTAAAAAGCAAACAATGGCGGTTAATGAGGAACAGGCCACGCCCACTTTCACCTATCAACATTGCGGTCAAGATATTAGTTAATAGTCACCCCTAGAGCATGCATACCAAATTTGGTGAAATTCCGTCCAATGGTCTTTGAGATACGCATGTGTGGCATTTATGGCGCCCCCTATGGGTTGAGCTCAAGATGCTTTGGTAGGCAGATTCCCAGTCCCGTTGTGGACCTGCCCACCAAGTTTTGTGATGATAGGTCAAAGGGTGTAGGAGTTATGGCCAATCATTTCTAAGCCCCGCCCATTGCGGATATTAATTGGTCCGTGGCGGCCATGTTTTTTGACCAATCTGGCTCATTTATAATAGAAAGTTGTCTTGTCATCCCCCGAGGCCGTATGCCAAATTTGGTGTTGATAGGGTCAATTTTGCAAAAGTTTTATTCACTTTACTGTTTTTCACATTATGCAAATTAGCAAAACATCTGTAATATTGGCTTTCATGGTGCAAAAAGCTTTTTTGTAGAGGACTATCAGCAGGGCGTGTAGAAAAAATTTCAAGTCAATAGCACTTATGGCTTGGTGAGGAGCGCCTTTCCAAGTTTACACTCTATGTTATAGCGCCCCCATTAGGCCGATTGGCATCAAATGTTTTGAGCAGCATTTGGACGTCATTTATATTCGATGTACCAAGTTTCATGTCTCTAAGTCTTTCCAGTTCGCCATAAATGATTAAAAAGCAAACAATGATGGTTAATTAGGAACAGGCCACGCCCACTTTCACCTATCAACATGGCGGTCAAGATATTAGTTAATAGTCACCCCTAGAGCATGCATGCCAAATTTGGTGAAATTCCGTCCAATGGTCTTTGAGATATGCATGTGTGGCATTTATGGCGCCCCCTATAGGTTGAGCTCAAAATGCTTTGGTAGGCAGATTCCCAGTCCCGTTGTGGACCTGCCCACCAAGTTTTGTGATGATAGGTCAAAGGGTGTAAGAGTTATGGCCAATCATTTCTAAGCTCCGCCCATTGCGAACATTAATTGGTCCATGGCGGCCATGTTTTTTGACCAATCTGGCTCATTTATAATAGAAACTTGTCTTGTCATCCCCCGAGGCTGTATACCAAATTTGGTGTTGATAGGGTCAATTTTGCAAAAGTTTTATTCACTTTACTGTTTTTCACATTATGCAAATTAGCAAAAAATCTAGTTAGGCGGACCTATATGGTCCAATGATATTTTTTGTAGAGCACATCGAGCTGGACTTGTGTGTCAAATTTCAAGTCAATCGGACTTACGGTGTGAGAATGGTGAATTTCTGAAAAACGCCTTTTAAAACCTTAATTACAGCGCCACCATCTGGCCGACTGCGCTCATATTTTAATAAAAGTTGATGCACATCATTTCCAATCATTGGGCCAAGTTTCAAGTTTCTGGGCCATTCCAGCTCACTGGAATTTGAGCTCAAGCGGCAGAAAACAAATAATAATAATAATAATAATAAACCGGTACAATCTTAGAAGGGTTCTACCCCTTCGGGGTTAGAACCCTAATAATAATAAATATAGCCGCAAGCGGCAATCCGCGGGTTCTAACCTTTTTCGTCCCAAACCAGCCACCCTGAAGAGGCTTTTTTTTGTAGAGGAGTATCAGGAGGACATGTACGAAAAATTTCAAGTCAATAGCACATATGGCTTGGTGGGGAGAGCCTTTCGAGACCTTACACTCTTATGTTATAGCGCCCCCATTAGGCCGATTAGGATCAAATGTTTTGAGCAGCATTTGGACATCATTTACACTCGACCTACCAAGTTTTATGTCTGTAGGTCCTTGTTGCTCACCATAAATTATTAAAACGCAAACAATGACGGTTAATGAGGAACAGGCCACGCCCACTTTCACCTATCAACATGGCAGTGAATATATTAGGTAATACTCACCCCTAGAGCATTCATACCAAATTTGGTGAAATTGCGTCCAGTGGTCTTTGAGATACACATGTGTGGCATTTATAGCGCCCCCTATAGGTTGAGCTCAAAATGCTTTGGTAGGCAGATTCCCAGTCCCGTTGTGGACCTGCCCACCAAGTTTTGTGATGATAGGGCAAAGGGTGTAAGAGTTATGGCCAATCATTTCTAAGCTCCGCCCATTGCGAACATTCATTGGTCCGTGGCGGCCATGTTTTTTGACCAATCTGGCTCATTTATAATAGAAACTTGTCTTGTCATCCCCCGAGGCCGTATACCAAATTTGGTGTTGATAGGGTCAATTTTGCAAAAGTTTTATTCACTTTACTGTTTTTCACATTATGCAAATTAGCAAAAAATCTGTAATATCGGCTTTCATGGTGCAAAAGGCTTTTTTGTAGAGGACTATCAGCAGGGCGTGTAGAAAACATTTCAAGTCAATAGCCCTCATGGCCTGATGGGGAGAGCCTTTTGAAGTTTACACTTTGTTATAGCGCCCCCATTAGGCTGATTGGGATCAAATGTTTTGAGTAGCATTTGGACATCATTTATACTCAACGTACCAAGTTTCGTGTCTCTAGGTCCTCCAAACTCGCCATAAATGATTAACATGCTAACAATGACGATAAATGACAAACAGGCCACGCCCACTTTCACCTATCAACACGGCGGTCGAGATATTAGTTAATAGTCACCCCTAGAGCATGCATGCCAAATTTGGTGAAATTCCGTCCAATGGTCTTTGAGATACGCATGTGTGGCATTTATAGCGCCCCCTATAGGTTGAGCTCAAAATGCTTTGGTAGGCAGATTCCCAGTCCCGTTGTGGACCTGCCCACCAAGTTTTGTGATGATAGGTCAAAGGGTGTAGGAGTTATGGCCAATCATTTCTAAGCTCTGCCCATTGCGGATATTAATTGGTCCGTGGCGGCCATGTTTTTTGACCAATCTGGCTCATTTATAATAGAAACTTGTCTTTTCATCCCCCGAGGCTGTATACCAAATTTGGTGTTGATAGGGTCAATTTTGCAAAAGTTTTATTCACTTTACTGTTTTTCACATTATGCAAATTAGCAAAAAATCTAGTTAGGCGGACCTTTATGGTTCTAGAGGCTTTTTTGTAGAGCACATTGAGCTGGACATGTGTGTCAAATTTCAAGTCAATCGGACTTACGGTGTGAGGGGCGTGGCCTTCTGAAAAACGCATTTTCAAGCCTTTGTTACAGCGCCACCATCTGGCCGACTGGGCTCATATTTTAATAAAAGTTGATGCACATCATTTCCAATCATTGGGCCAAGTTTCAAGTTTCTGGGCCATTCCAGCTCACGGGAATTTGAGCTCAAGCGGCAGAAAACAAATAATAATAATAATAATAATAAACCGGTACAATCTTAGAAGGGTTCTACCCCTTCGGGGTTAGAACCCTAAATATAGCCGCAAGCGGCAATCCGCGGGTTCTAACCTTTTTCGTCCCAAACCAGCCACCCTGAAGCCACCCTGAAGAGGCTTTATTTGTAGAGTACTATCAGGAGGACATGTACAAGAAATTTCAAGTCAATAGCACTCATAGGTTCGTGGGGAGAGCCTTTTGAAGCTTACACTCTTATGTTATAGCGCCCCCATTAGGCCGATTGTGATCAAATGTTTTAAGCAGCATTTGGACATCATTTACACTAGACCTACCAAGTTTCATGTCTGTAGGTCCATCTGGCTCACCATAAATGATTAAAAAGCAAACAATGGCGGTTAATGAGGAACAGCCACGCCCACTTTCACCTATCAACATGGCGGTCAAGATATTAGTTAATAGTCACCCCTAGAGCATTCATACCAAATTTGGTGAAATTCCGTCCAGTGGTCTTAGAGATACACATGTGTGGCATTTATAGCGCCCCCTATAGGTTGAGCTCAAAATGCTTTTGTAGGCCGATTCCCAGTCCCGTTGTGGACCTGCCCACTAAGTTTTGTGATGATAGGGCAAAGGGTGTAAGAGTTATGGCCAATCATATCTAAGCTCCGCCCATTGCGAACATTAATTGGTCCGTGGCGGCCATGTTTTTTGACCAATCTGGCTGACTTATAATAGAAACTTGTCTTGTCATCCCCCGAGGCCGCATACCAAATTTGGTGTTGATAGGGTCAATTTTGCAAAAGTTTTATTCACTTTACTGTTTTTCACATTATGCAAATTAGCAAAAAATCTGTAATATCGGCTTTCATGGTGCAAAAGGCTTTTTTGTACAGGACTATCAGCAGGGCGTGTAGAAAAAATTTCAAGTCAATAGCCCTCATGGCCTGATGGGGAGAGCCTTTTGAAGTTTACACTTTGTTATAGCGCCCCCATTAGGCTGATTGGGATCAAATGTTTTGAGCAGCATTTGGACGTCATTTATACTCAACGTACCAAGTTTCGTGTCTCTAGGTCCTCCAAACTCGCCATAAATGATTAAAATGCTGACAATGACGATAAATTACGAACAGGCCACGCCCACTTACACCTATCAACATGGCGGTCAAGATATTAGTTAATAGTCACCCCTAGAGCATGCATACCTAATTTGGTTAAATTCCGTCCAATGGTCTTTTAGGTACGCATGTGTGGCATTTATAGCGCCCCCTATAGGTTGAGCTCAAAATGCTTTGGTAGGCAGATTCCCAGTCCCGTTGTGGACCTGCCCACCAAGTTTTGTGATGATAGGTCAAAGGGCGTAAGAGTTATGGCCAATCATTTGTAAGCTCCGCCCATTGCGAACATTCATTGGTCCGTGGCGGCCATGTTTTTTGACCAATCTGGCTCATTTATAATAGAAACTTTTCTTGTCATCCCCCGAGGCTGTATACCAAATTTGGTGTTGATAGGGTCAATTTTGCAAAAGTTTTATTCACTTTACTGTTTTTCACATTATGCAAATTAGCAAAAAATCTAGTTAGGCGGACCTTTATGGTTCTAGAGGCTTTTTTGTAGAGCACATTGAGCTGGACATGTGTGTCAAATTTCAAGTCAATCGGACTTACGGTGTGAGGGGCGTGGCCTTCTGAAAAACGCATTTTCAAGCCTTTATTACAGCGCCACCATCTGGCCGACTGGGCTCATATTTTAATAAAAGTTGATGCACATCATTTCCAATCACTGGGCCAAGTTTCAAGTTTCTGGGCCATTCCAGCTCACGGGAATTTGAGCTCAAGCGGTAGAAAACAAATAATAATAATAATAATAATAATAATAATAAACCGGTACAATCTTAGAAGGGTTCTACCCCTTCGGGGTTAGAACCCTAATAATAATAATAAACCGGTACAATCTTAGAAGGGTTCTACCCCTTCGGGGTTAGAACCCTAATAAACCGGTACAATCTTAGAAGGGTTCTACCCCGATAAACCGGTACAATCTTAGAAGGGTTCTACCCCTTCGTGGCTTGAACCCTAAATATAGCCGCAAGCGGCAATCCGCGGGTTCTAACCTCTTTCGTCCCAAACCAGCCACCCTGAAGAGGCCACCCTGAAGAGGCTTTTTTTGTAGAGGACTATCAGGAGGACATGTACAAAAAATTTCAAGTCAATAGCACTTATAAGTTTGTGGGGAGAGCCTTTCGAAGCTTACACTCTTATGTTAATGCGTCCCCATTAGGCCGATTGGGATCAAGCTTTTTGATCCCAATCGGCCTTGCTCAAGCTTTTTGAGCAACCCCTTCGGGGTTAGAACCCTAATAAACTGGTACAATCATAGAAGGGTTCTAATACAATTATTTTAATAAGTTGTTGTCAGAAGGGTCCACAGATGCTGTGTGTAAAGTTTGGTGCAAATCGGAGAAATTGGGCGACAGGAGTTCGAAAAAGTAGGTTTGCGTCATTCCGGAATTTGCAAATGGAAATGTACTGCAAAAGTGGGCGTGGCCTACATCACACAATTCAGCTGAATGCAGGGAACACATAGATATAAGGGTTAAGAATGTGTACCATGCTATGTGGGAGTTATTAGGCACAATCGGTTTTGTGTTGATAACAGCGCCACCTGCTGGTTATTTTTGGTGTCTGAGTTACAGGGGCCAGTCTATACCACCCCAATCAGTTTCATATCCATAAGTGTTATGGTGTGGGCACAGTGCCAAATCTAAAATGAAACTGCCACCAGAGCGCCACCTAGGGTCGGATCGGTAAGATCTTTGTCAGCCATCGTCAGGAGGGTATTGGCAATGAGTGTACCAAGTTTCATGTTAATCCGACAAACGGATGTGGAGATATAAATTACTCCAATTTAAAGAGCGCCACCTAGTGGAGTTTGCAAGCCAAAACTTGCACAGAGCCTTAGGGTCTCATGGGGAAGTAGTATCCTGAGTTTCATGTCATTGGGACAAACCAATGTGGAGATATGCAACACTTCCTGTTTGGAGCGAAATCTGCTGGAAGTTGTAATTTAATAACTTGAGTATTCTTTGGAATATCAAAATTCTTTTAATAACTTTTTGTCAGGAGTGTCCACAGATGCTGTGTGCAAAATTTGGTGCACATGGGTGAAATTGCCTGGGAGGAGTTAGAAAAAGTAGGTTTTTGAAATTTTGCGAATTTGCGGGAAAAAAACCTAGGCCGCAAATTTGCGTGGCCTATATCAGGAGATTCAACAGAATTGAGGGAACGCGTGGATATATGTTTTTTGAACAATAGGGACATCGCAGGTTATCTGCCGGGGGCCCTAATGAAACTGCCAGTAGAGCGCCACCTAATGGCGGATGGGTAAAAGCTTCAACAGATATCCTCAGGAGGGCATTGACAATAATTCAACCAAGTTTTGTGTTAATCCGACCAACTGATACGGAGATATAAAATACTTCAATTTAAAGAGCGCCACCCAGTGGTCATCGGGCAAGATTTAGTACAGAGCCTTAGGGGCTCATGGGGAAGTAGTATCCTGAGGTTCATGTGATTCGGACAAACCAATCTGGAGATATGCAACACTTCCTGTTTTAAAGGAAATGTGCAGGAAGTAGTTCTTTAATAAGTTGAGTATTGTTTGGAATATCAAAATTATTGTAATAACTTTTTGTCAGGAGGGTCGACAGATGCTGTGTGCAAAGTTTGGTGGAAATTGGTGAAATTGCCTGGGAGGAGTTCGAAAAAGTAGGTTTGTGACATTTCGTGAGGCAGCGGAAAAAAAACGGTTGGCGGAAATGGGCCTATGTGGCCTATATCAGGAGATTCAGCACAATTCACTGAATGCGTGGATATAAGGTTTTTGAATGTGCGACAAAGAACGTGGGAGTTATAAGCCAAAACGCACTTTCCTTGATTACAGCGCCACCTAGTGATGCATATTCACAACGACAACAGATTCAAAAAAATTTCGGCAGATGTGACATATATTCGAAGTTTGGTGAGTTTTGGGGTATGTTCAGGCAGTGAAAAATGCGATCATTTGGGACAAAAAATGCTCACTACAAAAACAATAGGGTCCTTGCAGGTTCCCTGCTCGGGCCCTAAACCGGTACAATCTTAGAAGGGTTCTAACCCCGAAGGGGTAGAACCCTAATAATTTTATTTGTTTTATTTATCTTCAGTACTATTTTATTTATTATCTTGCGTATTTCTTATCCTTTTAACTGTTCACTCTATCTTTTGTCAGGGTTTTTATCCTATCTCATGATTTTAGTTTTTAGGTTTAACTCCAGTTTTTCCCCAGGGGGGTCCTCCACACTGGGAGCTGTATTTGGGTTGCTGCTGGGGGTGCTGTCCTTGGGTCCCTTCGGCCCGGCCGGCTGCTGTCTGTCGGGGCCCAGGGGCCTGGGCGCTGGTGCCCCCTGTGGCACAGCCTGCGACTCCTCCCAGTGTGGACGGCCCCAAAGGTGGCACTTCCTCAATCCTTAGTGCCATGCCATGTCTCCCTATTGTCGGTAGTGAGAGTGTGCAGGTATGTGTGTGTGTGTTTGTGTGTGTGTGTACGTGTGTGTGTGTGTGTGTGTGTGTGCGCGCGCGCGTGTGTGTAGTAAGGAGGGTGGGAGGGACGGGCTTTCTTTGTTATTGTTTTATCTTTTATGTGTAAAGCACTTTGTGCTGCACGCCTGTGTATGAAAAGTGCTATATAAATAAAGTTTGAGCTGATTTGATTTGAACTGAAAAAATCCCACCCGAAGGCAGTTCATGCCTCCCTGCAGAGCCACTCCTCCAAAACACATGAACATGCACTGCCTGACTACACAGACTGCCCTGCATATTAGCTCTCGCGGGCCAGCAAGGAGACGTATTAGCAGCTAGTACACTTTGTTCAACAAGCTCTAGAATTTTAGACTTATGAATTCATAGACAAGCAACTCTTAAATGCCGTAACACCTTACATCATGTAAACACAAGCTAAGTAGCTGTCACGAATGTACCTCAGTTCAAAAAAGGCTGCCCAGTGAGACAGTTACTCTGGGTGTATGCTTTATTTACATTGGCCACCGAAGGTAGCTGTTGCTGCCGTCGCACCTCTTTTCAGCTTGGGGGTTGTGTGCTTTCTGCTAACGTTAGCTGCTACAGGAGTGTGTTGCTGCTGCAGCAGCTTTTTTATTGTGCTCAGTGGCTGTGTGCTTTGTGGTAGTCGGTTAGCGGTCAGGGTCATTCTTTTTATTGAGATTCTGTAAATGTTACACATAAGCTCATCCTGCTCTTTGACCTTCACCAGTATTGTGTCTGTTGTTGCTGTATATAAATTTACTTGATAGACTATGCCCGTGGTAAACTGACTATTGCACCACCTATATAAATATTATTTGTTTTTTCTGCCAAATAAATGCTGTACAGATGACCAACAACTTCATTCCACTGGGCATGTCACTGCTACCTGCAGTGTGCGACGCTGTTTTGTTCCGTCCACGCTGCTTCATATGCCACTTGTGATACAGAAGTGGAGCGTCATGCTTGCCTGAAATTGTTGAATTGCTTGGATCATCATCTGAGTTTCAGAGTGAGGGCCACTTGTGGGTCATTGACCCACAAGTGGCATTGACCCACAAGTGGCAAACTGATGCACTATTAAGACTATTAAGACTGTTGAGAAGGCACAAGCCTCAAGACACACTAAATACTTAAAGGTAAGGAACGGCAGACACGAAAATTCCAAACATTACAGACACGTCAAAGCAACTAGCATAGAACAGAAGCTCTCACCTGGAGAAATAAGGACATCAAAACACAGCACATCCAGACATACGAGTGAAGTGGGTGAAACACTTGTCCAACAGAGAGCTCACCTAACCGGAGAAGGATGTCCTTGCCAAAGGACTTAACTTTGCAGTAACTTCAGAACAGATATCGGTAGTAGATCTCATCACAGCAAAAGAGTCAGCCATCAGAGACAACAAGTTGGACGACACAGAGGCAGAACAGCTACAGTTCAAGGTATCAGCCGCTCTTGTTAAGGAAAAAGCACCCCCCTGCAACCTCATTACTGAGGAAAGGCGACCCTGACCTCACTCAAAAGAGACTGGAACATTACCATCTTGCCAGGAGACAAAGGGAGATGCATTGTAATGCTAAACACAGCGGACCACCACACCAAAGTCACTGATCTGCTTAGAGATATTAATACCTATGAGACACTGAGGCGAGAACCTACCAGTAACTACAATGTAAAGGTTATAGGATATCTGCAAAAACTGGAAACGGACAAAGCCATTGACAGGCCATTATATATCCAACTGTATCCTGGGGAAGCCATCCCATGCACCTATGGACTCCCCAAGATACACAAGGAAGGAGCACCACTCAGACCCATCGTCAGCAGCATTAACTCAGTTAGCTATAACATATCCAAGCACTTAGCACCACATCAAAAACTCACAGGATTTCGCCAACAAGGTGAGAGAAATAACGCTGGACCCAGACAAAACAATGGTTTCTTATGATGTCACATGACTTTTTACATGCATTTCCACTCAAAAAAGGTAAATATGGTGAAGTAACGCCTGCTACAGGACAGCACTCTGTCCAGCAGAACCAACTTCAACCCAGACCACATTTGTGCCCTACTTGACCTCTGACAACCACCTACTTCGAGTATGGTGAAGGTTTCTATAGACAGAAGCACAGCTGTGCCATGGGCTCACCAGTGTCAATAGTGGCCAACCTCTACATGGAAGAAGATGAGAACAGAGCCTTGGTTACCTTCCCAGGAACTGCTCCTAACCACCAGGTCAGGTATGTGGGACGACACCTGGGTCAAAATCAGAACAAGGGAAGTGGAAGCCTTCACATAACATATAAATGCTGTGGACAATAAAATTCCTGTTCACACGGGAAGATGTCAGTCTGCCCTTCTTGGACTGTGCAGTACACACTGAAGAAGACAGAAGCGTCAACATTGAGGTGTACAGAAAACCTACACACAGATCAATACTCTCATCACCCACTGGAGCACAAGCTGTGGGTCATCAGAACCTTAAACCATTGGGCTGAGACCAAGCCCACAAAGACAGAGGGTAAGGACAGAACAGAAGCACATCAAGGGAGCATTTAAAACCTGTGGCTATTAGGCTTGGGCGATTGGACGAATATATTGCCCATCGGCTGAGTCCATCACAGTTGGTTTCATTTTTGGCGATTTTTCGGACTTCAGACCATATCGGACTGCCCTTCGGATATTTAGTGGATTTGGCAAAAGCATCTTAGATTTTCCGCGGGTAAAGCGTGGCTTTTCCAGTGGCAGTTGAGGGAGCTGTATCTGTCAGTGTTAGCTTGGCGTGCTCTTTAGGATGATGTATTCGCAAATGCTTGTGCAAATTGGTGGTGTTAAAATCTTTTGCTGGCACCACTCGTTCACATAGATGGCAAATTACCTGACTTGTGTCTTTGGGCTTGCCGGTTGCGTCAGGTCTAAATCCAAAATAATCCCAAATAGGGGATTTTGTGTTCTTTTTCGCAACGAGCTGTTCCTCCATTGCAGTAGCCTGAGACCTCGCCCCCTGCTCCCACAAAGCACGCTAAACTTTTTTGCTGCATTCATGTGGTGTCGGAAGATTTGAGATGCCGAGTTGTTTTTCTGACATGAGGTGGCGTTCATGTGAATTACCCCATTCTGAAAGTCATTTTCAGATTTTTTCAGACATCACATGAATGCAACATCCCCCCTCTTTATTTTTTCCGCCACACACACAAGTGCCAAATATATCGGCAACCGCCTGTTGATAGGCTGATGGTGGCCAGTTGGAAAAGACCCAGAGCAGACAGCGCGGAGGAGACAGAAAAACGTAACAACGTCATCATTCCTTTTGTCCCTGAGAAACTCAGGAGGATCATCAATAAACGTCATATCCCAGTTCATTTCAAACCCCATCCTTAGTACAAAACACCCAGGCACAGATTTGTACATTGGAGAGACAAAACAACCTCTCTCTATAAATGAATGGCCCAACACAGGAGGGCTAACTCCTCAGGTCAAGACTCTGCTGTCCACTCACATCTTAAGGAGAAAAATCATTCCTTTGAGGACAACAATGTATCTTTTTCTTGCCAGTGTATCTTGGACAGAGAAGACAGATGGTTTGAAAGAGGAGTAAAAGAATCCATCTATGTCAAACTGGAATGACCGTCTTTGAACAGAGACGCTGGCCTACAACAATACTTATCACCCACCTACAATGCGGTACCAAGTTCCCTCCCCAGACAGCTTAACACCCATTCACACCGCGGCTCACCTAGCCTTAGGAACCCACATAAAGGCTGGTTTGATCAACGACCCACAAGTGGCCCTAATGACTCTGAAACTCAGAGCTCACACATATCCTTCATGACTGTGTAAGGACACTCCCATACGAAGTTTAAAAGCCTTCAACTCCCCTCCAGTTAGTTAGAACTGCCTCTTGGATGAGAGGTGAAACGTCTTCAAAAAACTGAAACACATCTAGTTGCCTACGCGATATCACTTAAAGCTATGTGGTAAAATTGTTTGTTGATTGTCTGTTGTCATATTTCTGACTTTGTTGAGGTAGTTTTATTTTGAAAATGACCAGGTTCAATATGCTGTTATGCTGTCTGGCTTCCTGTTTGGTTCGATCTGCTCTGTGCAGGGTCAGAGAACCGCTTCTGGGACACTGCTCATAGACCTGTCGTAGCGCAGCTGGTGGGAGCACACACATTGTCTAGAATGGCCACAATCAGCTCCGGGTATGGAGTTAGATTTGTGTCTTTATTACATGCGAGAAAATAAATGATCTGAGAGAAAAAAAAATGTTTGAGAGAAAAAGTTATCACATTCATAGCAAAAAAGCATTTTATGAGAGAAAAAAAAATATTTGAGAGAAAGTTTTCATACCAATAGCAAAAAATAATTAAAACTGCGAGCAGTGATGTACGGGCCCTCGCAGTCCACGCGTGTCGGGGCGTGCTGCTGTCGGGGCATGCTGCCGTTGTGGCTTGTTCACGCAACAACTTCCGTTGAGGAATCAAAAGTGAAGGCAGTCAAGGCAAAAACGCTTTTGTCTTCATAACAGCGCCACCTGCTGGTCATTTTTGGTGTGTGAGTTACAGGGGCCAGTCTATACCACCCCAATGAGTTTCATATCCATAAGTGTTATGGTGTGGGCACAGTGCCAAATACAAAATGAGACGGCCACCAGAGCGCCACCTAGTGTCGGATCTGGAACACATTAGTCAGCTATCCTCAGGAGGGCAGTGGCAATGAGTGTACCAGATTTTGTGTTAATCCGACAAACTGATGTTGAGATATAAATTACTTTAATTTAAAGAGCGCCACCTGGTGGTCATCATCCCAAATTTTGAACAGAGCCTTTGGGCCTCATAGGGAAGGAGGATCCTGAGTTTGAAGTCATTCGGACACACCAATGTGGAGATATGCAAAACTTCCTGTTTTGAGCGAAATCTGCAGGAATTAGTAATTTAATAACTTGAGTATTTTTTGGTATATCAAAATTCTTTTAATAACTTTTTGTCAGGAGGGTCCACAGATGCTGTGTGCAAAGTTTTGTGCAAATTGGTGAAATTCCCTGGGAGGAGTTCGAAAAAGTAGGTTTGCGACATTTTGCGAGCTAGCGAAAAAAAACGGTAGGCGGATATGGGCGTGGCCTATACCCAGAGATTCAGGAGGATTCACTGAACGCGTGGATATAAGGTTTTTGAATGTGCGACAAAGTATGTGGGAGTTATTAGGCAAAACGCACTTTCCTTGATAATAGCGCCACCTAGTGGCGAAAATTCACAATGACAACAGATTATAAAATTTTTCGCCAGGTCTGATCTATATTCCAAGTTTGGCGAGTTTTGGGGTATGTTCAGGCCGCCAAATATGCGATCTCGGGGAAGGACAAAGAATAATTAAAACTGCGAGCAGTGATGTACGGGCCCTCGCAGTCCACGTACGTTGGGCTGTGGCGCCGTCGGAGGCCTGTGCGCCCAGTTGTGTGCTTGCCCGTTGCCTGTGGAAATGTCCTACCTAAATGGGATTCGTGTCACACAAAACACAACAGTGACATCTTCAGTGACTTCCTGTGTCCAGTGGGTGGCGCTATAGATATGACATAGTATTGATGCAGAGACGTGTTCAGGGCGAGCCCCTCTACATGTGTGAGCAATTTGATGCGGATGGGAAATTGTATGTTGAAGTTATCAGGACTTCCTGATTGATGGCAAAAGATTGAATTTGAAGGAAAATGGCGGACTTCCTGTTGGACTGAGGGTATGTGTCCAAGAGGGTTTTTTGTGCGTCTGGTGATATATACATAATCCTACCGACTTTGGTTCATGTACGTGCATGTAGGAGGCAGGGCTTCAATTTTGAAATATTCCAGGGGGCGCTATGGAGCCATTTAGCGCCACCTGCTCGTCATTTTTGGTGTGTGAGTTACAGGGGCCAGTCTCTAACACCCCTATGAGTTTCATATCCATAAGTGTTATGGTGTGGGCACAGTGGCAAATAAAAAATGAAACTGCCACCAGAGCACCACCTAGAGTCGGATCTGGAACACATTTGTCAGCTATCCTCAGGAGGGCATTGGGAATAAGTGTACCAAGTTTTGTGATAATCTGACCAACCGATGTTGAGATATAAAATAGTTCAATTTAAACAGCGCCACCTGGTGGTCATCATCCCAAATTTTGAAGAGAGCCTTAGGGCCTCATAGGGAAGTAGGATCCTGAGTTTGAAGTCATTCGGACACACCAATGTGGAGATATGCAAAACTTCCTCTTTTGAGCGAAATCTGCAGGAATTTGTAATTTAATAACTTGAGTATTTTTTGGTATATCAAAATTCTTTTAATAACTTTTTGTCAGGAGGGTCCACAGATGCTGTGTGCAAAGTTTTGTGCAAATTGGTGAAATTGCCTGGGAGGAGTTCGAAAAAGTAGGTTTGCGACATTTTGCGAGCTAGCGAAAAAAAACGGTAGGCGGATATGGGCGTGGCCTATACCCAGAGATTCAGGAGGATTCACTGAACGCGTGGATATAAGGTTTTTGAATGTGCGACAAAGTATGTGGGAGTTATTAGGCAAAACGCACTTTCCTTGATAAGAGCGCCAACTAGTGGCGAAAATGAACACTGACAACAGATTATAAAATTTTTCGCCAGGTGTGACATATATTCCAAGTTTGGCGAGTTTTGGGGTATGTTCAGGCAGTGAAAAATGCGATCATTTGGGCAAAATAAAAATAAAAATAATAATAATTAAAACTGCGAGCAGTGATGTACGGGCCCTCGCAGTCCACGCGTGTCGGGGCGTGCTGCTGTCGGGGCATGCTGCCGTTGTGGCTTGTTCACGCAACAACTTCCGTTGAGGAATCAAAAGTGAAGGCAGTCAAGGCAAAAACGCTTTTGTCTTCATAACAGCGCCACCTGCTGGTCATTTTTGGTGTGTGAGTTACAGGGGCCAGTCTATACCACCCCAATGAGTTTCATATCCATAAGTGTTATGGTGTGGGCACAGTGCCAAATACAAAATGAGACGGCCACCAGAGCGCCACCTAGTGTCGGATCTGGAACACATTTGTCAGCTATCCTCAGGAGGGCAGTGGCAATGAGTGTACCAGATTTTGTGTTAATCCGACAAACTGATGTTGAGATATAAATTACTTTAATTTAAAGAGCGCCACCTGGTGGTCATCATCCCAAATTTTGAACAGAGCCTTTGGGCCTCATAGGGAAGGAGGATCCTGAGTTTGAAGTCATTCGGACACACCAATGTGGAGATATGCAAAACTTCCTGTTTTGAGCGAAATCTGCAGGAATTAGTAATTTAATAACTTGAGTATTTTTTGGTATATCAAAATTCTTTTAATAACTTTTTGTCAGGAGGGTCCACAGATGCTGTGTGCAAAGTTTTGTGCAAATTGGTGAAATTCCCTGGGAGGAGTTCGAAAAAGTAGGTTTGCGACATTTTGCGAGCTAGCGAAAAAAAACGGTAGGCGGATATGGGCGTGGCCTATACCCAGAGATTCAGGAGGATTCACTGAACGCGTGGATATAAGGATTTAGAATGTGCGACAAAGTATGTGGGAGTTATTAGGCAAAACGCACTTTCCTTGATAACAGCGCCACCTAGTGGTGAAAATTCACAACGACGACAGATTATAAAATTTTTCGCCAGGTGTGACGTATATTCCAAGTTTGGCGAGTTTTGGGGTATGTTAAGGCAGTGAAAAATGCGATCATTTGGGATAAATAAAAATAATAATAAACATTACAATTACAATAGGGACCTCGCAGGTTTCCTGCTCGGGCCCTAATTAAAGCTGCAAGCAGCGATGAACGGGCCCTCGCAGTCCACGCGTGTCGGGGCATGCTGCCGTCGCGGCATGCTGCTGTCGCTACATGCTGCTGTCGGGGCATGCTGCTGTCGGGGCTTGCTCATGCAACAACTTCCGTTGAGGAGTCAAAAGTGGAGGCAGTCAAGCTGTTGTTTGGTAATTTAGCAATAAAAGCGCCCCCTATTGGCCGCTTTGCACCAAATTTTTGACAAATGGTCATCGGGCCATGGAACACAATTAAAAAAACTTTAGTGTTAATGGGAGTGTATTTCATCAAGATATGGAAGATTGTCTGTGTTACCACAATGTGCAGGAAGTTGTTGTTTCATATTTTGGCCGTTCTTTGGACTATCATAAATGTTTTGATAACTTTTTGTCAGGAGGGTCCACAGATGCTGTGTGCAAAGTTTTGTGCAAATTGGAGAAATTGCCTGGGAGGAGTTCGAAAAAGTAGGTTTGAGACATTCCGGAATCTGCAAATGGAATTCTGTCGCAAAAGTGGGGTTGGCCTACATCACACAATTCAGATGAATGCAGGGAACACGTAGATATAAGGTTTAACAATGTGCGCCATATTATGTGGGAGTTATTAGGCAAAAATGCTTTTATGTTGATAATAGCGCCACCTGCTGGTCAAATTTGGTGTGTGAGTTACAGGGGCCAGTCTATACCACCCCTATCAATTTCATATCCATAAGTGTTATGGTGTGGGCACAGTGCCAAATATAAAATTAGACGGCCACCAGAGCACCACCTAGTGTCGGATCTGGAACACATTTGTCAGCTATCCTCAGGAGGGCATTGGGAATAAGTGTACCAAGTTTTGTGATAATCTGACCAACCGATGTTGAGATATAAAATAGTTCAATTTAAACAGCGCCACCTGGTGGTCATCATCCCAAATTTTGAAGAGAGCCTTAGGGCCTCATAGGGAAGTAGGATCCTGAGTTTGAAGTCATTCGGACACACCAATGTGGAGATATGCAAAACTTCCTCTTTTGAGCGAAATCTGCAGGAATTTGTAATTTAATAACTTGAGTATTTTTTGGTATATCAAAATTCTTTTAATAACTTTTTGTCAGGAGGGTCCACAGATGCTGTGTGCAAAGTTTTGTGCAAATTGGTGAAATTGCCTGGGAGGAGTTCGAAAAAGTAGGTTTGCGACATTTTGCGAGCTAGCGAAAAAAAACGGTAGGCGGATATGGGCGTGGCCTATACCCAGAGATTCAGGAGGATTCACTGAACGCGTGGATATAAGGTTTTTGAATGTGCGACAAAGTATGTGGGAGTTATTAGCCAAAACGCACTTTCCTTGATAAGAGCGCCAACTAGTGGCGAAAATGAACACTGACAACAGATTATAAAATTTTTCGCCAGGTGTGACATATATTCCAAGTTTGGCGAGTTTTGGGGTATGTTCAGGCAGTGAAAAATGCGATCATTTGGGAAAAATAAAAATAAAAATAATAATAATCATTACAATTACAATAGGGTCCTCGCAGGTTCCCTGCTCGGGCCCTAATAATCATTACAATTACAATAGGGTCCTTGCAGGTTCCCTGCTCGGGCCCTAATAATAATTAAAACTGCAAGCAGTGATGAACGGGCCCTCGCAGTCCACGTACGTTGGGCTGTGGCGCCGTCGGAGGCCTGTGCGCCCAGTTGTGTGCTTGCCCGTTGGCTGTGGAAATGTGGTACCTAATGTAAATGGGATCCGTGTCACACAAAACACAACAGTGACATCTTCAGTGACTTCCTGTGTCCAGTGGGTGGCGCTATAGATATGACACAGTATTGATGCAGAGACGTGTTGAGGGCGAGCCCCTCTACATGTGTGAGCAATTTGATGGCGATAGGAAATTGTATGTTGAAATTATCAGGACTTCCTGCTTGATGGCGAAGGATTGAATTTGAAGGAAAATGGCGGACTTCCTGCTGGACTGAGGGTATGTGTCCTAGAGGGTTTTTTGTGCGGCTGGTGATGATAGATAAGCCTACCGAATTTTGTTCATGTACGTGCATGTAGGGGACAGGGCTTAAATTTTGAAATATTCCAGGGGGCGCTATGGAGCCATTTAGCGCCACCTGCTCGTCATTTTTGGTGTGTGAGTTACAGGGGCCAGTCTCTAACACCCCAATGAATTTCATATCCATAAGTGTTATGGTGTGGGCACAGTGCCAAATCTAAGATGAAACTGCCACCAGAGCGCCACCTAGTGGCAGATCAGTAACCCCTTTTTCAGCTATCCTCACGAGGGCATTGGCAATGAATGTACCAAGTTTCATGTTAATCCGACAAACCAATGTGGAGATATAAATTACTCCAATTTAAAGAGCGCCACCTAGTGGTCGTCGGCCAAAATTTTGAACAGAGCCTTAGGGCCTCATAGGGAAGTAGGATCCTGAGTTTGAAGTCATTCGGACACACCAATGTGGAGATATGCAACACTTCCTGTTTGGAGCGAAATGTGCAGGAAGTTGTCATTTAATAAGTTGAGCATTCTTTGGAATATCAAAATTCTTTTAATAACTTTTAGTCAGGAGGGGCCACAGATGCTGTGTGCAAAGTTTCGTGCAAATTGGTGAAATTCCCTGGGAGGAGTTCGAAAAAGTAGGTTTGCGACATTTTGCGAGCTAGCGAAAAAAAACGGTAGGCGGATATGGGCGTGGCCTATACCAAGAGATTCAGGAGGATTCACTGAACGTGTGGATATAAGGTTTTTGAATGTGCGACAAAGTATGTGGGAGTTATTAGACAAAACGCACTTTCCTTGATAATAGCGCCACCTAGTGGCGAAAATTCACAACGACAACAGATTATAAAATTTTTCGCCAGGTGTGACGTATATTCCAAGTTTGGTGAGTTTTGGGGTATGTTCAGGCAGTGAAAAATGCGATCATTTGCGACAAAGAAAAATAAAAAAAATAATAATAATCATTACAATTACAATAGGGTCCTTGCAGGTTCCCTGCTCGGGCCCTAATTAAAGCTGCAAGCAGCGATGAACGGGCCCTCGCAGTCCACGCGGGTCGGGGCATGCTGCTGTCGCGGCGTGCTGCTGTCAGTACATGCTGCTGTCGGGGCATGCTGCTGTTGGTGCCTGGTCATGCAACAACTTGCGTTGAGGAATCAAAGGTGAAGGTAGTCAGGCTGTTGTTTAGTCATTTAGCAATAAAAGCGCCCCCTATTGGGCGATTTGCACCAAATTGTTCACAAACCGTCATCGGGCCATGGAATACAATTAAAAAAAGTTTAGTGTGAATGGGACTGTAATTCATCAAAATATGGAAGATTGTCTGTCTGACCACAATGTGCAGGAAATTGTTGTTTCATATTTTGGCCGTTCTTTGGACTATTAAAATTCTTTTAATAAGTTTTTGTCAGGAGGGTCCACAGATGCTGTATGCAAAGTTTGGTGCAAATCTGAGAAATTGGGTGAGAGGAGTTCGAAAAAGTAGGTTTGAGACATTCCGGAATCTGCAAATGGAATTCTGTCGCAAAAGTGGGCGTGGCCTACATCACACAATTCAGATGAATGCAGGGAAGACGTAGATATGAGGTTTAACAATGTGCGCCATATTATGTGGGAGTTATTAGGCAAAAACACTTTTGTGTTGATAATGGCGCCACCTGCTGGTCAAATTTGGTGTGTGAGTTACAGGGGCCAGTCTATACCACCCCTATCACTTTCATATCCATAAGTGTTATGGTGTGGGCACAGTACCAAATATAAAATGAAACTGCCACCAGAGCGCCACCTAGTGGCAGATCGGTAACCCCTTTTTCAGCTATCCTCAGGAGGGCACTGGCAATGAGTGTACCAAGTTTGGTAGTAATCGGAACAACTGATGTGGAGATATAAAATAGTTGAATTTAAAGAGCGCCACCTAGGGGTCATGAGATAAAATTTAGTACAGAGCCTAAGGGGCTCGTGTGGAAGTAGTATCCTGAGTTTCATGTCCTTCGGACAAACCAACGTGGAGATATGCAACACTTCCTGTTAAGAACTAAATCTGCAGGAAGATGTTTTTTAATAACTTGAGTATTCTTTGGAATATCAAAATTCTTTTAATAAGTCTTTGTCAGAAGGGTCCACGGATGCTGTGTGCAAAGTTTGGTGCAAATCGGTGAAATTACCTGGGAGGAGTTCGTAAAAGTAGGTTTGCGACATTTTGCGAGCTAGCGAAAAAAAACGGTAGGCGGATATGGGCGTGGCCTACACCCAGAGATTCAGGAGGATTCACTGGACGCGTGGATATAAGGTTTTTGAATGTGCGACAAAGTATGTGGGAGTTATTAGGCAAAACGCACTTTCCTTGATAATAGCGCCACCTAGTGGCGAAAATTCACAATGACAACAGATTATAAAATTTTTCGCCAGGTGTGACGTATATTCCAAGTTTGGCGAGTTTTGGGGTATGTTCAGGCAGTGAAAAATGCGATCATTTCGGCTGAAGGAAAAAAACTAAAAATAATTAAAACTGCAAGCAGTGATGATCGGGCCCTCGCAGGGTATGCTACCGTCGGGGCATGCTGCTGTCGAGGCATGCAGCTGTCGGGGCTTCTTCATGCAACAACTTCCATTGGGGAATGAAAAGTGAAGGCAGTCAAGCTGTTCTTTCATCATTTAGCAATAAAAGTGCCATGTATTGGCCGATTTGCACCAAATTTTGCACAAACCATCAGTGGGCCATGGAACACAATAGGTTAAGGTCCTGTGTTAATGGGAGAGTATTTGGTCAAGATACGCAAGATTGTCTGTTTGACCACAAGGTGCAGGAAATTGTAATTCTATATTTTGGGTGTTTAGTGGACTATCAAAATTCTTTAAATAACTTTTGTGGTGAGCATCCACAGATGCTGTGTGCAAAGCTTGGTGCAAATCGGTGAAATTGCCTGGGAGGAGTTTGAAAAAGTACGTTTATCAGTTTTCGCGATTTTGCGAATGGAAATTGTGGGCGAAAGCGGGGGTGGCCTACATCAATCAATTCATCTGGATTCAGGTAACACGTAGATATAAGGTTTTAAACTGTGCGACATATTATGTGGGAGTTATTAACCAAAAACGACTTTGGCTTGATAACAGTGCCACCTGCTGGTCATTTTTGGTGTGTGAGTGACAGGGGCCAGTCTATACCACCTCAATGAGTTTCATATCCATAAGTGTTATGGTGTGGGCACAGTGGCAAAAATAAAATGAAACTGCCACCACAGCGCCACCTTGTGTCGGATCTGGAACACATTTGTCAGCTATCCTCAGGAGGGCATTGGGAATGAGTGTACCAAGTTTTGTGTTAATCCGACCAACCGATGTTGAGATATAAAATAGTTCAATTTAAACAGCGCCACCTGGTGGTGATCATCCCAAATTTAGCACAGAGCCTTAGGGGCTCATGGGGAAGTATTATCCTGAGTTTCATGTCATTCGGACTCACCAATGTGGAGATATGCAACACTTCCTGTTTTGACCGAAATCTGCAGGAAATTGTTATTTAATAACTTGAGTATTGTTTGGAATATCAAAATTCTTTTAATAACTTTTTGTCAGGAGAGTCCACAGATGCTGTGTGCAAAGTTTCGTGCAAATCGGTCGAACTGCCTGGGAGGAGTTCGAAAAAGTAGGTTTGCGACATTTCGCGAGCTAGCGAAAAAAAACGGTAGGCGGATATGGGCGTGGCCTATACCCAGAGATTCAGGAGGATTCACTGAACGCGTGGATATAAGGTTTTTGAATGTGCGACAAAGTATGTGGGAGTTATTAGGCAAAACGCACTTTCCTTGATAAGAGCGCCACCTAGTGGCGAAAATTGACAACGACAACAGATTATAAAATTTTTCGCCAGGTGTGACGTATATTCCAAGTTTGGTGAGTTTTGGGGTATGTTCAGGCAGTGAAAAATGCGATTTTGGGGATGGAACAATAATAATTAAAACTGCAAGCAGTGATGAACGGGCCCTCGCAGTCCACGCGTGTCGGGGTGTGCTGCAGTCGGGGCCTGCCAGTTACCCGGCCGCATTGCCCGATTATTGTGTATGTATGTCTTAACTGTCCGTGTGTTAATGGGACTGCATTTGGTCAAGATATGGAAGACTGTCTGTTTGAACAGAATTTGCAGGAAATTGCAATTCTATATTTTGGGTGTTTATTGGAGTATCAAAATTGTTTTAATAACTTTTTGTCGTGAGCATGTACAGATGCTGTGTGTAAAGTTTGGTGCAAATCGGTGAAATTGCCTGGGAGGAGTTCGAAAAAGTAGGTTTTTCAGTTTGCGCGATTTTGCGAATGGAAATTTGGGGTGAACGTGGGCGTGGCCTACATCAATCACTTCATCTGGATTCAGGGAACACGTAGATATAAGGCTTTGAACTGTGCGACATATTATGTGGGAGTTATTCACCGAAAACGCTTTTCTCTTGATAACAGCGCCACCTGCTGGTCATTTTTGGTGTGTGAGTTACAGGGGCCAGTCTATACCACCCCAATGAGTTTCATATCCATAAGTGTTATGGTGTGGGCACAGTGCCAAATGTAAAACGAAACTGCCACCAGAGCGCCACCTAGTGTCGGATCGGTAAGACCTTCATCAGCTATCCTCAGGAGGGCACTGGCAATAAGTGTACCAAGTTTGGCATTAATCGGACCAACCGATGTGGAGATATAAAATAGTTTAATTTAAAGACCGCCACCTAGTGGTGGTCGGCCAAAATTTGGCACAGAGCCTTAGGGGCTCATGGGGAAGTAGGATCCTGAGTTTCATGTCATTCGGACACACCAATGTGGAGATATGCAACACTTCCTGTTTTGACCGAAATCTGCAGGAAATTGTTATTTAATAACTTGAGTATTCTTTGGAATATCAAAATTCTTTTAATAACTTTTTGTCAGGAGGGTCCACAGATGCTGTGTGCAAAGTTTCGTGCAAATCGGTCGAACTGCCTGGGAGGAGTTCGAAAAAGTAGGTTTGCGACGTTTCGCGAGCTAGCGAAAAAAAACGGTAGGCGGATATGGGCGTGGCCTATACCCAGAGATTCAGGAGGATTCACTGAACGCGTGGATATAAGGTTTTTGAATGTGCGACAAAGTATGTGGGAGTTATTAGGCAAAACGCACTTTCCTTGATAAGAGCGCCACCTAGTGGCGAAAATTGACAACGACAACAGATTATAAAATTTTTCGCCAGGTGTGACGTATATTCCAAGTTTGGTGAGTTTTGGGGTATGTTCAGGCAGTGAAAAATGCGATTTTGGGGATGGAACAATAATAATTAAAACTGCGAGCAGTGATGTACGGGCCCTCGCAGTCCACGCGTGTCGGGGCATGCTGCCGTCGGGGCTTGTTCATGCATCAACTTCCGTTGAGTAATGAAAAGTGAAGGCAGTCAAGGGAAAAACGGTTTTGTCTTGATAACAGCGCCACCTAGTGGTAATTTTTGGTGTGTGAGTTACAGGGGCCAGTGTGTACCACCCCAATGAATTTCATATCGATAAGTATTATGGTGTGGGCACTGTGCCAAAAAGAAAATGAAACTGCCGCCAGAGCGCCACCTAGTGTCGGAGCGGTAAGACCTTCGTCAGCCATCCTCAGGAGGGCATTTGCAATAAGTGTACCAAGTTTCATGTCAATCAGACAAACGGATGTGGAGATATAAATTACTTCAATTTAAAGAGCGCCACCTAGTGGTGGTCGGCCAAAATTTGGCACAGAGCCTTAGGGGCTCATGGGGAAGTATTATCCTGAGTTTGAAGTCATTCGGACACACCAATGTGGAGATATGCAAAACTTCCTGTTATGAGCGAAATCTGCAGGAATTTGTAATTTAATAAGTTGAGTATTTTTTGGTATATCAAAATTCTTTTAATAACTTTTTGTCAGGAGGGTCCACAGATGCTGTGTGCAAAGTTTCGTGCAAATCGGTGAAATTGCCTGGGAGGAGTTCGAAAAAGTAGGTTTGCGACATTTTGCGAGCTAGCGAAAAAAAACGGTAGGCGGATATGGGCGTGGCCTATACCCAGAGATTCAGGAGGATTCACTGAACGCGTGGATATAAGGATTTAGAATGTGCGACAAAGTATGTGGGAGTTATTAGGCAAAACGCACTTTCCTTGATAACAGCGCCACCTAGTGGTGAAAATTCACAACGACGACAGATTATAAAATTTTTCGCCAGGTGTGACGTATATTCCAAGTTTGGCGAGTTTTGGGGTATGTTAAGGCAGTGAAAAATGCGATCATTTGGGATAAATAAAAATAATAATAAACATTACAATTACAATAGGGACCTCGCAGGTTTCCTGCTCGGGCCCTAATTAAAACTGCAAGCAGTGATGAACGGGCCCTCGCAGTCCACGCGTGTCGGGGTGTGCTGCAGTCGGGGCCTGCCAGTTACCCGGCCGCATTGCCCGATTATTGTGTATGTATGTCTTAACTGTCCGTGTGTTAATGGGACTGCATTTGGTCAAGATATGGAAGACTGTCTGTTTGAACAGAATTTGCAGGAAATTGCAATTCTATATTTTGGGTGTTTATTGGAGTATCAAAATTGTTTTAATAACTTTTTGTCGTGAGCATGTACAGATGCTGTGTGTAAAGTTTGGTGCAAATCGGTGAAATTGCCTGGGAGGAGTTCGAAAAAGTAGGTTTTTCAGTTTGCGCGATTTTGCGAATGGAAATTTGGGGTGAACGTGGGCGTGGCCTACATCAATCACTTCATCTGGATTCAGGGAACACGTAGATATAAGGCTTTGAACTGTGCGACATATTATGTGGGAGTTATTCACCGAAAACGCTTTTCTCTTGATAACAGCGCCACCTGCTGGTCATTTTTGGTGTGTGAGTTACAGGGGCCAGTCTATACCACCCCAATGAGTTTCATATCCATAAGTGTTATGGTGTGGGCACAGTGCCAAATGTAAAACGAAACTGCCACCAGAGCGCCACCTAGTGTCGGATCGGTAAGACCTTCATCAGCTATCCTCAGGAGGGCACTGGCAATAAGTGTACCAAGTTTGGCATTAATCGGACCAACCGATGTGGAGATATAAAATAGTTTAATTTAAAGACCGCCACCTAGTGGTGGTCGGCCAAAATTTGGCACAGAGCCTTAGGGGCTCATGGGGAAGTAGGATCCTGAGTTTCATGTCATTCGGACACACCAATGTGGAGATATGCAACACTTCCTGTTTTGACCGAAATCTGCAGGAAATTGTTATTTAATAACTTGAGTATTCTTTGGAATATCAAAATTCTTTTAATAACTTTTTGTCAGGAGGGTCCACAGATGCTGTGTGCAAAGTTTCGTGCAAATCGGTCGAACTGCCTGGGAGGAGTTCGAAAAAGTAGGTTTGCGACGTTTCGCGAGCTAGCGAAAAAAAACGGTAGGCGGATATGGGCGTGGCCTATACCCAGAGATTCAGGAGGATTCACTGAACGCGTGGATATAAGGTTTTTGAATGTGCGACAAAGTATGTGGGAGTTATTAGGCAAAACGCACTTTCCTTGATAATAGCGCCACCTAGTGGCGAAAATTCACAATGACAACAGATTATAAAATTTTTCGCCAGGTGTGACATATATTCCAAGTTTGGCGAGTTTTGGGGTATGTTCAGGCAGTGAAAAATGCGATCATTTTGTCAGAAGAAAAATAACAAATAATTAAAACTGCGAGCAGTGATGTACGGGCCCTCGCAGTCCACGCGTGTCGGGGCATGCTGCCGTCGGGGCTTGTTCATGCAACAACTTCCGTTGAGTAATGAAAAGTGAAGGCAGTCAAGGGAAAAACGGTTTTGTCTTGATAACAGCGCCACCTAGTGGCAATTTTTGGTGTGTGAGTTACAGGGGCCAGTGTGTACCACCCCAATGAATTTCATATCCATAAGTATTATGGTGTGGGCACAGTGCCAAAAACAAAATGAAACTGCCGCCAGAGCGCCACCTAGTGTCGGAGCGGTAAGACCTTCGTCAGCCATCCTCAGGAGGGCATTTGCAATAAGTGTACCAAGTTTCATGTCAAGCAGACAAACGGATGTGGAGATATAAATTACTTCAATTTAAAGAGCGCCACCTAGTGGTGGTCGGCCACAATTTGGCACAGAGCCTTAGGGGCTCATGGGGAAGTATTATCCTGAGTTTCATGTCATTCGGACACACCAATGTGGAGATATGCAACACTTCCTGTTTTGGCCGAAATCTGCAGGAAGTTGTTATTTAATCACTTGAGTATCCTTTGGAATATCAAAATTCTTTTAATAAGTTTGAGTCAGGAGGGTCCACAGATGCTGTGTGCAAAGTTTGGTGCAAATCGGTGAAACTGCCTGGGAGGAGTTTGAAAAAGTAGGTTTACGACATTTTGCGAGCTAGCGAAAAAAAACGGTAGGCGGATATGGGCGTGGCCTATATCAGGAGATTCAGCAGAATTCACTGAACGCGTGGATATGAGGTTTTTGAATGTGCGACAAAGTATGTGGGAGTTATTAGCCAAAACGCACTTTCCTTGATAATAGCGCCACCTAGTGGCGAAAATTCACAATGACAACAGATTATAAAATTTTTCGCGAGGCCTGATCTATTTACCAAATAAAATCGCGTTTTCATCCATGTTCAGGCAGTGAAAAATGCGATCATTTTGGCAGAAGAAAAATAACAAAAAATAATTAAAACTGCGAGCAGTGATGTACGGGCCCTCGCAGTCCACGCGTGTCGGGGCATGCTGCCGTCGGGGCTTGTTCATGCAACAACTTCCGTTGAGTAATGAAAAGTGAAGGCAGTCAAGGGAAAAACGGTTTTGTCTTGATAACAGCGCCACCTAGTGGCAATTTTTGGTGTGTGAGTTACAGGGGCCAGTGTGTACCACCCCAATGAATTTCATATCCATAAGTATTATGGTGTGGGCACAGTGCCAAAAACAAAATGAAACTGCCGACAGAGCGCCACCTAGTGTCGGAGCGGTAAGACGTTCGTCAGCCATCCTCAGGAGGGCATTTGCAATAAGTGTACCAAGTTTCATGTCAATCAGACAAACGGATGTGGACATATAAATTACTTCAATTTAAAGAGCGCCACCTAGTGGTGGTCGGCCAAAATTTGGCACAGAGCCTTAGGGGCTCATGGGGAAGTATTATCCTGAGTTTCATGTCATTCGGACACACCAATGTGGAGATATGCAACACTTCCTGTTTTGACCGAAATCAGCAGGAAGTTGTTATTTAATAACTTGAGTATTCTTTGGAATATCAAAATTCTTTTAATAACTTTTTGTCAGGAGGGTCCACAGATGCTGTGTGCAAAATTTGGTGCACGTTGGTCAAAATGCCTGGGAATAGTTGGAAAAAGTAGGTTTGCGACATTTTGCGAGCTAGCGAAAAAAAACGGTAGGCGGATATGGGCGTGGCCTATACCCAGAGATTCAGGAGGATTCACTGAACGCGTGGATATAAGGTTTTTGAATGTGCGACAAAGTATGTGGGAGTTATTAGGCAAAACGCACTTTCGTTGATAATAGCGCCACCTAGTGGTGAAAATTCACAACGACAACAGATTATAAAATTTTTCGCCAGGTCTGATCTATATTCCAAGTTTGGTGAGTTTTGGGGTATGTTCAGGCAGTGAAAAATGCGATCATTTTGGCAGAAGAAAAATAACAAATAACAAAAAATAATCATTACAATTACAATAGGGTCCTTGCAGGTTCCCTGCTCGGGCCCTAATAACAATAATAATCATTACAATTACAATAGGGTCCTTGCAGGTTCCCTGCTCGGGCCCTAATTAAAACTGCGAGCAGTGATGTACGGGCCCTCCCAGTCCACGCGTGTCGGGGCATGCTGCCGTCGGGGCTTGTTCATGCATCAACTTCCGTTGAGTAATGAAAAGTGAAGGCAGTCAAGGGAAAAACGGTTTTGTCTTGATAACAGCGCCACCTAGTGGTAATTTTTGGTGTGTGAGTTACAGGGGCCAGTGTGTACCACCCCAATGAATTTCATATCGATAAGTATTATGGTGTGGGCACTGTGCCAAAAAGAAAATGAAACTGCCGCCAGAGCGCCACCTAGTGTCGGAGCGGTAAGACCTTCGTCAGCCATCCTCAGGAGGGCATTTGCAATAAGTTTACCAAGTTTCATGTCAATCAGACAAACGGATGTGGAGATATAAATTACTTCAATTTAAAGAGCGCCACCTAGTGGTGGTCGTCCAAAATTTGGCACAGAGCCTTAGGGGCTCATGGGGAAGTATTATCCTGAGTTTCATGTCATTCGGACACACCAATGTGGAGATATGCAACACTTCCTGTTTTGACCGAAATCTGCAGGAAATTGTTATTTAATAACTTGAGTATTCTTTGGAATATCAAAATTCTTTTAATAACTTTTTGTCAGGTGGGTCCACAGATGCTGTGTGCAAAGTTTCGTGCAAATCGGTCGAACTGCCTGGGAGGAGTTCGAAAAAGTAGGTTTGCGACATTTTGCGAGCTAGCGAAAAAAAACGGTAGGCGGATATGGGCGTGGCCTATATCAGGAGATTCAGCACAATTCACTGAAGGTGGGGATATAAGGTTTTTGAATGTGCGACAAAGTATGTGTGAGTTATTAGCCAAAACGCACTTTCCTTCATAATAGCGCCACCTAGTGGCGAAATTTGACAATGACAACAGATTATAAAATTTTTCGCCAGGTGTGATCTATATTCCAAGTTTGGCGAGTTTTGGGGTATGTTCAGGCAGTGAAAAATGCGATCATTTGGGAAAAATAAAAATAAAAATTAAAGCTGCAAGCAGCGATGAACGGGCCCTCGCAGTCCACGTACGTTGGGCTGTGGCGCCGTCGGAGGCCTGTGCGCCCAGTTGTGTGCTTGCCCGTTGGGTGTGGAAATGTGGTAGCTAATGTAAATGGGATCCGTGTCACACAAAACACAACAGTGACATCTTCAGTGACTTGCTGTGTCCAGAGGGTGGCGCTATAGATATGACAGAGTATTGATGCAGAGACGTGTTCAGGGCGAGCCCCTCTACATGTGTGAGCAATTTGATGCCGATGAGAAATTGTATGTTGAAGTTATCAGGACTTCCTGCTTGATGGCAAAGGATTGAATTTGAAGGAAAATGGCGGACTTCCTGTTGGACTGAGGGTATGTGTCCAAGAGGGTTTTTTGTGCGTCTGGTGATGATACATAAGCCTACCGAATTTGGTTCATGTACATGCATGTAGGAGGCAGGGCTTCAATTTTGAAACATTCCAGGGGGCGCTATGGAGCCATTTAGCGCCACCTGCTCGTCATTTTTGGTGTGTGAGTTACAGGGGCCAGTGTCTAACACCCCTATGAGTTTCATATCCATAAGTGTTATAGTGTAAGCACAGTGGCAAATAAAAAATGAAACTGCCACCAGAGCGCCACCTAGTGTCGGATCGGTATGACCTTCGTCAGCTATCCTCAGGAGGGCATTGGCAATGAGTGTAGCAAGTTTCATGTTAATCCGACAAACGGATGTGGAGATATAAATTACTTCAATTTCAAGAGCGCCACCTAGTGGTCATTGGCCAAAACTTTGCACAGAGCCTTAGGGGCTCATGTCGAAGTAGTATCCTGAGTTGCATGTCATTCGGACACACCAATGTGGAGATATGCAACACTTCCTGTTTGGAACGAAATCTGCAGGAAGTTGTCATTTAATAACTTGAGTATTCTTTGGAATATTAAACTTCTTTTAATAACTTTTTGTCAGGAGGGTCCACAGATGCTGTGTGCAAAGTTTGGTGCAAATCGGTGAAATTGTGTGGGAGGAGTTCGAAAAAGTGGGTTTGCGACATTTTGCGAGCTAGCGAAAAAAAACGGTAGGCGGATATGGGCGTGGCCTATACCCAGAGATTCAGGAGGATTCACTGAACGCGTGGATGTAAGGATTTAGAATGTGCGACAAAGTATGTGGGAGTTATTAGGCAAAACGCACTTTCCTTGATAACAGCGCCACCTAGTGGTGAAAATTCACAACGACGACAGATTATAAAATTTTTCGCCAGGTGTGACGTATATTCCAAGTTTGGCGAGTTTTGGGGTATGTTCAGGCAGTGAAAAATGCGATCATTTTGGCAGAAGAAAAATAACAAAAAATAATTAAAACTGCGAGCAGTGATGTACGGGCCCTCGCAGTCCACACGTGTTGGGGCATGCTGCCGTCGGGGCTTGTTCATGCAACAACTTCCGTTGAGTAATGAAAAGTGAAGGCAGTCAAGGGAAAAACGGTTTTGTCTTGATAACAGCGCCACCTAGTGGTAATTTTTGGTGTGTGAGTTACAGGGGCCAGTGTGTACCACCCCAATGAATTTCATATCCATAAGTATTATGGTGTGGGCACAGTGCCAGAAACAAAATGAAACTGCCGCCAGAGCGCCACCTAGTGTCGGAGCGGTAAGACCTTCGTCAGCCATCCTCAGGAGGGCATTTGCAATAAGTGTACCAAGTTTCATGTCAATCAGACAAACGGATGTGGAGATATAAATTACTTCAATTTAAAGAGCGCCACCTAGTGGTGGTCGTCCAAAATTTGGCACAGAGCCTTAGGGGCTCATGGGGAAGTATTATCGTGAGTTTCATGTCATTCGGACACACCAATGTGGAGATATGCAACACTTCCTGTTTTGACCGAAATCTGCAGGAAATTGTTATTTAATAACTTGAGCATTCTTTGGAATATCAAAATTCTTTTAATAACTTTTTGTCAGGAGGGTCCACAGATGCTGTGTGCAAAGTTTCGTGCAAATCGGTCGAACTGCCTGGGAGGAGTTCGAAAAAGTAGGTTTGCGACATTTTGCGAGCTAGCGAAAAAAAACGGTAGGCGGATATGGGCGTGGCCTATACCCAGAGATTCAGGAGGATTCACTGAACGCGTGGATATAAGGATTTAGAATGTGCGACAAAGTATGTGGGAGTTATTAGGCAAAACGCACTTTCCTTGATAACAGCGCCACCTAGTGGTGAAAATTCACAACGACGACAGATTATAAAATTTTTCGCCAGATGTGACGTATATTCCAAGTTTGGCGAGTTTTGGGGTATGTTCAGGCAGTGAAAAATGCGATCATTTGGGATAAATAAAAATAATAATAATAATAAACATTACAATTACAATAGGGACCTCGCAGGTTTCCTGCTCGGGCCCTAATTAAAACTGCGAGCAGTGATGTACGGGCCCTCGCAGTCCACGCGTGTCGGGGCATGCTGCCGTCGGGGCTTGTTCATGCAACAACTTCCGTTGAGTAATGAAAAGTGAAGGCAGTCAAGGGAAAAACGGTTTTGTCTTGATAACAGCGCCACCTAGTGGTAATTTTTGGTGTGTGAGTTACAGGGGCCAGTGTGTACCACCCCAATGAATTTCATATCCATAAGTGTTATGGTGTGGGCACAGTGCCAAAAACAAAATGAAACTGCCGCCAGAGCGCCACCTAGTGTCGGAGCGGTAAGACCTTCGTCAGCCATCCTCAGGAGGGCATTTGCAATAAGTTTACCAAGTTTCATGTCAATCAGACAAACGGATGTGGAGATATAAATTACTTCAATTTAAAGAGCGCCACCTAGTGGTGGTCGTCCAAAATTTGGCACAGAGCCTTAGGGGCTCATGGGGAAGTATTATCCTGAGTTTCATGTCATTCGGACACACCAATGTGGAGATATGCAACACTTCCTGTTTTGACCGAAATCTGCAGGAAATTGTTATTTAATAACTTGAGTATTCTTTGGAATATCAAAATTCTTTTAATAACTTTTTGTCAGGAGGGTCCACAGATGCTGTGTGCAAAGTTTCGTGCAAATCGGTCGAACTGCCTGGGAGGAGTTCGAAAAAGTAGGTTTGCGACATTTTGCGAGCTAGCGAAAAAAAACGGTAGGCGGATATGGGCGTGGCCTATACCCAGAGATTCAGGAGGATTCACTGAACGCGTGGATATAAGGATTTAGAATGTGCGACAAAGTATGTGGGAGTTATTAGGCAAAACGCACTTTCCTTGATAACAGCGCCACCTAGTGGTGAAAATTCACAACGACGACAGATTATAAAATTTTTCGCCAGGTGTGACGTATATTCCAAGTTTGGCGAGTTTTGGGGTATGTTAAGGCAGTGAAAAATGCGATCATTTGGGATAAATAAAAATAATAATAATAAACATTACAATTACAATAGGGACCTCGCAGGTTTCCTGCTCGGGCCCTAACTAATTAAAACTGCAAGCAGTGATGAACGGGCCCTCGCAGTCCACGCGTGTTGGGGTGTGCTGCAGTCGGGGCCTGCCAGTTACCCGGCCGCATTGCCCGATTATTGTGTATGTATGTCTTAACTGTCCGTGTGTTAATGGGACTGCATTTGGTCAAGATATGGAAGACTGTCTGTTTGAACAGAATTTGCAGGAAATTGTAATTCTATATTTTGGGTGTTTATTGGAGTATCAAAATTGTTTTAATAACTTTTTGTCGTGAGCATGTACAGATGCTGTGTGCAAAGTTTGGTGCAAATCGGTGAAATTGCCTGGGAGGAGTTGGAAAAAGTAGGTTTTTCAGTTTGCGCGATTTTGCGAATGGAAATTTGGGGTGAACGTGGGCGTGGCCTACATCAATCACTTCATCTGGATTCAGGGAACACGTAGATATAAGGCTTTGAACTGTGCGACATATTATGTGGGAGTTATTCACCGAAAACGCTTTTCTGTTGATAACAGCGCCACCTGCTGGTCATTTTTGGTGTGTGAGTTACAGGGGCCAGTCTATACCACCCCAATGAGTTTCATATCCATAAGTGTTATGGTGTGGGCACAGTGCCAAATGTAAAATGAAACTGCCACCAGAGCGCCACCTAGTGTCGGATCGGTAAGACCTTCATCAGCTATCCTCGGGAGGGCACTGGCAATGAGTGTACCAAGTTTGGCATTAATCGGACCAACCGATGTGGAGATATAAAATAGTTTAATTTAAAGAGCGCCACCTAGTGGTGGTCGGCCAAAATTTGGCACAGAGCCTTAGGGGCTCATGGGGAAGTAGGATCCTGAGTTTGAAGTCATTCGGACACACCAGTGTGGAGATATGCAAAACTTCCTGTTTTGAGGGAAATCTGCAGGAATTTGTAATTTAATAACTTGAGTATTTTTTGGTATATCAAAATACTTTTAATAACTTTTTGTCAGGACGGTCCACAGATGCTGTGTGCAAAGTTTTGTGCAAATTGGTGAAATTGCCTGGGAGGAGTTCGAAAAAGTAGGTTTGCGACATTTTGCGAGCTAGCGAAAAAAAACGGTAGGCGGATATGGGCGTGGCCTATACCCAGAGATTCAGGAGGATTCACCGAACGCGTGGATATAAGGTTTTTGAATGTGCGACAAAGTATGTGGGAGTTATTAGGCAAAACGCACTTTCCTTGATAATAGCGCCACCTAGTGGCGAAAATGAACACTGACAACAGATTATAAAATTTTTCGCCAGGTGTGACATATATTCCAAGTTTGGCGAGTTTTGGGGTATGTTCAGGCAGTGAAAAATGCGATCATTTTGGCAGAAGAAAAATAACTAAAAATAAATAATAATAATCATTCGAAAAACAATAGGGTCCTTGCAGGTTCCCTGCTCGGGCCCTAATAATAATCATTACAATTACAATAGGGTCCTCGCAGGTTCCCTGCTCGGGCCCTAATAATAATAATCATTACAATTACAATAGGGTCCTTGCAGGTTCCCTGCTCGGGCCCTAATAATAATCACTACAAAAACAATAGGGTCCTTGCAGGTTCCCTGCTCGGGCCCTAATGAATAATCACTACAATTACAATAGGGACTTCGCAGGTTCCCTGCTCGGGCCCTAATAATATTTGAGACTAAAATAAGTTTTGAAAGTATTTTTTCATAGAACATAAAAAAAATACATTTGAAATTTTTAAAATTATTTCTGAGCAAAAAAAATATCTCAAAATACTTTTTTTTAACTCTCAAATATATAGATTTTTTGCTATCAGTGTGAAAGCATTTTCTCTCCAAAAAAATGTGTTTCTCTCAAAACGTTTTTCTTCTCTCTCTCAAAACAAGTCTTTGCTCTCGATGCAATTTCTTGCTCTCATGTCAGGATTTTGCTCTCGCTGTGAAAATAATGTCATGGGTGGGGCCACGTTCCTATTGGCCAGTCGGGTGAGAATCGTCTTGGGATTCGAACTGAATCATTACACCATTGTCGGCGGAGACTCCAATGTTTGGGTAAGATGATGACACACACAACTCCATGGGTAGCTAGCTGAGTAAGTTGGTAATCAAAATCATTCCCATCATAGGAATGACTGTCTAGCCCTAACAGGTTAGAGAGTAACAGATTAGCCACCATGCTAGGTAAACTTGCAAACTCACCTGGTTTATACTATTTTTAAATCAAATGCCAAATGAATATGTTGATTTAGATTGTCTTTATTTATCCGACAATGGGGAAATTCACATATTACAACAACTCGTGGTGCCAACAGTACACGTAAGAATATAAATATGAATAGAAATATTAAATAGAGAAAATAAATAGAAAAACACAAGATATTTACAAAGTACAATAAGATATTTACAGAAGCAAACAAGTGAGTGTTCAGGTAGTGATTGAGTTAAACAGTCTGATGGCTGTGGGGATGAATGATCTGCGGTAGCGCTCCTTCTTACACAGTGGGTCTAAGAGTCGGCTGCTGAAAGAGCTGCTCAAGGCTTCCACAGTCTGGTGCAGGGGGTGAGAGGTGTAGTCCATGATAGACGTCAGCTTGGCTAACATCCTCCTCTCACCCACCACCTCTATGGAGTCCAGTGGACAGTCCAGGTCAGAGCTGGCCCTCCTGACCAGTTTGTTCAGTCTCTTCTTGTCCCTGTCTGTGCTGCTACCTCCCCAGCAGACCAGCACTGAGGTCACCACAGTGTCATAAAATGTTCGAAGTAATGTCCTCTGCACCCCAAAGGTCCTCAGTCTCCTCAGCAGGTGGAGGCGACTTTGGCCCTTCTTGTACAGGGCATCCGTGTTGTTTTAGATAGTTTCACTCCTTATTTAGTGAGTAGTGAGCTAGTTTCTACCCTTGCACTTGCTAGCCTCAAAGCACCTGAAGAGTAACTGTTTGTTCATCATATACAACCTCCTGGACAACTTTCAGCTAGTCTGCATGGAAGGCGGCAACCCTATAGCTAGCTAACGTTAAACAGTGATTGATATACCGTATAATAGTTTAAACCAGGTGAGTTTGCAAGTTTACCTAGCATGGTGGCTAATTAGCGATTAGCTTTACTAGCGATTTGCATGCTCATAATATAATACACATTCATGAATATGAGTGCCGTTCTTTGTCCATGACAATCTGACACACAGTAATGGCAAACTAGCTTACATTTAGGATAGCCTATTTAATGTTTAATCTTCAGTGTTGTTAGCTGAGCTGAACTCCACATTACTAACCAGTTACACATCCTTTAATACCTCTGATCTGTTACTCTCTAACCTGTTAGGGCTAGACAGTCATTCCTATGATGGGAATGATTTTGATTACCAACTTGCTCAGCTAGCTACCCATCGAGTTGTGTGTGTCATCATCTTACCCAAATATTGGAGTCTCCGCGCTCAACTAACGCAGCGCATCTATGCCGGTGAATCGGCAATGGTTTAATGATTCAGTTCGACTCCCAAGACGATTCTCACTCGACTGGCCAATAGGACCGTGGTCCCGCCCATGACATTATTTTCACAGCGAGAGCAAAATCCTGACACGAGAGCAAGAAATTGCATCGAGAGCAAAGACTTAGGTTTGGAGAGACAGAAGAAAAACGTTTTGAAAGAAACACATTTGTGAAAATGTTTTCACACTGATAGCAAAAAATATATATATTTGAGAGTTAAAAAAAAGTATTTTGAGAGATTTTTTTTTCTCAGAAATCATTTTAAAATTTTAAAATTTATATTTTTTTATGTTCTGTGAGAAAAAACTTTCCCTCAAAACTTCTTTTAGTCTCAAATATTATTATTTTTTGCTATTGGTTTGAAAACTTATTCTCTCAAACATTTTTTTTCTCTCAGATCATTCATTTTCTCGTATGTAATAAAGACACAAATCTAACTCCATAGTCCAGCTACTGTTTCATGGCTGTAAAGGAATGGACACAGACCCAGTGGAATCTGGGGAGTTCAAGAGTGCCTACAAGACATTTTCCTTGTGAGGAGAGTACGACCAAAAAGGCAAAAGCAGAGATGGATGAAATCAAGCAATCCCTGTGCACCATACAACAAGAGATGGGTAAAATTGCCACGCAGCAAACACAGATAATCAAGCTGGTCGAACAGGTGGATGGCCTCCAAAAGCAAGTGGACAGGCTTAAAAACAAGAACAGAGAGAAGGACCAGGAAATTGAAATCTTTAAAGGAAGAATCGATGAAATGGAACAATACTCACGCATTGATGATGTGATAATCACCGGATTAAAGACAAGACACCGCTCCTACCCAACGTCACAGCCTCGGCTGACGCCGGTGGGGATGGGGGGTGGGGTAGCAGGAACTTGCCCATCCAGAGCCAACACATCACGGCTTGCCACGCTCTCCCTTGAAAACAGACCAACATGCAGCAGCCACCAGCGATCATAATACGGTTTGTGAATAGAAAACACAAAACCGAGTTACTGAAGCATGTGGACGCATGTTGAAGGGAACCGGTTTCTACCTGAATGAGCACCTCACAAAAAAAAACACTGATATTGCTAGGGAAGCCCGCAAACTCAAGAAAGAAAATGAGATCAAGGCAACATGGACAAGGAACTGTACAGTCTTTATAGCACTCAACGGAGCGACACCGGAGGAAGAAAAGGTGCTGGCGGTAAGAGCGATCAAGGATTTGGAGCAGTACATAAAAAAATGACAGTCCACATGTCAATCACTGCAGTAGATTTACGGCTGGAAACAAGAGGATCCCTTACACTGAATATCGATTTGGACCGCGACATCGCCAGTGTCTACTCTAAATGGATTATTATCACCAAGTTGTTTCTGCACCGCAGGTAGGCCGGCAGAACTTTTTTCTTTATTTCTCTCCTTTTTATTCATTTTTATTTTTTTTCTTCAGTGACTTCCACTAACTCATTCCCTCCAAACCTTGGGGAGCTTCCCCCGACAGACTCTAATACATTGACATTTAATTCTGTTGAATGCACAGCGGACAATGATGGAATTTTCGAGACTTTTTTTTAATCCTGATGCGAACTATATTGTCTCCAACTCTGCAAAACTGTCATGCAAATATTTCTCTGAAAGGCAGTTTAATAATCTATGTCATCAGGGAGACCCCATTGTTTTTTCCACTTTTCATTTGAATATCCGCAGTTTGTCTAAAAATTATGATTGTCTGACTCACTCCTTCTCAGTTTTAGCTTTTTCTGAAACATGGTTAACTGACGATCTTCTCAGTCTTTTTCCGTTATCAAATTATAACTCATCTCACTCCTGCAGAAATAATAGAACAGGAGGAGGCGTGTCACTGTATGTGTCGAATGCTGATAATTTCATCAGTAGAAAAGATCTGTCTGCTGACTTTGCTACGACGCATGTGGAATCTGTATTTATAGATATTGCACTTGGCAGAAAAAACGTTATAGTCGAATGTATTTATAGACCCCCCCGACTCAGATATAATTACATTTAATGACGCACTATATTCTACCTTAGAATATATAAACAAGGAAAATAAATTGTGTGCCTTATTGGGGGATTTTAACATCAATCTGCTTAAAGATGATCAGATATCCACAACTGACTTTCTAAATACACTTTACTCCGAAATTTTTTTCCCCTTAATCACAAAGCCAACTCGAATCACTAAATCTTCAGCCTCATTAATCGATAATATTCTTTTCAACTCTCTGGACTATGAAGTCAACTCCGGCCTATTATTGTGTGATATATCTGATCATCTCCAGGTATTCCAGATTGTATATGCGATTGATCCTCCTAATCTTGTTAATTCTACGTGTCCAAACTAACTTCGCAAATTCACTAGGAATAATTTGGAATCTTTCAAAACAGCCATCAGTCCCCTATCTTGGGATGAGATTCTCAGGTTAAAAGATGTTGATGCAGCTTATTATTTATTCTTAGTACTTATTAATTCTGCTTTAGAAGCATCTTTTCCCTTGATCAGCCCTAAATCTAAGACTAATTCTTCTAAAGGGAAACCATGGATTACTGAAGATCCAAAGAAACGTTCCCGTAAAAAAAAAAAACTTTATAGGAAAACCATTACTAATCCCACCCCTCTGAATATTGAAACCTATAAGAAATATAAAAATAAATGTACAGCTGTTCTAAGAAAAACAAAAAAAAAGTATTATGCAGACAAATTCATCCAGGCCTCTAATGACATCAAGTCAACCTGGAACCTTATTAATCATTTGCTGAATCGTAAAAAATGATCAGAATGGGAATTTGGGGACGTTTTCAAACCCTGATGAAATAGCAAATGGCTTTAACAACTTTTTCGTTAATGTTGGCTCCGTCCTGGCATTAAGTTTCTCGGATGCCGGTGAGAACCCCTGTAGTTTTATTAAGGGGCAATATCCTCCTTTTAACACCTTCGATCCTCCAACTATACAAGAGGTCCATAATATAATCTTGGACTTAAAGAACTCAGCCCCAGGTCACGATAGTAGAAAGAGCATTTTGATTAAAGAAACCATTGATCATTTAGTTTCTCCTTTAACCCACATTCTTTCCTTATCACTGCAATCTGGTAATATCCCCCATGATTTAAAAATTGCTAAAGTTATCCCCATTTTTAAAACGGGCGATACTGACAATTTTGGAAATTATCGACCTATATCCATCCGGCCATGCATCTCCAAATTACTGGAGAAATTAGTTTACTCTAGAATATTGAGGCACCTACAAGAAAATAATATTTTACATGATCACCAGTATGGATTTCGTAAAAAACATTCTACAGAGCATGCATTACTTCAGTTAACTAATATTATTTCAACTGCTATGGACCAGAAAAAGTTTGCCCTTGGGGTCTTTCTTGACTTAAGCAAGGCATTCGATACTGCCAACCACAGTATTCTGATTGCCAAATTAAATAGATACGGTGTGGAGGATGTTCCCCTGAATTGGTTCAAAAATTATTTA
The DNA here is from genome assembly GCF_965226575.1 of Pagrus pagrus. NCBI lineage: Eukaryota > Metazoa > Chordata > Actinopteri > Spariformes > Sparidae > Pagrus > Pagrus pagrus. Next base: position 34,505,934 of record NC_140193.1, read on the forward strand.
TCTAATAGACAACAATATGTGACATTTAATGGCCACTCCTCTACCAAGTCTAGAATTTTACACGGGGTGCCTCAAGGCTCTATTTTGGGCCCTTTATTATTTTTGATTTACATAAATGATTTAGCTTTATCTTGTAAACATTTTCTTCCCATATTATTTGCTGATGACACTAATCTTATAGCAACTCATAATAATTTCAATTATTTGATTCTGTGAACGATGATTTATCCTCTATTTCCAAATGGTTTCATCTTAATAAATTAACACTCAATGTGAAGAAATGTAACTTTGTAATCTTTTGCAACATTAACAAGTCTTACCCCAAAGAGCAAGCTAAATTATACATTAATGGAACAGAAATCATCCAAGTTAAAACTACCAAATTCTTGGGAATATTAGTTGACGAAAGACTTGATTGGACAAATCACATAGACCTTGTTTGCAAAAGATTAACAAAGATGATGGGCATATTAAGAAAAGTGTGCCCATTCATTCATCCTTCTGTCCATTTAACGTTATATTATAGTTTTTTATTTCCTTACTTGAACTACTGTAACATGGTTTGGGCAGCTACATCTCCTACACATCTTAAGATATTATGTACTATTCAAAAGAGGTTCTTAAGATTCATCTCACATTCAAACAGATATGCTCCGTCAGCACCACTATTCACAAAGTATTCTCTTCTACCAATTCACAAACTGAATAACTATCATATATGTTTGTCACAAGTTTATTTACAGAAACCAAGATCTCCCGGTCACTTTTCAAAATTTCTTTACCTTCACTCATAATGTACATTCTCACCGCACTAGACACAGTAATAATCTTACTTTATATTTACCCTTCACCCGCACGTCACACCATCAGTTTAATATGACCTACAGAGGTCCTATGTTTTGGAATGGACTACCTCCTTCACTAAGATCCATTTCTTCTTATTCACTTTTTAAAAAGCAGCTAAAAATACATCTCAACTTCTCTTGAATGTCCCGCTCTCTCCATATCCCACATCCTTACTCTGTCTTTTTATGACTTCAAGTGATGAATTTTTTGTAACTTATTTCTATTGTCTCTATTTGTTGCTGATCACTTTGCTCTTTATCTCTCCATTTTGTCTCATTTTTGTTCATTTTGCTCATATAACGTTGATTATGTATACACTTTATTTCCTTTTTTTGCTATGCTTATTTGTTAGCCATAGAAATTTTGTCTTGTTGTAATTTGTTATAGGGGTGGAACTTATGTACAAGCCAATCGGCTTCGTTCCCTCCGTGCACCATTGAATTTAAATGTGTGCTAAATAAATAAACTAAAAAAAAACTTACTAAACTAATTGCTAATTAGCTTAGACTATGAATGCTGTGGTGTGTGGCATCAATTTATGCAACATACTTGTCCCTATACAAATAAATATTAAATACAAAATATTAGTGTCACTGCAAAAACAACAATTTATAAATTGTAGGTCATATTGCCACCCCTATTCAAGAACCAGTTTAAACCCCCTTTGTCACTGGACCTTACCTGAATTTTGTAGTACTTGATTTACTGAACTGAATCCACACTGTATCATTACAGAACCACACAAGTGAGCATAACCCATGCTGTGTAGTTATTTAATACCTTTTTACAAGCAGTAAGTGGAGACAAGCTATATATACAGAAAAGGAAAGTTTATTCAGTCACAGTAGCAGGAATGTGAGACTAGCACTACTCTAAATATGAATTAATCAACTGTAAAATTAACCTACCCGAAATTCAAACTTACGTTCCATACGGGACTTGTAAATTTGTAAAGGACTATTCCCCAGAGAGACCTAACTGACATGTACAGTATTGAGTCAACAGTGTTACACTGCTAAATAAGCAAAAAACTGATAAGAAAGGCAAAACTCAAGAGACTATTTAATATATTTAGAGTATAATAGCAGGCTTAACTTGAGCCTCAAACAAGAGTTTAAGCCTGGCTATACAACAGGCTATAGTTGTAGATATCTAGCAATGACACACATTGAGTTTTCCTATTTGTGTGCTCATTCAGTTGTAATTTTTTGTAAATTATTCTAGATTTGTGCAGTAAGACTATTTGCGTTGCTCTTCTCTAGTTCTTTTGTTCAGAGAACATTTCTAGTACGTTTTCTTGTGTGTGGAATATATGTTATGTTTTTTGCTTTTTATATCATGTTCCCCATCCCCCCACAGTATAAATGGTGCTATTTACGTTGAATCATTTAATTCAAGGAAGGAAGCCAGCTGCCTTTTATTATCATGCAAAGTCAGGATATTGAAGGATGTGTTACATTCCCATCTGTTGGATGTTTTGTGAGAATGATTAATGCTCCAGGTGAGCCAGCTTCATAAATCAAGCTGATCAATCCCAAAGATAGCTGGATAACCCACTTATCTTACTTTGAGATGCTGGCCCATGGTGATGTAAAGTCTCAGGAGTCTCTGGACACGCAAATCTTTCAATAATATGTACTTTCTAGCACTGCAAATCCCTTCATGCAGAATTAATGTGAAATGTTTTGTGCTGGCTCTTTCTCAGGAAGTGGGAAACTGCTATGGTAACTTTTCCCTAGCCACCATGTTCCCTCGGCGGGAGTTCACCAGTGAAGACCTGCAGAAGACATTGCTGGAGCTAGAGCTAGCTCCAAGTGCTTCAATTGTGCTTCTACCGGTAAGTAGTAAAGAATCTACCTTCCACATGTTACTCAATCAACTTTCAACCTTAACTTAGTCATCCCTGAATAATACAAATTAACCAGAATGTTGTACTCTCCAGAAGACCTACCTGATGAAGAAGTTTAGATTGACATCAGTGTCATCTGTATTAACTACAGACCTGGAGGCAAGAAAATTGTTATCTTAGTGCAGAATAGCAGTGCTTCCAATACATAAGCTCTCCCTGGGACCTGCCCAAGTAAACAAAATCCAAATTTTTCAAAATATTTTTTTTCCACTCAAAGCGAAATTGTAATTTTAGAATACACACAGACCAGTAGCAAAAATGGTGAAGATAGATGGCTTCGTCAAATGGTCGTGAAAGTAAGAATAAGGACTTCATCATTGAGATCAGAAAGAAAAAGGCTGCTGTGACCCCTCACTGCAGGAAAAGTGGGATTTTCGGCCCCGTAAACGGCCGGAAATCTCCCTAATTTTCGGCAGTTAACGACAATTTTCAGGCTGTGAACGTGGCGTTCGTCTGTGCCCAAAATTGTCGGAAACGAACCATGACGTATGTGGAGCTCACGGAGGTGCAAACGGCTCTAATTAGCATATAAATAGCAGCGAAACCACGCCTGGCCAGAGAATTTGTGGCCTGGCTTGAATTTCCTCACTCAGGATTGGATGAAACCACTACTTTTAAACACGAAAAATCAATCGTGATTGGTTGGCAGATCTGTCACTATTGGTCACCCTGGGTCATTATAAATGTAAACCCCACCCCTATATAAATATATATATAATTTATTTATTTATTTATTCATTCAATCATATGATTGAATGAATTGTCGGAAACGAACCATGACATATGTGGAGCTCGAGGAAGTGCAAACGGCTCTAATTAGCATATAAATAGCAGCGAAACCACGCCTGGCCAGAGAATTTGTGGCCTGGCTTGAATTTCCTCACTCAGGATTGGATGAAACCACTACTTTTAAACACGAAAAATCAATCGTGATTGGTTGGCAGATCTGTCACTATTGGTCACCTTGGGTCATTATAAATGTAAACCCCACCCCTATGTGTATATATATATATATATATATATATATATATATATATATATATATATATATATATAGTTAATTTATTTATTTATTCATTCAATCATATGATTGAATGAATTGTCGGAAACGAACCATGATGTATGTGGAGCTCGCGGAGGTGCAAACGGCTCTAATTGGCATATAAATAGCAGCGAAACCACGCCTGTGGCGTGGCTTGAATTTCCTCACTCAGGATTGGATGAAACCACTACTTTTAAACACGAAAAATCAATCGTGATTGGTTGGCAGATCTGTCACTATTGGTCACCCTGGGTCATTATAAATGTAAACCCCACCCCTAAATATATATATATATATATATATATATATATATATATATATATATATAATTTATTTATTTATTTATTTATTCATTCAATCATATGATATGCTATAGACTACACTATTATTACCATCAAGGACATGAATTAATTTATTGAGGAAAGGAAAATTTCAAAGACAGAGCTTTATTAGCAGAAACACAAAACACAAACACACAACTATGTACAATTCTGCCCACACAACAAACTGTAAGCTCAGGAGAAGGCCTATCCTACAGCACCATGAAGTGTCTAGATAGATAGATAGATAAATAGATAAATAGATAGATAGATAGATAGATAGATAGATAGATAGATAGATAGATAGATAGGTACTTCACAAGTGTCCAGTAGCATACAAAATACAAGACATACAGTACAGACCAAAAGTTTGGACACACCTTCTCATTCAAAGAGTTTTCTTTATTTTCATGACTATGAAAATTGTAGATTCACACTGAAGGCACCAAAACTATGAATTAACACATGTGGAATTATATACTTAACAAAAAAGTGTGAAACAACTGAAAATATGTCTTATATTCTAGGTTCTTCAAAGTAGCCACCTTTTGCTTTGATTACTGCTTCGCACACTCTTGGCATTCTCTTGATGACATTCAAGAGGTAGTCACCTGAAATGGTCTTCCAACAGTCTTGAAGGAGTTCCCAGAGATGCTTAGCACTTGTTGGCCCTTTTGCCTTCACTCTGCGGTCCAGCTCACCCCAAACCATCTCGATTGGGTTCAGGTCCGGTGACTGTGGAGGCCAGGTCATCTGGCGCAGCACCCCATCACTCTCCTTCTTGGTCAAATAGCCCTTACACAGCCTGGAGGTGTGTTTGGGGTCATTGTCCTGTTGAAAAATAAATGATGGTCCAACTAAACGCAAACCGGATGGAATAGCATGCCGCTGCAAGATGCTGTGGTAGCCATGCTGGTTCAGTATGCCTTCAATTTTGAATAAATCCCCAACAGTGTCACCAGCAAAGCACCCCCACACCATCACACCTCCTCCTCCATGCTTCACGGTGGGAACCAGGCATGTAGAGTCCATCCGTTCACCTTTTCTGCGTCGCACAAAGACACGGTGATTGGAACCAAAGATCTCAAATTTGGACTCATCAGACCAAAGCACAGATTTCCACTGGTCTAATGTCCATTCCTTGTGTTCTTTAGCCCAAACAAGTCTCTTCTGCTTGTTGCCTGTCCTTAGCAGTGGTTTCCTAGCAGCTATTCTACCATGAAGGCCTGATTCACACAGTCTCCTCTTAACAGTTGTTCTAGAGATGTGTCTGCTGCTAGAACTCTGTGTGGCATTGACCTGGTCTCTAATCTGAGCTGCTGTTAACCTGCAATTTCTGAGGCTGGTGACTCGGATGAACTTATCCTCCGCAGCAGAGGTGACTCTTGGTCTTCCTTTCCTGGGGCGGTCCTCATGTGAGCCAGTTTCTTTGTAGCGCTTGATGGTTTTTGCGACTGCACTTGGGGACACTTTCAAAGTTTTCCCAATTTTTCGGACTGACTGACCTTCATTTCTTAAAGTAATGATGGCCACTCGTTTTTCTTTACTTAGCTGCTTTTTTCTTGCCATAATACAAATTCTAACAGTCTATTCAGTAGGACTATCAGCTGTGTATCCACCTGACTTCTGCACAACACAACTGATGGTCCCAACCCCATTTATAAGGCAAGAAATCCCACTTATTAAACCTGACAGGGCACACCTGTGAAGTGAAAACCATTTCAGGTGACTACCTCTTGAAGCTCATCAAGAGAATGCAGAGTGTGTGCAAAGCAGTAATCAGAGCAAAAGGTGGCTACTTTGAAGAAACTAGAATATAAGGCATATTTTCAGTTGTTTTACACTTTTTTGTTAAGTACATATTTCCACATGTGTTAATTCATAGTTTTGATGCCTTCAGTGTGAATCTACAATGTCAATAGTCATGAAAAGAAAGGAAACTCATTGAATGAGAAGGTGTGTCCAAACTTTTGGTCTGTACTGTACATTACAAATTAACAGTAGCTACAGCAAACAGTAAACAGTACAAATGGAGTGGAGTGGAAGTGAAACAGTGCAGTCTGTGCAGACGTCTGTGGTGCGTTCACGTTGCCCTGTACTTGGGAATTGCCTCTAATCTCTACTGCAGCGAGGCACAGAGCTCGGTCTTACTGTCTTACAGGCAGCTGGAAAACAATTAAAGGAGAGTGGTTTTAACAAAAAAGCATAAGTCACAGTAAAATTAAACAAGGAAGGAACAGGAACAAAACAGTACAAGTTACTTACACACAATGGCGTCACTATCAGTGTCATGTAAATCTGGACTTGTGGACATAACTCCGAGCAAATAGGAGGTCACGGCCTCGTTATGAGATGAGGTTAGTCTGTGGAAACAAAATGAACGGTTAAGATCGGTATCTATTAACGTATCTGTTTCCTTATACAGCAGAATGAAAGCATATTCTTTAAATCTTACCCTTGCTCCAGTTTGTAGCGCTGTCCGGGCTGAAGAGAAACTCATGCAGCGATATCCGGCCCCGTCGGGGTCTTTGTGTTTGCCGTCGGTCTCACAGCTCCACAGGCTTTACTCATCAGGTTCGCTTGTCGCTAGCTTGTTAGCAAAGTCCATGCAAAAGCACTGCTAGCCGCTTGGTCAGAAGCTAACTTAAACTCCTCTCTGTCATCCTGTGCCGAGTAGTCCACTCAAACGGACAGAACTCTATCACCAATAACGTTTTTATAAGAGTCCTGGTTGAACACTTTCACTGCAACTGGGGTAGATATTAACTAAAAAGTTTGTGTTTCCACTTTACAGTGGACAACCTGCATCCGTCGTCTTCCTCTGCTCGTCACTCTCACGCATCTCCACCCCCTGTCCTTTGACCTCAATGCTGATCCAGGAATCAGAAAGGTCCCGAAAGTAACAAAGTCACAAAAGGTCCAAGGATAACAAAACCACAAAACATTTGTGCAACTCTCTTTCCTATTCTTACAGACATACAAATATTATTACACAACCAATAAATAACATTTTAAATGCTGCATTCAGTAAACCTTTGTGGCAAAGCCTGATTAAAACTAATTGTTGAAACAAATTGTTTGTGTATCTTTTTCACATATCATTGGCCATTGCTAATGACATACACAGTAATAAATCTACTTCATTACTTTCATTAAATAAATCAATTCAAGCTATACTGAGCCTGATCTATTTATACCAGAGATTTTCTAATGAAGTTAATACCTTTTAAAAAATGTCACCTGGAGTAAAACTCCCCCTGCTACCCTGATTTGCATGTGTATAGCTCACAGCATTTTCATTTACATGTTAAAGCCTCCCCTAGAATAAGGGGGAGGGGGGTCATGGGGGGACAACTGCCAAGCAAGGCCCGCATCAATTTCTGACAATTCACGGCAGTTTTAGGTGTTGCCTGTAAATTGCCATGTGCAGCCGTAAACCTGAACTTCCACGTCAATTTACAGTGCCGCATACTGACGAAAATCCCACTTTTCATGCAGTGCCTTGTCCTGATTAAAGATGAAGCTGTTGAGGTGGCTACCTCTGATAAGTACTTTGGTGTTCTTGTGGATAATAGGCTGGACTGGAAAGAGAACACCGATGCCATATTTAAAAGTGCCCAGTCAGGCTGTTTTTCCCCAGGAAGCCAAGGTCTTCTGATGTCAGTGGGTCAATCCTGTTTCACCAGGGTATTTTAGCATGTGTCCTGTTTTAAACTGTTGTTTGTTTTACAGAGTACAGTATTGTAAGGCTAGCAAATGTATGTGTCATCATCATAAACATGCCTCTTGTGTTTGGACACTCTTCCTTGAAGCAATCGGGCAGGCCAGGTCAAGCTGTGGTCCAGTCTTCAGAGGGTGGGATCTGGGCAGTCCTGGGCACATTGCTCTACCCTCTGCTGGCTGTATGGAGATTCCTCAGCTCCTTCCTATTTGAGAACCCCCGCCCTCGTGGTGCAGGATCCAGAGGTTCCTCCCTTCAATCCAACTCTTACATCAACCCAGATTCCGACAAAGCAAAGAGGTAAGTTTAATCACTATTCAAATCCAGATGTAAATACTTGTAAACATTGCAAATAGAAGTGTCAAGATTCAAGATTCAAAGATTCAAATATTTATTTGAGGTGATACAGGCACTGCCTAGCCTTGTGAGGTGATGTGGGTTGTCCATGTTAGGTCCTCAGAGATATGAACTTCGAGGTACCTATAACTGAACACCTTCTCCACCGGGGTCCCATAGATCTGTAGTGGTGTGTAATGGGACCTCTGCTTTTCTCTCCTGAAATCTACCACCATCTCCTTGGTCCTAGTGACGTTCAGGTCCAGGTTGTTGGTCTTGCACCATGATGTCAGCAACTCCACCCCTCCAAGTAAGCCGTCTCCATGTTGTTGGAGATCAGGCCAATCACCACTGTGTCATCTGCAAATTTCACGATGGTGTTAGTGCTGTGTGTGGCTGTACAATCATGGGTGTACAGTGAGTAGAGCAGGGGGCTCAGGACACAGCCTTGGGGGGCACTGGTGTTGAGGGTGCGGGTGCTGGAGGTGCAATTTCCGATCTTCACCACCTGTGGTGTGCCAGTCAGAAAGTTCACGACCCAGGAGCAGAGTAAAGAGCTTAGCCCCAGATCCCTGAGCTTGGCGATCAGTCTGAGGGGAACTATGGTGTAAAAAGCCGAGCTGAAATCGATGGAACAGCAAACGTGCATAGTTCCCCTTGCCGATGTCCAAGTGGGAGAGGGTGGAATGGAGGACATGTGAGATGGCGTCATCAGTACTCCTATTGGGATGATAGGTGAATCGAAGGGGGTCCAATGATCTGGGTAGTGATGAGCTGATGAAGTCTTTAATGAGTTTCTCAAAGCACTTCATCACCACAGATGTGAGAGCTACAGGGCGATAGTCATTTAAGCAGGCTGGGTTGGTCTTTTTTTTAGGTACAAAAGTGGACGACTTGAAAACATGCGGGGATGATCGAATGGGACAGACACAGGTTGAAGATGGAGCTGAACACCGGAGCTAGCTGATCAGCACATGACTTTAGCACCCTCCCAGGGATGCCATCAGGGCCAGCTGCTTTCCTGCAGTTCACTCGTCTCAGAGCTCTTCTGAAGTCATGCTCTGAGAGGGAGAGGGGGCGGTCCTCCCTGGTAGAGTCGCCTGTGCTAGCCGTAATGCTAGCAGCGCTAACACTGCTGTTCTTGAAGTGAGTGTAGAAAGAGTTTAAATCCTCCACCAGTGAGGGGTCCGCAACTGCTGGGGTGTTCATACCTCCTCTGTAGTCCATGATCAACTTTGTCCCTGTATCGCTTCTTAGCTGCTTTTCTTAGCAGCTTTCACCTTTCGCCTGAGCTCGTAGGATGACGCTTTGTAGGCTGACATGTTGCCGGACCTGAGACCGTCGTTGTAGGCGGCAGTGCACGCATTCAAAGCCTAACGAACAGACCAATCAAGCCATGGTTTCTGATTGGGAAAAACTTTCACAGTTACCATGGGACAGATATCTTCTATCAGTGTGGAAATGAAGCACGTCACCACCTCCGTAAACATGTTGACGTCATCAGAGCTTGACTGGAACATGTCCCAGTCAGGAACATGTCCCAGTGGCCTCTGATTAGGCAGACCAGCGTCTGACCTCTCGCGTTGCCGGAGCAACTTGCCGCAGGGGAGAGCCACGTCTCGGTGAAGCAGAATATGTTTGTTGTATGGTGAGGTGCAGGATAGCATGGTGGAAGATAAAACATCACACTGGCAAGGAGTTGTGCAGAAAAAAATACTTTTATTAATAGTCTAAAAAAAAACATGTTACAAAGAAAACAAATAGAAAAAAGAAATCTTCACACAGCTCAGGATAGCTCTGGTGCTACTCTTCAAAAAACAAAACAGCCTGGTTCTCTTCCCTTCCACTCACATATATAGCATGCCAGTCTGCCTTTCCCGTTCAAACTGGCCTATCAAGGCAGAGCTCTACAATGGAGAGTTAAATAACAAATACACATCGTTTCTTAACTTGCTCATACCAACAAGATCTAAATGAATTATTCAACATGTTGAGATAACTACTGCGCATTTAAAATAAACAAATCATTTGTACATCATTCAGTATTTATCTTAATTACCTGAAATTTCCTCACATATCCACTATCCAATCAAATCTGAGCACACGCCTACTCATACACCACATAAAGAGGCTTCTTCCTCTTTCATCACCAGCACAAGATGGCCACCACAAAGGACTCTCACTCTCACAGATTATTGCTTTGATTACAGCATGTCTTTTAATATATTTTGAGAAATAAACTTCTTCCCTTCTCAAACTCTAATGCCGAGTACCATTCTATGTATGTATCAATAATGTTTTGGAACTATAATTTAAATAAAGGAAACAGAAAACTGTGTGTAATTGTATGTCCACCTTTCTGAACAAAGAAAAGGGTTAAGCAAATAGTGAGGGAGCTGGTGCTTCATCACAATGTTCCAGTCCCTTATGTCCTCCTGCAATTCCGCCGAGGCCCGTCTCTATCGTTAGGGTCAGCGTCCCGGAGGATCTCCTTCAGCCAGGTGTGATTATTGCGTATAACTTCGGAAAAAAAGTGTGAAGTTACACTTGCGATGTTCAGGAGTGTACTACGGTCACATCTATTTAGAGCAGACAGCGGGGAGATGAGCGGAGCAGTTGCAACAGTGTCCGACCACAGCAGTGCCATCTTTAGTTCTTTCACCCACATGTGTCAAAGGCTCAATTGCAACATTGATCCAAACAGATCCAAACCAAATTCTGTTTGAAACTATTCGTGTTGGTAAGATGCTGTCGCAGATGGCACTTGTTTTGTTTTTGTTTGGTTTTCCATTTTCAGCTCTCCCCCCTCGCATTCACCATTTTTTAAATTTATTTATTATTTTTATTTATTTATTTAGCACAGGTTAAAAAAAGGAGGAAACGAAGCCTGGAAGGCTTGTACAAAGTTCCACTCCCATCATCTAAGAATTACATGAAACTCAAGATAACCAATTAGAAATGCAACATAGAAAAAATTCAAGATAAACAATAAAATGTACAGTGCAACATAGAAAAACTATAAAACATAAACAACAAAAGAAAGAAAGATGGATGCATAATTAACATTAGCAGGAAAATAACACTGAAGGTTATGACATAAGGTGTTTTTTCAGTAACTTTCTAAAAGATGTAAAAGATAATGTTGACCTCAGACACGCATCTAAACCATTCCAGAGTTTTGGACCTCTAAATGTGATATTAAATTGATGCCCAGATGTTCGACAGAAGGGTAAATGAAGATTGCCACTATGCCTAGTTGAATATGAATGGAGGTGAAAAAGATGAAAAAGTAAAAGAATGTTGAAAAGTGTCAGGAAGATTTTGCTTACCATTGATAAATTTATGCACAAACAAACATGAATGGAAGACATTAAGTTTGTGGATGGGCAATTTTGAATATTTCATAAAAAGTGGTGCAGATGGTTCTAGTCTACTAGACCGAGAGATCGTTCTTAGAAATCTTTTCTGGATTAACAGTAATTTGTTCAGGTAAATTGGATAAGTTGCAGACCAGACAATATTGCAGTAATTCATATATGGAAATATTCTCGTGAATGTAACAATCCACTTATAGCCCACGATCGCTTGTTTAAACAGTTTCTAAGCTGCTTCGTTCGTGCCAGCAGCCTGGACCCGATGCGGCTGGACTCACGAGCGGAGCATTAATGCACATCTGTCTGCAGCTGCTCCAAACACACAATTTGAAGGGACAGATTAGATGTTGATTTTGTTAACAGTGACTTTGTTGATACTACTTTAATCGTAGAATGGAGCCACAACGGGCTGATTTCAGCCAAGAGCAGCAGGTTGTTTTAATGGAAAGTAGGCTAAGAGCGATACAAAAAAGCTGATCACAGCCTGAAGCAACAGTGTTGCTGCAAATATAACAAGAGGAGGCTGCTTTTAATTTCTGACAGCTGAACATTGCGCTTTTAAATATGAAGCTTATCCAAACAAAAAACTAGAGCAACAACAACTGTCATTTTTTAAATTGTGTTTTCATATATTTCACTGATTGTAATAGAATGCGAGTGTGTTTTATTGAAAGCGAGACTGGGTATGTGTGTGACAGTGGCGGCTGCTGGTCGTTCAAGGAGGGGAAGCTCATTTTTAGGCTACTGTGAAGTGTGACTGCCTGTGAGTGTGAGTGATCGTGACGGGGGAAGAAGCTCCCCCCGTCTTGTTGCCTATTTCTATCGAGGAAAAGTTATTTCAGGATATCCTATGTTTTATCGCCCAGCCCAAAAGTGACACAGGCTATTGCCCGTTCATTCATGAGAAATCATCCAGCAACACTCTCAATCAAACAAGGTGGGGAATGAGAAATCTGCGGCACTACTGTACAGTAGTTCGCTCCTTTTAAAAACACAGACGGGTGTCTTTGGAGCTGACGAGACTGAGGACCGAAAAAAGAGAGTGAGACGTATACTGTAGCTGCCGTCGTTACATTTGTCTCATTGAAAAACTGTAGCCTACTGTATTACAGTGGCGAGCAGTGACCTTTTACTGTGGTCATGCTGAAGTGTCAATACCATGTGCGCCCGTAAGGGGGGTATTTATTTATTAATAAAAAATATAATATGGTTTTTAACTACTAGCTACAGTGGAAACCGCTTATAGTGATCACGTTGGTCCAGAGTAGCTACATTTGATCACTATAAGCGATTGATTACTAAAACCGAATTGTTATTATTTCACTTGTTTTTTTATGCAGAACATCATCTAAATGCCAGTTGTACAGTTTTTTCAATGAGAAAAATGTAACGAAACGGTCGTCAGCGCGATCCTCTCGTCAGCTCCAAACTCACCCGTCTGCACCTCAATCACAGACCACAGCTGGTTTTCCACACAGCATTTACAGTAACTCACGTGACACGTCTGAGATCAGTAGGCGCTGCTGCCTGTGTGTTTTTAAAATGAGCGAACTAGGCTAGTAGCACCGCAGATTTCTCATTCCCCACCTTGTTTGACTGAGAGTGTTTTGAGATGGTTTTCATGAATGAACAGGCAATATGTCACTGTCAGACCGGATCGTTTGACGGGAGGGGGGGTCGGGCCGTATGAGTTTCACTCATTTTGACCAGGCTACACGATGAAATGAACCACTGACAGTTTCCCGCTGAACAATTCAAACAAGTCAGTTTTGCGCATGCGCGTTGGCAGATAAGCTGCTTCACTGACAGCTTTTTTGCCATTCAAAATGCTCATATACTGTACAGTAAACACAGCCTCTAGCAATAACTGTACTACTCGGTGTCACAGTGCGCATGCGCGAAACAAGCTGTCAGCTTTCCAGCTTTTCGCAAGCAAAACGGGACAGATTAGGCACGGATTTAAGACCAAAACAGTAGAACTAAGGTATTGTATAATTGAACACACTGCCAGATTAATATTTTCAATTATTTTTATTGAAGGGCTTGGGCATGCACTGCATTTATAGCTTATTATGACCGCTCGCCCATGCTGTATTATTATTATATTGCATTCCCCATTTGTGTTCACTGCTCCGTGCTGCTGTCTTATGGAGGCGTCCTGCTGCTCACAGATGCCGCCTGGCGGTTGTTTGGGCACATTGCAGCTTCTGGTGAAAACACAATTACTCCTCCACAAAAAATCCGTGTGACTCTCCCGTGACTCACGCGTGAATCTCGCGTGAAATCATCCAAATGAAACTAGTACCCACTGTAGATACCGCTCTTATCAGTATTTAGCTCAAATGGATTGAAAGTTAAGAAATCAATTTCAGGGGGGATAGATTCCCCAGCATTTATGGGTGGTAGGTTACTGGACGACATGATGTACAATTTGTCACATGATTATGATGATAAAAAACCACAGACAATCAAAAAAACACCCAGTTTAGACTTCAGAGTCATTGATACACATCTAGCTCATTCAGCTCTCTGATGATTTTAACCTTCGCCTCCTCTGGTGAACCATTGAGTTTTATAAATGTCTTGCAGTTTGAGGTCCAAGTTGACTGGATTTTTCCCTGTTTGCGAAGGAACTGTGCTTTCTTTGCAATATCGGCATTTTTTTTGTCAGATGCTCATTCAGATACACATTTGTTCCTCTTAATAGTTTCCATTGTTTTAGGAGCCCAATCTTATGTTTCCTGTTGGTGAATCTGAGGATGATGGCCGGTGGTTGAGTGGTGTTTCTTTGTGGGAGAGGGTGGCATGCTTCTATGAAATTGCAGTTTACAGCAATCTTTCTGGTCTTGTTACCTTTCCCACAGACTTGGCATATGATTTAGGTTTCGTCTTTAAACCTGTAATCACAACATCATTGAATCTGGAGTACTGTTCCAGCTCTGCCACCCTGTATTCAAGGTCACTAATCCTTTTGTCCTTTTCAGCATTATGCTGTTTTAGGGTCTTAATATCCCCCATCAGCTCCATTATCTTTTCCTGCTGTTCAGTGATTTTTTCAACATTGTCATGCAGCATTTCCAGTGATCTCCTAATGTCCTCAATTTCCTTTTTCATAGCCATGTTGGTCAACTTAGCTGTTATGAACATCTTGCCACAGATCTAGGCTAAAAGCGAGCCACACTTGGCAAGGAAAACAGAGACTGAAGACAGCAGTGGTTTTATACTGCAACAAGTAAAGTCAGTGACGTTAATGAGACAGGGATTATGAGATCACTTGCCTGGCCTGGTAGTAGTCAGCGGCTGCTGGAGCTATGGTGGTTGCTGCTCCTGGAGGCTCGAGGCCTGATTGCTGCTGGCTGCTCCTGGGGGCTTGAGGCTTGGCTACTCCTGAAGAGTCAGACCCTGGCTGCTGTTAGCTGCTTGCTCTGAGGTTTGCACCATTGAGGAACTTTTAAACACCAGACAGTCCTCTGGTCAAACTTACTGACTGAATGGAAAGTTTTACCAAGCTTCTAGTTGGAAAAGCAGCAGCTCACTGTCTGATTTGCAGGGGATGCCGGAGTTGTTCAACTGAGACAGCGTAGAAATTCTAACGTGGACCATAAACATCCAGACTCACTACTCATTGGTGTGGAGGACTTTAGTATTTGCTGGCTGAGGTTTGCTCTGTTAGAGTCCCACCAGGGATAAAACAGACATTATTCCATAATAAGGGTTGCATATCGCTCTGTCCTGCTCTGCTGCTTCAGGACTCTATGTTGACTGTCTGGGTCATATTCTCCTGATTTACAAGGTACAAACTAGAATCTGCTAAACCCATGGTCGAGATTGAGGAGATGGACCTAGAAGGCAAAGCTAGAATTGCAGGTCTGCTGTGACTCCACTGATTGGGGTGTTTCTGAGGCTACTCCTACAGACCTGGACAAACCCACAGTTTTTGTAAGGACGTGTGTACTCATTAAACCCTACTGCACATACAACAAAAATGTGGTTAACAGAAACCAACTCAGGCAGCCTCTTAAGGCCAAGGTGGAGGATCACGGAAGTGTGGACAGAATCATGTACAAACAGGCCAGAAACACACTGATGAAGAAAATAAGAGGGAATTCAGATCTGGTATTAACATAAGTACTGAGTGATCCGATCACAAGTGGACAGCTCTTAGCCTGTCAGTTCACACCTGCCATTAACATGCTCAGGTGACCACCTGTGATGGGATCTCACTTTCCTGCCATATATGCTAATAAACACGGATATTCCTGGGATAAGTGGACACAATGTTTTTTACAAAAAGGCAGAAAATACATTCATAAGTAATGAATAACAATATCTTAAGCAACTGGACTTGTCTCAGTGTCTTGAAAACGTTTCACCTCTTATCCAAGAGGCTTCTTCAGTTCTAGGATCTTAGGGCCACTTGTGAGTCGTTGACCCAACCAGCATTCTCGTGGGTTGTTACAGCTAGGTCGGTCCAGCCGTGAATGGGTGTTAGCTGTCTGGGGAGGGAACACAGGACAGCATTGTAGGTGGGTGATAGGTAGGCCACCTCCTTTGTTCAAAGATGGTCGCTCCAGTTTGACCTAGGTGGATTCTTTTATACCTATAGCGCTTGGAATTACCATGACCTGGATGACGGAGAACCTTCATCAACATCTTCATGTGTAACATTCGCAGAATTAACAAAAAGGCCAAAATAGTGAAGCATTTGTTGTGGACAGTTTCACAAAGTTTTAAAGGTTTCTTCCAACTCAAAAACTCACAAAATTTTGCAATTCCTTTTTTCTTTTTAAGGGAGGCCTTATTGAGAATTCTGATAGTGATTTAGTGATTTAACTTGTAACCGAAAAGACTATCTCAAGGCACTCCCAAAACATGCGTGTAAAACAACACATGCAACCTTGTGAACAGAATTGACATAGAGGCAGTGGAACTAAATTAAGCATGATGTCTAATTATAGGCATTAAATAAGGTCTATGCACAAACCTGAAGTGAGTGGTTTGGTGATTAGGATTTTTAAGGCTTGTTTAATATTCCTTCAGATAGTTTCCCAAGCTATTTTGGGAGAAATTGAACCAAAGTCATTTTGCCAGATTATTTGTATTGCAAAAGGTTTATAAGAACTTTTCCATATTTGGGAATAAATTGTTGATACAGTTTCATTGGTCTTGTTAACATTGTACAGTTGTACAGTACAGTACATATTTAGAAAGTTCAGAATTCCATGGAACTCCTAATGCCTTCAGGGCAGAACGGAGCTGCAAGTATAGAGTGAAAAAAAAGAAAAAAAGGCTAAGTTATGCTGTAATCATAGTTATGAAATATTGGGGTATAATAATGGATTTTTTTTAGATTAGTAAAGTTAGTCATTAGTGTCCAGGAAATTAAAACATTTTAACAAAAAATTAAGACCAACATGCATTTTAGCTTGTTTGAAGAGCACTCCTGCACAAATTATATCCTGTAGTCTATGTGGGTGAACTAAATTTTCTTCTACAGAGTGCCAAGATGTAAAATTTGTTGGACCCAACGAAGAGTTTATCATCCACTAAACAAAAGACCGGTAATAAACTTTAAAACTTAGGGACCCCCAACCTCCAGCTGATTTCTCTGTCTGGAAAGTTGTGAGTTTGATCCTTGGCCTTTTATTATTCCAAAAGAAACTAGTAAACTGTGGAAGCATTGAAGCTAGAAAGTTAATCTGTGGTGATACTGTACTGTACTGTATCATTTTTATTAGTAAGATTCTGGCATCAAAATATGTCTTGATATCTACTTCCCCAAATCTGTTTTGATCTTATTAAAAGCTGTAATTTTTTATTGACAGTATTTTCTAGAGTTGGAGAAATATCAACCAATAAGTATCATCACCAAGGCTTCTTAAAGGTAGGAGAAAGGTAGGTAGACAAAATATAGTCAATTCTTGAGAATGATTTCATTTTAGGAAAAAAGCTATATTCTTTGGCTACTGGATTGCAAGATCTCTCCAACAGTGAGGCGTAACATACACAGCTGCAAAGCCTTGGATTATTGTGTTCATGTCAGCACCAATAATAAAATAATAATCTGATACATTAATTGAAATATTAGATCATGTTGAAATATTTTTTCATCATCGTCTGCTGGCACATAAGCATTGACAAAAAACAATTCTTATATTGGATAATGATGCTTTAATAAAGGCAATCCTACCCTCACTATCATTGCAAAATCAGTAATGTTTATATCTAGTGAATGCCAGATTACAATTGAAACACCCCTCATTTTGTCATCCGTTGAGGATGAAGCTACAACCATGCTAATTCCTAATTGCTAATTAGTGTTACTGAAGCTATACACAGACTCCTTAGTACTGACCTGAAGTAGTGGTGGCGACCTAATGAAACACATTGTCAGCTTGAGTAAACTTGTGGATTTCTCTGGGTTTGAACATTGTTGAAAACATTTGGGATCATGTAAATATCCCAAATGTCTAAAACAACTCAACAAATTATATAACAAAGGTCAAGTCATTTTCAGAACTTTTAATGTAGACATCTTACATGTTGATACTTTTAAGACAATAGACTTAGGATCCCGCAGGATACACTGGGCTTTTTACATTTTTACAATCATTATTTATATCACTAGGGCTGTGTCAAATTACTGGAAATGCAAACCCACTGCTGCAGCTTCACATTAAAAGCATATAACTGCCAAACTCAAATTGGCTTTTAGTTTGAAGTAGGTTATCACAGGAAATACATTGTAAAGTGAGTTTAGCACCACTTGTATTCATCAAAAATATCACAGAGCAAAATAATGGTCAATTTTCGGCATTTTTTGACAGTGGATCCGTTGTATTTATGGCGAAGTTGGTTTATTTAGTCGGAGGAAGTAATGGAGCAAGAATAGCTGTTGTAGGGGACACACCTCACACCTCTTGCGCACCTCCAACTTTTCAGAGGAGTAACCAACTCCCTTTTCCTTGGTAACATTATCAGGTTCTCTGCTAGCAATGACTTTTTCAAACTGAAATGTTGTCAAATGGGTGCTTTTAGTTTTTGCTTTTGATAACAAATAAAATGAAAAATGAATAAGAATTAGACTTTGTTATGAAAAGTATGCCAATCTACTGCCGTACAAATCAATTTAACTGCGTTATTATGGACAGGCATTTATTTTATTAATATCACACACACTGTTTTCCCTGAGGGACGGGAGAAGGCACGGAATTAATGGAACTCTATTGTGTTGGACAGCGATGGTAGAACAGACAGCAGGCAGGAGCGGGCGGTAACGGTCAGAAATCCAGTGGGAGTGGGCAGGAATAAGAAAAAAATAACACAGGGTCTGTGCTTAGTTGAAACAAACATCTGATGCCAACATCAGCATCTACAGGCTCCTACCACACTCCCATCAACTGGATGACGACCTGAATTTATTCCACTGACGGCTTTTAAGCGCACTCACAACCCTTACCTTCTTTGACTCAGACATCAAATACCTACCCTACACCTGCTGCCAACTCTCTCCTGAAAACTGAAATGCTGAAAAACATCAGTTATTTGTCGACTGAGCAATGCCATCTTAAGTTCAAATTCTTCATTGTTCATTCTTAGTTGTTTATCGCCACATACATCTACTTTCTCATTGGGTCTGAAACTGTCTCTGAGAAGACTCCAGTTATCAGTGCTGGGCTTGCTCGAAAAGCTCTCCTTTACGTATGATAGTGCCCTCAGCTATACTAGTGAAATAGCTATGTAATATTGTGGTTGAGTTCATCACAGTCCCACATTGACATCGAGACTTAACTGTATCACAATATTGCAAAGTTTGATATATGTTTATCAAATGGTAACAAATGGATCTGTATGTTTTTGTAACAAATAGATGGAGAGCAAGTAAACCCTCGCAGATTAGACAACATTTAAAAATTAAGTTGTAGCTTTGGTGACAGTTTCTGTAATTTTAATTGACTTTTTTTCATGATCCATTACAAAAACAGCCCAGCAGTAATATAAAAAATCGTGCCTCTCTTTTTATCGGTCAGCATTCTTGGTAGCCAATCCAACTCTGATATAGATTTGACAGTATTATTTGTTTTATTTTAGGTTCTGGCAAACGAAACCCCACAGACTTTATGCTCGATTATTTAAACAAAATGTACTGCCTCACTGAGTCATTGATTTTAATTTCATTTGGGAAGTCATTTGGGTGACTTTGACTCTTGTTTGATGCTTGTGCTATTGTAACTGTTATTTTGTCATGCTGCTAGTTTGTGAGAATAGAGCTCAGTCACACATGTACTTGAAACAATCAGTGTTCTTAAATTGAAAAAAAAAAGAGCTTTCATTGGTAGATAGAGTATATATGGTATACTGTATAAGCCGTTTTCCTCTGTGTCTGCTTAGAGAAACTCTCTCCAAGCACAGCCTGGAAAAGAGGCCAAAGGACTTCAAGAAAGATGGTAAAATCTGCAGGCTCCGGACACAAGAGGACAGCGAGGACGACAACAACACCTGGAATGGGAACTCCACCCAGCAGATGTAGTGCAGTGACAGCAGATTTCCCTTCCTCTCGCTTACATGGTGTGATGAGTTCAGTCTGACTAGTTCAAAGTTTCTGTTCCACTTAAGGCTGATACTTTTTGTTCCCTCTTTCCCTTTTCCTGTGTTCCAGGCCTTTTGCTCCTGCACCTCGCCTACATGGGTAGATAAATAATAATCAACTCAACTTTCAGGCTTAAGATGGGTATTTTTGTTTTATGACATGATTCTGTTTCCTAACCTGGGCTCAAGTAACAGCCAGTTGAAGATCCTAACAGACTGTGAAAGGCTTCACCAGCATCCTCTCATTTGTTTGAAGCTTGTAGATCATTATCACATTATCTAGGTGGCTCCAACTATACCTGGCACCAAATTCTATCAAAAAAGATCAAAGGAAGATGTTGTAACCTGTGCCTGGCTTGACTTTATGTTGTGGATTCACTGCTTTTTGGAAATGTCTAAATTTGATTTGGCTGATTGCCAGTGACACATCCTGATTTTTTTTTTTGTTTGTTTCATTTAGATGTATAAAATATTTCATTCAACAGTTTAGGCTGATTGCCAGTGACACATCCTGAGGCATCCTGATTGTTACCCAATAGTGAAATTGAGTTTTTCTGTTTCATTTGTTTGTTTTAGATATATAAAATATTTAATAAAACAGTTAAAGGTCCTGGCACAGGACTCTTACTGTCTCTGGCTGTTGGACTTCTACCAAGTTGGTGGCCCACACGCACACCTTGGTAGTATATGTTTCTACTAGTCAACAGTACTGTACTGCTCTTCTTCCAACAATAAAAATTAAAGCAGCTTGTTTTCAGAAACCGTTGAACCGTCTTGGTTGTTTGTTAACAAGGACTGAATCTTGCCTGACCCGACTTATCCAGGCCAAATGATGAATCATAATCAAGATTAGCTGGCTCTTTCAACATAGATAGTGCTTCAGTTTGGTAGCTTAAATATAATTGTTCTCTTATTTTGAACAATATTGTAAAAAGTACCCTAAAGTCATACTTGTAAAGATATCGTTTCAAAATATGACTTTGTCTAAAGTGAAAGTCGCCCAAAATTGGTCACTGAGTTAGTCTCAAAGTTTCTGATAATAAATGTACTTAAGTATCAAATGAATTATTCTGACAATAAATATACATAAGTATCAAAAATGCGAAATCGAAAGTAAAAGTAAAATTATACATATCTTTATGTATTTTTATTCTGTATACTTTGGGTTGACTGATCATTGAATGCAATATTCCAATACTAGTACTTGTAGAGAATACTTACATGTTAAAAAAAACTTTTTTTTTTTTTTTTTTTTTAATGCACTACTTTGAATTTGTTGCAGCATGCAGTCTGCAACACATTAAATCAATTTAGTAGAGTAAAAACTAAAATCTTTAAGGTACCAAGTAAATTATCTCAAAATTGTACTTGCGTACCAGAATTGGGTTAATGTAATCAGTTATTTTGAAATACAAGTAACATAATCAGATCCTAATCACTCATGATTGGCTGATCATATGATAGTGCCATGCCACCTCATCTTTGTTGCAAACCCTTTCAAAATGGCTCATAATGCAGATGCATCTTATCTAAATAATAAATGTATCATGTACTAAACTCTGTCAAATGTAACTAAATTGTTTGCATCTCAATGTATGCAATTCATACCTCTTATCCAAGTATATTTCATTATTCGGGTTAATTGGAAATGCAGTTTAACACCATGTTTGTTTGTTTTTTTGGCTCTTTCGGGAGAAAATATTTCTCTTTTTAGTAATACTACATTTATATGAGTCTTTCACAGGGTTCGAGTTTTACTGTCAGCTTTGTGGGAGTCTCTAAATAACAAGGTAGATAAAAAAAAATAATAGGCGAACAGGGCGTTTTGAGGGAGAGGCTGTGGAGGCTGTTTTTGGTTTTACCATCCACCCTTAGTAAAACGATTATAAGTGGACAGTTTCAAGCCCATCAATTCACACCTGGCATTACCATGCAATTCAATGTGCATCTTGGCTGACCGCTTGTGATCGGATCTCCCTTCCCCGCTTTATATGCAAATATACACTTATATCACTGGAACAAATGGTTAAAAAGAAACATCTTCATGTATAATGTTTGCTGAATCAACAACTATGTCCAAACAGTTAAGAATGTGTTGTAGATGGCATTGCACAAAGTTTATACAGTTTCTCCTTATGCAACAAGTCTCAAAATGTAGCATTTTTTAAAGGGAGTCTGGGGAGCCAATATTGGTTACCTTTTACTGTATTTGTGAAACTGTATTTGTCATGTTTACCATCCATGTGTTATATTCTTTAATGAAAATAGTGTGTTCAAACAGCTGCTGGGAGGTAAGACGGACTTCAGACATGGAAGCAGACAGGATGCACTTACAACACGAAAAACAGGAAGGCTTTTACAGGGATGCTATGACACTTTTTACAAGGAATGATGTATATATTGCAGAATTCACTAGAAGTGACCAGTCATTTAGAATTAGCTGTAGCCGTTTTACAAAGTTTAAGTTTCTCCTCATGCAACAACTCTGCTCGTTACTAGTGGTACGACAAATTGCCCTTGGGGAATGTGGTGGATAGTTCCTCTGGAAAACATGTTTCTTTGAACCTATTTATCAATAAAAAAGAAAACAGGAAAAAAAACAAAAAAACGCACTGCATTGAAAACAAACATCCCTGTCAGTGAAACTCCCCTAAATATATTAGGGTTGAATATTGTTCTAGTCTTTACAGTCGGTGAAGAAAGGATTAAGCTTTAAAACTCTTCACAAGATGCATGCAACTGACATGATATTACAACGTCTCCTAGCTTCTCAGATATTGTTATTTCCTTTTCATAATGTCAATGAATTCACCAGTAACTATTCACCTGAACAGTTTATGATGATGTATACAGTATAAGTGTAATTCCTGACCATCAAAACATTGGGGTAGACATCACCTTTTCTGTGTTATCATGTTTGGTTCAAGAGATATGATGCAAAATACATAATACAGTTATGGCAGAAAGTAAAATGGTCCCTATGGCTGCCACATGATATTATTGCAATGGCTCCATATTTGAAAAATTTCAGGGCCCCAAACTGTACAACTGTTCCAGGTTTATTGCTATTATGAAAAAGTGAACAATTTACCCCAAATTTGTCGCAGGTTTATCATCTAAAGGTACTTGTGAGAATTATTGAGGAAAATGATTTGGTGATGATACCTCAATACGTTGTATTTCTCATTTTGAAACAGTCATACTGTTATTCATCATTTGTCTGGTGCCATATAGTGATAGAAGGCATAATTTCCATGTGTAAATGACTTCTTGTTTTGGTTGACCCTAAAAAGTCTTGGTCATAATTCACCAAAGTTTCAAGACCTGCCAATCTGATAAGAGTTCTAGATCAGTGTGGAAGGAGCTTTGAAGAACTAGCTATTGCTGTTTATTTGTTTATTTAGAAGATCCCCATTTGCATCAGTGAATTGTTCCTCATCTGCAATGCTGAAGTCAGCAGCTGGTTAAGCACTGAATGGGTCTTGGATCCAGTAATGTTGTTTAGGATCTTGCACTGGAGATTAAACAGAAAATGTTTTTGTAGGGCAGAATAAGGCTGGATTCACATCAAATCTGGTGGTGCGACCAAAACACAGGTTTTCCCATTCATTTTAATGAGGGAAGATTGTTATAGTTGTGGTTGTGCTGGTCGCAGGGGGCTCCAGAAAAAAACACAGCAGGCTGTGGTGAAAAAGTTGAAGCCGACTCAACTTTTGGAGAAATGCAGCCCAACGTTGTGGTGGCCAATCACATAAGCTGCCGATCAGTCTGAATGAATGACTGAAACTACAGTGGATCTAAATGTATAGGTGTCATGTGTATTCACTCAGTTTGGCACTCTACACCAGTTTAAAACACATCTGTGGATGCCAAGAGCACTGTTGGACTGGCATGCTTAACCTACAGACCTGCAGAGCAGTGTGTCAGTAGCAGGACATATTATTTAGCATGGCTAAATTCTATACAGGGAACACAACAGACATTTCTTTAGGTGGCACTATGTTTCACTTGTGATCACTCAGTTTGGTTTTCTTCCCCTAGTTTAAAACACAGTAATGATCTGCCTCGCAACCTGACTCTTTACTGTTATTTTTAATCCGTGATGAGGACAAACGATCACTATGTAAGATCATCAACCCTGGTTTAATTTGCATGAGACTGGGAACTGTCCCAGCTAGCCCGGTGTCTTCAGAACACCTCCCATAAAGTCACAAAATGACTAAACACACCAAGATCTTCTGCAGGACATCAAAAGGACTCAAACTCAAAATGGACAGTTTATGGCAGCATAGGGCACCCACTTAACTAATAAACGGTCATTAATAAATTCCACCTCTTCAGACATGGCCACAAAGAAGTGCGTACTGCCCTCTCAGGACCTCGGACCCCAGGGTGTCAAAATCAATGTATCAATACATCAATGTATGTAATGCTTATTAGTTGCCACTCATAACATTTCTTTCTGAATAAATAATGTTTATCATGCCTTTCTTTATATGTAATATTGTATTAATTAATGTACTTGATATTACAGTCCAGACATCAATTCACTCAGTAAGGAGATCCCCTGAATCAAAGATGGCTGCTGTGGCCTGATCGTCTGTGGCTGGTCTCAGATTGCCTCAACAAATGGCCCGATTCTAACTAATCTGAGTGGATGATTTACTCCTATTTTGAACAGAAAAAGGTCGGTAATCCAGTGAACTGAGAAGTGTTGAAATTAAGCACTTTTTCTCTCTGCAATGGCTGGTGCTGAAGTGTCTCTGCAAACTATCTGGGACGCCATTGAACGCAACAAAGGTGAACTGATGACCCACTTTGACACAGAAATTGAGTCAATTCATAGTGGTCTTGACAAAATACAAGGCTCTTTATCCTCACTGGGTGACCATGTGTCTGAGCTTGAACAAAGAGTGAGCTCAAATGAGGATAACCTCGAGGATCTGACTAAACATGTGCTAACACTTGAGAAGGAGAATGCCTACCTGAAGGATAAAGTGGATGAAGCGGAGAATAGAAGCCGCTCCTCAAATCTTCGTTTCCTCAATGTCCCTGAACAAAGCGATCCTGAATCAACGTATTCCGCAGCTTTTGGGCAAAGAGAACTTCTCCGCATCGCCCATTATTGAAAGAGCGCACCATTATCCCTCCTTCAGCTCCAGCTCACGATCCTCTCCTCAGCCCATTCTTGTGAAGTTCTTACATTTCCAGGATAAAGTGAGAATCCTACGTCTTTCACAGGAGAAAGGAGAGCTCACCTTTTTGGGAGCTCGAATCCACATCTATCCCGACTTTAGCGCTGCTCTGATCAATAAACGCCGACAGTTTGATACTGTCAAAAATAAACTTTGTGCTGCTGACATCAGTACTCTCTTCGCTACCCCTGTACGCTTAGAGTAATTGTGGATGGAAAGCCAAAGTTCTTCAGAAGTGCCGAAGACGCAGAGACTTTTGTTCAGCGATTCCACCATGGATAGATCCATGGATTCCACCAGTCCGTCTTCATGACAGCTCTGTGAGTAACTCATTCCGCTAATGTTGGCAGCTAATATCCAATCTTTGTCTAGAAATTCTCTCTTGGATCTCCCCACACAACCGGAACATTGTTGAGTCATTAGAGAATCAGATCAGAGAATCAGAATCCTTTTTATTGTCATTGCACAGTGTACAAAGAAATTTTAGCAGCATCCGAGTATTCCACACAAATATAAAATAAAGTAAGAAGTACAAGTAGTGCAAATATAAGAATAAAAATATAAATAAAGTAAATAAAGTGTGTAGTGTTGCAGGTATGTACAGTCTTTACAAAATATTACACACTGTCCTTGGGTGGTGAAAGTCACCAGCAGCCTCTCACAGATGTTGCTTTTCCTGAGCACACTCAGGAAGTGCAGACGCTGCTGTGCCTTCTTGATGACAGCTGAGGTGTTTGCAGACCAGGAAAGGTTAGCAGAGATCACAGTGCCCAGGAAGGTGAAGGTGTGGGCCCTCTCCACGCAGCCGTGTATGTAAAGGGGAGATGGATCTGTCCTGTGTTTCCTGAAGTCCAGGATGATTTCCTTGGTCTTCATGGTGTTCAGAGACAGGTTGTTCGCTGAGCACCACTCAGACAGTTTCAGGACCTCGTCCCTGTAGGCAGGCTCATCTCCCCCCGTGATCAGTCCCACCACCGTCGTGTCGTCTGCGAACTTAACGATGGTGTTACTGGAGTGGGCGGGTCTACAGTCTGTGGTGTAGAGGGTGTAGAGCAGCGAGCTTAGCACACACACTTGTGGGGAGCCCGTGCTCAGTGTCTGGGTGGAGGAGAGGTGGTGTCCTAGTTCCCAGGTCAGACTGTCAGGGATGATAGTGTTGAATGCCGAGCTGTACTCAATGAAGAGCATCCTGACGTAGCTCTCCCGGTGTTCCAGGTGGCTCAGCGCAGTGTGGAGTGTGATGGCTATTGCATCCTCTGTTGACCTGGTTGTTCTGTAAGCGAACTGGTGAGGGTCGAAGGAGGGGGGGAGGCAGGTCTTGATGTGGTTTAGGAGCAGCCGTTCCAGGCACTTGGTGATTACTCTTCCTTGGTGCTTTTTAGTTTCTTACTCTTTTGTTTTGTTACTTGCAAAATCAACTTTTTTGCCATGGATCTACTGTACATCACTTGTGTGTAAGTTCCCAATGTGTGTTTGCCGTATACTGCTCCGCCAGTGATGTCATGTTCACAGGTTCCAGCGGATGCTGTCGTGATGCTGTCGCAAACGGACTTTTGCTGAAAACTGTCAACTAGGCTACTGATTGCGGTCTTTTCCCATTATTATTGCCTCTGGATGCCTATATGGCCTTATAACCTTTTGTTTATGGTGTTCCACATTGTTTCTCTGTGGCTGTATGATTAAAATTTACATGATATTCAAATGTAGGCCATATTATTATTATTATTTTTTTTTTTTTTTGTTTGCTTATTTTGTTTTCCTGAATTAAATAGGGGCTCTTCCTTATTCCTACTGGCTTAATATTGCAATCTGAGTCTTTGATTTAAGATCTATTCAAAATGTTGCTACATTGTGTGTGTATGTGTGTGTGCTTTTGTGTGTCTGTGTCTGTAAGTGTGTTCTATTTTTGTCCTTGCTCCCCGCTCTCATCGCTTCAATTTTTTTAATTTTTTTTTATTTGAACTGTCATTTTTCTTAATATAAGATACAATTGATTTAGTAAAGGGTCTAAAGATTATTCACCTAAACATTCGGAGTCTTGTCTCAAAAATTGATTTAATAATAGCCTGGGTTACACTTCATAAACCAAACATCATTACTATTTCTGAGACATGGCTCCATGATAACCACAGATGATGAAATTGAATATACTGATAGGTTCTCCAGAGGTGGTGGTATGGCTACCTTTGTCGCAGCAAATCGAGTTTCTTGCCACATCAGTCCTACTGTTGAGCCAGTTAACTTTGAATGTCTTTTCATCAATATAATTTTTCATGAAAACAAACAGTTAACAATTGGTAACATTTACAGGCCTCCCTCAGCCCCTGCTGATTCTACCATGTGCATCTTATCTACTATTAATTCTCTTGGGAGGCACAATGAATTAATTATTCTTGGGGACTTCAACGGTAACTGACTTGATCGTTCTTCTCATGAGGACAGAAACTTATTTGATAGTGTACACCTCATGCAGCTCATTAATGAATCCACTAGAGTTGATTATAGATCCTCATCTCTGCTTGACTGGATCCTTGTCTCAAATCCTGACAGAATAGTTAAGTCTGGTGTCATGTCTGACTGTTTAAGTGATCATTCTATTATATTTTGTGTTTGGAAAATAAAGGTTCCTCGTTCTCCTCCCAAATATATTACATTTAGAAAATGTAAACATATTAATGAAGACAATTTCATTTATGATTTGATTTCTATTCATTGGGACAGATTTCAGTTAATTACATACGTTGAGGAAGCATGGAACTTCTTCTATTCTGAAATAAACAACGTTATTGAAAAACATGCTCCGATGAAGACTGTTAGCGTCAAAGGAAGACACCTGCCTTGGATTGGTTCAGAACTCCTTAGTCTTTTTAAGCAGAGGGATAAAGCGTGGGCTACATATCGTGCATCTAGGGATTCTAGTGACTGGGACACTTACAGATCACTTAGGAATGAATGTACAGTCAAAACCAGGAACGCAAAGTCTAATTACTTCAAAGAAAGCCTGTCCCAAAATTTTCACAATCCAAGACAGTTCTGAAAGCGACTGAAGCTTAATCTTAACAGAAACAACAAAAATGTTTTAACCCAGATTCAATTCAATAATGAGCCTATCTCTGATCCATCACTTATTTCTCATGCTTTTAATCATCATTTCTCTTCCATCTGTAGCTCCTATCACTTTGACTCTTATTGGACTGCCAGCCCCTCATATAGTACCTTCTCTGACGATTCATTTTCTTTTAAAAAAATCTTGCCCAATGATGTTTTTCTTGCTTTTCGTCAACTGAGAGATAACACTAGTGCTGGTCCTGATGGCCTTGAAGTTAAATTTATCAAACTTGCCGCTCATGTCCTGATGTATCCCCTTGCTGACCTGTTTAATTTGTCTCTGTCCACCTGTTCAATCCCCTTGATCTGGAAATGTGCTAAGGTTACTCCCCTTTTCAAAGGAGGTGATCCCTCTGATGTAAATAACTATCGCCCTATTTCTATTATTTGCACAATCGCAAAAACTTTTGAAAAGCTTATTTTTAACCAGCTGTCTCAGTACTTAAGTTCATTCAATATTCTATCGCCTTTTCAATCAGGATTCAGACCAAATTTTTTCACTACCACAGCCTTGTTGAAATTCACAAATGATGTGTTCACTTCCTTTGATAAGGGTCAATTTACCGTCGCAATCTTCATTGATCTGTCTAAGGCCTTTGATTTGGTTGACCACTATTTGCTTCTTGATAAACTTTTTGCTATTGGTCTCGATCAAAATGCTCTTTTTTGGTTTAATGCTTATCTCCATAATCGTCGTCAATGTGTTGTCTTTCAAGGTCATCAGTCTGACTTTTTAATTATTGACAAGGGTGTTCCGCAAGGATCCACATTAGGTCCGCTTCTTTTTTCTGTTTTTATTAATGATCTGCCTAGTATTTGCTCAGACTGTCATACCCACTTATATACTGATGACACTGTTATATACTACTCTAACTCTGATATAGCATAAATCCAGAACTCTTTACAGTTTGATTTCGATATGGTTCAAGACTGGTTCTGTAAGAACAAACTTGTATTGAACAAAAAGAAGTCATGCAGTATGATTTTCAGTACACGTCACCTCCTATCCCACTCAGTTGATTTTCATATTTATTTTTCTGATGGATCTCCTGTTGACAAAGTTGACACATTTAAATATCTTGGACTTTGGATTGACCCTGAACTCACCTTTAAACTTCACATTGACTACACTGTTAAAAAAGCACATGGTTCTCTCGCTTAACTTTACCATTCAATCAACTGTTTCACATTTCATGTCAGAAAAAGGTTAATCTCACAACTAATACTACCACTTGTTGATTATGCTGATATTGTTTATCAAAACACTTATCACTCATCTTAAATCGCTGACTGTATTATTTAATTCCTTATGTAGATTTGTTTTGAGATGTCCTTTTAGAACACATCATTGTCTTATGTTTGATTCATTGAACTGGTTACAGCCCAAATCAAGAAGGCAATCTCATTGGCTTAATTTTCTTTTCAAATGTGTTTATCTCCATTGTCCATATTTAAAAGAACTTATGATTCCATACAATTCGCCATACTCACTTAGACATATGAACTTCCCTTTTTTCTTTGTTCCTAGATTCTCGAAAGAGGTTCGTAAAAGGTCATTCCAATATAAAGCCCCATCGGATTGGAATGATCTCCCTCTTTTTTTGCGTTCCATTACCTCTTTTCATTGTTTCAGGATGTCACTATACTCTTATCTTAAAACAAATTGCTCATGTTTCTAATGAATTAATTATTAATTAATTAATTTTTTATTCTTTCTTTCTCCATTTTCGTTATTTCCGCTATGTTTTTATGTTCACATCATTGATCCTTGTTATTCAATATATCTACTCTGTATGTTATACTTATGTGGTTAGGGGTGGTGTGTGGGAGTGGGTGAGCAAGATGTCTGTCTGTATTTGTCTTTAACTTTATTTTTATTTGTATAGCACTTTTCATACATAAAGCAACACAAAGTGCCTCACGGAGGATAAAAACATCAAGAAAAACTGAGAACAACAAAGAATAACCTTAAAAACCCAAACCCCCCACCCCCACAAATAAACACAGAAATACATACATACAT
Source organism: Pagrus pagrus (assembly GCF_965226575.1). NCBI lineage: Eukaryota > Metazoa > Chordata > Actinopteri > Spariformes > Sparidae > Pagrus > Pagrus pagrus. The sequence goes on from NC_140193.1 coordinate 34,536,397, forward strand.
ACACACTCAGGCACAAATGCAGGCATACACAGACAGACACACAGACACACACACACACACACACACGCTCACACTCACACTCACACACCTACACTGGCTGTGACTGAGGAGACATGGCTGGGCACCGAGACCTGAGGTGAGGAAGAAGCTACCTTTGGGGGCCACGCACACCGAGAGAAATCATGGTCCATGACCGCAGGGGGCGCCGCCACAGGGACCACCCCAGCCCAGGCACACAGGGGGCTCCACACCAAGGTGCAAAGCCCTCTAGGCACCCAGGTCAGAGCCGTCCACGGGACAGCACCCCCATTGTTAGGCCAAAAAAAACTCCCAGTGTGGTAGGCCCCCATTAGGGAAACACTGGAAATGCGAGGGACTAAAACAGTAAAATAAGACAAAAGTATAAAGCTAAAAACTGAAGGAATAAAAACAATTAAGACATTAAAAAAAAACAATAAAATAGTAGGATAGGGTAAAAGGTAAACGGCTAAAGCTTATGTATTAAGAAAGTAAAAGCTAAATTAAATAGTATAAAATAGAATAGAATAATGAAAAAATATAAGAACAGGGGTAAGTGCATAAAAGGAATTAAAAAGAATTAAACAAGCTCAGTTAAAAGCTTGATTAAAAAGGTGGGTCTTGAGCCTCTTTTTAAAAACATCAACAGTCTCTGCGGCCCTGAGGTTCTCCGGCAGGCTGTTCCACAATCAGGGGCCATAATAACTAAATGCCGCCTCCCCGTGTGTTTTAGTTCTTACTTGTGGTATAGTTAAAAGGCCGGCACCGGAGGACCTCAGGGTCAACGAGGGTTGATATAGTAAAAGTAGTTCAGAAAAATAAGAACGCCCGAGACCGTTAAGACATTTAAAAATTAATAAAAGAACCTTAAAATCGGTCCTGAAACGCACAGGGAGCCAATGTAGTGATTTTAAAACTGGTGTAATGTGCTCCCACCCTCTGGTCCTCGTCAGCACGCGTGCGGCTGAGTTTTGTAGTAATTGTAGATTATGCGTGTTCTTTTTGGGAAGACCAGAGAGCAGGGCATTACAGTAATCTAAACGACGAGAGATAAAAGCATGCATCAGAACCTCCGCGCTGGCCTGGGAGACAAACGGGCAGACCCTGGCTATATTCTTAAGATGGTAAAAACCTATCTTTGTTATGTTTCTGATGTGTGGAATAAAAGTGAGCTCAGAGTCAAAAATCACGCCCAGATTTTTTACAGATTGTGATGGTTTAAAATCCTGTAACTTTGGTAAAAGTTTCTCTTTCTGGCCTTCAGGACCAATGACTAAAATCTCTGTTTTGTCCTGGTTGAGCTGCAGGAAGTTTGCTGCCATCCATGACTTAATATCTAAAATGCAGTTAAAAAGGGCATCAATTGGCCCTGTGTCATATGTTATGTATGAGCCCTGGCTAAATGACACAACTCATGCTGTCAGACGTGAGTGCCGTAGAGCTGAACGCAAGTGGAAGAAGGACAAACTGCAGGTGTCTTTTGAAATGTTACGGGACTGCTGGTGTCATTATCAGAAAACTGTGAAAAATGCTAAAAGAAAACATTTCTATGACATTATCCTGTCAAACTGTCACAAGCCTCGTGTTTTGTTTAACACTATTGACTCTGTTCTTAATGCCCCGCAGATTGTCTGCATAGAGGCCTCCTCTGCTGTGTGTGAAAATTTCCTACACTTTTTTATTGATAAGGTTAAATCTATTAGGGCCATTGTCACGACCCCTCAATCTCTGTCCCCTGCTCTGCTGTCTTTGACCAGTTTGAGCCTGTGACTCTTTCTTTTTTACAGGAGATTGTTGGTCACTTGGAGCCCTCAGGTTCTCCAAATGATGCTGTCCCTCCTCGACTATTTAAAGAGGTTTTTCCCACTGTTGGGCCATCTGTTGTTACAGTCATTAATATAGCAGTCTGTCCTCAGGTGTGGTCCCTGAAAATTTTAAACATGCAGTAGTACAGCCCCTGATCAAAAAACCTGGTTTAGATTCTGCAGTTCTTGCTAATTTCAGGCCTATCTCCAAACTGCCTTTTCTTTCAAAAACCCTGGAGAAGATTGTGCACAGTCAATTAATGGCTTTTCTGGAAGAGCGTAATATTCTAGAGGTTTTCCAATCTGGTTTTAAAACCCTGCACAGCACCGAATCAGCTCTTTTAAGTTTTTAATGATATCTTTTTAGCTACTGACTCTGGTGACTGTGTTATCCTTGTGCATTTAGATTTAACTGCTGCTTTTGACATTGTGGACCATGAAATATTGATCTCACGTGTCGCGCAGTGGGTGGGCATCAGGGGCACAGCACTGGAGTGGTTCAGGTCGTACTTGGCTGATCGAACTTTCTGTGTCAGCCTTGGTGACTCTGTATCCTCCTCTGCTCCTCTCTCGTGTGGAGTCCCACAGGGCTCAGTTCTTTGCCCTCTCCTCTTCTCTCTCTATCTGCTCCCACTTGGTTCCATACTTAGGAAGCACAGCATTTCATTACACTGTTATGCGGACGACAGTCAGATTTATGTGCCTCTTAAAAAGAAAGATGACTACGATGTCAGGCTGTTACATAAGTGTCTCAAGGACATAAAGGCCTGGATGGCAATGAACTTCATAAAATTCAATGACAAAAAGACAGAAGTGATGGTTTTTGGTGGCACCACTGGGACCCCCCCCCCCCCGTAGATCTGGGTTACTTGGCCCAGTAAGTCAGATCAAGGCTGTTGTTAAATCAAGCTTTTTCCATTTGAGGCAGCTGGCCAAAATAAAGCCAATTCTATCAAGGCAGCACTTTGAGACGGTAATCCACGCCTTTGTTACCACTCGGCTGGACTACTGTAATGCACTGTATGTGGGGGTTAGTGGGTCCTCCATTGCCCGTCTCCAGATGGTGCAAAATGCAGCTGCACGTCTTTTAACTGGCACACATAAACACGAGCACATTTCCCCCATTTTAGCCTAACTCCACTGGCTGTCTATTCCTTTTAGGATCCATTTTAAAATTCTTTTATTTGCTTTTAAATCCCTGAAAGGTCTTGCCCTGCCCTACCTCTCTGAGCTTCTACACCCTCATGTGTGTGCCTATAACTAAGCGGAAGCTCAGAGGGGACCGTGCCTTTGCTGTGTCGCCCCTTAATTGTGGAATGTTCTGCCTCAGCACATTAAACAGGCCTCTTCTCTGTCTGTTTTTAAATCTCTTCTTGAAACCCATCTCTTCTCCTTGGCTTTTGACACCTAGTAAGATGTCGATTTTTATCTCCTTGTTTTAAGTTCTTATTTTCATTGCTTTTTATTGTGTGGCTATTATTATTTTATTATTTTTACTCATGTTTTATGTCTTTTAATTTATTTTTGTATTTTTATGTAATTTTGGGCCTTTCTTCTGTACAGCTCTTTGGTCAACTTTGGTTGTGTAAAAGTGCTTAACAAATAAAGTTGGATTGGATTGGATGTCTATAATGTAATGTAGTGTATTGTTGTCATGTGTCCCTATGTCTAGGGACCCCCTTGAAAATTAGATGCTACAACTCAAGGGGCTATCCTTTAATAAATTCAAATTCAAAGGTTGGGTTATCCCTGCTGAACTGTTTATTCATCCGCCACTGACAGCCGTTTACAGAAGCCGGTCATTCATCCACAACTCAGCAGCAAATTCCCAGACTGGAATTCAGACTGACTAGACTGACAGACTGACTGACTCCATGACTGCAAAAACTATTTTTATGTAAGGTTTTTCTTTTTGTTTGTTTGCTTTATGAATTAAACTGGATTTAATTTAGCTGAAGTGCTGAATAGAAGAAAACCCAAAGACGAATTTTGAGTTGGAGTATTTTTTTAATTTTTTTTTTTTTTTTTGTGTTGCTGGTACTGTGGGATTTTGGGGGCTTGTGAGTATTTAAATGAATGTGGTGTTTTTTGACAGCCTTTAAAAAAGAACCTGTTTGGTCTGGCATTAAAGATTCTGTTTGTTTTGTTCTTGTTGGGTCATTCAATGCGTAGGGTGTTTAATTTTGGTTTAAACATTTAACTTAAAGAAAACCACAACTGACTGACAAATCTTAAATGCCAAGAGAGGGACCTGGCTGGCACCCCAAACCAAATATTAAAAAGCTCACAAAAAAGCTCACTAAGTCCAACTGTCACAAGCTGCATGATGGCAACAAGAGCATGGACTTCCACACCAGAGGCATCATGCACCTCATTCCTGCCCCCCCCCCCCAAGTCAGAAATGAAGAAACTAAAGACTGCATGCACAACTTCCCAAAGTTTGCATGAAACAGAGAGAGATGGAGGACCCCACGCCAGCAGAGCAGACAGGATGATTGCCACATCGCCTCCTCTCTCTTTGTCCTCATCAGACGTAACGTCTCCTCCTTCCCCTGCAGCATCGACAGGTATACCAAACTTTCCAAGGGTTGAATAATATGGTTGATGGTTTACAGGTTCAAAAAGTGTAGGCTAGGATAAGACCAAACAACACCAAAATCCAATCTTAGATTTCCTGGTTTCTTTTCAGTTACTCTCAGTACAATGTTACAATTTGTAGGTAGTTGTATGTTGGACCCAAAAGTGAACACCATGACAGGGAAAAAGGTTCAAAGGAATATATTTAGGTTGCTCAGGTGGATTGGTAGTGAGGAAGGTCTTAGACTCAGGCTCAGGCTGGTGGCTCAGCAGATGGAGTAGCTGGCCCTCACGATATTGGGAAGCTGATGCTAAGGTGGAGGCACAGGTTAGTGAGATACAGAGGATCCACAGAAAGCTCTTGGCTGGTGGCAGAGGTGCAGCAGGCTGGGCAGCAGGGGTTAAATCAGCACATAATCTCAGCTTTGAACGATGCAAGCACAGTCCATTTTAAGGTTCCTCCATTCACGTTCTATTGTATTGCCGACAGTGTTGGGGGCAACGTGTTACATTAATCTATTACTTTTAGCAATAACGGAGTAGTATACTAATAACTAGTTACTACTACTATTATGAATAATATTTCAGTAAGATATTACTACAGCTATGTCACGTAACGCATTACAATCTGCATTACCAACCGAAGTGAAGAGTTGTTTTTTAAAAATCCAGCCATACCCCGCATGACCATATTAATATAGGCTGTGCATGTGTTTCATATAGCTGAGCCTATAAGTTCTTTGTTCAGTCTCTGTGTGAATGAAATGAGTTTTATTTCGTAGCCTAATGATGAAGCCTAATCCTCTGAGTGCGCTTTAACTTACATTCTTGAATCACATATTACCATGCATTCCTTGTTCTGTGGACTAAAATAAAAAGGCATAGAAAAATAGATTTTTGTCTTGTCATGTCATTATAGGCTACAATATAGAGGGTATAGGTCTATTGTGTTTCATATGACTATGCATACAATTAAAAATATTTATTTCTAGCTCATAATATATCAGACTGTGATCCTTTGTCTGCCTGTTCATCACTGTGTCCAAGGCCATTCCTTAATTTAAAAAGATCTAGACTATTGAGTTGTTCTTTATAGGTTAGTTGGGCATTTTTTTTGAAAGTAACTAAAAAGTAGTGTCATATGTAATTTATTACTCTACACAGATGGTAATATTGTAACGTAATATGTTACTTTAAAATGAAGGTTATTCGTAATATGAAATATATTGCATTTTGAGAGTAACTTGCCCAACACTGGTTGCTGAACACAGCTCCATTTACACCTGTTCCAACCCCTGAACCTCTTTGTCTTTGTGTAATGTCTTATCACCATAGTTTAGTTTATGTGTTGTTGTTGTCATGTCTTGTAGAAAATGTAATTATTTCCCATGAATAATATGTGTGTTAATAGACCCACTCTTACATGATCAGGAAGGGGTTTCATTGTGTTATTGAACTGACTATGAGGTCATCTCACTGGTCGAGAGACTTACAATATTACTTTATATTACTATAATATTAATATTACTTACTTTATTAATGCCATATTAATAGTTATATTTTTGAGCTATAATTATAATCTTACATTTGGTGGAGAATGCGGGCAATGCGTTGTTTTTTGTTTTTTTTTTCATTTAAATTTTTATTGAACTTTTAAGAAACATACAAACATACAAACAAACAAACAAATAAGTACAGGTTCAAGATATACATGTTTTCTTTTGTGTGTTTTGGTGCTGACATCTTCTCACATACAAAAAGGAGAGATTATGAAATCCAAACAAACATGACACATAAGGAATCCACATGAGAAGAAACCGAGTCCACCAAATAGATGATACAAGGTGCTGCATTTAGTCTCCGGTCTGTTTTGTGTAACTCCAAAAAAGTTCCCAAGAGCTCATCCCGTCTTCCTCTTTGCCTTTCAATCTACAGAGCATAGCTTCATAGGATGCTGTCTCCACCATTGCACCCAGCCACTCCCTCAGAGTAGGAGACACGGCCGTCTTCCAATGTCTTAGAGTCACTCTAGAAGCTGTAATCAGGCCCACCATGATAACAGAAAATGTTCCTTTAGATATATTTGGTAACTGAGACCTGTCCCCTAGAAGACACATAACAGGAGTCAAGGGGACTGCTGAACCACACCATTCACTCAGGAAGTCCACAACTTCTACCCAGAATGGAGCCACTAATGTACATTCCCATATACAGTGCAAAAAAGTTCCCAGTCCTGTTTTACATTTCCAACACTTACTGTCATTCAACAATTTCATTCTATGTAGTCTCACAGGAGTGTGATAATATCTGTGCATAATCTTGTACTGTGTGAACTTCCCTCGCGCCTCTTTTACATATTTCCCACAGCCTGCCAACATATCCAGCCATTTCTCCTGAGCAATATTTGTCCTCAAGTCCCTCTGCCATAGCAACTTCACACTAGTGCACTCCTCACTTACTGAAAAATTTGTTGATTTATAAAATTGTGAAGCTGTACAGCGTTCCAGTGGCATATTCATATAGTCCATAATAGAATTCTCTGAGGAGTTACTAATTTTAGATTTTACACAATCCCTGATTTGTAAATATTTCCAAAAATGTTGTTTCCCTTCAAGTTTAAAATGACTAATTAATTCCTCATAAGACATAAATTGTCCATTTTTGTATAGATCTCCTATTGTACATATACCTCTTGAATGCCACTGCTTCCAGTACACCGACACTTTACCAACATGAATAGCAGGATTAAACCATAGTGAAGCGTATGACTGTACATGTTGTGAAACCTTATACATTCTATGTGCCCTGGCCCATACTTCCCTAGAGTGGACTAGCACTGGACTTTTTATGTCCCTGCGCTGAGATAGTATCTCCTTTACACTGAATGGTGAACATAACTCATTCTCAATATCCATCCAGTCTAGTCTGTTATCTGTCGGTTTCCAATATTTGGCCAATTTAGCCATTTCAAAAGATATGGCATATAACCTCGGGTCTGGTAAACCCAATCCCCCTTTTTCCCTAGGAGTACAAAGTTTACTTAGTTTAATCCGAGCTTTTTCCCCTTCCCATAAAAACTGTCTGACCACATCATCATATTTCTTAAAAATAGCAGGTGGTATTGTGATAGGCAACATCATTACTAAATAATTGAATTGAGGAGCTACTATCATTTTGATAATATTAATTTTTCCCCACAGCGTAAGTTTAATCTTTACCCATTTCTCCAGATTTGTTTTAATTTTTTGTAATAAAGGGTTGAAGTTTAACCAAGGCAGCTCTCCCAGATCTTGACTGAGTTTAATCCCGAGATACTTGATGCCTTTCGTTACCCACTTAAATTTATTTTTTTCCACCATATAAGGGAGACATAATGGAGTCAATGGCATTGCCTCAGATTTATTCCAATTAACTGTATAACCCGACAGTTCAGAGAAGGACTGAACAGTTTCCATCAAGCATGACAGGGATGTCTCAGGGTCTGTCATCACAGCTAGGATATCATCTGCAAATAACAACAGTTTGTGTTGTTGGCCACCACACTCAATTCCCTTGATACCTGTATTCTTCCTAATACCAACAGCCAGAGTTTCTAAAAAAATTATGAACAATAGGGGGCTTAAGGAGTACCCTTGACGGGTTCCTCTGGAAAGGCGAAAAAAGGGCGATATTACTCCATTAGTTATTACTGCTGCCTTTGGTTCTTTATATAATATCTTTACCCATTGAGAAAAACAGGGACCAAATCCAAAATGTGACAGAGCAGAAAAAAGAAAGCCCCATTCTACCTTGTCAAAAGCCTTCTCGGCGTCTAAAGAGATGGCGGCTATAGGGACATTTTTAGAATGGGCAAGCCACATCAAATGTATTAATTTCCTCATGTTATCTGTGGAAGATCTAATCTTCATGAAGCCAGCTTGGTTTCCATGTATAATGACGGGCAAAACTTGTTGAAGACGTAGAGCCAACACTTTGGTCAATATTTTAGAGTCCACATTAAAGGATAACTACCGTTTTTTACAACCTGGACCTTATTTCTAGCAAACTATATGGTCATTTACTCACCCAGATAACTTTGGTGTCATTTGAAGTCGTTCGGACGAAATTAGATCCAGCGTAGCGCCGATATATCCATATAATGCGAGTAACGGGGCATCAACACACAGCCTCTATAACGCATTATCTGCCACGAAACTAGTTCATTTCACCAATATTTTGTTATGATATGCTAGTGCTATTCCCCTCTACGTCCGGGCCCGTCCGTTATCAACATCCGGGGTCAAACTAGCAGTAACAGCTACAGGTAAACAAGCTGGGCTGTCGCGGGTGCGCGCGCAGCTCAGAGACGACATCTTCCAGGTCAGAGGTAGTAGGGCAACCTACAGACCCCGGATGTTGACAACAGACGAGCCCGGACTCAGAGGGGAATAGCACTAGCATATCGTAACAAAATATTGGTGAAATGAACTAGTTTCGTGGTAGATAATGCGTTATATAGAGGCTGTGTGTCGATGCCCCGTTACTCGCATTATATGGATATATCGGCGCTACACTGGATCTAATTTCGTCCGAACGACGCCGAATGACACCAAAGTTATCTGGGTGAGTACATGACCATATATTTTGCTGGAAATAAGGTCCAGATTGTAAAAAACGGTAGTTATCCTTTAAGCAAGCTTATTGGTCTAAAATTAGCTGGGTCTGTTATGTCTCCATCTTTTTTCGGGATCAGGGATATTAGAGCTTCATTAAATGTTGGTGGTACATGGCCTTTCTCAAAAGCCTCCTGATATACCTTAACCAGCACTGGGGCCAGGATGTCTATGTATTCTTTATAATACTCTGCAGGAAATCCATCATTACCTGGAGATTTCCCAGTATTCATCAATGATACCGCTTTCCTTATTTCTCCTTCAGTTATAGGAGACTCTAACTTCTCTGCTTGATCTATGTCAAGTTTGGGCATATCAATATTGGAGAAAAACAGTTCCTGCTCCCTTTGGTTATCATTACAGGATACTGTTGATGTATAGAGTTTCTCATAATAGTGTTGAAATGTCTTGTTTATGTCTGTGCTGAGGTTACCAATTTATCCCCTTGTTTAATCGCTGAAATTATACTTTTCCTTTCACTTGTCTGGCTAATATCTTACCCGTTTTCTCCCCACCCTCATAGAAATTAGTTTTTAATCTATATAAGGAGTATTCTACTTTTTTATTGTAGATTTCGTGCAGCTGAAACTTAAGCTTACAAATTTCCTGATATTTAGATTCTGAAAATGTTTGTGCCAAATCATTTTCTTTTAATTTAATTTCACCTTCCAATTTTCTAATCTTATTTAGGCTTTCTTTTTTCTTCAGAGCTGAGTGGGCTATCAGTTTCCCTCTCATATAGGCTTTTGAGGTTTCCCATACTGTTGCAATATTCTCTGTACTGCCTATGTTTAGCTCAAAGAAAGATTTCAAATCTTCACCTAGCAATGTCCTAAAGCCTTTATCCTGTAATAAGGAGGTATTCATTCTCCATCTGGTGTTCTTACCCATATCCAGTCCTGCAATCATACACAATTCCACCGCTGCATGGTCTGTAATGGCAATAGATCGTATATTACAACTACTTACACTATTAATTAAAGGGCTTGCAATTAAAAACATATCAATTCTAGAGTGTGATCTATGGCAATGAGAAAAAAAAGTATATTCCCTCTCCCGAGGATTAGTAAGTCTCCAGACATCTACAAGCGCCATATCCTCTTTTAACATGTGTATTGCTTCCCAATCTTTTGTCACCAGTGGACCCTTAAGCCGACTTTTATCTAAGACAGGGTCCATCACTTGATTAAAGTTGCCTGCCAGTATTATTTGCCCATCCATTTCTCCTAGAACCTTATTCACCTCGCGAAAAAAGTGTGGGTCCCCTTTATTTGGTGCATAAATGTTGCACAGTATCACCTGTATACCTTCTATTATTGCTTGCACACATATCATTCGTCCCTCTGTGTCTTTAACCTCTTTAAGCAACACAAAATGTATGTTTCTATTGACCAAAATCATTACCCCATTGCGTGAACTTGAAAGTGAGCTATAAAAAATATGTCTGACCCAACCTGTTTTAAATTTTTCTGCTTCCCCCTCATTTAGGTGGGTTTCCTGTATGAAAACTATGTCTGCCTTATTAGTCTTCAAATATGATAGAACTTTACGCCTTTTGACTGGATTCCCACTCCCATTAATGTTCCAAGACATATACTTAATACTTCTCCTTGTCATAATTGTTCAGATATCTTTCCATAGCCATGTCTACAACACTGTGTATGATCAAGATGTCTACACCGACTGATATCCTTCTTAGAAGCCCTGTTCTTTACAAAACATGAACACATAAGCTGGAAAAAGAACATTTCCAATACAAAACAGGAAAAAATAAAAGGAAACCAAAATTCAAGCCAGACAACATCTGACAGTCCAACAAAAAAAAAAAAAAAAAAGAGAGAAAACCTTATCTGGTCCGTGGGTTACTGCTCCTACCGCCTGTGTCCCGGTGGCAGCTTTGCCCAGTGGATCTCTCCCCGACGTAATCTTTACAACACGTATGGGCTCTTGAATACAAACTTGCGACAGCTCTCCTCCCTTGTAAATGTTCAGCCTTCATCCTGGTTGTTGTCGTTAATGAACTTGTCTGCCGCCGTTGCTGTGGTAAAACTCACGTTTTTCCCCTGCTAGTTAAACCGCAGTGTGGCTGGGTAGGCCAGTGTGTACTTCACTTCCATCTCTTGAAGCTTGCGCTTTACTGATGTGAAGGATTCCCTCTTCTCCGCCAACTCTTTCGTCATGTCGGGGAATACCGACAGCCGACATCCTTCCCATACGAAGCCACGTTTTTCTTTTGCTGCACTTATCACTTTATCCCTCGCAGACTGTCTCAGGAACCTGATGAGCACCGGTCTCGGCGGTCGATCTGGGCCTAGGTGGCCTAGGTGCTAGCAGGCGATGTGCTCGCTCAATTTCAAACTCAGCAGCGTCAGCCCGAATCCCCAGTCCCTCTTCTAAAATTTTTTGAACACAGCTCAACAATGTCCCATTGGTCCCAAATGTCTCCTTCAGACCTACCAGCCTCACGTTGTTCCTTTTGCTGTGATTTTCCATAGCTTGAATGCGCACCCACATCGCCTCCATTAGCTTACTTTTCTTGTCCTCGTCAGTGATGGCCTGCTCTGTAGCTTCCTCCAGGCGCACGATGCGTGTCTTGGCTTTCGACAATCTCTCCTGCATAGCCTGCACTGTTGTTTTCAACTCAGTAGTCGTCTCCTTAATTGTCGAGACATCCGTCGCGATGCTCGACAGTGTTGTGCTCATTTTAGTAATTTCTGTGAACAAACTGTCGAGGGAGGGAGATGGTTCACCTGCCGAGCCTTCCTCATGCTGGGGGCTTAGCCGGGTCACCCTGCAGTCTGTACCCTTAAAATACTTCGACGACGACATTTTGCCTATTTTCTGTTGTTTCGTTTCAATAAAACAACACCAACCCTATTCTCTTAAAGGCGGAGGTAAATCTTAATCAAATGCGAGCCTCTATTTTGAAATAATTCACGATTTTACATGTCGGGGAGCGGAGAGTCCCTAGACAGCCACCATCTTGTTCGCCATACCCACGTGACTCCGGCAATGCGTTGTTATACTGAACTGTAATTTTACAGAAATCATCTTTTACTATGTTTTGTTTGACATTGTTGTAATCGCTGCTGCTGCTGTTATTAATTGCTGCTGCTGTGGCATTATTAATTATAAGCCAGTACTGATGAAACTCTCAGTTACAAGGAAAAAGTTTAAATGGCAGAGTCAGATGAATTTCTCTGTTTCCTTAGTCCCATAAGGTCTTATACAGCTGAACCAGTTATTGCACTACAAATTCTAGTCTTTCAGCCAAGTTCACAGCTCCCTTTAACCTCAGATTAGCTACCTGATGGTTACATTTTATGCCTGCTTGCCATAGAAAACTTGATTAAGATTTTATGACGTGTGTAAAGTTTTAAATCATGTGTGTTTGGGAGTTTATTGTCTGATCAGCCGTAATCTAAATAGACAATTGTGTGACATTGTAGTTGAATTAACGCCACGGATCTCTCTGCTTGTCCTATTTAATGCACTAAAAGAAAGTTTCTGTGGACACAGTGCTTCTTATTGTCTGTGAGTCTGTCACTGTGAAAAACCAAGGATTGCACAGAGCGGTGAACAGTGATTTGTTAAGCTGTCTGAGCAACAGATTCAACTGGGCAGAAAGCCTGAGAACCGTCACTGTACCGTCAAACGGTATTCTATCCCACGCTAGAAGAGTGTTTCAGTAAGGTGCCCCTGTTGTGACTTGGTGTAAAGTTACTGTTTGAATACGCATCTTGTATTTGCATCAGGCAGGCGAATTCTCGGTACCGAAAATTGTTAAAGGCCTCATAGCTGGTGTCTCCTTCTCCCGCAAATTCCGGGCCTGAGAGCCGTTCATGCTGAAGAGACTAGCTTAGCTAACTAGATCTGTTGAGCTTTTATATACGTGTGGCTTTGTAACGTTGTTATCAAAGTTGGTATTGAGCATTAGGTGTGCACTGAACTAGTCTAGCCAAAGTCAGTAACATTTTGTGCTTCCATACTGTCGGGAACAGCCAGAAATTGTTAAATCTCCCCTACCGCCACAGTAGGGCTGCCACAAACGATTATTTTGATAGTCGACTAATCACCGACTATTTTTTCGATTAGTCGACTAATCAGATCATACGTAAATTGAATGTATAACATACAGTTTATCGCACCAGCATGCAGCTGCTCTTATATAACAATCATTAGCTTTCAGCTTGAAGTGTTTAAGGTATATGCTAACTAAAAATGAAGACAATTAAGATGATAGTTCATTAAAACTTTAATGAAATATGCTTGTAGCAACAAACAATTGTAGCATAAAGTGCAAACAGCTGAGTAAACGGATAAGCCACTAGCTGACCTAAGGAATTATTGAAGTTGCATACATCTTGACAGCTCTACTTTACACTGTTGATTTGTATAATCCCAACAGACATGTCCAGTGATTTTCAGCTTTCTGTGTTTACATGTGTATGTTTTGATGATACAAGTCAGCGGTCCTGAAATGTGTGTTTCTCTTTTATAAAACACATTCTACATCGCGGAGGCGACGTCTTTCTACTTAGGGCTTCCTTCACCTTTGAAACAGGGCAGAGCTCCGTGGGAAACACCTGCCTGACACAGCAACGTAGGGAACTGTGCACGTCCGCGGCGCACAACTCCACGGACATGCACGGGGGGGAAAAACGGCGTCGCCGTTGCACCGAATGCACGCGGCTACGCGCCGCTTTGGATTGTGGCAACCATGAATGAGTTCGCCTCAGTTTCACGTGATTGTCACTGTCAGCCTGTTAATTTTACTGACGCGAGCTGAGACGCTCGGCCGACGTGAATCTGAACGATTCACACAAGTCACCTAATTGGCCACGAAAAAAGCGAGTTGCGCTTTTCGGCGCGCTGTTTGCATCCCTGCATAAAACAAAAGTGCATTTTGTGCTCAGTGCTCACAACTGTATTCAACTTTACTACACTCTGACTCTATATAATCCCAAACTGCACAAGGCTCTTGTTCCTAAGGCTAATGAATCAAATCGTCATCGCTTATGTTAACGTTTACAGCTATCAATATGAGTAAGTAGTAAGTTAGCTCTCTGTTTACGCTAATGTTAGCAGCTAACTAGCCAGTTAGCTTAACGAGACGACGGTCCCTCTTCATCGTCGTTGTCAGCCACAACGTGCTTCCTTTTCAGGAGCTCGTGCATCGCACTTGTGCTGCCGTGAAAGGCGAGTTCTGTCTTGCAGATATTGCATTGCACACTTTTCTCTTTTGTTTTTCTTAAAATGCTCCCACACTTTTGAGCTCCGTTGCCGCCGGGTAGCCATGATACCAGAGAGCCCGTCTGGTATAACTTCAGGTGACACCACGGCTGACCCAGATTACCACTACTGCGCATGTGTGTCAAGGACAGAAAGGCAGACGCGGCAGTGGAAGGTGCCGCAGCAGTTTTGAGAGAGAAAACAAAAAAAACGACGCATCGACTATTAAATTAGTTGTCGACGATTTTAATAGTCGACGTAATCGTGACTAGTCGACTAATCGTGGCAGCCCTACGCCACAGTGGGCGATAATGTTTAATTTATTTAGGTGAATCTCCCTGCAATGACATACTTACCAGGACCAGTGACACCCCAAGTGCCGTGAAACTCTGGGCAAACTCTCCCATGAGTTTTACCTGCTAACTGTAAAGTGCTCTGCACAAAGGCCCTTAAACAGTCGGAGGGATAAATAAATCCACACATACTAAGACGGTGTCAGGAAATATAGATATGAGGCAGTATTCTGTGATTGTTACCCCTCTTTGTGTGAAATTGGTGTTTGAGCTGATCTAGGTTAAAACTTGGGTAGGTAATTCTGTTCAAGCATTTTTGTATCATATTTATATAACATTTAACATCCTGACAGCATTCAAAATATGAAATTATCTGGAAAAACAACCCCCCAAAAAATCCATGGTCTCTGGCAGCGATAGGGCTTCATTCAATCAGTTTTACCAGCCCGTCAATTTTATATTGACAGACTACCTGTCAATCAATCTGCCCTTACCTGACCACTCTGCCCACCCATAGATACAGTGCCCACCCTGTGCTGACTCCGTGCATCACTCATTGCGCGTGACTGGGTCTATGAAACACACTGCTGGAGCTGTGACGGACTGTTTACGACGAGAATGGCAGAGAAACTACAGCCACACTCCTCATCACCAATGGTACAGTACCTACAGAAGCTTACACCACTGAACAAAGAAAGAAAAGAAAGACTGAATTCGAGAAGGCTACAAAAAACAGAAGTTAGATAGTGCAAGAAGTAAAACGAGTCAACATCAGAGTGGCTTTTCAGCGATGGCGACAACTGAAGCAGTCGAAGACCTGAACACGGATTGTAGCTGTGTCTCTGTTGGACAGGTAATGAGCTTGTTTGTTTTGTTGGGGAAATGTTATTATTACTCTGCATTATGTAGTCATTGTAGCTAATGTTAGCTCCTTATGTTGCTGTCGTATGTATTCACCCAACACTAACGTTAGCAGTTTGTAGCTGACGTTAGCTAGGGTTACATGCTGCTATTCCGACATGCCGCTATTTAGACAGTGACCTCTAATTGTCGGAACAGCGGCATTAAGGTTATTTTTCAAGAGTCCCACTATTTCGACATTGTTTTTTGACATTGTCGGAGACATGTCGGAATAGCGGCATGTCTAATTAGAGACATGTCGGAATAGCGGGATGTCGGAATAGCGGGCGAACCCCGTTAGCTAGCTAGCTAAAATAGCAGACTACTGCCGTATGAGACATATTTACATGTAACATCACCGTTTACACACAGGCCAACGTTTACACATTCTGTGGATATAATCCATATAGCCAGGAGATGATTTGTTAATTTTTAACAGGGGGGATGGCCCAATGGGAGCACCACCCTGCCCCGACACACCTATGTACACCTCCCAAAGGACATTGGTGACGACTTCACCATAACTGTGACATATCTAATTCTACAATTCCATTTTATCCAGTTATCTTCCTTCTCTCCTTACTACAATTGTCTTTTTACTGTATTAAAGTAATGAGTAAATAGACCTTTAAATTGTATGCAGTGGACTGAGGTTTTTCAGGCAGGGTTTTCTCACGTTTCTCACAATACACTACAAGCAGGGTCATTTTAAGTTACATGACCCAGATGACCCCTTGGAATTTTTTACCATTTAAATTCCTTGAAGGACACACAATGAACATTGTGCAAAATGTAGGCCAATTTTATCAGCCAATATTAGCCTATCACAGATATATCAGTATCAGTGTATATATTGTCCGATATGCACCAATATGAAAACCTTATATTTAAAAACAATAATGCAGATAAACATGCTTGGGGCAATTTAAAATTAGTATAATGACATAGTTTATCCAGCAGAGTGCGCTTCAACGGGGGATAAAACAGCTGGTGTCAGGAAATGTAACAGCTACCTCACTAATGGTTAAACTATAAACCAGCACAAAAATGACAATTACCAACTTAATATAAGCCACCATGTTCTGAACAGGCACACTAAAAACACTCACAAAAAGTAACATTTTAGTTTTAGAACAAGCAAACTTGTTGTGCTCCTCCTCTACATGAGAGATGCACTGGGAATCCACTGGACGCTGCTCTATGACGTCGCGTCTGCTTCAGGTTTTTGTTCCGACCTCCGCACGGCATCATACCAGAGGCGATTGCTCTAAGACTGCAAGGGAAGCTCAGCTTCCCCTAAAATGTCACCCCAAAAAAAAAAAAAAAGTGGTGAAATATGTACTGCTGTGTGTACATTTCATTGACTAAATACGCGCTAGAAAGCCTTCATCTTTGTTCAGAATCAGCTACTTATCACAGGTAACCGGCGCAACTTCCTTCTCATTCATCCTCGCAGCGCCACAGCGCTTTACACAGTCGGACGCTCAGCTTCTGCTGACTTCAATGGGGAAGCGTAGAGCGGGTTGTTCCACTGCAGCGAAACTAGACGCTCATTGGATAAATGATGGGCTTTGTCCCGCCCATCGGACGCTCAGCGTCTCTGGGGGTCTATGGGGCAGTGGGCTGGCCCGGACGCTCGGCTTCTGCATGATGATTGGATGAGCTGTCTGAGGCGGAATCCTTTTTTGATTGACAGCTAAATGAGCGAATCAGCGATCTTGAAGAATAAACATCCACCGGAGCATTTTCCAAGTTTTTCATTCTGTTGTTCTGAACTGATCCGGAGACTTTGTGTCTTTGTTAAAAACGACTAGCGTTGTGTTTGGCGACTCTGTTCTGTCACTCTGCGGTTTCTCCCCCCGTCACGATCACTCACACTCACAGGCGGTCACACTTCACAGTAGCCTGGCGCAGCAGCTCCAGTTGCTAGCATTAGCAAGCTGCACATCATGGCAGATAATAGGCTCGTTCGAGATGAACTGCGCCTCGCCTGGAAGGTGGACGAGACCAGGCGGCAGCAGCAGGGGGCAGTGGCAAAAAGCTGCAGTCAAGTCGGACAGTTTCCAGCCGCCGTCAAAGAATATACAGGAAGTCACAGAAATATTTACATCCTGTCAGATCCATCTGTAGGCTATCTGTAGTTTGCACAACACGTTCGGATAGCTATGGCTGAAGAAACGGCACATGCGTTCTTGATCGCTGATGAAATTGAAGCAGAAGAGATCCCCCTACTTTTCCACTTTGCACATGAATTACACTGTGTTAATCCTCTTAATGGGCAGATGGGATGTGGTGTGATTTTTAATATTTAATCTCACAAATGTAACAAATAGAAATACAAACTTTGAGGTCATACAAAGTGGATTTTTCTAAAATGATAACTACTTTTCACTGTGGTCTAAATTTGTCAATCATAACTTTTTATTTGTTTAACGATGCCACTGTTATGACTGAGGTGAGAGTCAGAACGACTGGGCAGATTTCAGTCCTTGGAAGTAATTTATTGAACAAGAATTGCCTACAAAGTAGATTTATATAAAGACACTGTCATTTATAAATCATACAATCCCTAAATTAAAGAAATTGAACTGCTGAATTAACAGTCCAAACGTTCTCACAGCTACTGTACATATATAGGCTACACATGGGGAGGACAAGCAGCAAAGGTTTCTTATAATCTTTATTCATTGATGTATTTATATTTGTAATTATATACAGTATATCAACCACACAAAATATGTCTGTTAACAGATTAAACCTTCATTGCACATGAGATTCATATAATCTAACATTAAATATAACCAATACACAGAAAATAAGAATTATCGACTGAAGTAGTCCTAACTAAGAGCCAATGAGCTCTTTGATCAGGCGACAGCCAGGCGTTTCCCATCATGCCCTGAGGTCTTGCAGTCGGTGGAGAGCAACTGCGGCGCCTGGCATTAGCTCCTTTTTTAGTAGCAGTATTTGAGGAAGCTCTTGACAAAGAGGAGCTACCTCCAACCCTGAAACAAGGTCTTATAAAATTAATTCCAAAACCACAGAAAGATAAACTTAACATTGAAAATTGGAGACCAATCAGTTTATTAAACAATGATGCTAAAATTTTTGCTTCGATCTTCGCCAAAAGACTAAAGTTAGGACTAAATGATATTATCGATGAAGAACAATCTGGTTTTATGCCTGGAAGAAACATAACCAATAACATACGTTTAATACTGGATATGATTGACTATAATGATTATGTACTGGATGATAGCCTCATTCTGTTTATCGACTTTTACAAAGCATTTGATACTATAAATCACCTATTTATGATCAAGGTTACTCATTTCTTTGGATTTGGTAAAAGGTTCCTGAAAGTGATCCGAACTTTATACAAAGGATGTAACAGCTCAGTGAAATTACCAAATGGAACAACCCCTCGATTTGATATCAGGCGGGGTATTAGACAAGGCTGTCCGCTGAGTCCTCTTTTGTTTTTGTTAATTGCTCAGGTTATGGCAGTGCATATAAAAAAATGTCCATTTCGAGGTGTTCGAGTTGCAGACAGAGAATTTAAGTTATCTCAACTGGCCGATGATACAGCAATATTTATAAAAAACAGACAAGAGATAGGTAAATCTATTAGATGTATCGAAGAATTCTCAGCTGTATCGGGCCTGAAGATGAACTTAAATAAATCTGTGCTATTTCCAATCAAAAACTGTGATTTGTTAGAACTTGACAACATTCCTGTTAAAAACTCACTTACTTATCTAGGAGTTGTGATTGATAAAAATGTAAATAATCGATGTAATCTTAACTATGGTGCAATAACGCAACAAGTAAGCAAAAGGTTCAATATGTGGCTGATGAGGGACCTCACACTTAATGGGAGAGTTCTTCTCTCTAAGGCTGAAGGTATATCAAGGTCGGTCTATGTATCTTTAGCTTTAGCAATGCCTCCTGCAGTCTGTAAAAACCTTGATAAAATCTTGTTTAACTTTATTTGGAAAAATAAGTGTCACTATTTAAAGAGAGGAATTATGTGCAACCCCAAGAGTAGAGGAGGAATGGAGGTGCTGAGTTTCGAAACATTGAACAATAGCTTTAAAGTGAAATGGTTATTAAATATGATCAAAGAGAATGACAACATCTGGAGCACCTTACCTAAACATGTATTTAATGATGTTGGTGGAATCAAATTCTTACTGAAATGCAATTATAAGATTGAAAAGTTACCTATCAAACTATCTAACTTTCACAAACAAGCTTTACTTGCCTGGAAACTGATATATAAACATAACTTTTCACCAACCAACCTGTATATCTGGAATAATGAGAGCATTCTGTACAAAAACAAGTCTCTGTTTTATCAAAAATGGTTTGACCATGGTATTATTTTAGTAAGTCAACTTCTTAATAATGAAGGACACTTGCTGCGTTATGATGAATTTCTCTCTAAGTTCCAGTTACCAGTATCACCAAGAGAATATGCTATTATTTTTGATGCTATACCAAGGGGCATACTGCACCTCCTCAGAGGCTCAACAGTCTCCAACGAGGTCTTAGTTAACAGTACCATTTTCATTGATATGATAGATATTTCAAAGAAACAATGCTCCAATAAATGTATTAGAAATTGCTTACAAACTATAACTTTGCCAGCAGGACAGTTCTACTGGAACTCTTTTTATGATAACATAAACTGGAGCAAAGCTTGGCTGGTGGGTGAAAGGTTCTGTATTGGTAACAAAGTAAAAGAAGTGTCTTTCAGAATAATGCATAATTTTTATCCAGCAAAAAAGACTCTGGAAAGATTCAAAATTGATATGGATTTTTTTTGTGTTTTTTGTGGACAAGAAATCGAAACAATACAGCACCTTTTCTATAAATGCATGTACTCTCAAACATTCTGGATTGACATTCAACACTTCATAAGAAGAATAACTGGACAAGTGATCACTCTACAAGAAAAGGACATTTTTACTTTTTTTGAAAACAACAAGTTGGACAAAGACACAACATTCTTTATACAACTGGTAGTACTTATGGCCAAATTTCATATCCACAAAAAAAAATGGACAGAATCAAAACCCAGCCTGGATCATTTCACACAAGAAATTCTCCAATATGCAACTACAATAAAAGACATTAAAAATAAAAAAGCTATGAAAACGAACTGTATTTTTGAAAGATTTAACATAGCCCCTCTTTAAGAACTTTTTACTAGGTAAATGGATTCTTCCAAATCTGGCAATGTCTATTTGTATTTATTTATTTATTAAATTTTTATATGTAATGTCATTATTTGTATTGTCATTGTTATTTTTGTTTCCTTTACATTATCCCCCTGTCTGCTTTGTCCACCTTTATCTCTCTGTATAATACATAATGTTAACATATGCTATGTTATGTGCTTAGTTATTTATGTTACGCTTACAATAAAGCAATAAAAAAAACAAAAAAAAAACTGCGGCGCCTGGCTCTAAAGACTGCGGCCGCCTTGATCTCGCGAGGTTATCGTTGCAGGCGCGTCAATGACGTCAGAGCAAGTCGGGATCAAGTCGGACACAAATCTAACCGGCATGCATTGTGCGGTGGTCGTCGGTGATCGATTCTGCGCAGGCCTGGCTCATCTCGAACGAGCCTAATATGAATGTTGTCAACCGGAAAATGAAAAAAAAAAAAAAAAAAAAAAAAGAGCTTCCCCTCCTTGAAAGACCAGCAGCCGCCACTGCTGCAAACATATAGGAAGCCATGGCCAAAGAAAACCCTGCTGTTCCTCAAACAAAAAGGAATAAAAGCAGGAAGAGATCCTTCCCCAATTCAGCTGTCAAACGCAGACGTGGGAAACGTCGGCCAACACAATCAGGTTTGTTCTTGGATTACTATACCGTATTTTACGAAAAGTTTTAATTCATTAAGTTGTTATTTTGTAGAGTACTAGTATAACTGGATGTAAGTTAAAGATACCACTGTTGCAATGTGTGTGAAACATACATCACACGAAAGAATTTGAGATATTAAGAACCTGTGACTGATAATCCTTGCTTGTGTTTTATGTACCCTGCTCTGGATAATATTGTGTGACAAATATAAATTGTATTAGTAATAATGTGGACATTTTTTTCTTAGTTTCCTTGCCTTCAGTCGTTATGGAACATTTTCATATTAAAATTACTGTGTACTTTTAGATTGATTGTAGAGTTAAGCAAATGTTACTGTCTCTGCAGCTGCACAAGCCAGAGGAAGGCACCCTGTTCCTGAGGAAAGCCTCCAGATGGAAGATCAGGAGTTGACAAGCCTTGGTGAGTGCATTGATTGTTACAGTAGTTCACGGTCAGTACATTTTTTCCCATTTCCTCTATTTATTTACTCATATAGTTACTCATTATTACGTGTTAAATTGTATCTATTGAGTTAAAGCAGAAGTAAGCGATCTGGTCGTTTTGGCTAACTTCTTGTCAGCTGATGGAGTTAGCAGTCCCCGCCCTCGTCCCTACGTCACCACATTCACGCGCATCCCTTGGCTGCACACACAGAGAGGACCGCCCCTTTATGCCGTTCTCTCTCCTCATTGGATAAAGGTTGTAGGATACAAGGTAGGGCTTTGACATCGAACTTCGGTATTCGAATATAATTCGAATATTAAAAAAAAAAAGATATTCGAACGAATATCGGGCAGCTTCTAAATATTCGAACCTATAATAAGCATTATTTTTGGTAAATGTGTTTGCCTGAAAACGTAGTTTTCAATCCAGATTCGAGGCTTTTTTCAGCCTGTTTTGTGAAACGCGAGCTCATGAGCATTGATCACCTGGGGCTTCTGTACTGATGACGTTATCACGTCGTTAGCGCCTGACGCCTGTTTACACTCTTTCACAGAAAAACAATGGCGGAGCAAAAGGCTGCGAGTGCGGAAGGAGAACTATACACGCCGGAAAATTTAAGGAGTAATGTGTGGCGCTTCTTTGGTTTCCTGAAACAAGGAAAAATAATGAGAAAGGACAAAGTTATTTGTAAAATATGTAAGACTAAACTTATCGACCACTCCACGACCAGCAACTTGAGAGCCCACCTGTCAACACTTTTCTGTCTATTGATTGATACACTGCCCTCTGGTGGACAGAACATAGAACAACAGAAAAACGACTTTCTTTTGATACTAATATAGGTCTTACTGGAGGCATTTAATGATCAAAATATTATCAATAAATATTCGAATATATTCGAATATTAATATTAATAAACAAACGAAGTTCGAATATGATTTTTTGGGCAAATGTCAAAGCCCTAATACAAGGAAAGTTTTCTCCTCGGCTTACAGCAGAGCAGAGTGACTGTGACAGACCCGTGTTTCAGATCAAACACTCTATATAAGTGATTGCTGTCGGAAGATATAACTATTTAAGACTTATATTAACACAAATATTCCGCTTACTTCTGCTTTAATGTATGTTTGGTAGAGGCATTACTCTCTAATATTGTTAATGAGTTACATCATGTTGCTTTTACTATTCAGCAAATGAGGTGTGAGGAAAAAGTTCTGGGGCTGTTCCTGTTGTGACGAATGGTGCACAGTACAATAATGGGCATTTAGCAGGTTTAGGCCCTAGCCCTTGTGAGTAAGTATGCAAAACGTTGTTGCTCTCATCATCACAAACACGTTGCCCACAGCAACAATTATGCTGAATTATTGTGGTGTGTGCCATTCATTTAAAACAGAAGCAATGCTGCAACTTTTTGCTCAGACCTTGTATTTGTTTTCGACTCAAAAGTGTTTTCAATATACTTCCTTAATATCAGAGGTGGGAATTGTGGAGTCATCAAGTCATCTCCATGCCATGTATTTGTTCTGTTCATGAACTAAACCAGCTGAGTCCAATCAGCACAGCTCTTCAGCCAGGAAGGTGAGCTAATTAGTGAATGCAATGCACCTGGTTCAGTGACTGAGCAAAACAAATACATGGGATATAGATGACTTGATGACTCCACAATTCCCACCTCTGCTTAATATCCATTAATGTCCATGCCTTAAGTTTTAGTGTGGCCTCAGCTTTTTTTTTTTTTTAGAAACACGTCTTCAAGAGTTGAGGGACACTCTTGCAGCAGTACCGATTCCAGAAAAAACAAATGAGGTTTCTGCCTGGACACAGAGGCAGCTTCTCACAAACGCAAAAATGAAAATAACAAGGACAACACTTTTGGATTCAAAACTCTCCGCTGAGAGAATAATCAACCAGAAGTGCCACAGATGCTCTCTTTGTGAAGCTGTTGTGAGGTGCCTGGACTGTGTGCCACTGGACATGGAGTTCCTTTGTGCAGAATGTGATGTGGAGGCCCACAAGAGGAATGTCTTCCATGACAGAGAAGCATTAATCCATGGGTTTTTTGAGCCCATTCCCCCAACAACAGCTGTGGTGATGGGTGACAATGGCCAACCTCAGTTTTGTGAACAATGTATGTAAACATGAACAATACATGTCCAGTTATACTGAAATTCCTCAAATATTGTGTATCGATGCACATTTGGAATAGCTGGAAGAGAGCTGTGGCCAATATGTGTTAATATTGTGGGGTTTTATGCCCTATTTTAGAATGAGTTCAGTGTTTTAGGAAATGCATTTAAGGAAAAACTGTTAAACTCTTAAGTGCTAAGATCTTCTTAGGAGCGCTCTTAAGAACGCTGTGAAAGAAGGATGTGTTTCCTAGAGTCGCTCTTAGCTTAAGAAGATCTTTCACTAAGAAGGAAATGTAAGATCGAGCTGACCCACTCTTAACAGCCTTCTTAGCGACCAAATGCTCAGTGATCAAGCCGCGTCAGGGAAATTTATATCCTCCACTTTTCGGAATAATAAAACAATGCTCAATGTTGAACTGGCGCAAGAAACATAGGCTAATAGTAGATGAAAAAAAAACAACTTTTTATTGAATTACACGTTTAAGTTTTCCACACACATCTGCATATATGAGTTTATAGTACTACACATTAAAAAAACAACCCTGTGGCATTTCACAGATATCAAGGAAACAGATGTAATTAAACTCAGCTGAACCTCATCCAGAGAGGCTTCACCTGCTATTCTATAGGCTATATATGCGTTGCCAAAGTCCGCGCGTGTGAGAAACCATGGTTGCAATACAGCACATTCTCGCTGCGAACCAACAGCGTCGCCGTGCGCGAAGCCAGACGGTTTACATTAATGCATACGTGCGTCAACACTTCTCCGCACCGGACGTGCTGTCAAGCAAAGTACCGGCTGCCCCGTGTGGAGATCCAACGGCTGATCACTCTGGTGTCTCCACACATCCAGAGAGCAACCCGCTGCAATTTTGGCCTCAGCCCGGAGGTGCAGCTCCTGGCTGCGCTGCGTTTTTACGCAGTGGGGAGCTTCCTGGAGGTGGTCGGGGATGGCACCGGCCTCAGCAAGGCATCGGTGTCACGGAGTGTGGCAGCTGTGACACCGATTCTCCTGCGCCATGCCCGGACCCACATAAAGCTGCCCACCACACTGGACGAGGTCCGCCAGGTCCACCAAGGGTTCCACGCAGTGGCTGGGACCCCCCGGGTGATCGGTGTGGTGGATGGCACCCTCATTCCAATCCACAATCCCTCCCTGGTGGATCCGTGCTGGATCGGTAGAAAGCACTACGCGGCCATCAACACCCCCACACCCCCACACACCCACACACACACACACACACACACACACGATACATGCGTAGCCTAATTGCACCTGTAGGGGGACCACGGAGCGCTGTGTGTGACTTATGCGCTGATAAAGTGATGGGTGATCGATTTGCCTGGCATCGATTGATTCAGTTTCAGCAGCACCGCGGTGGACAGCTCCCAATAAGAGCTTCTTAAGAAGCTTCTTTGGCTTGATCTTAAGGTTCTCCTAAGAAGGCAGTTAAGAACGCATCTGGGAAACACCCGTATCTTAGCGCTCCTTCTTAGCCGAACCCTTCTTAAGAGCCTTCTTAAGTCCTTAAGAACGATCAAATCTGGGAAACGCGGCCAATAACTGTTCCCCCTGTATTGCAGTATGCCAGCTGCCTGTGTCTACTCAAGCCATCTGTGAATGCTCCCAAGACCTCACAGTCATTCCAGGGAAGCATATTTCTGTGGTCACCATCAATGGTATGTTGTTCTGGAAGCTCTACTTTTGTGCAAGTTAAGTATTGTGTGACAGAATTTAACCACTGTGAGCAATGTAAACCTTTTTGATCACCTGGTAATTTTTTTTTTCACCTGGCAACTTCCAAACGCCATGTTAAATATCCAGTATATCGTATGTAGATCTCTGTAAAAAATACAATATGATCATGTGTAATTTGATTACTGAAATATCTCAAGTCTTTACTTTCTACTGTCTTCTTGTTCACAGGAAAATATGATGTCTGCCTGCCCCAGAAATCCTCCACAGAATGGACCCCTGACATGAAAGATCTCCTTAGATATCGGTACTGGCCAGCTACCAGCAGCTGCCAGACTGTGTACAAATTTGATGTGTTCAGTACGTTTGCGCGTATGAAGTTGACAGCACCAGCCATGTCTAGGCAGGCCTTTCTTAAAATGTTGGAGCACAGATCTGTTCAAGCTGGAAGGGTAAGTCTGCTTGAATAAAACTGAAACACACAAGAAATGTCACATCACTTTATACCAAATAGTTGATTGTCAGCATTTCTTTCAAAAATACTAATAAAATATTCTTTTTAATATACAGACAGGCAGTAGCTGTGCAGATACATTTCAGCGCAGTTTCTTTGAATTTGCATTCTGCAAGTATAAAGAAGAGGACATGTGCCAGGTCCATCATTTTGATTGTCCGGCATGTTCTCCAGACATGTTGGCTGTAAGTTGTGATGGAAACAGAAAACATTATCGCTTTTCAAAGTCGAAAGGGTAGGTACAGATATTACACCTGTTTTATTTTAGGATTGTCTGGGAAAATAATAAAGAGAGTACTGCTAATTGATTTCTATTATTTACTTTCATGTTAACTGAACATGGACAGGACTGAAGAGCCACCCCTATATGAAGGGTTGTTCCTGGCCAAGGACGAGGAAGTTGCCTCATTCGTGGACCTTGTCAGGGGCAACATGAGAAGTGTAAGAAACTTTTGGTTTATTATGATTGTTGCATACAGTTACTGTATCTTATATCAAAATGTGTGTGTAAATGTTTGTGTTACTTCATAGACAAATGACAGTGCTGTTTGTGGCACTGCCAAGTTCACTGCTGGCAGAGAAATGGCCAAAAAGTCTGGTGCCAAAATAGACGAGGAGGGCATTCAAGTTGCAGTTTGCAGGTATGTGTTGTGTGTCTATGTCTGTGTGTGTGCGTGCATGTGTGCAAGGTCAGGATAAAGTCTTAGAATTGTAAGCCATACACACTTTTGATTTAGGAGTGGTATTTATCCATCCTTTTGAACAGCAAGATTTATTTTGGTCTAGGCACCCAGATGATATGGATGCTATGTGCTTGAGCCAGGCTTTGCTGGGTCAGTTTATTAACCACTAGTTTTTCTTCTGTTTAATACAGGCATGGGTTTCTCTTGCGAGGACTCAACCATTTCCGTGGAGAGATATTTGCCTATCCAATGTTCCTCCAAAGAGAGATGGCAAAGAAGGCAAATGTAACATTCTTCTGTATGGATGTTACATGCAGGTAATCATCTTTGTCTTATTGCAAATCCATTGCCAGTACCTCATCTTTTCACTGATGTGATGATTGATTTTAGGTTGATATTGTTGTCAAGTCAATTTTAAAAAAAAGTTCTTAACAATCATAACAATGTAACAATCATAAGATGCAACTCCTTCTTTTTAGGTACTGGCCCTACCTCAACAAAGTAGCGGAGGGGCTACCGGAGCTTCTGCCCCTGACAGAAATGAGACCATTTCTTAGCGTTATGCACGCTAAAGCCCATACAGCAGAATGCGAGGTACATGACTTTAATTTTTCAGCTGCTTGTGCGGGGAGTTTTTCCCACCATCGAAATGAAAAGCTTCTGTTACGTGAGATGTCAGAGACTATTTATGACTTTATTTTTCATCTATCAAAGCAATGTTATATAAAACTTTCCATACTGTCCTGCAGGTGAAATGGGGTGGCAGAAGCCAGGATGGAGCAGGAAATACAGTGGGAGAAGAAGTGGAGCAAGTATGTCGTTGTTACTTTTGTAACTGTATGGATTGAACGAGTATAAATAGAATGGAAGATGTTTTTTTTTTATGTAAAAGAGACTAAATATTAATTGATATATTTGCTTTATGGGTAAACAGCTTTCTCTCTCGGGCAGCTCTTGTCACTAAATACATGACAAAGGCAGGTTAGTATTACACTTCCAACACACTCATTGATAAGGCATCCTGAATAGTGTTTTTTTTTTTTTTTTTTTTTACAGATGATTTTAAAAACTGTTTCATTGTTCCCTCCCTATAGAAGTTGTCATTGTATTCCTTTACTGTAATTACTAGTACAGCACACTTTTTATTTTTATTGGGGAAACAGAGTGACAAGAACAAAACAACACAACAGAAACAGTAATATAAAACATAAACATGGTGAGTAGACATACAAACAACAATGTAGATGTAATATATAATAACATATTACATAAAAATATATTATGACATAACACACAGTACAACACAATACATATTTCAGTAGTTCAGCACACTTTAAACAAATGTGTTTAGTCATGTCTGTCAGGTTTATCACTTAGTATTTTTATTTTTATGTAAATTCTTACTTTTTTGCTTGCGGATGCATTTTTGTTTTAACTAGGAAGAGTCAACATGTTGACTCAACAGGCCATGGGTTGGAATCGAAGGAAGTCAGTCAGCCTTCATCAAGCACTAGCCCACAGATATGTCAAAGTAAGGGAAATTACATTTGTCTTCTCATCTGACACTACATGTTTATGGTTAATGCCTGTACTTTTAACAGATTGTAACCTCACAATAGTTTTTTTCTGAATATCCAAACCTCTTGGGAGTCTATACTTTTTCACTTATTCTGATGAAGCTCTTGTACCAAAAGCTTCGCTGAAACTGGTGGTTTCTGCATCCTCTTCAAAAGATCACAGACAGGGCAAAGGTGGAAGCTGCCACCCTCAGCAACATCACAAACGAACACCATATTGATCAGGAGACCATTCAGCAGTGGGTGTGTGATGTCAGAAAATGGGCAGCCACAGGTAAAACATGGAATACTTTGATGTCTTTTCATGTTAATGATTTTTATATACAAAATATAAGGTGGCTACAAATGAGACTGTTACTGATTACATCACCTCAATTTTTTGTTGTTGTCCTATTTAGAGAGAGTCTACACTCCGGGATGTACTGAAGACCTGAGGGCCGATATTGAGAACATCACTGTAACCCTTTTGCGCAAGAAGCAAGATCTATATCGTCTGCATGGTTAGTTATCAGACCTAACATGTAATTTAAATTTAAAAGCACAATTAAAATAATATCAAGGATAACACAAAAGTCACAGGACTTATTTTGATTGTGGTTCTTTTTGTAGATAGATGTTGTGGAGGTGTGCATGTATGTGCACGTATGTATGCACACTTCTGTAACAACAAAAAAGTTCTGGCATGGTTTTCTTTTCATTTGACTTTGCAGATAGCAATCATACACGACAAAGGAAGCGAAAGAAAATGACAGAGCTGAAGAAGAAGCTTCACGAAAAAGGTCTTGGAGTACAACACCTTAGTGGAAGAAAGTCAGATTGATGTGGAGTTGGCGTGCAGTCTGACAGATGGCTACATCCTGCCATGGGAAGGACAACATGAAGGTATGATAATTCCTAAATCTTTTAGTCTATGTCTATAGTCTATGCCTATTTTTGATGTGAACTCCACACGTGCAAGTTTTGTGACTTTATCTTGCACGGTTCAGATTTTATCTCGGTGTCAATGTGTTGGGGAGGGGCAAATCTTCCAACCCCTATATCTCTGGCCCCTTGCTTGAATCAGAATGATTTCCAAACTTGACCTCCATTTTGATGTGACCTATACACCTGTAAAGTTTGTGATTTTATCGTGCACAGGTCAGACTTAATCGCAGTGTCAAATTACGTAAACACACAGACAAAAACACACATAAACATTTAGCTAAATACCCAAAATGGCTTCTGTTGGTCTTCCAGATAACACCACATTTTCCAAAATAACACACAGACACACCGACTTGATATTTTGGTCGCACTTTATTTTACAGTACGTTAATAAGACGTAACAGGCCGTACTTTGTATCAAATTAGACAAAAACAATATGCTAATAAGACGTAACAAGCCGTACTTTGTATCAAATTAGACAAAAACAATATGCTAATAAGAAGTAACAAGCCATACTTTGTATCGAATTAGACAAAAACAATATGCTAATAAGACGTAACAAGCCGTACTTTGTATCAAATTAGACAAAAACAGTATGCTAATAAGAAGTAACAAGCCATGTATCGAATTAGACAAAAACAATATGCTAATGAGAAGTAACAAGCCATACTTTGTATCAAATTAGACAAAAACAATATGCTAATAAGAAGTAACAAGCCGTACTTTGTATCAAATTAGACAAAAACAATAGCTAATAAGACGTAACAAGCCGTACTTTGTATCAAATTAGACAAGTAGAAATAATGTAATGTTAATAAGACAGTAAACGAGAAAAGTTAAACTGTTATTAGACACCATATAGCCTACCCAAATTATGCTGTAATCAGAAACCGCATATAAAGCCTTTTTACTTACAATATAGGCTACTATACTGAGACACTATTATACCAAATTATACTGTGATTACAAACCAAATCGGAGATCCTAATACACTATTAGACACCATTTCACAAGATCTTTGTCTAATTACAAATCACACACAATGCCATATTAGATATTAGACGCTATTCTACCCTCACTACCAAATAATGCATTTAATGCTACCAACATCAGCCACAGCTTAATTAGACGAATGTACTGCCATATTATATCAGACATGGCCTTTATAATAGTCGGACAAAACACACTTGTTTCTAAGAACATGTTGTTTTCATTTAGTTTACTGATATTGTTTGCAGCCGGGTTATTATTTCATTGATTACCTGTATATTAGACGCTAAATGCGGGACTTTTATTTTGAAAGTGTCTCGCTGTGAACCGAAAACATCCGGTGTTGTTGTGGATAGTGTCTGCGTGTTGGAAGTGCACCTGCACGGTGTTTGCTGAAAGTGATGAAAACAATCATTTTGTTTACTTAGCACCTGGCTGATGAAGGGCACAAGGTTTGTTGTCATATCGTTTCATAATATGTTTAATGTTTAGTTCAGATCGCGGTAACTTTTATGGTTGTGTACAGTTTGATATAGCTTGTTTGAGCAAGCGGGGACGCTAATTAGCATTAGCTCAGCTATCCTGTTGGGTCAGAAGAACAGAGATGAGGCTGGTCGTTTCATTTCTCTGTTTATTAATATAAAGAAACACATTTTGTGTGGTTTGTATTACAGCCCTCTAATAGAGGTTTTCATTTAAGTTAAAGCAGATTAAAATGTGATTTTTCCGTGAATGTAACAGTGATTGAAGCAGCTAAATACAAAAATACATAATATTATTTGGAGTGAATTTATGATGCAAAAAAGGCATGAAGGAAGATGATTAGGCCTACCTTTATTTTTTTTTAATACTTTTTTCATAGCTCAAGTGTACAAGGTTCCTGCATTAAACACTTTGGACCATCAGTTAGAGATTCTGGCCATCATTCAGCTGGGGATGCTACACTGGTTAGCTGTTCAGTGAACGTCACTGGGCAGTTCAGTTATTTGACTGACATCTGTTCCTTAATTTAGGAGATAACGTTGTTTTTCTGGAAGCTTCAGCAAACCTCCAGAGAAGGATTCCAGAGAGCGACCATCAGCGTGTGTTTGAGCTGGAGCTCGGCTACGAACAGCTGCAGAGGCCCCTGTGTGAAGAGAGGGCCACGGTGACGCATCGTGAGCCGCACAGCGCCCTTTAGCCCTATGCTGGCAGGGCTCTGGAGCACTGGAGGCCATCCACAAGGGTCTGAAAAGCGACCCTCAACGAAAGTCTAATAAGTGTCTTAACAGTGAGGAGGACCACTTTATTTTACAGTGCAGTTCTGTTGTAATGTGCCACTATTATCCTCTAAGTAAGTCTAATAAGACTAATAAGTGTCTAACAGTGAGGAGGACCACTTTATTTTACAGTGCAGTTCTGTTGTAATGTGCCACTAATAATCCTCTAAGTAAGTCTAATAAGACTCTAACAAGGGTCTAACAGTGAGGAGGACCACTTTATTTTACAGTGCAGTTCTGTTGTAATGTGCCACTAATAATCCTCTAAGTAAGTCTAATAAGACTCTAACAAGGGTCTAACAGTGAGGAGGACCACTTAATTTTACAGTGCAGTTCTGTTGTAATGTGCCACTAATTATCCTCTAAGTAAGTCTAATAAGACTCTAACAAGGGTCTAACAATGGGAAATAAAGATGCAATGTCTAATGTTACTGGGGTTGGATAGTGACATGGCTTTAAATGGTCTGATGTCTTAACTATGGGAGTAGAGCGTCGAGGGAGCCACCTACAAACTCCACAAGACTCCGGAGAACATCCAGGTTACCAGGGACGTGTGTAGTAGCGACCAGATGTTAACCGATGTGGTTTGACTTTAGTTAAGGTGCTGTTTTCTTCTAATGATCTAAATGACTCTAAGAAAGTGAAACTATGTTAAATAAAGTTCAAATAAATGTATTTTCCTCAGAACTCTGTGCGTTTTGTCCGAATAGCCTATTATAAAGGCCATGTCTGATATAATATGGCAGTACATTCGTCTATTTAAGCTATAGGCTGATGTTGGTAGCATTAAATGCATTATTTGGTAGTGAGGGTAGAATAGCGTCTAATATCTAATATGGCATTGTGTGTGATTTGTAATTAGACAAAGATCTTGTGAAATGGTGTCTAATAGTGTATTAGGATCTCTGATTTGGTTTGTAATCACAGTATAATTTGGTATAATAGTGTCAGTATAGTAGCCTATATTGTAAGTAATAAGAATTTATATGCGGTTTCTGATTACAGCATAATTTGGGTAGGCTATATGGTGCTGTTACGTCTTACTAATGTACTGTAAAATAAAGTGCGACCGATATTTTTTATAAAAACCAAATCACAATACAAATTGTAGGGCAGAAATGGAGTGTCGAGATCTGCATTGTTATTCTGATGTAGTAATCACAAATTAGATGCTTGCATTACCATCAAAATTTCACTATCTCCGTCCTAATTATATTGTCACTGGGTAATGATTAAATTTTTTACTTTCGAGGGAACCAAAGATATCTAGTTATGTCGGAAACAATTGTCATTCTGTTACATTTATATTAATAATTACTCCTTGGCTTACTACTTTCCTTTTCTCTACCTAAAGGCAACGCCTTCAGGTTGAAGAGGTCTGTCTTTGACCAGGTAATGCTGCTGAAACGCTTGGAGGAGGAGCAGAGCATACTGGTGAAAGAAATGTCTCAGCACATCAAGTACCTTCTGAAGGAAGTGCAAGAGGTTGAGACACTCAGAGGACAAACTTTAGAGAGCATCAAAACCTGCAGTATGTATGAGATCTTTTCCTCCACTCTACACATTGCATTTCTTACGATTAAAATAAAACTGTGTTTAAGTGCAGAGGCTGAAGTCAAATTGTTCTTTCTAAAACATTCTGTTCTGGCAATACTGTTTCATTATCAGATTATAATTGATTAATTTCAGTCAATTGAGTAATTGTCAAGCACTGTATCAAACATTAATCTAAAACAGTTTTAAGTACCACTTTTATTGCTAACATCGTTCAGTTTAAGATGCAATTACCAGTTTGTTGTGTTTTTGCATATGCGCCATTTTAGAATGTAACAACAGTTGCAATTACCATGTTTTCTCTGACAGTGAGCCTTGCTACTATGTAATATGTCATCTTTATGTTTTTCCACTCACTTCCTCTACAGATTTTGGTGATCTAACAGCGGATGTAACACATGGTCTCAATAGTGTCCTCAACCGGAGGTTGCAAGCACTCAAAGGGCAACACAAAGAGGCTGTGAATGTGTACAGTGGTATAGCTGCCATGAAACCAGTTTTACTTCACACACAGGAGGATATTGAGGAGTGGGATGACAATGGCTACACTAGCCCCGAGTCAGAGGAAGTAGAAGATTAATGACTATTTATTTGATGACCCTTTGGAGGGGCCTGACCTATGTTGGGTACCACCAGACTAAACAGGCTACTGTATGTAAAGTAATTGAAACTAGCTCCATCTCCAACAGTAACACATGCGACTCTAACAGGGATGCTTCAGTATTAATAATCAAATGATGTCATAGATAATGTAATTACTGTATTTGTTTGTCCATATCTACACTATATATGCACATGCTATGTTGGATGTGAGACATTGGTGTTTACAGGCTGAAGTGACAAATGAGTCATTGTAATGTAAACAGACAGAATAATGTTGTGATATTGTAAAGTATTTGGAGCAGAGTAAACGGTTTGTCCCATTTCTAACTTGCAGTACAACTGTGATTTTCAGATTTTTACTATTTGTTGCTATACTTTTTTTTTTAAATGTGTTACATCTTTGTTGTAGAACTGTAGGAATATTTAGAAATATGTGTGATTTGTGTTGTATGATTGTTGATTTGTTGATCAGCTTTAACAGGAAGCCTATGACTTTTGACCTAGTTCAGCGAGGCTCAACTGTGACTGTTATAGGCACAGTGATGTCAAGGCTGCAGATGCTAGTGGCCACTAGGCATGGAAGATGTTTTGACCAAAGACTAACAATCTGTGCAAAGAGCTCATTCTTTGAATGTCATATATTCTGTTACACTATGTTCTGTGTTATAGATAAGCAAATACTGTACATGCTGGAAGTCTTTAAGATCCCTGGACACAGACAACTTGACAAGAGCTGTACCAGTTTCATGATTTGCTGAAATAAAGATACACTGACTTAAGACTTCTATTTGGTGATAATTGTTTTATAACAAGGATATTTTCTTAGTAACTAAAATGTCTTTACATCTTTTTTGTTTTCAACATTGAATGAAATGGTGCTATATTGTTAAAATTCAACAATAAAAGTGAAAGTTGGCTTGAATTTTGACTTGTTTTTTTCTTTTTTCATAATTTTCACCAGCATCTTTCTGGTCCACATCACATTTAATGTAATTTTTAATTCAATGAGTGAAATTTTATTTTTTATCTGAAAAACATTATTATGAATTCAAGGGTCAGAGAGCTTTTAATATTTGTTCCAGAATGTCTAGTAGAGTGTGTGTGCAAAAATTCAGAGCTCTGTGACATTCAGAAGGGTCAAAAATAATGCTCCTTTCTCTGACCTCATATTAAAGGAGAAATGTTTCAACAGCAATTCTTTAATAGCTTACAGATGCTTTGGCCTATCAGGCTGAATTTTTAATAAGTGTATCAGGGGGCTAGGGCCACCCACTATGTGCAGATTCAGGCCCGTGTGACCTTCACAAGTGTCGAAGGTCACCGTTTTCTTGGTATTTGACCTCTACGACTGCTCCTTTTTAATATCTCACAAACGCTTTGAGATAGGACCCTGAAATTTCAGTATGTTGCTCGTGAGACGGCCTCTTATCATAAACTTTTGGTCCTGTTGCAATCGGACCCCCGTGAGGCTACTTGGCTTTCTGATTGGCCCACAGAGTTGGGTCTCAGGGGGATTCATCCAAGCCTTGTCACCACTCGACAGGCCAAGTTTCGAGCGATTCGGTCTATCTCCATGGAAACGCGGCCTCCAGAAGGCCGCAGAAAGCGTCTGTCTAAAGCCCCGCCTCTCGAGAAGCGTTGGTCCAATCAGCACCGAACGGACGTCTACGCGGTCATCCCGGGCCGCCAAACCACATATTAACAATTCAGACCTGCACGACTTTTAGAACAAAAGTTTCTCCAAAGCAGCCAGCTGCATGAGAGGGTGTAGAGGGCCATACATCTGACAGCACCTGATTTTTCAGAGCAGCAACAGCCAATTAAGAAAACAGCTGGGAATTTCGTTTTTTTTCCACTGGATTATTGTTCAGTGACATCTGAGGGTCTTGTATTCCAAGTCTGGTGTCCGTGGGGTCAAAGGCCGCCGCGCAGCGGCCGAAAATGCACTTTTTTGAAATTTGAATTTAAAAAAGGCAGGACAATTAATAACTCCTCAACGGTTTGACGCAGGGGGCTGAAATATATATATATATATGAGTATGTGTATCAGGGGGCTAGTGTCATCCACCGTGTGCAATTTTAAACCCCTGCTTTATTCCTTGTGACCTCTGACCCTTGAATTCATAATAATGTTTTTCAGATAAAAAAATAAAATTTCACTCATTGAATTAAAAATTACATTAAATGTGATGTGATGTGGACCAGAAAGATACTGGTGAAAATTATGAAAAAAAAAGAAAAAAAGAAGTCAAAATTCAAGCCAACTTTCATGCACTTTATTGTTGAATTTTAACAATATAGCACCGTTTTATTCAATGTTGAAAACAAAAAAGATGTTAAGACCTTTTAGTTAGGCCTACTAAGAAAATAATATAAGCTCAATTTGTTTTATTTTTTTATTTGCTGGTAACAGCAAGCTCGACCAATCAGACAAGTCGCTGATAAACATGAGGATTATGGGTAATGTAGTGCTTCTCCATGATATGACATTGGAAACAAAACGTGTTTTAAATAAATAAAGTTGATATTACACGAGGCTTTTGGACTCAACAGAAGCACATACTATCTTTACAGTCTTCCTTGGATGGTTACAGCATTATGGCTAATAATCAGATCTTTCTTCAGAATATTGATTAATCTAAACTGAAGCTTTTTGAACGCGGAAGTGTAGTGTCTTCACTTGTAGAATCCACAACTCCCCCCTTGGTGTGACGTAGCTTTTGACAAGGATGTCATTTATTTATTGATTGATTGATTATTATGCACCAACACCATGATCACTAAATAAATAAATATTATGTAAATGTATCTTTTATAAATATAATTGACTGCAGCCTATTGTATATACATTATCAGGGTGAATTGATTCACAAGGATGTCAGGTCATTTAGTAATCCACTATAATCCACATAGTCCAAAACAATTTACCGTATGTTAAATTAATAAAAGAAAATGCAGTGAGATGCCGAGTATAATGTAAGGTATTCATAGTCTACATGTCATCACTACACTTGTAGATCTTCTGGGTTGTCACTCAATGAACCAGCTAGGCACATCATTTTATTGCAGAAACATCATCACAAATTACATAACAGCTCCACAGAACTCTAACTACACAATGTCAAAGACAAGATTCACATGTTAACTCTTCTCATGTTACTCATATTAACTATTTTTATTTATCACTGTCGGAAAAAGTACGAAGAACTTTTACTTAAATAAAAGGGTATTCTGTAATACTTAATTACATGTAAAAGTCCTAAATTGAAAGTAAAGTATTATCTGCAAAATGTACTTCAAGTATCCAAACTAAAGTGAAATTACTTTTTATGTAGCAGATCTTACGTTATAGCACATTGTTTGTTATTAAGCATATACATATGT
This sequence comes from Pagrus pagrus, assembly GCF_965226575.1. NCBI lineage: Eukaryota > Metazoa > Chordata > Actinopteri > Spariformes > Sparidae > Pagrus > Pagrus pagrus. Next base: position 34,573,505 of record NC_140193.1, read on the forward strand.
TATGCACACTTTATAAGGATTTCACAGAAAATGCATAAAACACATCCTATAAGAACAAAATAAAACAACAATTATTTAAACAACAGTTTGGCTGGCAGGCTGGCTGGCTGGGATGGGAATCAGGCTGGCTGCCAGGATGGAGGCCAGGTCTTACCACTGAGAACATAAATAAATAGAGGAAGGGTGAAGAAGAACTAGTGAGTACAAGTACACACTAAATTGACAGTCATTGCTGCAACATTTGCATACTAATTTAGAATTGTTTGAGGAGTAGTGCAGTGAGGTATTTGTATTTAGCATTTGATGTTCTAGGATAGTATGATACAGCAACTAATCGATGACACTGTTAACCGTGATTTGAACTGGTAACTTTGAAGACTCAGCTACAACAATTATTTCAGTCAGGCAACTCTGGAATGAGAAAAAATCAATTATTGAGCGTAAGCATGGTAAGCTGAGGCACAGCGAAGTTAGCACATTCTTGAACATGGTTGCAGCAGGAAAGCATTGCAAGCTGAAGCACAGCATAGGTATCCTTGAGCATGGTTGCAGCAGGTTTGGCGTCAGGCTTGGATATTTGATCCCTGAATGATGCGCTTTGGCAGACATTACAGGGAATGAAGCAGAACCCTGCAGGGGATCATAGAGACACAGCCCACAGGAGGTGGGTTTGGAAAACCACATAGGCAGCAGGAGCAGCAGCAGCAGATCAGCAGCATAGCCAGGGATGAGCAGGTAAGCTGGGGGATTAAAATCACGCGCCCTATTTGGATGAGGAGATCATGTGACTGATCAGCTGATCAGGATGGGCGCAGCTTGAGTCGTCTTTCTGCTCTCAATCTCAAATCTCAATGTCAAATTATGTTCCGTTAATGTCCTCAGTAAATTTTTCCTCGAAAAATGAGTACAACTAGATAGTAGGCCTGTTACAATTACTATGCCAATGACCTATGTTAAATGGAGATTACCTTGAACAGTGTTTTTGCAAAGTTTGGTATCGACTTGATTAACAGGCACTGAGTTATTGCCAATTAAAGTCTGAAAAATATATTGCCACTTATAGGAGCAACAGCATATCCTAGTGGCTCCAAAATTTAATGGGTTCATCCTTGGCACATTCCACACCATCCCACAAGTTTGATGGAAATCAGACCAGAAGTTTTTGCACAATCCTGCTGACAAATAGATAGACAGAATGAAAGACAGACAGACAAGCAAAAGGCACTGAAAACAATACTTTCTTGGTGAAGAATAACTACTCAAACAGGCAGATCAGCATGATTCGATTTGATTAATTTTTCAAAAAAAATAACTTGTGTAAATAATGTAATCCTCCTAAATTATCTATTTTGTGTCCTTTGCATATTTAGATTTAAACAGTGAATTTCACTTTATGGTTTCATATGGCATGCACAGTAAAGCGTATCAGAGGTACGTCTCATAAAGCAGGTTTAGTGAAAACTCTGACTGTGTAAACAGGCGTCAGGCTTGGATATTTGAAATGAGGGAAAATCTGGGTTTTTACGTTTCAAAGAGGGAGGAAACTCAAACCCGAGAAAGAGTTAAATCCAACTTGTTTCAGAAAGAGAGGTAACTGAAGCTCGTTGTCAGTTATTATGGCAACTGAGTCTGTGAACCAAACCTGGTTGGGAGAAGGTTTTCTTCAGTCAACCCTGAGTTTTTCTCTGTGCCCTCTCTCTTACAGACTCAGACATACTGCTTCATTTTCTCATTCATTCAGTCATTATCAAGGTGCTTATCGAAGCAAATTCATTCGCAGAGATTTACTGTCTGTCACAATCTAAATCCTGATGGATAGTAGTTTGCCACTCAGGACTGTATAAAGTTACTGGTTTTGTGCACATACTGTAAATCATTTCTTTGAACATTTCTTTGTATTTTGCCTTCACATTCAAATGTTACACAGCATAAATTCACCCTCAGCTCAGAATCAAACCTCTGCTATTTTAGTCTTTGTGCATATGTATCAGACTATCAGTCTGTTAAAGTAGCTGCACCTGCACTGAAATAACTTTAGACACATAGAATCAATGATGATCTCTATCACTCATGATTCGATTGTTTGTACTTTTGGAACATAATTCCTATAGCCTAATATTGGAGATTATTATGTTAATAATTACAATAATATGAACATATTTTAACAGCATTTCAGTGTCTTTAAATTTAATAAATGTAGCTGAAATAAGGTCACTGAATGCTCTTGAGTAAAGATAAAAATAGATGTGTAACATATTCAAATCTACTGTATCTTAACCTCAACGTCTTTTGAAGTTCAAATCACCAAACATATTGTTACTGGGTCAGACTGAGTTCACAGTCATGTATTTATGTCTTTGATCAATATTGTTTCTCTAGCCATAATTTTCAGTTGCAGTTCCTTGAGTGTGCATTAATATCTCTATTTCCACTGGATTAAAATGGAGGCTTTGTCTTTTATGTACCTGTTGCCATGGTGAATAGTGGAATCAGTGCTCCATTGATGATGGCTTTTTACTGTCGGCTTAACTCAGAGTGATCTTACTCAGAGTCGACTGAGCTAACTACAATCAAATGTTCTGAAAACAGTAACTCGAGTTGCATGTGAGGGTAACTCAACTCAGAGATCATGGTTAGGCACAGAGTTTGTTGAACCTCCTTCCTGAAACAGACCCCCATATCCCGACAAGTGTAGACAATGATAATAATAATGGTTTACATTTATATAGCACTTTTCTATTGAACCCGATACCCAAACCATTATTCATTCATACCACATTCACACCGGTGGTGGTAAGCTACATGTGTAGCCACAGCTGCCCTTGGGCAGACTGACGGAAACAGCACTGAAATTTTTGTATTTACTTTTTTCCTCCACCCAAGAAAATGACCTGTCAAGAATTTCCAGAAACCTAAACACTACACTGTACTATAAGATGCAGCACAATAATATAAATAGATATAACTGTACACAACCTAAAGCTAATTAACGTACCATAAGGTGCAGCCCTGCACCTTATGGTACGTTAATTAGCTCCAGTCGCTCCTCAGCTCCAGTCATAAAGGTGTTCCGTCTTCCCCTGTGTCAAGCAGACAAAAATATTGTACATCTGTATGTTATTTGAATTTTGTACATTCACATGGAATAAAATACATGTATTGCTGATATAGTTTATATACTGTATATTTTTAATAGTAGTCACCAAACAAGATCTTTTACTGACACTGCAAGCTAAAATACTTTTACAGGATGTCTCCATCAACAGTTAATTACTAGCATTGTCCTACCTTTCTGTTCCTTGTCCTAAGTATTCCCCGGACTGGGAAGGTCTCCAGCTGGTTGTGAGGGCAGTCTATAATCGAAAGGAATATATCATTTGCAAAAAATGTGCAGAACGTGTGTATTAGTTTTTGCATAACACTCAAAATGCTCAAACTTGCATGAACCTTTGTCACTGTGTGACATCATTTAGCTTTTGCTTGTGAGACTTGAGAATCACGAGTTTGATGGTCTGCACATGGTTTTATTCTAAATCTTGACTTCTCATCCCTTCAGTAATGGACTGATTACACCTGACATTGCTTGAACCTGAGGATATAATTTTTTCTCTCAAATTTCTTACACAGGTACTTTGGCTTTGCAGTTCTACATTACACAAAGAAATGATGTGCAGAGAGCCATCAATCCGAATATCATTTATAATTTAAATAAAGATTAAAAGACAGGTTCCTCTATTAATAAGAGAGGGGCATGTGAGCAAACATAGATACCTATTCAAGTCATTGAAGTGCATCTGAATCAGACCAAATCAATGTTTTTTTGAAAATCTACAAAAATCATATTGACCTTGTGATAATTATGGGCGATAAAAATGTCAGTAGAGTACAAGACATTAAACTAAACATATCTTTCATTCTTTTAGTTCTTTTTTTAGGTTTTGTAACTTGTAGTGGCTGAAGATGGGGGGCCTGCTGTGGTGGGGGCTGAAGAGGGGGGGCCTGCTGTGGTGGGGGCTGACGAGGGGGGAGCTGCTGTGGTGGGGGCTGATGAGGGGGGGCCTGCTGTGGTGGGGGCTGAAGAGGGGGGAGCTGCTGTGGTGGGGGCTGAAGAGGGAGGACCTGCTGTGGTGGGGGCTGATGAGGGGGGGCCTGCTGTGGTGGGGGCTGATGAGGGGGGGACTTGTCAGACTGACAGGCTGTGCTCGGAAATGGTTACCGATTACTAAGCAGTATTAAAACTTTGCAGAAGAGTCCGCGGTGTGCGAGCTTCATCTATGTTTTCGTCTTTTCTTTATAGCTCATGTTATTAGGGCCCGAGCAGGGAACCTGCAAGGACCCTATTGTTTTTGTAGTGTTTCTTATTATTATTATTTTAGTTATTTTTATTTTTCCCAAATGATCGCATTTTTCACTGCCTGAACATACCCCAAAACTCACCAAACTTGGAACATATGTCACACCTGCCGAAAAATTTTATAATCATTGTGAATTTTCAACACTAGGTGGCGCTGTAGTCAAGGAAAGTGCGTTTTGCCTAATAACTCCCACATACTTTGTCGCACATTCAAATACCTCATATCCACGCGTTCAGTGAATTGTGCTGAATCTCGTGATATAGGCCACGCCCACATCCGCCTACCGTTTTTTTTCGCTAGCTCGCGGCTGGCCCCTGTAACTCACACACCAAAAATGACGAGCAGGTGGCGCTAAATGGCTCCATAGCGCCCCCTGGAATATTTCAAAATTGAAACCCTGCCTCCTACATGCACGTACATGAACAAAATTCGGTAGGCTTATGTATCATCACCAGACGCACAAAAAACCCTCTTGGACACATACCCTCAGTCCAACAGGAAGTCCGCCATTTTCCTTCAAATTCAATCCTTCGCCATCAAGCAGGAAGTCCTGATAACTTCAACATACAATTTCCCATCGGCATCAAATTGCTCACACATGTAGAGGGGCTCGCCCTGAACACGTCTCTGCATCAATACTGTGTCATATCTATAGCGCCACCCTCTGGACACAGGAAGTCACTGAAGATGTCACTGTTGTGTTTTGTGTGACACGGATCACATTTACATTAGGTAGGACATTTCCACAGGCAATAGGCAAGCACACAACTGGGTGCACAGGCCTCCGACGGCGCCACAGCCCAACGTACGTGGACTGCGAGGGCCCGTTCATCGCTGCTTGCAGCTTTAATTTTCCCTTGTAATTTTAATGTATATTTTATTATGTTTTTTAAAAAGCCACCTGTGGACAAGTGTTGAGAATTTGCATGTATGGTAAAACACTTAAAGGTGTACAGAAAAGAAAATTGAACTTGAGCCCACTCTGGGTCATAAAATTAGTGTAATAACTCATCTATCAGACGATGTAGGCCAAACTTTGTGCAAAATTCTATTTTTGATTAAATCCGGGATGAAAGTGTGGTATTTTTTTTCCCGCATTGGATAATGCAGGCGCACAGATTATACGTCAGCCTGCTCACGATTCATCAGCCACTGATAATGGATCTGTCATCCATCAATCAAACGTCTGAGACACACACACACACACCGAGCTCAGTCTCACCCCAAGCTTTGAATATCCCGCCCGCTCGATAACGACCAGTCAAATTTGTTTTCCTTACTCAGGTAAACTCGTGCAGCAACTCGTGACAACTCGGCGCGACAAACAGGACAAACGGCCATTTCTGTACACCTTTAAGCAGTGCATATGGTTTGTCCTATGTAACTTGCGATGTCCACACCAAATAAAATATAATAACAATAACAATAATAAAGAGTGCAAAGAAGGAATAAAAAGTATGAACAAAATGAGAGAATGGTTACTTCGCTCCATTTAAACATGCACAAGTACTCTCTATATTTTTAAGAATTTCCCCATGAAGCCATCTGAATAAAGGCTTTTTAAGTTATTGACATGAGAGTGGCTTTGAAACCTCACTTTTTTGGGATCAACATTTAATGTACTTTTTGTAACATTGGGAATCTATGACTTAAGAGAGGTTGAGGAAATCTGTAGTAGATCAGAAAAGTAGTATCTTCTGACTGTGGGAAATACATTGGTGGATTTACAGTCTTAATAGACTGAAAAATAAAACGAACGATGAGACTATGCTTTTTTATCTTACCTGGCAAGGCACTAATTTATGCATTATAAATTTCAAATAAAATATTTAACCTTAACACCATACATTGTGCAGTGCAAATAAAGTCAATATATGAATGTGTGTGCATTTCATGGTTATTAAATATATACAATCTCACCTTCAATCATTAATTTGAACACTGCCTCCATATTTTGGAGGCAGGTCCTTGCTGCTGTGCTCAGTCTCGAATACTGTGGCATCATGACTCTTGAAGTTTTGGGGTATCCAATCAGCAGAAGAGGCTTTCCAGCTTGAGAAATTGCACGCCCTTGGCCTGGAAAAAAAATTGTTGAGAAGAAAAGAGATCAATTACACAATCCATACACAAAACTGCAGTTTACCCTTTGGGTGAATGAGAATATTCTGTAAAATACAGACCAAAATAGCTGCATCGTCCATGACATGTGACTTTAGTCACTGAGGCACACCACTCAGTGACCTGACGATGGAATTTATCTATTTTTTTTTTCTCCTCACTTGCTGAGGTTGTGGGGACTGACAAAACAGACAAACCTTCACACCATTGTAAATTTTTTGCCCACAGTTTGGGCATGTTTTTTTAGGGATCCCCCAGGCATCACAGAAAGACAAGACCGAACAAAAACGGAAAAACAAACAATACAATACAATACAAACACAATGAACACTACACAAAATGAAGAGAGAGAGAGAGAGAGTGGCTGACTGAAAGAGAGAGAAAGACAGCGAGAATGACTGAAAGAGAGAGAGTGATTGAAAGACAGGGGTAAGACAAACAATACAGAATGGCTCTTAAAAGTGCCTTTGTTTTTTTGGTGAGTGTGTGTGTATGTGTGTATGGGTGTCTCGATGTAAATGTTGCAATGAAGCTGCAAAACAAGAAAAAGAAAAGCATAATTAGAATAACTTTCAAATAAATGAGCATTTATTATTTTCTGTGACCAAATATACTATAATCAATCAAATATTTTAACCTAATCAAAACCACTATGTACAATACAAACCAATCTTTAATGTACAAATATCAGATACGACATTCACTCTGACACAAGCAACTCCCCGCACAAGTTTATTTCATATTAAGCCTACAGACAGTTCTGTGTGTATTGTGTGTGAGTGTGTATGTGTGTGTATATATATATATATATATATATATATATATATATACATATATATATACACAGTATATATATATGCCATTTTGAAAAAGATGAGCCGATGCTTTTAAATTATTCTTTGCATAGTGTTGTTTTCAATAAAGCTTTATTTTTTTTGAGCTACGTCTGTTTTTTTACGTCTCATCTCCTTGTTCAAAGCCACTCAACTTTGGTTTGACTGATATCACCTGGTGTAAATAACAATTAAAAATTGTTTTGATTTTTTAAAAAAAAAAACGGAGTTATCTGCTTTTGCAAATTAACTCTTCAATATATAGCTATATAACGTTATAACCCCAAGTTACCCGTAGTGCCCTAACTCACTTCCTGCGTCAGCGGAAGTTACCAAACCCAACCTCAACAAATTAAAACACAAAAATTAAACAGCTCCTACAAAATGATTAACTGATTTCGGTGGTTGACAGACTGACTGACAATCTAAATCTTGCCAGAGACCGCTAGTTGTCATGCAACGATAGCATAATCTGCTAACGTTCAGTCGGTCAAGCTCCTATTAGACTGTATGGTCAAGCTAGAGTTAACAACGATAACAATGCATCATATTAAAACACTCAAACTAAGCTCCGCAGTTAAAACGCTAGAAACACTGTGCTACAATGGAAGAAATAACAGTAATATAATTTTGTGATTTGAAATAATAAAGAGGCCTTTGGCTGAAACCGGAGAGAGTTACTTACTGTGGTCTGGCCGGAAGTGGTCTGGCGGGGGGCAGAAAACGCAGTAAATATGGGAATATGGAGGACACACCCACATTACCAAGGCAACGGGCAACGCCAGTGTTTTACAAATATATCAAAACATGCATCCACAAAAACTAACCAACCCTAGCTTTAAAGCATCCCCCCCACACACACCCCCCTCCTCTCTGTGCTCCTTAATCCCTCCCCTCCGAGCTCGCATCGCTCTCCCCTCAGAGCCTTCCGCGACACACCCCCTCCTGCAACAAGCACCAAGAGCAACAAGCCGGCCGGCAGAAACCAAATACAGCCCAGCTTTGAATGTGGAGTAACGATTTCGGACTCACAGGTAAAGTTATTACAATGCACGTTGAAACTCACGTAAATCTTGTAAATCATTACAATGTCCACAGCTAAGCTCCACAGTCAAACTAGCGTAACGTTAGCATGTTACAGCTACGTTACGTTACAGCTACGTAATAAGTTACTACTTATCAAAAGCTAAGTTAGCCACTTCTAAAAGTTACTGAGGGCCAAGAGACTAACAGATGCTGCCGTTAGCTTTAATCACAACGATCGCTTCCACATTGTGGCTGAAAAATAAACCTGTGTGAGCCTCGGACCATCTGTGTCCCAGCTGCTGTCTGAGTAGCACCAGACCGCGACACAAACGTGCCCGTAAACCGTAATCTCTTGGTTATGATAGATAAGACACAAAAATACACACATCGTAACGCCTATATGATAATCCATCATATTGATTTAGCAAAGGCTTCGTTGAAAACAAACGGACAAGACCAGGAGGAGGGTTAGCAAAACAGCTAAGTAGTGACCAGGCGAGAGGTTGTTACGGAGAAATAAATCCGGACAAATAAAATAAAAATATGGAAATGAATCCGAAACCCCTCCGCTTCGCGTTGGGGTTTCATTCATCCATTCATTCATCTTACTTGCTGCTTCATTTACAGTAGGTACTACTTCAAAGTGGCCATTTCACTCGCGGGGAGCGAGATTCACGCAACGCGTGAAATGTAAGTGACAACTGTAGCCACTAGGTGGAAGCATAGTACTGAATTGCAGCTCAAACAATTTTGGGACAATTCCACATTTGACCACAATGTAGCTGCAATGGAGAGTGGCGCTGTTTTAGGCTACAGGTAGAGTGAATGGAGAGGGGGACTGCTAAACCGTATCAGATTGATTCAGACTGATTGTTTCACAGCGGTGGGACACCTCAATTATCTGGGTGACCTTGGATAATCACTTGTGCTTTCTTTGTTTTACAGTAGAGCTAAAATATGGACATTAGTTGTTTTTTAAGGAACATTTGTTTACTGGTAAAATTGCCGACCTGAATTATTGTCCCAGTCCGCCCCCGTGAGCCTATATCACGGCCTGACTGGATGTTGCTTAAATATAAGAATAGCCTATAATAATATCTGATACCCTAAAGACATCTGAGGTTGTGATTTTGCTTGCTCACTGCAGCCACGGCTAAGCGGAGGCAGAAACAATTACGCACAGCCTACAGAAGTTTCAACGTCCATACAAGCATTCAAGAAATGATTCTTATCAGTTCCATAATTCAGAGAGGATTTTTACTCAACGAAAAAATCTATAAAGATCAGTTTTTAGGTTGAAGACACGACAGCAGCACGTATGTCCAGACGCTGATGTGTGTCAGCTGGGGCAGCGGGTCGGTGATCCATAAGACACATGAGAGCATTATGACTGATGTAGGAACACGTCCATCACCTCTACATTCCATTGAGGTTCTGCTCTTGCATTGATTACTCCTCTCATCTGCAAGCTGACTGTTTTCAGGAAAGAGACGCTATGAAGTCTCTCACCTCTTCACCTGACTTGTTTTTCTTCCAATGAAACCGTCAGATTGACGCATCACAGGAAAAACCCCTCTTCTTTATTTACAGCTTGAATAACCCTTTTTGCCCTCTTCCCCCACTCAAGATGAACACTCCTTTCTCTCAGGTCGGTCGAGTTCATCATCAAATGAATCTCCCTTCAGGGATGAAGAGGAACAGAAGAACTGTCATAATCATGTGTTATAACTTATTTCTTTGCAATTGTAAATTAGGTAACGACTCTGATGTTCTGTGTCTTCTTGTCTTCTTGTGACAAGGATTATCAAGTACACCCACTCTGGGCCTCTCCTCTGTTTTCCTAGCCCTCCTGCCCAAATGGTTTACGACTATGCCTCTCTTATCATACATTCCAACCTATAATGGTTTCTGCACTCATCCAGATTTTAAGCAAGTTCTAAATTAACATTAAACCAGGAACTTATGCTCTTAATTTTAACAGATTAAGAAACAGCTAAAGAAGTTGATAACACTGAACTTTTCCCCATGTCTCTGTGATGAAATTTGACTGAAATCAAGATTTAATGTTTAATGTGTCCTGTGTTCGGTGAAACCACAGCACCTCCTGATGATAAGCCCTGGTACGATTGGGACAGACCTTCAGGAGATCTTTTGTGTAATAAGTTCCTTGATAACCAGTTAATGTTAATGTTAAGTATTAAGCTAGAACCAAGAGGAATAAGTATAAGTGATTCTACTAGTTCTACGGTATATTCAAGTGTGTTTTTATTTTGATCCAGTTTTAATTTCCTTTAATTGTTCAGTGATTTTTAATCATGACATAATCCTTTTTCATGATAGACAAAGTCCATCTATTGAGCCATGGTGAGATTCTGTGAAAGGTGAAGCACGGTTTTGAAACGTTTAAAACTATAGTTTAGTTTTAGTGAGTTCCTGTGAATCTTCACACTAACCACTATCTACTTGGAGACAAAAAGCTGGCAGTCCTGCCCCCAGGCCCACCCGCCTTTTGGAAGACAACAAAACAGAGAGACAGCACTTCTCTCAGTAGTAGTTTTTGTTTTTCAGTGTCAAGCAGTTGTTTCAGTGTTTTTAGAGTTTTTGTTTTAAGCTTTTGCTTTGTGTTAGTTATTCTTAGTCTCACTCTTAATTTTTAAACTCTCGTCTTGAATTTTTCTTTACTTTTACTTTGAAACACGCTTCAAGACAGCGATATCAGCAGAAGTGCTCACGCATTGATTTTTCTCATTTTTATATTTTTCGCAGTATTGATTAGCTTCTTTTTATTAAGTTTGTACCAGAACGAAGTTCTGTTTTAATTTTATTATACAGTTAAGTATCGTAACCTTATTTAAAGGAAGTGAACTTAATTTAGATTATCTTGTATTAAGTAACAACGGAAGATCCGCCTGATCAACGTATCATCCTCCGTTATTTTATCCAAGAAGTTAAATTTAGTTTATAAAATCAGAGCCTGTGAACCACCACTCGAAGCAACGAAGAAGAACATCTTTATTAAAATCATCATCACGACACTACAGCAACTTGCTGTGTCTGAAACCGTGCAAGTGGTTTCCAACGAAAGACAGACTTTGAGACCAGCTCTGACCCACCACGCTCTCAAGCGGTAACTCCCCGCTGGGCAGTGAGCCAGAATTGTCACCGGCTCGGTACTGGACCAGCCACACTCTTCCTAAGACATCGGATCGTGGTCCCCAACCGGCTGATACCGGACGAGCTGACACTCGGCCATTGGACCAGGACTTCCGGCTAGAGTCGCAAACCACCGGAGAGAAACACTCCGCCGCTGACTCCGCCACTCTGCTAAGAAAGTAGGCTCTCCATCACCCATAACAGCTGGATTCACACATAATGAGTTGGTGTCTTAGGGCTCTGATCTTTTAGTTTAAGAGAAATTCAGTTAGGATTCGTTAGTATTAAAATTACTCTCGTAATATTTAGGCTAAATGCTTCAACCTAACTTGTGATCTCACCATCAGCCCATATGCCACTAATAACCCATTACTTAGTTATTCACATGTCCTGTGACCTGTTGTTATTTATTAAATTGCCATTTCATTTATTTAATCTGAATTATTTAGCCAATAAACATATTTAACCGTATGTTGTTGTCTGTGCAGGTTTGTTTTTAATGTGGAGAACCGATGGAAACTGTGTAGAATTCACTAGCCTACTTCATTTATGAGATTGAATAAATTGATCTAAAATTGATTAGAATTGATACAAGTTAACCTTGTTTAGTCGGATTTGATTAATTACCTCCGGATTATTCAAAAAGACAAAACATCGGAGGTGGTGCCCCATTAACGAGTGTTTTATTAATCGCCAGTGATTAATAAATTACAATTATTACTAGTGTATCTCCTACACTGACGTATAGCTCCCCTGGTAGAGCAGCTCCCTCAGTAAGCAGAATCATCCACTAGTATGAGTTCGAATCTCAGTATAGGCTGTACCTTTAGTTAATGTGTCTTCTTTTCTCATCATCATTATGATCACATATGGCTACAAGTTTGAGCAAATAAATGAGCAAATGAGCAAATGAGCATTAATTCGCGGCTTTCCTGCTTGTGTAGAATAGAAAGCGCAAATATTTGTGTTAAATTCTGACACCACAACTGTAGCGTACTGAATATCAATAGATGATAACCAGAAAAAAAAAACGTTCTATTGATCTGATTCACTGGCTTTCTTTCTTTCAGTTGTGGTGTCAGAATTTAACACAAATATTTGTGCTTTCTATTCCTTACATTTTCTACAACAGGCTTATAGAAAGAAGAACGACGCCACGTCATGTCAGACAGTTTTCTCTAGCTTTATTAAAATACATAATCAGCAGCTTCACTGTAGTGGGATATACAGAAGGTTATTTAAAGCGGAGTGAGTCCCTGAAGCAGTCTCCCTGCAGGAGGGTTCCCCTGGCCGTAATGTTCACTGACTGCCAGTCACATGCCAGTTGGTGCTCCCTTTAATGCTATCACTTGCTTGATGACTTTGCCCAAGTGATCAATGTATTTGTTGCAGACCTCTTTGCTGTCCTTAGCGCGCCAGGGTGGGGGTGGGGGCACTGGCGTAGCAAGCTTTTCAAAAGTGTGGGGGATGGATGTGGTCTTTCCAGTTAAGCGAACTTGTTCCAGATGCCTTAACATTAGCATTCCCTCCTGCAAATCTTACTACAGTCGCTCTGTTTCTCTGGCCGCTCTCTGTCTGCGCTGCGGATGCCTCCTCTCCCCCTCCCTCTCCTATTGTTGCTTCAAACACGACACCGGCTTTCAGTGTGACCGGCTGATGATTGGCTGTTCTGCCTCAAGTCCCGCCTCTCTTGCTGTGTTAGATATATCAGGAACAAGCCATAGATATACATATTTATATACATAGACGCTTTACTGAGCGCTGAATCGTACGTCGAAGTCATGGAGTGAACTTTATAAAGCTCCTTCTACAAAGTGCTTTAAGTTAAAGCCTCTCATTTACACATTCACACACGTACGAATATATCTGGTAAACAGACGTACGAAAAACAATGTCTGTAACGTTCTCTGATGATTATAAACGTTAACTACTCCTTATATGTTTAGTAAACAGGTAGGCAACAAACCCACATATGTAGCCTATTTTTCTAATGTTTTTATGAGTGTTTACAGCTGCCAATGTATGTAACTCTGTTACTGTGATGATAAATATTGAATCTATAATAACCAGATCCTGACATGTGATGTCTGTGGGAATAAAAAGCACTGATAATTAGCCTACAATACATTTTACATTTAACTGATTTTGATGAATCGTTTTTAATTCCAGTGAGGAATAGAAAGCACAAATATTTGTGTTAAATTCTGACACCACAACTGAAAGAAAGAAAGCCGGTCATAGACGTCGGAACTAGGGGTGCGGGGGGTGCGGCCGCATCCGCCCCCCCGCACTCCATCCACGGCATTACGCTTTAAAAAAATAAAGAATCTGACAGTTATCTCTTACATATAATTAATGCATAGATCTATGCTTTTGATGTGACATGCAGCCTGCCTGACTACATACAGTAGCCTAAGCATCTGGCATAGGAGTCAGGCTGCATCTGGACCTGGTGCGCTCCGAGGCGGAAAACCTGGCTGCGCACCATGACGCAGGAGAGACTAACACATTTGACCGTTATGAACGTTCACAGTGACCTTATGGATGAAAGCGATGTCTCGACCCTGCTTAAAACCTTCATCAGTAGGTCAACTGAGAGAAGGTCCACTTTTGGAAATGCATGAAAGCCCTGAGTGAGGAGCGCAGACTTTTCTTTTTTTCATTCAAGGGTACAAATAATGCTGTTATGTTCCTTAAATGGCCTGATTTAGTGATCAAAGTTTCATTTTCTTAACAATAAAGATGCCGTGTTCATCCATTCTAGTTCTCTTATAACTGCACGCCATTATAAAATAACTTCAAATCAAATCCTTAATCATTGATAAAAGTGCGTGCTTCCCCCGCCCCTCCCAACAAAAATCCCGCCCCCCCTCTCAGAAAATAGTTCCGACGTCCATGAAGCCGGTGAATCAGATCAATAGAACGTTTTTTTCCTGGTTATCATCTATTGCTCTTCGGTACGCTACAGTTGTGGTGTCAGAATTTAATGTATTTTATGTACACAAGCAGGAAAGCTGGTGCCGCGGCCGGCGGAGAATTAATGCTCATTTGCTCATTTATTTGCTCAAACTTGTAGCCATATGTGATCATAATGATGATGAGAAAAGAAAACACATTAACTAAAGGTACAGCCTATACTGAGATTCGAACTCATACTAGCGGATGATTCTGCTTACTGAGGGAGCTGCTCTACCAGGGGAGCTATACGTCAGTGTAGGAGATACACTAGTAATAATTGTAATTTATTAATCACTGGCGATTAATAAAACACTCGTTAATGGGGCACCACCTCCGATGTTTTGTCTTTTTGAATAATCCGGAGGTAATTAATCAAATCCGACTAAACAAGGTTAACTTGTATCAATTCTAATCAATTTTAGATCAATTTATTCAATCTCATAAATGAAGTAGGCTAGTGAATTCTACACAGTTTCCATCGGTTCTCCACATTAAAAACAAACCTGCACAGACAACAACATACGGTTAAATATGTTTATTGGCTAAATAATTCAGATTAAATAAATGAAATGGCAATTTAATAAATAACAACAGGTCACAGGACATGTGAATAACTAAGTAATGGGTTATTAGTGGCATATGGGCTGATGGTGAGATCACAAGTTAGGTTGAAGCATTTAGCCTAAATATTACGAGAGTAATTTTAATACTAACGAATCCTAACTGAATTTCTCTTAAACTAAAAGATCAGAGCCCTAAGACACCAACTCATTATGTGTGAATCCAGCTGTTATGGGTGATGGAGAGCCTACTTTCTTAGCAGAGTGGCGGAGTCAGCGGCGGAGTGTTTCTCTCCGGTGGTTTGCGACTCTAGCCGGAAGTCCTGGTCCAATGGCCGAGTGTCAGCTCGTCCGGTATCAGCCGGTTGGGGACCACGATCCGATGTCTTAGGAAGAGTGTGGCTGGTCCAGTACCGAGCCGGTGACAATTCTGGCTCACTGCCCAGCGGGGAGTTACCGCTTGAGAGCGTGGTGGGTCAGAGCTGGTCTCAAAGTCTGTCTTTCGTTGGAAACCACTTGCACGGTTTCAGACACAGCAAGTTGCTGTAGTGTCGTGATGATGATTTTAATAAAGATGTTCTTCTTCGTTGCTTCGAGTGGTGGTTCACAGGCTCTGATTTTATAAACTAAATTTAACTTCTTGGATAAAATAACGGAGGATGATACGTTGATCAGGCGGATCTTCCGTTGTTACTTAATACAAGATAATCTAAATTAAGTTCACTTCCTTTAAATAAGGTTACGATACTTAACTGTATAATAAAATTAAAACAGAACTTCGTTCTGGTACAAACTTAATAAAAAGAAGCTAATCAATACTGCGAAAAATATAAAAATGAGAAAAATCAATGCGTGAGCACTTTTGCTGATATCGCTGTCTTGAAGCGTGTTTCAAAGTAAAAGTAAAGAAAAATTCAAGACGAGAGTTTAAAAATTAAGAGTGAGACTAAGAATAACTAACACAAAGCAAAAGCTTAAAACAAAAACTCTAAAAACACTGAAACAACTGCTTGACACTGAAAAACAAAAACTACTACTGAGAGAAGTGCTGTCTCTCTGTTTTGTTGTCTTCCAAAAGGCGGGTGGGCCTGGGGGCAGGACTGCCAGCTTTTTGTCTCCAAGTAGATAGTGGTTAGTGTGAAGATTCACAGGAACTCACTAAAACTAAACTATAGTTTTAAACGTTTCAAAACCGTGCTTCACCTTTCACAGAATCTCACCATGGCTCAATAGATGGACTTTGTCTATCATGAAAAAGGATTATGTCATGATTAAAAATCACTGAACAATTAAAGGAAATTAAAACTGGATCAAAATAAAAACACACTTGAATATACCGTAGAACTAGTAGAATCACTTATACTTATTCCTCTTGGTTCTAGCTTAATACTTGTTAAAACAAAACATATCAGAAACATTTACTGGTTATCAAGGAACTTATTACACAAAAGATCTCCTGAAGGTCTGTCCCAATCGTATCAGGGCTTATCATCAGGAGGTGCTGTGGTTTCACCGAACACAGGACACATTAAACATTAAATCTTGATTTCAGTCAAATTTCATCACAGAGACATGGGGAAAAGTTCAGTGTTATCAACTTCTTTAGCTGTTTCTTAATCTGTTAAAATTAAGAGCATAAGTTCCTGGTTTAATGTTAATTTAGAACTTGCTTAAAATCTGGATGAGTGCAGAAACCATTATAGGTTGGAATGTATGATAAGAGAGGCATAGTCGTAAACCATTTGGGCAGGAGGGCTAGGAAAACAGAGGAGAGGCCCAGAGTGGGTGTACTTGATAATCCTTGTCACAAGAAGACAAGAAGACACAGAACATCAGAGTCGTTACCTAATTTACAATTGCAAAGAAATAAGTTATAACACATGATTATGACAGTTCTTCTGTTCCTCTTCATCCCTGAAGGGAGATTCATTTGATGATGAACTCGACCGACCTGAGAGAAAGGAGTGTTCATCTTGAGTGGGGGAAGAGGGCAAAAAGGGTTATTCAAGCTGTAAATAAAGAAGAGGGGTTTTTCCTGTGATGCGTCAATCTGACGGTTTCATTGGAAGAAAAACAAGTCAGGTGAAGAGGTGAGAGACTTCATAGCGTCTCTTTCCTGAAAACAGTCAGCTTGCAGATGAGAGGAGTAATCAATGCAAGAGCAGAACCTCAATGGAATGTAGAGGTGATGGACATGTGTTCCTACATCAGTCATAATGCTCTCATGTGTCTTATGGATCACCGACCCGCTGCCCCAGCTGACACACATCAGCGTCTGGACATACGTGCTGCTGTCGTGTCTTCAACCTAAAAACTGATCTTTATAGATTTTTTCGTTGAGTAAAAATCCTCTCTGAATTATGGAACTGATAAGAATCATTTCTTGAATGCTTGTATGGACGTTGAAACTTCTGTAGGCTGTGCGTAATTGTTTCTGCCTCCGCTTAGCCGTGGCTGCAGTGAGCGAGCAAAATCACAACCTCAGATGTCTTTAGGGTCTTTGACGTGTGCACAAAAAAAGACCACAGTTAAACATAAAAGCAAAACGAAAACAGATAAACATAAAATGGGAATATCACAGATAAATACAAAATACAAAGAATAAGACCTTAAAAGACATTTAAAAGGCTTCATAGTGAGTTGTTGATGACGATGATGGCGGATGAATGATTTTTTTCACTAAGTTTGTCCTTGCTAGAGGGACCCTGTAGCGACAGGCTGAAGGAAGGAGTTGGAATGAGGTGTGGAGTGGGTAAGGTATTATTAGCTACGTTCTTGTATTTAAGCAACAACGAACAGAAACATAAATCAGGCAACTCTGTCCATTCCCCGTTCATGGTCACTGCTCCCTGCTGCTGCATGTTGTCGTCCTCCTGCTCACAGATGCCACCTGGTGGTTGTTTGGGCACATTGCCGCTTCTCATGAAAACACAATTGATCCTCCACTAAAAAGGTGCGTGAATCACGCGAGAATCACGCGTGAACTCGGCCACAACGAAGTAGTACCTACTGTAGCTGCCACAAGCAAATAAATAGGCTGATGTGGTGTAAACATGATAGCAATGTTAGCTTGTTGTTAGCTTACAATGCTAGCATAGAGGCTAACGTCTCCGTCGAACAAGTAAACAGGTGTTGACAATACTGCAGAGACAGAAATCGTCTCGATACCGTCTAATAACACAGAAACAAACTAACGGCAGCTTTCACAGTCATAAGCCAGCATCGGCATGAAAGTTATCTGTGTCACAATATCCATAATAAAGACGAAAGATTACCTGCTCAACAGAAACGCTGCTGTATCAGCATCGGGTCCATATCTTCACGGACCTTTTTGCCACCGTTCAAATGATGACCCGATGTTTACTCGGTTTGAGCCCTCTTTGTTTCACATCTCTGCTTTGTGTCTTTTCAGTGACAGACTTTCTTTCTTTGACTCTTTGTTGGTGGGGCAAGCAGAGGCAGCTGAACTGCTCAGGGCAAAACAAACCTCTCGGCTGCTTGTAGTTTCAAATGCGGAAGTGGGTCGGGACCAGACGTGAGCAGGAGCAGGAGAGTGAGCGAGGGTATTGGATCGGAAACTTGATCCAATAGGAGCCATCCGGACCAGATGGTTCCTATTGGACAATTTCTTTTCAGTTTTGCAGGCACTAGAGAGAATGGATTTATTTGGTTCATTTTACTCTTCACATTGTGTAGGTTGTACTATTGGGCCATAACCACCATCTAAATGATGTTAATAATAATGACAAATCTTTCAAATCGTAGACCATAGCTTTAATATGGGTGCCTGGAACTTTGTCTATTTAAGGTAATAAAAAAAATCATACACACGGTTAGAAGAAATGAACATTGTCTGTTGGTAGAACATCGATTAAGGATTGTGGTGTCTGGTGTCAAAGTCACCCATCCCCCGAGAGACTCTTTTGAACAGCCTATTTACAGCTAGAGCCTTTAATTAAGCTGGTTCTCTCTTCCTTCTTATGTGTCTGAGTTTTGCGGTCATCCTTAACAATAAGCACATCATTTCCATAATCAGTACTGATTGGATAGTTATTTCTCAGGTTGCCATAAGACGGCCCTCCTCACTGTGAGTCACTCCATGCCGCCGGAGCCTCTCACACAGCGAATATCTTAGCAGACCAAAGGTGGCTACATTCCTGCTTTTCTGCACTTAACCTTAAGCCAGTATGCAATCATATGGAAATAAACATATAAACATACAGGCATTGTTTTTAACCTGCATGCAACATTGAAGAACATCCCAAATATGTCCAGAGATTTCAGTATCTGCATCTCTAGTGTCTTAACACTGAGTTTTTTGTCTTCCTCAGAGACCTTTGCTGAACCTCTTATTCATAAGAATCAACATGGATGCAGTGCTGCTTGTGGAACGGTGGACCAGTGCTTAACTAATTACAAGAGAAGAGAAGAGTATGTTGGTGGGTCATGTGTTTTCTCGAGTTGCAGGAGTCTTGAAACCATGCCCTTCATGTATCCAAGTCTTGTCTAAAATCAAATTACTACAGGCAATTTGGTTTGTGTATAGCCAGAGGTTAGAGCTGTTTTTCCTTTTCAAAGCTCATATAAATACACACAAACCTCCACACACACCCTGCAGACAGGTGCTGCATTACTGGATTTTGAGTGGATTCAGCCAAATGCAGGATTCATCCTGTCAAACTAAATGACCATGTACATTTGATACAATATTATGACAAAATATGAGTCACATGCCGGCAAACATTGCCACTGAAAAATAACCGACTATGCATTTTCTATTTGCAAGAAGTTTGGCATGGGCTTTGTATACTGTGTCCATCAGTCCAGAAACTGTTCAGGTGAGGGTTTTGCACCAAGCAGGTGTACTCAGTTTGCCAGGTGACTTCTAAAATAGCATTCAACAACTTCTCTGAACATTTACTAGTAAATAGCAATAATCAATACATGACTTATTGATGCCTATATATTTATGTTTAGTTTACAAATTCAGATTCAACTGATTAAAAACTATAGCCAAAAATGTATACAGGCTGACAATCCAGCTTCCTGACTCCAGACTTGGGGAACACCTATTTCAATGTTAAAACCAGAAATTGATCTCACTAGGACTGCATGCACTTTATACATTAACATTAGAATGAAAATTAAAAAACAAACAAACAAAAAACTGCATAAATAACTTACCATCTCTCCTGCTCATGATCACAGTTAGGGGTGTAGACAACTCTTACATCGTCAGGGAGATTGTCATGGGTCAAAATTACTTTTGAGGATAAATTCTGTCATGGATTACATATTTGAGAATGCTGTCAGACATAGACAAAATAGCACAAAATAATGAGAAAAAATGTATTGGTCACAAAAGGTAGTTTCAAAGAAACACGTGCATACATAAAAGGAGAAAGGTAGCAAAATTTGCCAGTAATGAATTGACAACGTACTTGGTAGGCGTCTTAAATCAGTTTGACAACATTATCTGAATTTTTTGACAGAACTCCCACCTCTGAGTTTGGAATCATTTGCTGAAGTTGCTGAAATAAAAATAAAGCAACACGACGATCAGAGTAAGAATGTAATGTGTTCTCCATAAATAAATAAAAACAGATTAAGAAACAGAAATGAAAAGTACATCTAATTTACCTTGTAAACCATCTCAACATTCTGTGTCACTACAAATATCGGCTGAATGTTGTTTTTTGTTAACTGCATAGCTAGTTGTTGAGGGGTAGTCCTGCAAACAGCAATCACTGAAATCAGAGAAAGTTTTGAAACCTCATGCATATGTTATGTCTTTTAAATAACCATGGCTTGCCATTCACTGAACAAAACTTACTAATGGTGTGTTTTGAAGAAAAAAATATTTTTTGAAATCAGTGTAGCGATAATGGATGTAGTTTCAATTTAAGACAACCGTGGTCTTATTTACTTACTTCTCCACATCACTTATAATAGCATGGCAATCAAAAGACAATTAAGATTACCTCATGTGATTCCATACTGTACATACCATCTCAGTGCTCTTGGTATAAAGGTTGTTTTCCATGTGGCAATGTTCATCATTGGGTTCCAATATGCCAGCCAGTTTTCCATCCCCGGCCATATGGAATCCAGCATCAGTGGTCAGCACAATCAGCCTAGTGCTGCTGTTTCTCCAACCTATTTTGTCCTAAAAAACAATATGTGATAGGGGCCATGTAAGCAAAAAGACTTCAAAGGCAAAATTAAAAGGAAAGTTTTATTTCATAAACACTTCTCTACCTCCCAAAAACTAAATAAATTAATTAAATGACTGATCAGCTGTGTCTGATTGCCATCATTTTAGATGGCAAACAGCAAATAAATGCCAACATCTACCAGGACTTAAGTAAGGGAATGCTTGCCA
Source organism: Pagrus pagrus (assembly GCF_965226575.1). Taxonomy (NCBI): domain Eukaryota; kingdom Metazoa; phylum Chordata; class Actinopteri; order Spariformes; family Sparidae; genus Pagrus; species Pagrus pagrus. The sequence continues at coordinate 34,594,890 of NC_140193.1, forward strand.
TAGGATTTGAGAAACCCTGGCCCATATTGCGTAACAAGTGGAAGAGTCTGAAGCGGCGGTACATGTCAGAGAAACGAGAGAGCGGTGCTGGTGGCAAAAACAGAAGGCCTTTCAGGTTTTCAGATGAAATGGAGAGAGACCTCGACCATAGGTCCATGGTAACATCTCCGGGCTTCCACCATCAACAGCTCAGGTTGGTATCAAATTATTAAAACAATCAAATTATTGTTGAACATTTAAAGGGAAACCGTAGGCTAGTTACCATATGTTCCCATTGTGTGTGTCTAAGTGACTAATGGGACATTCTTTAAAATAGATCCACCAGCACTGAGTGAGAGCCCTTCATCCAATGGACATGAAGGAGATCATATGGACAACACTGATTCTGATGGTACTATCTAGCCCTTTTTCACAGCTTGTTGACAGGTATAGCTCCTGTATGTGCTTACTGTTAAAAAATGTTGTAGGCTTCTAAAGCCTGTCTTGTTTTTGGAACAGTACAGGATGTACAGTGCTATACATTTGCAGGTCTAGGTCCAGATAACATGCTCATATGACTCCTAGAACCACTATTAGGAGGGGAATGAACTTTTAGAAATAAATTACGCTAGAATTCCACTTGATGCATGTCCGTGGATCGGCTCCGGTATGGTTTTGCTCCATCGTCCCTTGCCTGGCAACCTCCACCGGCTGCGTTTTGAGTCCAGCACGGCGCAGCACTGCTGGACAGCCGGAGTTGCGAAACTGAGGAGTTCCTGTACAATTACATAATTACGTGTGACCGCAGTTATATATTTGTGTTATAAACACAACTATCTGTGGAGGAGGGCGTTTCCCCTGACCATATTACCATTGTGATTCAAGCAATAAACAGCTTAAAACAAGAACTGTGTGCTTGGTATTACTGAGAGAACTCACGGTATCACGGGAAAGGCTACAGTTCCCAACCAAAGGATTAGAAGAAGTGCTTGGATTTGTTTCTTTTTTGGGATTTTTTGTGCTGCAGTCAACACGAGTGTTTTATTATGAAAATTAACTGGATGTTATGTTGTTGTTTTGGTGTCTGACTTCCTGTCTCCTCTGTGCTGAATTCAGCTGAAATGTAGTGTCGTGCTCTGGCATCCAGCAGAAATGGAAGCCCTGCGTATCTGCTCCAGAAGGCTCCGGACACAAACTGTGTAACTGGTGGCCAGTGCTATCCTCTATGCTGTTGTGTGCTGGGGCGGCAGGCTGAGGGTAGCAGACGCAAAAAGACTGAACAGACTGATCCGCAAGGCCAGTGACGTTGTGGAGTGGAGCTGGACTCTCTGACGGTGGTGTCAGAAAGTTTTCTTGTATTTTTGTTTCATTTTTGTTGTTCTTGTTTATATATAGATATTATTATTATTATTATTATTATTATTATTATTATTATTATTATAACTTATTAAGTGGTGCATATCTTTATCATATTATATTTATTATTATTTGGTCATGGTGTGGTGTACATTTTAAATCATCCCCTGAAACCAGCCTTATTGAGTCTTGACAATGTCATTTGGTCGCCTTTATTAATTTTGCATGAGTGTTAGTGTTATCAATGGTAATGCTGTTGAATGGACCCAAACAGAGTATTTTAGTTTCATTGTTTTCTACTAATAAACCCATACTGGATGTGTTACTCACAATATGTAGAATTCTCTATGGTTTAGTCCTTACCCCACATACAGCAGCCTGCATCATGGCATCAAGTCTTCCTTCAGGAGAGTCCAAGTTCCCAGAAATGGACTGCTCAGTCACTTTTTTCTTGAACTTCTCTGTTGGTGTCATACTAAGCACATGTCTGTAGCCAAAGGCAGCCTGACATTGTTGGTAATTCTCATCACATGGCTTCTGGAGTTTCTTCTCCTTGGTGTTAGTGTAAGGTAGGTTTAAAAACAGATGTCTTACATAAAGACTGCATAAAGAAAATATATGGCCGAGGTTCATCTTTTCTCTTTATTTTGATGACGTCAACTGTACATCCACAGATGAACAGTGTATTAATTGTAGCTTTAGTTTTTACTCACTAATTATAGGGATACATGACATTAATTATATTATTTTGAATATTTCTTTACTTTGCAGTCTGTCTGCATGCACAAACACTGCTGGTTACATACATTTGTGAACACAGACGACATTACAGTTTAATACATCAAAATTAATATCAAAACACCCCTAAGCCTTACTTATATGACTGAGCAGGGCCCAGTTAACTCACTTCTAGCATAATTGTAGGCATTTCACACAGACTTAGACGGACAAATATTAAAATGACGTGCAAAACAGCTGATAATAACAAACGAGTAAGGTTAGCATAACGTTAGCATTGCAAACAAAATAGCATTGTTAGCAATGGCTATGTTCTGAAGTTAACAGCTAACTACGTTCCTGGCAGGTCAACAAATTTAAAAAGGTGTTTGGTTGGAGACGTTTGGTGGATAAGGTCAGCAACAAAAAGTTTGACTAACTTACCTGATGAGCAGCAGCAGCAGCAGCAGCAGCGGCTCAGTCTCCGTCCCAAACACGGTGTGTTTACTTTAAAAATCCCGGAGATTATCTCTCTCAGTTGTGGGAAAGTGGCAGAAATATCAAGTTAGATAAAGGAACAAGCAGCATTACACGTCTTACAACAATGAAACAGGAAATACCCCACAAAATGGTATGTTTCATTATACAACGTGAACAATGGAGATTCATTTATACTCTTGCACGGACCTAATAGGTTACAATAACAAATGCTTTTATTTTGAAATACAAATGTGTTGTGAGAAACAAACTTGTTTTTCTGTTTTTTTTTATTTGGTTTTGAAACGAAAAAACGAAAGAACGTTGGGTACACGGATTTGTATCAATAGAGGGTTATTTTATCTTATTCTATTCTGTATTTAGTTAAACAATTGATAATCTGATTTCTCATGATTTTGTCACTTTTACATTGGCAATCAATGCATAGTGGCATAAAAGCCATAAAAAATGTGTACCTGCTAATTAATCAAACAAAGGAGAGATAACGTATAGAGGGACAAACAGGGACAGTCCATAAGGCTTGTGTTCACATGGATTGAAGAAAACCCTAGCAAAGACTGTACAGGAAGTACATGTCTTGATCAGGATGCTGATCAAACAGCATGATTGGTGCACTAATTATTGCTATAAAAAGGATACTCTCAAAGGCACAGGTTTATCAAACAACACAATGCTGCATGTCATAAGTTTTGAGGGAATGTGCAGTTGGCATGCTGAATGCAAGATTGTCCACTAGATCTGTTGCACATAAATCAAAATGCTCAAAAACAGGATACTTTATGTTAATACACTGTCCCCATCTTACAGGAGTAAAACGTAAAGTAATGTACCTTAAAGCTTGCCAACCAGTGCAAAGGCACCATAGTGATACAATAAATTATTAGGCTTTCTATGCCAAAGTAAACATCTTTTTTGAGGGCTCAAACTTGCTAAAAAAAAAACTCATCTAACTTGTTACAATTGCAGAAGTGGTGACAATATACATCTGATATGGGTATTGGCGATGGGCGTGGTGAAATGGCTTGACATTTTTTCACTGTTTTTGCCATTTCCAGTTGCTGGGAATGAAATGTTGATCCTTCAATGTAATCCTCCCAGCTGATTAACAAGATCTACCTCATATTTGGTCAAAAAAGCCTGAAGAACTTGATGGTGGTGTCAGGTACATTGTCTAATGTTCCCCAAATTCCACATTCGATAAGAGTCCCAGCTCTAAAATTAACAACAAAACAGTTAGGAATTATAGTCATTGTGCCATTTTGTGACAATCATCATTTGACTTGACATTTTAATGATGCGATCTATCCCTGATATACAGTACTTGCACCAGATGAGTAAAGAGGAGTAAAAGAATCCATCTACGTACAAAGTTACAAGGTACATTTATTATCATTTTTTAAAACACAGTGGTTTAAAAAGCAAAACTATGTTTGAGTCCTTTGTGCTACATCTATTTTAGAAAATAGAGTCTTGATGATGAATTGAGGAGTTTTACTGCCTGAGGAATAGCTGCTCCTTAGTCTGGTGGTATGACAGTGGATACTTCTGTATCTTTTGCCAGATGACAGCAGGGTGTGGCTGTTGTGGGTGTCTTTTTATCACCCACTGTAGATTCTTCCTGTCCTGGGTCTTGCACAAACACTAGCCCCATTCACACTGCCCTTTGGTATCATTGGCCGATTCTCCGCATCGTCCCCTGTGTGAAAGTTTCAGATGCGGAGAGGGGGGGGACAGTTCCGCTGCGGCACTGATCCACCTCCGAGGTGCAGATCTGATGGTGTTCACAGTCTGATAGCTTAACAGATCCTTCACTCATCAAATAAAAGCCACAAGACAGTCTGGCTGCAGACCTGCACTGTCAGGACCCTTCGTTGCAGACATGCACTGTGAGGCCACCTCCACTGTGGGGACCGAAGTTGATTCAAAGCTTTTCAAAATAAAAGCGAATATACCGGAAGCACTTATTTTTCGTTCCCCATGTGAACATACTTTATTTCTTGGGTCTTTATAATGTAAATATGATGTATTTGTTCAATTAAAAATATTTTTAAAAAATGTATGTTTCCAGCTCAACTGGAGGGTTAGGGTTAGCAAGAAAATATCAAGATAAAAACCAAACAAAATATTATATATATATATATATAAAAAAAGATGAAAGAGATGTACAGCTTTTGTTAAAACAGCTGTTAGTTTAGTTTGCACTACAAATTCGTTTTTAAACAATACTGTAAATACACCTTAATGTGTGATGGCATAACGAGCTGTCAGACCACATGGATTTGCCAATGGAGGATGTGAGGGTTGATTTTAAATTAACTTAGCTTTGTGTATTCAAAGTGAATTACTGAATACCTACTTACATGACCCAGATAACCAATAACCTCTGTTACAGGAGAAAACAGTAGACAGAAAACAAACTTTCAAATGTCTTTTTTTTCCCCAATAAAATTGTCAATTGGGACTGCGATGGAGATCAACCCCGAGATGCTGAACAAGATGTTGAGCAAGCTTGGCGTGGGTGAGAGCTGGCGCTTCGTGGATGTGCTGGGGCTGGAGGGTGATCAACTCTCCACCGTCCCAAAACCGGGAATTAAGATTGAAATATGCATCTGTAAGAGACAGATAATGTCTTAATAAGTCAAACAAAATTATATGATATGACTCAGTTTTCTTGGTCTTTGAGCTGGAAAATAACACATTTAAGTGAGCACTATCGCGTGCACAAGACGACTTCAACAACAAGTTATTGTACAGTGGAAACTGCTTTAATGTTATATTGATCATGGATACTGATCAACCGTTTATATGGATCAAAATGCCTGGGACAGAATAATTTATATACAAATGCTGTTCGCAAATGACAGTGAAAACCTTCTGATGTCATGCTAATCCCATAGATATATCTAAATAATATCAGGCTCAGTACTTGGACCACTTCTGTTTTTACTATACACTAGATCACTAGGCTCTGCAATCACATCACATAGATTCCCTTATCACTGTTATGCTGACGACACCCAGCTGTTTTTTTCCGTTCCCCTATCCTCCAACAACCATGTTGCCACGCGCATCTCGGAATGTCTGGCAGACATCTCCGCTTGGACAACTGCCCATAATCTCAAGCTCAACCTTAGTAAAACTGAACTCCTCTTCATCCCAGGGAAAGACTGCCCTCACATGGATCTGTCAGTCACTGTCGAAAACGTCACAGTATCGCCTTCATCGACTGCAAAGATCTGGGTGTTATCCTTGACAACGGACTTTCCTGCACCTCCAACATCACCGCGGTGGCCTGATCCTGTAGATTTGCCCTCTACAACATCCACAGGATCCAGTCCTTCCACACAAAGGAAGCAACACAACTCCTGGTTCAATCGCTGGTCATCTCCCGCATCGACTACTGGCTGGACTCCCAGCCTCTGCAACTAAACCTTTGCAACGTATCCAGAACGCTGCAGCATGCCTCGTTTTCAGTCTACCCAAATTCTCCCATGTGACCCCCCTCCTCCGTGACCTCCACTGGCTTCCGGTTGCGGCTCGCATCAGATTCAAGACCATGGTGCTGGCCTTCAAGGCTGTCAATTGAACTGCACCTGTCTACCTCCAAACACTGATCAGACCACACGCCCCATCACGAGCACTTCGCTTTACTACATCGGCCGGTTGGCTGGTACCGCCATCGCTGAGAGCAAACAAAGACCGCACAGCGAAATCCTGATTCTTCTCTGTTCTGGCACCCCAGTGGTTGAATGAACTTCCGACCAACGTCAGGACAGCAGAATCACTCGCCATCTTTCGCAAAAGACTCAAGACTCACTTTTTCAGACTTTACCTTGACCCTGCATAGCCCCAACCCCGACCCCCAACCCCCCAAAAAGAAAAAAAAAACAAACTTATATGCACTTGTATGTTCCTACCTTCAGCACTTACATCATAGCACTTATGGAAAGTATCCTTGATGAATAAGCAGCTACTTTGCTCTGACGAGGGCTTGAATATTGTTTCTATCCTTTCTACTTTATCAACAGAGATATGTTCTGGTTTCTTTGACAAAAGCGTCTGCTAAATGCCCTAAATGTAAATGTAAATGTGAGCAAAACAAAAAAGAGACCAAAACCAAAGCGACCAAAACTACAAATTGCGCACAGCTTCAAACCAACTTACCGGATCCGCCAGACAAACAGGCACAGAACTCTCCCCTGTCATCACACTGTTATCCAAACAAACAATCCAAACCCCCCGCGAAGAGAGACAAAGGATGACAGGAGCTTCGTGCGCCAAACGCGCTCCAACCAGGTATTACGCATGCCCATACACTCCTCTCAGCAGCCAATCCACAGACCACTATATCCAAACCTACAAACACACCTCCCAACGAGCCAACCCCCACAAAGAAATCAGAGTGCCAAGCAATGTACCAACCTGCAAAAACAATCCAAACTGGCAGACCGGACGAATTAAAGTACGCAAACAATAAACTCCAAACCAAATTTAAACAAAAGCGGACGAGCCCCCATTTTGTCACAACCTAGCTCAAAAGCAGTGACAAAAGGAACCACGGAGTGCCAAAATGCCAATAAATGAAATAATTTATTAACACAAAAGTTTAAAGTTGCCACAGACAAAATGGATGAGGTGTGTTAGTCTGTATTGTCAGTTGTGTCAATGTGGGTGAGTGTGTGTGTGGGTGTCATGTTGGATGTAAAACTAAGAGACAAGAAACCAAAAGTGCATCTGCAGGCAGGGAGGAGAGAAAGTGAGAGCCACGCTGAGTTTTAAAGCCTCTCGAAGCACCGGGCCCAGCTGTGCCTGATCAGCCTTGTCATCCAAACCAGGGCAGCAGCACCTCTGCAGGGGAAGACAGGTTAAAGGCCAGCAGGGCCGTGACAAAGAATTTTGACATTCCAAAGAATACTCAACTTATTAAATAACAACTTCCTGTACATTTTCTTCCAAACAGGAAGTGTTGCATATCTCCAGATTGGTGAGTCTGAATAACATGAAACTCAGGTTACTACTTACCCTTAAGGCTCTGTGCAAAATTTCGACTGATGACCACTCGGTGGCGCTCTTTAAATTCAAGTATTTTGTATCTTGACATCGGTTGGTCGGATTAACACAAAACATGGTGAACTCATTGCCAATGCCCTCCTGAGGATAGCTGACGAAGGTGTTACCGATCCGCCACTAGGTGGCGCTCTGGTGGCAGTCTAATTATATATTTGGCACTGTGCCCACACCATAACAATTATGTCAACAAAATTCATAGGGGTGGTATAGACTGGCCCCTGTAACTCACACACCAACAATTAACAGCAGGTGGCACTATTATCAAGACAAAAGCATTTTTTGCCAATAACATAATACATACTATGTCAGACAGTTTTAAACCTTACATCTACATCTTCCCCGAATTCAGCTGAATTGTGTGATGTAGGCCACACCCACTGCCGCCGTAAATGTCTGTTTGCAGAAATCGCGAAATATGAAAAACATACTTTTTCAAACTCCTCCCAGCCAATTTCACTGATTTGCACACGACTTTGCACACAGCATCTGTGGACCCTCCTGACAAAAAGTTATTAAAAGAATTTTGATAGTCCAAAAAACACCCAAAATACAGTCCGAGTGACACAAAACTTTTGCTATTTGTGTTCCATGGCCACATGACGGTTTGTGCAGAATTCGGTGCAAATCGGCCAATAGGTGGTGCTTTTATTGCTAAATGAGGAAATAACAGCTTGACTGCCTTCACTTTTGATTCCTCAATGGAAGTTGCTGCATAAAAAAGCCCCGACAGCAGCATGCCCCGACGCGCGTAGACTGCGAGGGCCTGTTCATCACTGAACTGAGCTGAGCTATTGAAAAAAAACATCCAATTTTTTCAAGAAAAATGGTGACTTTTCATTAAAATATTCATGAAAAAGATTAAAAAAAAAAAAAAGTCCAATCAAAACAGGTGTGCTTCATTCAACCAGTGTAGGAAGGCATTTTGGCATTAATTTTGAGTCAGTGGGTCAAATAACCCACAACCCAATATTCCAGTTTTTAACAGACCTACTATTTTTGAGTTTCCAATCTCTTAATGAATGATCAGTCAGTTGTTATCATCATGTTTATCAATGTCTTGCCGATAATATCTTTCTTTATTCTTCCTTTTGTTCAATTTAGTCTCTTAAATTTCTCAGTTTACAGTATTTTAACCTGTCCTGTAATCAACCAGATTTTACTACCACCAGTCTTGTGTTGATCATTCTAGTGTTCTAGCTTAGAGTTTCATTAATTGGTCAATTTCCAGCTGACCACTTTTAATCAGTTTGTCAGTTTTAATCAATCAGTTCAATGTAAAACACATTTTAAATAAAATATTCTGCAAGATACTTATGGGAGAAAAATCATTGAGGCAAATCTAGATTTCACTTTAATTTAATTTAAACATTATTTGCATGGAAAGTGTGTGTGTTTGTGTGTGTGTTGAAAACAATACGGACATCAAGACATACAGTATCAACTAACAGCCTTTACTGTACTTACTTTAAGAGGCATGCAGAAAAGATGAGAGGTTGGATGCAATTTTGAATGTGTAAAGAGGCTTAAGGACTGTCTTTATTAGTCTCTTGGCTCACTGTTTTGGTTTTACAACATATTCAAAACCCATTTTTGTTCAAAACCTCACATAAAAGGAATCATTTAAGCATTCACTAAAAGTATGTACCACATGAACAGAAAAACAGTGTTTTGAGCTATCAAATGAGCATCTCTGTCCAAAAATAATACATCTAGTATATGTATGTTTTTACATGGTTATATTCTGCCAATCCTATACATACTGTAACACGACCAACTCCCATACTGCATACATTATAAGCTACACTACATTATATCTAAAATCTAAGTAATATATGTGATAAAAAAAGAATTTAATATCTTTTGGCATAATAAGTAAACAAATACAATGCAACTAAAGTTGTATAGACAGTAAATGGCAGTATTTCATTAATGGAAAAAAGCAAGTCAACATGAAAGCCAGAAAATACATCTTTGAATCTGAACATTTGTATGTATCATATATGACCATTACAAATAATACTCTGTTCACATAAAGACATAACTCCAACACAACACTGATGTACTGGAAACCCTGTGATGAAGGGGAAGCCATCACTCTCCAGTGAAGGTTGGATTTTCCACAGTGGTGGTGGCATTTTGGAACAGCGGGTTGTCAGCCTGGCAAAAGAGAAAGCCAGATGATAAGGTTATTTTCATCTACCCCATTTTTTTATCTTGACCGGTCCGGAGAGTCTGTGTAAATCTCCACGATGTAGAAGGCAGACTTTAAATTCTCTTACAAATGCCAGAAATTCAAGTAATGACAAATCTCAAATAATAGCAGCCAGTGGCTGGCACAGAGGCTGGTCTGTCATAAAGCGTAGAAAGTGAATTGCCTGTATTATAATAGCCACATGCAAACTGAAGAATAATGTGTATTTCCACAGCATTCCATCAGTATATCTATGCAGCTGTTCTCACTTACAAGTTTATTATAATCACTCCTACTCTGCCATCAGTATACGGCTACAGTCAGGTTTCAATTCCTACAGCTTGAAACCTGACCAGAACAAAAATACTTTTTTTGTCTAAATGTGTTTCAAGGCCTATGTGATAGATATGGATAGTAATGAATCAGTATTATATGGTACTGTAAATCAAGTTCTTTTGGCAGGAAGATCTGAGGCGAGGAGCCATTACTTTTATACCAGGTCTCCTTTCGTTCTAAACCAAGATCTGGGAACAGCCAAAAGAACCCTGAGGATCTGAGGCTGCACTCTGTGGAAGTAATTTTTCCATCTATTATTTATTCAGTTCAGTGGTCCTGTTCTCTTTTATTGCCATGTACCTAATTTAATCCTGTTGCTCTTCTGTGAAAAGTTGAACTCCATCCATCGTTTCCACTTAACATTGAGTACTCACAGACTAGTCCAATTGGCAGACCAAGATCCATCTGTTACAGCTAGGGTTGTAGCGATATATGGGTTTCAATAATAATTAATAACAAATTGTTATACCTTATACCGTGATATCGTGACATCAACATTCACGTCCAAAGTCAAGTCAAAATACCCATCCATCATTGGAAGGGGTTCTAAAACTGCTCTGGGCAGTATAATGCGTGTCTCATCAATGTAACCATGTACTAATTTGGATTCCAACTGAGAAACCTCTGGACCAGCCTGGTGCCATCAGGACACCCCCACAGCAGAACATCTTCAATGAGGAGGATGAAGCCACCAGAAACTGTAACCAATTACACATATTCAGACATGGCCTAAAGTTTACGAAGCAGTCTTAACTGTTCTCACAGGATTACAGGACCTCAGACCCTAGGGTGCCTGTGTAATGCTAATCTACATGCCTGTCTGTTTACGCACACCACATCCCTTCTTATCCCAGAAGAGAAGCAGGAACAATTCTTGGACAATGTATTGATTTTAACTTTCTATTTCGTTCTGCTGTGTCCTTTTAAAGATATCAATGTATCAACACATGGATGTATGTAATGCGAAATGCCATTTATAACATTACAGACCAAGATAAATAATGTATATCACTAACTCAGTTGTAAATGTGAGATATCTTGTTAATTCATCAATGTTGATATTAGTATTGTTGAGAAGCTGGCCGTTTCAAATCTGTAAACTAAACAGATTTTTTTAATGATTTAATAAGAATTAGGATAAATTAAAGTTTGGTAAAGGATGGGTAAAAGAGGGGAGGAGAGAAGTGTCACATCACGCCACCTGCAAGATATTGTCTTGACCCCAACAAGGGACTGAATGATAAATGATGAATGTAAGACTCATCCCAACCTCCACAACCTCTGTTTTTTCATAATACATATTATGCAAATAGCATGCTACTTGCCGGTAACAGCACTGAAAATCAGCCTTGTACTTACACTGTTGCATAATGCTCCAATTTGAATATTTCTTGAGAGTTGGTCATATGACTTACTATTCAAGCCCTGAAGGGAAGCAGGCTTCACTGCACGACATTTAGCAAGAAACAATAGAAACTGCAATTAAACAGCACCTTAATTGTGGTTATTTCTAGTTTTTATTTTTGTAGGAAGTGATAGGAGAAAACTACATTCAAATAAATTAGCTCACCTCTGCCCACTTGGATCTCTTCTTTTCATTTTCAAATTCTCTGAACGCTTTCAGGTCCTTCATGTAGATGAGTAACTTGATGAGCATCAGCAGCAGGATGCCAATGACAGCCACAGATGCAATGGAGCCTACGATGATAGCTGTGACGCTAGGTGGTTCAGGACAGTCTGAAGGAAGAGATACAAATTACAAAGGTTTAACACATCTCCAAATTGATAAGCTATAACACTGTTGAAATAAAAGTGTATGTCTTTTAGTCCACCACTTTAGTCCAGACTGAAATGTCTCAAGTATTCGATAAATTGCCATAGAATTTTGTATGTTCATTATGGATGTCCCGATCATATTTTTTTACCCCGATCCAATCTTAGTCATTTAATATCTGCCGATACTGAGTCCCGATCTGATACTTAGCCCTAAATAATATTTTCCTAGATAATACAGCTGCATTAAGAAAAAAAAACCTGCATCCAAGCTGTTCCTAAATAGGTTTTTTTTTTTATTTTGTTGAAACAAAGTAAATACTTTCATATGGCTCTTTCTTATTCTGCATATGCTATTGCATGTCTGCGTTCTTCCACAAAACATAAAAATAATCGGGCTTGGGTCCACGTTCAAAATTGCCGATCCCGATCAGTGAAACAATGCCCATATCGGCCCCGATCCCGTGTGTGTGTGTGTGTCATGACAAAATGTGGTCCTGGAGATTCCTTTTGTAACGGGAACGAACATTGAAGCGATTTTGAGTATTTTGCCAGGTGTTTATACATCTGTCTGTCTGTTTATACATCTGTCATCTGTCTGTCTCTCTGTCTGTCTTTCTGTTTGTCTGTCTGTCTCTGAACAGATTTTTGTCAGCATGATGGAGTTACAACTGTGCAGGTACAGTGAAGAAACTATACTTGTTTATATTTGAGATCAAAATGAAGGCTGAGTTTGTAGATAGTAAAGTTAGTAAAGGTGCCAAAACTAGGGAGGCAGGAGTGAGGAAAAGGGCCATTGGTCCCCCACTTTATGTCCCTGGCCCACATTTGTGTTAAGTTGCAGATTACTGTAATTGAGTTCCAGTCATTCCTGTCCACTCTAGTTCAGCTGGTATTGGTTCATGCTGTCCACCTGTCCATCTGTATGTCCATCTGTCTGTGGACAGATTTTTTCACAACCTGCATGGTTGCACAGATGTAGTCAGGAAAACTTGACAGACGTGTAGTTGAAATAAACATGAAGGTCAAGTTCGAAGATGGATATGGTCAGAGCAAGGTAGCTGGTAATAGTGGTGTGTCCCACCTCCCCATGTTATACCCCTGACCCATATTTGTTTTGCTGGAGACACCTACTGTGGCAGGAACTATCACAGAAGCAGTTTTGAGTATTTTGCCAGATGTTTATGTCTGTCTTTCTGTGGATAGATTCTGTCTATGCGATAACATTACAACATTGTATGATGCAGTCATGAAATGTACACACAGGTATTTAGTTGAAATAAAAATGTAGGCAGAGTTTGAAGATGGGTGTGGTCTCATGTAATAGTGTAATAATCATGAGTCATCATGGATCAGAACACGTATTGACAGCTTGGCGTGATCCCATGTGTAATGTTTAAAAAGGATCTATTCCTTTATGTGGAAGCACTCCCCTATGCACTGTTCTCCTATTGGTTATTCGCCATGCGTATGTATACATTGTGTGCAAAAACCGAAAGTAAACCAAGTGATGTTTTCACATGTGAACTCTACCTCCGAGTAAGCTTGATTGTTTCATTAATATGTAGTCACATAGACACGACAAATTGGTGACGAGTAATCTACGAACCTACCAAGCAAATGGAGGTTAAAAGTGCATGGAATGAGAAGTCAACCAGAGGGAAGGAGAGTGAAAATAAGCAACAGCACTAGAGGAGTAGCAAGGCTAATGAAGGACGCGTGAGTAAATCGTGCATAGCTCACAGTAAACTACTCATAAGCAACCTTAAACGGTAAATATCAGACTGTAGATGGCTTTCATTGGAAAAGTAGACTAATGAAGACTGGGAAGCGTAAATGGAAAAGAGTAGAATTGCTTTGTGATGCCAATGATGTGGAGCAAGAGAAGAAAGTTTCTGTTTTCTTCAGTCTAATGGGAGCTAAAACGTACAATCTCTTACGCAACCTAGTCAGCCCAGCCAAACCGCCAAGCAAGAAATTGAGATTCAGACGATTTTTCAAAACCATCTAAAGCCCAAACCTCTAGTGATAGTGAAAAGATTTAGATTCCATAAAAGAAATCAAACAAAGGATGAAAACATTTCGGATTACATGGCCGAACAGAGCATATGATCGAAGTGGAGCGGGGAGTGGAAGGATTTTGTGTTGAGTGAGGAGCGGCTATTTTTTTAAAAGGTGGAGCGGAGCCTTATCTCTCGCTCCAATTTCGCTCCGGTCACTAATGCCCCACCTAAAATGCATCTTTGCACCTGTGCGCACACCCACACTAATTCCTTTCAAAATTATGGAGAGTGTGTATTTCAGAAAAGAAACTGAGAAGTCATACAAGTGTACTATTCCTGTAAAAGTAACAAATGGGGATAATGTGGAACAAGAAAAAGAATGCTGCGACGTTGTTGCAGTCGATAAAGAGTCGTTTTGGAATCTAAAAAGATACATTTCTCTGAAACTCAGGAACAACAGGAACACACTGCGAAATCAAAAAGTGAGCTAGTCGCTAATGTTAGTTAAAAATACGCTTTGTATGTGTAGTAATGTTTGTTTAATTCAATTTGGACCTCCGTTTTATTTAGCGGAGTGGTGAGCGAGTGGAGCAGGATAAAATTTATGATGGAATGGAGCGGAGAATGCACAGATACCCGGTCTGCTCCACTCACATGCTCTGTGGCCAAACTGTTCAAACTTTTACAAAATTGCGATTTCAAAGACGGACTCTCCTATGCCTGAAGGGACAGACTGGTATGTGGCATGCATTGCTCGAGCACACAGAAGAGGCTACTGTCAGAAAAGGACTTGGACTTAGAAAAAGCACTGGCTATTGCAATTTCAATGGAAACAGCAGCTAAGGATGCATCAGAATTACAAAATGAAATGCATAAAATGTCCATAATAAACACAAAAAGGTAGAAATGGTACAGATGTGGAAAATCCTCTCATGATGCAAATGACTGTTGGTTCAAAGAAAAGACCTGCAGAAAATGCCACAAACAAGGCCACATAAAAAGAGGGTCAAAAACAGACAAAAAGCATAGCCAAAAAGAAAAAACATGCTTTTTTGTGAAGGAACCCATGTCAAACCTTCGTGTAAAAGCAGTTTACAAAGGTCGTATTTTCTACCGTATAAGATTTACCATATTTTCGTTTTCGGGTCAAAATCATTTTCAATGCCCTGCTAGGTGCAACTTTACGGTAGCATCAAAATCACTATTTTTAAAACACTAAGAAGACTCGACACAACATGAAACTTTGCTCGTAGTATCATCAGGGTCTCTACACGAGAACACAAACATTGAGAACATTGTTTGTGTACATAGAATTTACTCAAAAGAAGGTTTTTGAACAACTTGTGCTAGCAGTAGCTTGTTCCGCTTGCTGCTGTCCTGCCACTCGAGAAGCGCTGATCCCCGAGTGCGACGTAACGTAGCTTAGTTCTAGTTTAATTAAATTTACTTTAATTTAATTTAAATTAAAATAATTTAGTGCATTTCTATGGAACTAAGCTTTAGGAGCTTTCCACCTTGCCCTGAGCACGCAATTGAAAATTATTTTGATGATTTTTTCGAAAACGAAAATACGGTAATCTTTAAAGTGGCTTTTTCACCATAATTATGCTTTTACACGAAGGTTTGACTCGGGTTCCTTCACAAAAAAAGCCTAGGTTGCATTTTGGCGAGAGTTTCACTTTGTCACAAGCTGTGTTCGAAATCATCCACTCATTCACTCACTCCCTATCCCCTACATCGTGTATATGGTATAGTGCACTACGTCATGTACACGATGTAGGGTACGACGGGAGGAGAATTCAGACACTACACGGGTAATTTTCTGAACGTGGTTACGTCAGCAGATGCGCCAGATACTATATAATTGAGTGAACAAGCGAAGTACACTACATTGTGCTCCTGTATCCCACAATGCAATGCTGTTGTGGTTTGTCAGAGGAGAAGAAGAACACAACTTTCTTTCGTAAGAAAGTAGCCGATAGCTTACGAGCTAAATAGCTACTGACCACTCACGTTAATTTGCACGGGCTAGGTATGTTACAGCTTGTGCACAACACCGAGCACTTACAGCTCATGACGAGGACACAAAACAGTAGCTGAGAAAACCAAACTCACCACCATTGATATTTCAGTTTATTGACCAAGAAACACAACCGCCATGAAGAATCACATCTTTATACCGTCAGGTTTGTTTACATGATGCTCGGTGCGCCAACTGACGTCACATGAGTATCTGGCGCATCTGCTGATGTTACCATGTTCAGAAAATTACCCCTGTAGTGTCCGAATTCTCCTCCCGTCGTACCCTACATCTTGTACATGATGTAGTGCACTATAATTAACTATAATTAATTCATGCATTCATAACAAGTAGACTAGACTACTGTAATGGTCTATTTACTGGCCTCCCAAAATCAGCTGTACAGCGATTACAGTTAATTCAAAATGCAGCTGCACGCGTTCTCACTGGAACAAAAAAGTTCGAACACATTACACCTGTTCTTAGATCCCTACATTGGCTCCCCGTCAAAACTAGAATTGATTTTAAGATTCTGCTACTTGTATATAAAGCTCTAAATGGCCTCGCACCTCAGTATATAAAAGACATGCTCATCAGATATGAACCAGCAAGAACTCTCAGGTCCACCGGCAGCGGTCTTTTAACCATCCCTCGTACTAACTCTAGAGCAGGGGAGGCTGCCTTCTGTATCTATGCCCCAAGTAAATGGAACACCCTGCCTGAGGACCTGAGAGACGCTTCTACACTGAGCATTTTTAAAAGCAGGTTAAAAACCTTCCTTTTTTCTAAAGTTTATGACTAAGTTTCTGTGTGTGTGTGTGTGTGTGTGTATGTGTATGTGTGTGTCTGTGCGTGCGCATGCATGTGTCTGTTCTGTATATTGTAAGATTTGTAAAAGCTGCATGCGCTGGTTCTTTGTATAATTGCACAGACTTTCTGCACTTGTCTTGTATTCATGTTGTCGCTATGTATAAAGCACATTGTGTTACATTGATTTGTATGAAATGTGCTATAGAAATAAAGTTTGATTGATTGATTGATTGATATCATATACACGATGTAGGGGATAGGGAGTGAGTGAATGAGTGGATGATTTCGAACACAGCTCATGTTCTTAATAGCTGTGGATGCCCACTCAAAATGGCCAGAGGTGATACAAATGAAATCCAGGACCTCAGAAAGGACCATTTTTGTTCTCAGGAACATCTTTTCTAGAAACGGCCTGCCTGAGCAAATTGTGAGCTATAATGGGGACAGTTTACTTCAGATGAGTATACACCTTTCATGAAGAAGAATGGCATCAAGCACTTCAAGTCAGCTCCACACCACCCTGCAACAAGTGGGTTGGCAGAACGGTTCATTCAAACCTTTAAGAAGTCAATCAAAGCCATGGGAAAGGAAAACGTCACCCTTCAGCATAAAGTGGCCAATTTTCTTTTTGTGTATCAGAACTCTGTACATTCAACAAGAAATCAAACTCCAGCAACGCTGTTTACGAGGCCTTTGAGATTTTGCATTGACCTCTTAAAACCCAACTTGCAGAGGGAAGTGCAGAACAAGCAATTCAACACATTGCCCAGTCAGGCAGCAAGGAGTTTTGATGTTTGACAGCAAGTTCTGGCACGTGACTATCGAGAAAACAAGTGGACACCGGGACGGATCGTTACAAGAAATGGGCTACTGATGTATGAGGTGGATGTTGGAGACCAGACATGGAGATGTCATGTAGATCAGTTACTGAATGTCTAGCCAAACAGCACCTCTGAGCTGCCAACATCCAACCAACAAGACTCAAAACCAGACTCACCACCAGACCCACTGCTCAGTCCTGTTGATGACACCCCAAAAACCATTACACCTGCAAAGGAAAGTGTGTCCCCAGAGAAGACACCACAGGGTCCAAGGCGTTACCCAGAAAGAATCAGGGCACCACCCAAAAGACTGGAGTTGTAATGAACGGTCTTATGTACAGGTGGCTGTAACAAAGTTATGGATTGTTCTCTAAAAAAAACAAACAAACAAGAAAAGAAACTGTACTAGTACAAACACTGTATCATTTCAAACAGGATCTGTAAAGCAGAATGTTTTGTAGTATTCGACAGTGTTGCAGAAAATGAATGAGTTTGCATATTTAGTTGTGTAGTGTTAATCTAAAAGGGAAGAAGTGTAATGTTTGATAAGGATGTATTTCTTTATGTGGAAGCACTCCCCTATGCACTGTTCTCCTATTTGTTATTCGCCATGCGCATGTATACATTGTGTGCAAAAACCGAAAGTAAACCAAGTTATGTTTTCACATGTGAACTCTACGTCCGAGTAAGCTTGATTATTTTATTTATATGTAGTCGCATAGACATGACACCATGCTAGTATTAGCATTTAGCTCAAAGTGCTGCTGTTCCTTTGTACAACTTCACAGAACTGCTAGCAGACTCCTGGTCTTCTTTAATGTTTTCAAATAGCACACCCACTGAAAACTGCATTCTAACAAATACATGTTTCTTTTGGTCTTTTGTCACATATGAAGAGTCTTTCAAGTTCATCAGCAGCTTACCTCTCCGTTTCAGAATTTCAGCTTTATAGTTATCCTCTCCGACCAACTGGTCCAGCTTAAAATTGATCCAGCAGCCCTCTGTGTCCTTTTGCCTGCACCACTTGTTTGGTATGGGTGACTGATCTACCATCTCATGATAGATGCTCTTGCTGCAAGCCACACTGCAGTTTTTTTTAAAGGGACCTGAGTGAAAGCCAAGGCATTCAATGCAGTACCTGAAAGAAATGTTGAAAGCAACAATAGCATTACTACATTACTACAGCAACAGTACTAAATCATGACCAAATACTGAACCAAATGTTTAATAATAATTTGAGTGTAAACACTGAGTATGAATTTGGACTCCTTACAATTTGGTCTGGCAAGGGTCAGGGCAGCCAAGGCATTCATGGCACCATGGACGCTGGTATCCCTCGTTACACTCACACTGATTACACGTGCAGGTCCCTCTGCCATAGCACACAGTGCTGTTAGGTGTTCGACAGCCCTCGATAGATGTCCTGCACTGACAGGCTGAACCCTCATAGCCTTGAAAGCATTCACATTTGCCACAGTTGCACTTACCATTTCCTACAAGTTGTACAGGAGGAGAGGAGAGTTAGAGTGCTGATATACTTTTATGAACATTTGACAATGTCAAAAACCAAGTAAAGCATCAAGATCAACAGTAACACAAAAGCAGCTTCAGCCCACCAGCCAGCAACTAACAGAATGTGAAGACTTGATCATGCAAACAACCATGAGCAACTCTGGAATAGAAAGCCCAAATAACCCCACAGCAGAGCCAACGCTGGGACCACCAGCTAACCCCACAGCAGAGACCCCACCATGGCTGTCAGCTAACCCCACAGCAGAGCTATCGCCAAGTCAAACAAGTTGCACAGACAAAGGTGTCCTTCTGCTCTTGCTTTACCCACAGCGTGAAATAGTTCAATTAAGTAAGAATCAAGTTTATAGTTAACGTGTTGCACTGGTGGCAGCAGGTTTGTGGACTGTTAATTGTTGTGTGTTGTAATGTGTCACAAATTATCCTCTAAGAAAAATATAAAGATTGTGCTCTTTCTATTTTGTGGCGCACCTGTTATGTGTTTCAAATGAACCTCTAAGAAAATCTAGGTGCTATGTTATGACCTCGAGCACAAGAAAGATAAAACGACAGGGACAGACAGAAAAAGCAACATCCCTAACTTTCTGTACATTTGTTGTAAATTCTCTCCTATTATTAAAATTATTTTCCACATCTTTTTAGTAGGCTGATTCAGTCAGCCTATAACATTGATACACACTCCTCAGTAGAGCATCTTGCAGTGATTACTGCCTAACTATTTAGATTAATGTCACTGGAGACAGAACTTTTTTCTCCACATAGCTACATCGTAACCCTTGAATATCTGATATGGTGGCAATTTTGACACATAGTGGCAATGAGCCGATGTGCTGTCTACATGTATATGTCAATGGATTTGATGCCCTGTGTTGTTTGGCGCTATTGTCACCTGTTACTGTATATACACTATATGTGTAACAAGCCACATAATACTTGGACTGAGTGTTCACGTCAGTTTAAAAAAATGAACAGTACTAAGTAGTTGTAATGTTAGCGTCCTGGACATCTCACTGGCTACTGTGAAAGTACCGACTTGATGACAGTCATAGTCATCTAGATTTTAAATCATACACTGAAAAAAATAATGCATTGGACTTACACAATTCAATAGTGGACACTGGTTGCACACAGATATTTGCTTTGGCAGAAACTCACAAAATTGGGTGAAAGCAACACAAACTATGTGTGTTCAATCAACACAAGTAATCATAATTGTTGATAAAAAGTGATTGAAATGTGTTTTTCGATAAAGTAAATTATACTCTATGATCATTTTACTCTACAATTTCATCACTTTATTCCAACGCAATTCAATCCCTTTTATTGCAACACTATTTGTTATTTAAATATTCTGATGCTAATTACATTTTCATAGATGTAATAGTTAAATTACAATTAATTATTTTTTTATACACTGTTTTTAGTCTAAATTTTTGTTTGAATATAAGAACAACAAAGAAAATTAAATTTTATTAATATTAAAACAATTTAATTAATCAATAATTATTTATCTCATAATGTTGATGTCAAATATTTTTCAATTAGATTTTACATTTTTAACTAACACTTTTTCCCTGTTGAAAAGGATGGAACACTTTGCAAATGATGGAACAGTTACAACCTTTATTACAGTAAATATTCGCAACATTAAATGTGCAAAGAATAAAAAAATGACATAAAATGTCAAATATTCTCGGCTGGGAAAAATACTACACTTCAGATGCGAGTGTTCCAACCTGGTGACATCAATACTCTACGTCACCAAACGTTTCCATCATACACCGATATCAACCAATGCTGTCTCATAAGAAATACAATTTGTACTTCAAAACTTTTTCAGATATCAACAGTCAGTGTTGTTAAATGTAACATGCACTCTTGCACCAGATCATAGGGCTCCTCATTGAGGTAGAGACTGGTGTCTTTGTCTTTCATAACATGTGTCCCCACTGTGGGCTGCTCAATCGATCCCTGAATGAGAGCTTCATGATCTGTGACCTTTAGAATCCAAATTCCCAAAATAAAACAAGATGAGATTAAATGTCGCCATTCAACAGTTAAGTCTGCTAGAGTCAGGAATGTGCACAGACATAAACATAACATACCACACTCACAGGCCGTATACAGGCTGAAAGAGATCTTGGTGTGTGTAATCATTCCCTCTATCCATACAGTCTGTGAAGTGATGACTTCATGACATGACCAGACTGACTGACATTGAGGAAAATATCTTCAGACCTTGTTCTGAAATTAAGATCAAGTTGATAAAAGGCTTCAACAATCTAAGTTAGAAATTCATTTGAAGTTTTAGTTCCAAATCTTCTTTTTGACAGTGACAGCAAACCGATAAAAATATACTGTCAGGCTGAAAATAGCCACTATTTTGTCCGAGTCAGACTGCTGAGGGCTCAGTAATATACTTAATATACTCTGTCTATTTCATTGAGCTAAAGCTAAGAATGTATTTTTTGTGAAGAACAAGGACTTTGTATTTTGTCTCCCATCTCTACATTACATTATCGTCGAGCATCCTGAGTTAGCTAACACTGAGTGGCTCCTGAAGTTCTACTATCTCGTGGACATGACTGAACATCTGAACCAGCTCAATGTGAAACTGCAAGGCGTTGCAAATACAGTCTTATCCCTTCAACAAGCAGTGTTTGCATTTGAAAACAAGCTGGAACTTTTTATCGCCGATATTGAAACAGGTTGTCTACTACACATTGAAAAACTGGGAGAGTTTAAAGATGCATGCACAGCAAGTGACTCTGCTCAACATCTTGATCTTCAGCAGCTAGCGGGCTTCACATCTAATCTCCTGCAGTCATTCAAAAAGAGAATTTCGTGAGCGCACTCATATTTTTAAGTTCATCACCCATCCACACGAGTGTGAAGTGGACAGCGCCGACCTGAGTTACATCCCTGGTGTCTCCGTCAGAGATTTTGAGCTACAAGCTGCTGACCTGAAGGCCTCAGACATGTGGGTGAATAAGTTCAAGTCACTGAATGAAGATTTGGAAAGACTTGCACGACAGCAAGCAGAGTTGGCGAGTAAACACAAGTGGGTAGAAATGAAAAAACTTCAAACGGCGGACCAGCTGATTGTCAAAACTTGGAACGCGCTTCCCGTCACATACCACACACTGCAGCGTGTGAGTATTGCTGTACTGACAATGTTTGGCTCTACGTATGCATGTGAGCAGTCTTTCTCAACGCCTGTATGAAGCTTAACCTCACCACGTATCAACCAGACTACAAAACCATCAGCAAAACCATGCAGCACCAGAAGTCGCATTAATGGTAAGAAGTACTTTATTCATCATTGGTTAGCAATAGCATAACAACGTTATTAAAAAGAATTCGGAGACTTATTGTACTTTAAAAGTGTTGGTCTTACATAAAATGCACACATTTACTTGTATTTAGTTTTAAACATATTGTATGGCTCTCACAGAATTACATTTTAAAATATGTGGCGTTCATGGCTCCCTCAGTCAAAAAGGTTCCCGACCCCTGGATTAGAGGCACCAACAACTCTTTCAACCTAAATGTGGCCTTTGAGTGTTGTACTAACAGGGAAAAGGCATTTAACTGATGACTATTGTAGTATTTAGAGCTTGAGAAGAGAGGACACATAAAATAAAAACAAAACACTTAAAATACTGAACCTTGATAAAATAGACTAACTGCGTAATACATGTAGTACTTGTAGTATACATAGTAGATATAGGAAAGACAGTACTGAGTCCCATGCCTCTCGTCCAAAACATTGCCATCCTGGTGAAGACAAAGATCAGCAAAAAAAAAAACCCCAGCAGGTTAGAATTCTTATTCTTCATTCATATTTGCAGCGATTTGTGCATCAACAGAACAGTGTTGTTGTTGTTTTTTCAGAATGCACTCGTACCATGGCCATGGCTGCCAAAATGAGCTCTAGTGTTTTGGCTCTCTGTCCTCTCTTTATGAATATCTTCTGCGGCTTGTGAGGTTGTACATCTGGAATGCAGTGGATGGTGGTAATACACAAATTCAGCATGTATCTAAAAAAAAGAAAGAATAATAACATAAAAATACATACAGCTGAGATTTAGTAAGGCATTACACTTGCAATCATTTAATACAATTAAGGTACTTTTGTCATTATGACTGATAAAATACAACTAAAATAAATGTTATTTTCAAATTGATTTTGTTTTCCCAACTGCTTGGTGAAGATTACCATCTAATGAATTAAATGCAGTCATAAATCAAAAGAAGAGAAAAAGGGTAGTTTGACACTGTTGCATGAACTCAACAGCACATCTTTTACACACATTTCATGAAACACATGTTACAGATAAGGTTTTAAAAGCTATTTAAGAGAGTTTGACTAGTGAATAGTAGCTAGCTCACATCTGCATTAACATTAATTGGCTCAAGTTGCTTACTCGCTGATAAACTGGGTGATAGCTCAGTAAAATATAATGCATATTAACAGGCCATCTCTAACTCTTACTAATTTGATAGGTTTTAATTACCTTCACTGTGTAGAAAGTCCTGGAGGTCCATAATAAATCCTCTGACACAAGAGAGAAAATGGTGCAGCCTGTACAGGTCCTTGGCTGTTATTGTGTCTGTTTTCAGGAGGCGGGTGTAGACTGTGTTGACAGTTGCTATGGTTACTGCTACAGCGTGATGACGTCAGGGGCGCGGGGAATGCTGGGTACGCGTGGTTGTTGTTCATTCTGGGCTAATGAAGCTAACGGGTGTTACACCGTGACTGTCTGCAGTCTTACTCATTCATGCACATCTACATGGTGTAAGAAGTGAGCCGAACTTAATCTAAGATGGCACAAGGACTCTGCCGGATCGACTCGACCCATGCACAAACTGCGGTGGCCAACACGCACCTGACCGAAACAGGTGTCCAGCTCTCAACAAGCGCTGCAACACATGTGGAAAAATGAACCATTTCTCAAGATGCTGCAGATTAGGCAAACCGTTTGCCGCCAACAGGCCAGGGCAGGTTCCGCCCCCCACTGCACGCCGGGGCAGATACACACACGTGAGTGAACTTGACACGCAGCCAATGCAAGAGCTAACTGATGTGTTTCGCTGCAAGACTGTAGAAATGTTTTACTGTGAGAGCATAGACAAGCCAAGGGATGTGCATGAGCAAGATGAAAGGTTTGCTGAACTGTCTGCGTGCAACACTGGCAGCCAACTGACAGCCGACTGTGAAGATTGACACTGGGGCCAAATGCAACGTCATATCCAGGGCCCTTCTACAGCACATTGATCCTACTGCTCACATCAATCTCAGCAAAAGAGCAAATCTTGTAGCCTACGGAGGTCACATAATCCAGACTCTTGGTGCGGCAGACATAAACTTTAGCTGAGATTTGCTGCGATTCCAAGTTGTGGACAGAAACGTCAAGCCATTGCTGGGTCTCAGAGACAGTGTCAGACTCGGCTATGTGACTTTTGGACCAGAGGTGCATGCTGTCGTCTAGCAGGAAGCGCCAGAGCTGACAGAGTACAAGGACCTATTTGACACCAGCACCATTGGCAAGCTGCCTGTGGTGTATCACATGCGCCTGGATGACACTGTGCACCCCATTATATGCGCTCCAAGACGGGTGCCACTGGCCATGAAGGACAGAATTGAGGCAGAACTGCATAGAATGACCCGACTGGGAGTCATCACACCAGTTCAGGAGCCCACTGAATGGGTTTCAGCCATGGTGGCTGCGAGCAAGGGAGATGGTAGCATCAGACTATGCATCGACCCCGTCAACCTCAACAAAGCCCTCCTCAGACCACACCACCCATTGAAAACTGTGGAAGAGGTGATCGCTGACATGCCTGATGCCAAAGTGTGGTTTCTGTTTTTGACTGGGAGGGAAAGGAGCATCTTGTGCTTGTTGACTCTTACTCTGTCTGGTTCGAGATAGACCGTCTCCCGGGCACAACAAGTGCCACACTTGTAGCCAAGCTTAAACGCCACTTTGCTACTCACGGAGTGCCGCAGCAACTCATGACAGACAATGCTGCTTACTTCACAAGTAGGGAGTTCCAGGAATTTGCTCGCAAGTGGGACTTCTGTCATGTCACCAGCAGTCCCCTGTACCCTCAGTCCAACGGGCTTGCTGAGAGGGCTGTGCGCTCAGCAAAGCACCTGCTGGAGAAATGTGCACGAGATGGAACGGACATAGATGCAGCTCTCCTCAGCCTACGTAACATGCCCAGGAACAAGCTGCCATCGCCAGCTCAATGCCTGCTTTCTCGGCGCACCAGGGCTTTCATTCCCATGACCAAAGCCAGGTACTCACCCAGAGTGGAAACACAGGTCCAAATGGCCCTGACACAAGCGAGACAGAGAGGTAAAGCCTACTACGACAAGTCAGCTAGGCCGCTGGCTCCACTGCGAGCTGGGCAGACAGTGAGAATGCAGACGCAGAGAGGACATGACAGGCTGGCAACAGTGCTAGGAACAGCACCACAACCCAATAGTTACCAGGTCAAGGCTGGAGATGCTACATATATCAGGAACAGACGCCACCTACTTCAGACACCTGAAACCTATGTGTCTGACTCCACGGCAGGGACCCCCCTGCTGTTGCCGCAATCGCACATCCACAAACATGACAGTGTGGGACCAGCACTGTCATAGGGACAGCGGCCTGTGATTGTTACTCGCTCAGGGAGAGTGTCAAGACCCAGCTCTCTCTTCATGGACTTTGTCACAGACCAGCTCTGTGACGTGCAGGCACACTGACATTTGACCCCCCCTCATGTTGCAGCCTGTTCTGGCTGTATGGACTGTTGGACACTCTTTCTAAAATAAAAAAAATTAAAAAAAGAGGGGGGTGGACAACAGATATGTTACATGTTCTGCATTTACACATTATATGCATAACCCATGTTCATTCTATAAATGCTTGGGGTTTCGTTATATGCAAGCCTGTGCTATTTTCTATTATGTGCTCCGTTGACATATAACTTGAGAAGGGGGATGTAGACTGTGTTGACAGTTGCTATGGTTACTGCTACAGCGTGATGACGTCAGGGGCGCGGGGAATGCTGGGTACGCGTGGTTGTTGTTGTTCATTCTGGGCTAATAAAGCTAACGGGTGTTACACCGTGACTGTCTGCAGTCTTCCTCATTCATGCACATCTACAGCGGGGATTTCCATTTTAAATGAAACATAAATGCTTTGAGTCATCTCAACATGATTGAGACTACTAGACTTTATATCCCTCAAGATTAAACTAATTCTACAAAATTAAAACATGTCTGAGAGAGAAACATACAGTGGCTTGCAAAAGTATTAATACCCCTTGAAATGTTCCACTTTTTGTCACTTTACAACCACAAACGTAATTGTATTTTATTGGGATTTTATGTGATAGACCAACTGACAGACTGGGCAAGGAGAGCACTGATCAGAGAAGCAGCCAAGAGGCCCATGGTAACTCTGGAGGAGCTGCAGAGATCCACAGCTCAGGTGGGAGAGTCTGTCTACTCTGACAACTAATAGTCGTACACTCCAGAAATTGAGCCTTTATGGAAGAGTGGCAAGAAGAAAGCCATTGTTGAAACAAAGCCATAAGAAGTCCCGTTTGCAGTTTGCCACAAGTCATGTGGGGGACATGGCAAACATGTGGAGGAAGGTGCTCTGGTCACATGAGACCAAAATTGAAGTTTTTGGCCTAAATGCAAAACGCTATGTGTGGCGGAAAACTAACACTGCACATCACCCTGAACACACCATCCCCACCATGAAACATGGTAGTGGCAGCATCATGCTGTGGGGATGCTTTTCTTCAGCAGGGACAGGGAAGCTGGTCAGAGTTGACGGGAAGATGGGTTGAGCCAAATACAGAGCAATCTTGGAAGAAAACCTGTGAGAGTCTGCAAAAGACTTATGACTGGGGAAGAGGTTCACCTTCAAGCAGGATGACGACCCTAAACATACAGCCAGAGCTACAATGGAATGGTTTAGATCAAAGCATTCATGTGTAAGAATGGCCCAGTCAAAGTCCAGACCTAAATCCAATTGAGAATCTCTGGCTTGAAAAATTGCTGTTCACAGACGCTCTCCATCCAATCTGACTGAGCTTGAGCTATTTTGCAAGGAAGAATGGGCAAAAATTTCAGTCTGTAGATGTGCAAAGCTGGTAGAGACATACCCTAAAAGACCTGCAGCTGTCATAGCAGCAAAAGGTGGATCTACAAAGTATTGACTCAGAGGGGCTGAATACTTTTGCACGCCACACTTTTCTGGTTTTTTATTTGTAAAAAAAAATGAAAACCATGTATAATTTTCCTTCCACTTTCCACAATTTATGCGCCAGTTTGTGTTGGTCTATCACATAAAATCCCAATAAAGTACATTACGTTTGTGGTTGTAATGTGACAAAATGTGGAAATGTTCAAGGGGTATAAATATTTTTGCAAGCCACTGTAAATGAATTGTCTAGTAATCACTAAATGCATGTTCGTATACCCACCATGTCCCTTTTTTCAGGGTGTTCATTTGATATTAATCAGGATGGCCCCAATGAGTCTGCGAGCAGTTCAGTAGGCATCACCATATAATCCAGTTGTCGGGAGGAATGAATCAGGTTTAAAACGGCCATAAACTCCTGTTGTGTGTGCTCAGTCTTATGAAGTCAGGGGCATAGCATAATTTGTGACAAATTCAACATAGGAAGCAGGTCTTGGTTGATGAATGGGTCGAAAACAGTATATTCACCCATGAGAGTGGATTACTGTCCTGTATGGAATGAACTGATATACTAATAGTACATAGACATATTTTTAGACTTAAATCACTTTTTTCATTTGTCTGTGTAATTTGGTTAGGTTTAGACTACAAACCTACTTGGATAAATTCAGGCAAAAAACTACTTGGTAAGGTTTAGGAAAAGATCAGGGTTAAAATAGACCCTTTCAAAGGGATGTTAGAAATGGCTTTCTAGCAGAAAGCCCTTGAGACTTTAAAAAAAATTTTTTTAAAGTCCTGCCTTCATTGATGACATACTTTTGCTTTGACACTTTAAAATGCAGATTAAATGAAAATGACTGAAACTCTACCTCCACATAGTTTATTGTGGGACTTCTCACAATGTTCATCGTCGCACTCGCAGAAGTCACCATGGTAACTGCTTCCACTCTCTGTGGTATGACACTGGCACCTGCCACACACACAATCTCCTTGACCCTCACACTCGGTGCCATTGTGCCTCCGACAAGATGCTCGCAGGGAGTGCTCATCTTTATCGCCAATGGAGCACTCGCAGAATTGACCAACGAAGCCTCCACTGCAGCTGAATAAGGACAAGTTAGAGAGAGCAATCAAATCTAAAATTGGCAAACAAAGGGCTTTCCTCTTTTTTCGCTAGCATCCCTCCCTCTCTAATGCATTTTATAATAGATATTTTCCATAATCAGTTTTGATTGTCCATTAAGGTTAATTTTTGTTCTTTCATTTCCTATTTATATAGAGATTAAACAAACGAGGAGTTAATTAGTGAGTTTTGGAGGTGGTGTTGTATTTATGTGTATGTTGTTGTATACACTAATCCTCCTTCTTAGAGTGATTGGTATGGCATATTCATTTATGACAGACTTCATGGTGTGAATACTACTGACCATTATTATTGCATAGCCCACTTAGCTAATGCTTTTAAGCCTTGAAAGTGCTGCTGGCACCTCAGTTATTCTGATACTTTGTTATTTACGCAAGTTTTGACAAGCACTAGAAGTATCACCCATTATTGTTTCCCCAGTAACCTCCCCAGTGACCACCCTAGGAAACTCATGAATAAATGGTGTAATCTTTTTCAACAGCCTGAAGAACTGCTCTGCGACTGCGACAAAACCACAGTTTGAAGTTTAAGTCAACTATTTTGCCCTGTTAAGTTTGGTCTACTATATTTTTGGATTTGCATGATCAGTGTGCACTTTGCTATGGCAACGGCGGCACATGAAGATGCAGCGGCTGGTAGCTCCTTCGAATTACACTAGTTTTGTTTTTTAAAATGTCATTTTTTTGGCTTTATTGTTGAAACACGTGCTGCTTAGGGCAGAAATACTGTCACCAGCATTGGAGCGGGTGTTTCTGATTAAGAGCAGCAGACTTTCAGACCATCATGCCATGTGGTGTCTTACAACCATCCTGACCAGACCGACCACCCCAGGCAGGAAGAGAATCGGAATAAGAGCCATGCTAATGAAGCATGCCTCTGGCTAATGTCCGGACGCAGGAAAAGGAAATGGACAAATGGGACTCTGGCTGGGAAAGTGAAATCAGAGACTCTTGTTCCCACAGAGATGCAGGACTACAGCTGGAGGGGTGGTGTTCACACACAGTCAAAGGTGGATGGACAGTGTTTCTCTGATGTCGAACTTTAGAAGTGAAGATGCTGACAATATTATCACCGTTGTTTTGCTGCTGTTTACAGTTACCACGATGCAAATTCAAAACATGCAATAGGAATAAATGGATATATGTTTATAAATAACTGTATATCTGCAACCCTTAGTTGTATAATGCTAATTAAATTACCTTGTACCTTTATAGTTTTAAAAGCAATTCAACTGCCAACATTAGAATGTTCCCTGCTGTTGGAGAATGATTATGTGCCATGGGCACTAGGCTGATGCGACTGATCTTATCTCAATTTATCTCTCTTGTTTGTTTGTAGTTTTGCTTTGCATGTTGGTTTGACAAGCATGTTCTTCGTATGGATTTTGGGTTGATCTGCCTGTGCCAGTAAATTGTTAACAGCGAGATTATGGCCCTTTTTGTTTAACAATGGAAAGCAGCAATTCATTGGGAGAGTAAGACAGAGAGGACCTGAACAGCTGAACCTTTCTGTTTTATGAAGACTTTTAAGACTCTTTTCATGTTGTTGTTGTGGTAGACCTTTATTAAAGTGAAGCAATTGCCAAGACAACATTAAAATTTTTAAATTCTTTCAAAATTATTTTTCTATCAGTATCCATACCCCTTGCTTTCATAGTTTTAATCATCAAATCAATTCTTTTTCATTATTTTTTGTTAATATTAACTTTTATTGTTTTTTTTTGGTGACATGGTCTTTATTTTGTTAAACAATCCTTCCGATAAAAGCATTGTTTTAACTTACTGACAGTCTGTGTGGTCTTTGGGTGTCAGCTGCTCTTCCCCAGATTTGAATACACATGTGTGAGCTGGAGCTCTTAGACTTGGGCATCTGTTTAGAAAGACGGACAGGTATCCTGTCCAATCTTTTCGGGCCAAATGAAAATTGGATGGGCTTATTAGAGGCCTGTAGAAGCCACAGTAACGTGATTTTTTAATTTTATTTGTCAGAGCATTTAATTTATTGATTAGTGTCTGGATGTTGATGTAAGATAAATCTGAACTGAATGACCTGAACTGAATAACCTAAAGTAATTCTTCTTGTATAAATACTGATGAAACCTGTTTCTCTGTCCAGGAGAGGAGAATGGCCACATATGAACTGTCTTAACAAACATTAAAGCCTCATGCTCTAGGGACAGGAGGTACAAGGTCCGACGCCTGGCAAACAACAAACAAGAGAACTGCTTAGCTAGAGACCTTCAACTTATGTAAACCTGATGCATAAAAGCCTGTGCTTTAACACAGAGAAAATGTCAGACTTCTCTAACCCACTCGGGGGGGAAAGAGCTCTGTCCCTATTCAGCAGGATAGTTGATGTGACTGGTTTTCTGTCTGAGATTGCTGATATTGTTTACTGACTGTCTATTGCTTAGTATAATTTGTAATGTAATATTAAATGATTTCCTTATATTAAAATACTCAAAGCTTGGTCAATTGAGCATGTTTATTCTCTCACCAGGAAATTATAAGAATTTCCACCACAGTTGAGAGATGTTCTACAAATATATCAAAACATGCATCCACAATAACTTACCAACCCTAGCTTTAATATGGGTGCCTGGAACTTTGTCTATTTAAAGTAATTTAAAAAATCATAGGCACGGTTAGAAGAAACGAACATTGTCTGTTGGTAGAACGTCGATTAAGGATTGTGATGTCTGGTGTCAAAGTCACCCATCCCCCGAGACACTCTTTTGAAAAGTCTATTTACAGCTACAGCCTTAAATTAAGCTGGCTCTCTCTTCCCTCTTATGGGTTTGAGTTTGCCGGTCGTTCTAAACAATAAGCACATCATTTCCATAATCGGTACTGATTGCATAGTTATTTCTCAGGTTGCCATAATATTGATGTATAGCTAAAAGTTATTATCCAAAAACTGTGTATCCACCAGGTTCCCAAGCATTAATTTTCCTTTGCAGTCCTGGTAGCATTCCAATGATATCATATTAATAGGGTAGCATTGAACGCTACAATCAGCCTTTTTTACATTTCTTGAAGAGCTTTTACATAATTGTGTTGGGACAGAAAACACCTATTGCCGACAATCCCTGAGAGAATCAAACAAATGTGAGTGGTTGTATCCGTTGTACTTTGCATAAAGACTTGTGAGTTTTTAATCCCACAAGGTGGTACCAGGCCCAGAATAAATGGATGGCAGCCTGTTGTGCCTCAAGTGTTTTAGCTTGTTTGCATCAATTGGGGGTAAATTTTACTGCACGACAACACCCAGCTAAGTCCTTCCTTCGTCTTTACAAGCGACAGCAATAAACATTGGTCATTTTACAATCTTGAACAAGTGACTGATGCTAGCATTGTATGTGTTGAAGACACAGGCAGCTAGAAAAAACATGTTTATTTTATAAATGCATGCAAGGCCAAGAACCACACATGAATGTATCAAATATACCCAACAGGTGTTGTAACTTAAGACATAAATAGAACTTACAATACATGCCAACTCTATGACAAAGTCATTCTGTAGGAGGTGTAGAGCTTACCTGCAAATACCACAACTGACTCTTCCCTTGCCCTTGCAGTGTGGGTGGTTAATGTTTTTGGGGTCTTCACATTCACACTCACAGTTTGTAGATAAAGTCACTGTCAACGTATCTTTGATGCCCAGTGGTCTGATAGTGAAAGACTTGTTCTCCATACATGAGTCCACCGTCACGGTGACTTCAAAGGAAATCTGGAGAGGGCAATTAAGGTTTTAGATGTACAACCAAAATAATTCAAATTCAAATTCAGTGGTCAAAATATTCATATGCTTGTTCTCCCTCCTAAATATGAATATTCAGTGCATTTGATCCTGCCTTTCTAGATCTTACTGAATTATATTTTACAGAATCTTGTAATCATAGTTGCACTAAACCCAGTCTGCACGGGCATTGTCATTTTTCTGCACTTAACCTTTATTTCAGTATGCAATCATATGGGAATACACATATAAACATACAGGCATTGTTTTTAACCTGCATGCAACATTGAAGAGGTGTATCTATCACAACAGCCCAAATATGTCCAGAGATTTTAGTATCTGCATCTCTAGTGCCTTAGCACTGAGTTTTTTGTCTTCCTCAGAGACCTTTGCTGAACCTCTTATTCATAAGAATCAACATGGATGCAGTGCTGCTTGTGGAACGGTGGACCAGCTCTTAACTAATTGCAAGAGAAGAGAAGAGTATGTTGGTGGGTCATGTGTTTTCTCGAGTTGCAGGAGTCTTGAAACCATGCCCTTTATGTATCCATGTCTTGTCTAAAATCAAATTACTACAGACAATTTGGTTTGTGTATAGCCAGAGGTTAGAGCTGTTTATCCTTTTCAAAGCTCATATAAATACACCCAAACCTCCACACACACCCTGCAGACAGGTGCTGCATTACTGGATTTTGAGTGGATTCAGCCAAATGCAGGGTTCATCCTGTCAAACTAAATGACAATGTACATTTGATGCAATATTATAACAAAATATGAATCACATGCCGGCAAAAATTGCCACTGAAAAATACCCAACTATGCATGTTCTATTTGCAAGAAGTTTGGCATGGGCTTTGTATACTGTGTCCATCAGTCAGACACCTGCCTTCCAGAAACTGTTCAGGTGAGGGTTTTGCACCAAGCAGGTGTACTCAGTTTGCCAGGTGACTTCTACAATAGCATTCAAAAACTTCTCTGAACATTTGCTAATAAATATCAATAATCAATACATGACTTATTGATGCCTATATATTTATGTTTAGTTTAACAAATTCAGATTTAACTGATTTAAAACTATAGCCAAATATTTATACAGGCTGACAATCCAGCTTCCTGACTCCAGACTTGGGGAGCACCCATTCCAATGGTAAAACCAGAAATTGATCTCACAAGGACTGCATGCACTTTATACATTAACATTAGAATGAAAATTAAAAAGCAAACAAACAAAAAAACCGCATAAATAACTTACCATCTCTCCTGCTCCTACTTTGTCACAAACCCCTTCACTGCCCATTGCTGGTCCTGCATGATCACATTTAGGGGTGTAGACAACTCTTACATTGTCAGGGAGATTGTCATGGGTCAAAATTACTTTTGAGGACAGATTCTGTCATGGATTACATATTTGAGAATGTTGTCAGACATAGACAAAATAGCACAAAATAATGAGAAAAAATGTATTGGTCACAAAAGGTAGTGTTAAAGAAACATGTGCATACACAAATGGAGAAAGGTAGCAAAATTTGCCAGTAGTGAATTGACAACGTACTTGGTAGGCATCTTGAATCAGTTTAACAACATTATCTGAATTTTTTGACAGAACTCCCACCTCTGAGTTTGGAATCATTTGCTGAAGTTGCTGAAATGAAAATAACGAAACACGACGATCAGAGTAAGAATATAATGTGTTCTCCATAAAAAATAAAAACAGATACAGAAACAGAAATGAAAAGTACATCTCATTTACCTTGTAAACCATCTCAACGTTCTGTGTCACTGCAAATATCGGCTGAATATTGTTTTTTGTTAACTGCATAGCTAGTTGTCCAACAGAGGGGTAGTCCTGCAAACAACAATCATTGAAATCAGAAAGTTTTGAAACCTCATGCTCATGTTATATATTTTAAATAACTACGACTGGCCATACACTGAACAAAACTTACTAACGGTGTGTTTTGAGGAAAAAATATTTTTTGAAATCAGTGTAGCGATAATGGATGTAGTTTCAATTTAAGACAACCGTGGTCTTATTTTCCATCACTTATAATAGCATGGCAATAAAAAGACAATTAAGATTACCTCATGTGATTCCATACATACCATCTCAGTGCTCTTGGTATAAAGGTTGTTTTCCATGTAGCAATGTTCATCATTGGGTTCCAATATGCCAGCCAGCTTTCCATCCCCGGCCATATGGAATCCAGCATCAGTGGTCAGCACAATCAGCCTAGTGCTGCTGTTTCTCCAACCTATTTTGTCCTAAACAACAATATGTGATAGGGGCCATGTAAGTAAGTAATGTAACTTCTCTACCTCCCCAAAAATGAATAAATAAATTAATGAAATGACTGATCAGCTGTGTCTGCGAAAATATGTCTGGAAGCAGTAGGCACGTGTGGACCGAAGAGGAGACTAAACAATTCCTCTGCCTCATTCACAAAAGGAATATCACAGCCAGTTTAGATGGCAAACAGCAAAGAAATGTTACAATCTACCAGGATTTAAGAAAGGGAATGCTTGCCAAAGGATTTGAGAAATCCTGACCCATATTACGTAACCAGTGGAAGAGTCTGAAGCAGCTGTGGCACCACACTGTTAGGTGCTGGATCTCCTCTCTGTAGGCCGACTCATTGTTATTGCTGATGAGACCAATCACCGTTGTGTCGTCTGCAAACTTAACAATGGTGTTTGAACCTTGTGCAGGTGTGCAGTTGTAGGTGAAGGGGGAGTAAAGGAGGGGGCTCTGCACACATCCTTGTGGAACGCCAGTGCTCAGGGTGAGGGCCGAGGAGGTGTGGCTATCTAACCTAATAGACTGTGGTCTGTTGGTTAGGAAGTCCAGAATCCAGTTGCAGGTCACTGAGTTTGGTGATCAGTTTGGAGGGGATGATGGTGTTAAATGCTGAACTGAAGTTGATGTACAGCATTCTCTTCTGTACTACTGTTCTGGCGGTAGGTGAATTGGAAGGGGTCCAGTGTGGGTGGTAAACTGGTTTTGAGGTGAGTCAGGACCAGCCTCTCGAAGCACTTTGTGATGATGGGGGTGAGTGCAACTGGGCAGAAGTCATAAAGGCTTGCTGCAGTGGAGTGTTTTGGCACCTGCACGATGGAGGTGGTTTTGATATGGACAACACTGATTCTGATGGTACTGTATACCCCTTTTTCACAGCTTGTTGACAGGTATAGCTCCTGTATGTGCTTACTGTTAAAAAATGTTGTAGGCTACTAAAACCCTGTCCTGTTTTTGGAACAGTGCAGGATGTACACTGCTATACATTTGCAGGTCTAGGTTGAGATAACGTGTTCCTATGACTCCTAGAACCACTATTAAGAGGGGAATGGAACTTTTAGAAATAAATTACTCTAGATTTCCACTGGATGCATGTCCATTGCGGATTGGCAATGGATATGGTATGGTTTTGCTCTGTCGATATGGTATGGTTTTGCTCTGTCGTCCCTCGCCTGGCAACCTCCACTGGCTGCATTTTGAGTCCAGCACGGCGCAGCACTGCCGGACAGCTGGAGTTGTGAGACCGATGAGTTCCCGCGATAATTACATAATCACGTGCGACCACAGTTATATGTTTGTGTTATAAACACAAGAACAAGAAGTGTTCCCAACCGAAGGACTAGAAGAAGTGCTAGGATTTGTTTCTTTTTTGAGATTTTGAGTGTTTTATTATGAAAATTAAGCGGATGTTATGTTGTTGTTTCGGTGCCTGACTTCCTGTCTGCTATGTGCTAAATTCGGCTGAATTGTAGTGTCGTGCTCCGGCAGAAAAAGAAGCCCTGCGTATCTGCTCCAGAAGGCTCCGGACTGCCAGAGCTGGGACAGAGCAGATATGCAACGCAGCGGAGCCAGTGGAAGTAAACACATAGACTAGAGTAAAACCTATCAGTGATGGAGTGGAGCCGGGCCGGACACATATCTGGTGGAATTTAGCTGTTAGTAATAGACTGGCCATTTTTTCCTTTTAGTTAGAACAAGAGTCACCAGATAGACTTGACTCTGTGGGCTCATTGGAAGCAGATGTTGACAGATCTGGATCAGACATATCCCAGACCAAGAGATCAGCAGCACCGTCAAGGAGGCAACAATTCTGGACACGTTCCACTGCACACACAAGGCCTACTTCAAGAGCAGAGGACATGACAACCATCTTTGATGCCCTTCTGAGACAACACCAGGAGCAAGCATAGAAAGACAGAGTGACTATGCAGTCCATTTCCAAATAGTAATCAAGTAGTCCTGATGAATGGCTGCATTTTTCCTGTCCTTATGGCTCTAGGGAGCTACCAGGTTCAGTCGGTTTGCCACATGACAGACAAGGGCATCCCTGATTGCCTGGGCCTCTCTGTCGGGTTGATCAACATAGTGCTGACAACATGGCTGAGGTGGGGGGTTCCCCAGGGGGTTCCTTCTCACACAAACTGTGTAACTGGTAACCAGTGCTATCCTCTATGCTGTTGTTTGCTGGGGCAGCAGGCTGAGGATAGCAGACGCAAAAAGACTGAACAGACTGATCCGCAAGACCAGTGACGACGTGGTAGTGGAGCTGGACTGTCTGACGGTGGTGTCAGAAAGGAGGATGCTGTCCAAGTTACATGTCATCTTGGACAATGGCTCCCATCCACTCCATGACGTGGTGGTCAGCAACAGTAATACATTCTGCACTAGACTAATCCCACCAAGATGCACAACAGAACGCCACAGGAAATCATTCCTGCCCGTGGCCATCAAACTGTTCAATTCCTTGCTCTGATTGTCAAAGTTTTTAAATTTGGCATTATTATTGCTCTGTATATATGTGTATTTATTATAGTGGAGTGTACATTTCTTGTATTTTTGTTTTGTTTTTGTTGTTCTTGTTTTTATATAGATATTGTTATCATTATTATTATTATTATTATTATATCTTATTAAAGAAGTGGTGCATATCTTTATCATAAACAGTGGCAGGTAACAGGCATTTCGTATTGTAATATAACAGATTCGATGTAAAAACACTCTACGGTCTAGTATTATATTTATTATTATTTGGTCATGGTGTGGTGTAAATTTTTAAATCATCCCCCTAAAAAAACAGCCTGACTGAGTTTTCTGTACATACTCCAGTAAGTTGGGGCTCACAGCTGGCACAGCCATTGTGCTAAGCTTAGACAGCCTGTTAAAATGCATAGCCTGTGTTAATTTTGCTTGAGTGTTAGTGTTATCAATGGTAATGCTGTTGAATGGACCCAAACAGAGTATTTTAGTTTCATTGTTTTCTACTAATAAACCCATACTGGATGTCTTTGTGTTACTCACAACATGTAGAATTCTCTATGGTTTAGTCCTTACCCCACATACAGCAGCCTGCATCATGGCATCAAGACTTCCTTCAGGAGAGTCCAAGTTCCCAGAAATGGACTGCTCAGTCACTTTTTTCTTGAACTTCTCCTCTGTTGGTGTCATACTAAGCACATGTCTGTAGCCAAAGGCAGCCTGACACTGTTGGTAATTCTCATCACATGGCTTCTGGAGTTTCTTCTCGTTGGTGTTAGTGTAAGGTAGGACCGTCTTATCAACAAAGGCACCAAACCCTATAGTTGTAGAAATGGTTATTAGTTTGTATTTCCTGTTTTGTTTTGAGGTAGCTCATCAAACATTTCAGACCATTGAGATGTATACAGAAGTGATTATATGGAAACTGAAATATTAGGGAATAATGTTCAATTTACACAGGGTCTGTGGTCACCTGAATAGTTTTTAATACTGTATATAATCCATATATTTCTTTCCATTACGTATTTTTTTGTTTCAGTTGGCATACTGAACCAGTATGAAATCTGATTGCTTCTGTCATTACTATTTTGATCAGCTGTTATTACCAAGCTGCCGGGATGCAGTTTAAATCATTATTTTAAGATCACAACATTATCAGACTGAATTAGCTGCAAACATGTAGGCCTATTTATTATTGTAAAACACAACTCTAAACTATAGGAAAAATGTGGCTGCTGAAGAACAGAAGCTATATTTCAATAGACTCCAAGGCAAATTGCTAGCCAATGTATCAAGGTGTCTGCCAATGTGAGAAATTGATGATGAGAAAAAACACTATTTTCAAAAATAGGCCACAAAACACAAACAGCTATCAGTCAGTTTGGTGGCTTGCTGTCACCCACTGCTTTAGAAAAAAGGGTATTTGCTTCCCCATACTGCCCCTACACTGTTCCTGCTGTTCATTAGAGTGTTGCATCTTTTGTACACGTGGTGTACATTTCTGAGGATGTGCACAGTCAACATTCCAAATGGATGCAAAGTACAGGGGCAGAGATCATATGCAGTATATCTCAGGCATTAGGGTTAGACTAATGTTTTGTTTGACAGATACAGTAACTGAATATTTAAAAATGTATTGGGTGGTGGTGGGTAAAACTAGTACCATCCCATGATTATTACATTGAGAGTTTAGTTTTAAATCCAATAACAGTGTAATCTATTTAAAGTATTTAAATAAACAAACCTCTTCTTTCCTTTTAACTGCTTAAAGTAGCCTATATGTCATGGTATTGGTAACAAGTAGGTATTCACTGATAATGGTATGTGCAAGATAATTACACAAGTTGTAGCTGTATTCTAAAGTCTATTCAAATTAATCAATATTGGCAAAGATTATCAAACTAAGACTGCAATATTATTACCTATTTGTGCATGTTCAGTGAACTTTTTCAGAGCTGCAAAAAGATCTTGTCCCAGTTCTTTGACATTTTCCAAGTCATCTTTCATGGAGTAAGACAGGTCCATCAGGTAATAGAGATCAACCGGATAACCCTGAGATCTTTTAAAAGAAACACTGAAGGTAGTAGAAAGCCCTGTAAACACAGAAGAGAAACAAACCATTGAAAATTCAATGTGATGATGATGGTGTTACAAACACATTAAGATTTTCAGAATTTATTTTGCCCTGCCCATTCCTTCACAAATCAAAATAATGACCTTGGAGCACACAGCTAACTGCTCTGGCTTTACTCCAGACACCAAACACTGCAATTCTTCAATTATCAAAACAGCATTAACCGATTCCACTAACCGGGTCGCAGTCTCAGGCTAATCTTCTGTGGACTCAGCTGGACAGGTTCTTGCTGGTTGAATGGCGGTGACAGAGGATCTTCCTTGACAATTGTCAGATTGTTCTTAGGGGAGATGATTTCATCCAACTTGCAGCCTCTCTCTATTAATTGAGCTTGGGTATCACAGCGTGCTGCTTCCTGCTCACCTGCTTTGGTGAAATTCTGTAAAAAAGGGGAGGAAAAAAGACAATAAAAAAAGATAAGAATTGTCTATCATACTAAACATACGTTACATTCATTTGAGACTATAACACTTGAGTAAAACTGAAAACAACAAAAACTGACAAAGGAAACATTAGGTGTTTTCGAACCAAACAGTTCTAAGGAATAGATGAGAGGAACTGCCCACATGGGAGTTACCTGTCAACTTCTTTCAGGGCTTTTTTTCTGTTGGCATTTGTACCACCAGTAGGAGCTCTGAAGTGATGTAAGCTTGTGTTGTCTGTTGTTTACACAGCTGACAGGATTGCTATGGTAGTTTGTGTTCCTATTGTTGATTGGGCATATACCCATTACATTACTTGGCCACTGGCCCCACCATCCTTTTGTTTGATGGAAATCAATAGCAGCAGAGTCTTGGCACACACTACTTTTTCATAAAGTTTGGTTCAATAATGAATTTTTGATGCAAGAAAACGTTTTTAGATAGGAAACTGAAGGGGTTTCAGGTCAGTACTGACATCCTGGAAAAGGTGTGTCAGTCTGATAGCGAGTGTTCTTGTTTTTAATACTTCTGTTTGGCACTGGCACCTGATCTTAGTAAATAGAAACAAGCTAAATAGGATTGTTAAGACAGCAGGGAAGAAAATAGTTTGTTAAGATCGTTGTTTTATTAATGTGATGTGTCTAGTTTTTGTTTTTAATCCTGCCAGAGACAATTTTCCTTCTCCGACTAGACAGTCTTCTGAAAATGTGCCAGTAACTGCTGGGTCAAAAATATACATACAGTCTAATATTTGGTTAAATGTCCCTTGGCCATTTTCACCTCAGTTATGTGCTTTTGATAGCCACTCAAAAGCTTCTGGTAGTCCTCTGGCTAAATTCTGACATTGACATCGAATCGGTGAAGCTCAACTAAATTTGTTAGCTTCCTGGCCCAGACTTGTTTCTTCAGCACAGTCCACATTTTATTGATGGGGTGAAGTCAGGACTTTGGGAAGGCTTTAAAACTCAGTTCTAAATAGACTTAGCCCTTCTTTTACCATTTTTGTTTTCCTGAAAAATTTGGAGATAATCCTCCTTCATTATTCGGTTTACTTTCTTGAGAGCACCAGATCCACTGGCTGCAAAACAGCCACAGCATAATAATACAGTTATGTTACTACATTATCTACGAAGAAAAGTAAGACGTTAGAGTACTTTAGCGTTACCAAAAATGACAGTAAATGCCATGTGCAACTCGTTACCCATGTGGGTTGTATTGTCGGGTGGCGTGTAGCCAGTAGTACCTTTGAATCTATTGACTCTACCATCATTTTGTAACCTTCTTCATGGCCCACAATCAGTAACTCTGCAGTCTAATAATAGGAATGATGAACGCAATATAACATTTACAGCTCTTTATTATACTATCTTTCTGACAGCAAACTGGGCAGAGGCATACATTATTAGGCAAAGCTGTTTCAATGCAAACAATACAACTAGTACTTCTAGGCACAACTTGTATTTCACAGTGATGTTGTACTTGCCCTATTGGCCCAAAGATTCTAAATAATGGGAATATTTCCACAAAGTCAATGCTGTCCTCTCACTACATTGAATTCACTAGCAATGCATGCACACTGACACAACTGTAGGTTTGCCTTCCGCTGGCACACAGCCACCTGCTCAGCAGCAGCAGAGAAACAGAAACAGTAAATGTTTCAGGATTTTCTTTCTCTTTTTCTCTCTAATTTTAAGACAAAGTAACTAAATAACGGATTACTTGAATTGCAGAACTAACAACACTAGTTATTTCATGATAATGAGATAAAAAGTTTGTTTTCTCTGTTGCCTCCACCTGCTGAGAGTTGATGGCCTTCTACTGGAGTCGGCACTGCTATTTTATCTAGCAATATAGACAGGTGTTTGAAGCAGGTTTGACACTCGGGATGTAGCACTCGGCAGGTCACAGGTGAATAGATAGCCTGTTAGGGATACAGTTAGTGCTGTTGTGGAGTATACTAGCCTAGTTAATATGGCCAGTCAGGAAAATAGTGCAGAATACCAGATTGATACAGTAGCTTAGTTTACAACATCTCAACGTTTCCTTCCCTCGCCACTCATTCACTGAATTACCCTTTAAATGTGTAAAACACAATAATCTAAATATTATCTCCACCTCTGACAATGGGGAAATATCTGAGCAAGAGCACAGTTTTACAAAACGAAATACCAAAGTTAATCACTACTGCCTCCCATCATCCCTACCTGCATAGGCAACCAAACATACTATTACTAAAAGGTACCTTATTCCAATTAATACATTAGAATATTAGGAATCGCAGGGGAGGGGGTGAACCTGGGACCTGGGTGCGAGGGGTCTGCCATGATCTTCTTTGCCCTTCTCAGAGCCCTGGTGTCATGCAGGGACCTGGGGGGGGGGGGCAGGGGGGCGCCGATCACCCTCTCTGCTGATCGAATCACCCGCTGCAGCTTGGCCTTGTCCTTGGCCACTGCAGCAGGGAACCAGGTAAGGATGGAGTGGGTTATGATGGACTCAATGATGGCAGTGTAAAATTGAGTCAGCGTAGTCCTCGGCAACCCAAATTTCTTGAGCTGCCGGAGGAAGTACATCCTCATGTGGGCCTTCTTCACCAAGGCCATGATGTTTGGCTCCCACTTTAAGTCCTGCGTGATAGTCACACCTAGAAACCGGCAGGACTCCACCACCATCTCCACTGTTTTCAGGGCATTGAGCTCCAGGTTGTTACAGCTGCACCAGCTTTGCAGCCGGCCAATCTCCCTGCTGTACGCAGACTCATCCCCCCTGGATATGAGGCCCACCAGGGTGGTGTCGTCTGCAAACTTTAGGAGCTTGACCGACGGATGCAGAGAGGTGCAGCTGTTGGTGTACAGTGAAAACATGGCGGGGGACAGAACGCAGCCCTGCATATCCCCTGGTGTATCTGGAGCTGGAGATGTTCTTCCCCAGCTTCACCCGCTGAGACCTGTTGGTCAAGAAGTCGGTGATCCACCTGCAGGTAGAGACCGGCACCTGCAGCAGGGATAGCTGGCGCTCCAGGATGTGGGGTATGATGATATTGAAGGCCGAGCTGAAGTCCACGAACAGAATCCTGGCATAGTTCCCGGCAGAGTCCAGATGTTGCAGCACGTAGTGATCCAATACAGGGTCTGCGATGGACTTCAGGTGGGCCAGCTCTCCTTCCCCGCTGTCTTCTGGTCCACTTTACCGCACAGACGAAAAACGCAGTACCCCTCACGAGTATGTCCAAGATGTATGTAGATCGGGTGAGTAGTTCATGATAATTATCCGGTGGAGTTAGATCCTTAAAGTGCAAAAGTTCTTCTTTTGTGCAAGAAGTTAAACAGGACACTGAAACCGTACAAAACAAAACAAACACAACACAGAGTACCGCTATGGCAGCCATGGACGGCACCATCTTGAAGTCAAGTCATATAGAAGTCAAGTCATATACAGGTGCTGGTCATATAATTAGAATATCATGAAAAAGTTGATTTATTTCAGTAATTCCATTCAAAAAGTGAAACTTGTATAATGTATACATTCATTCCCAACAGACTGATATATTTCAAGTGTTTATTGCTTTTAATTTTGATGATTATAACTGACAACTAATGAAAACCCCAAATTCAGTATCTCAGAAAATTAGAATATTGTGAAAAGATCCAATATTGAAGACACCTGGTGCCACACTCTAATCA
This sequence comes from Pagrus pagrus, assembly GCF_965226575.1. Lineage (NCBI taxonomy): Eukaryota > Metazoa > Chordata > Actinopteri > Spariformes > Sparidae > Pagrus > Pagrus pagrus. Next base: position 34,638,090 of record NC_140193.1, read on the forward strand.
GCTAATTAACTCAAAACACCTGCAAAGGCCTTTAAATGGTCTCTCAGTCTAGTTCTGTAGGCTACACAATCATGGGGAAGACTGCTGACTTGACAGTTGTCCAAAAGACGACCATTGACACCTTGCACAAGGAGGGCAAGACACAAAAGGTCATTGCTAAAGAGGCTGGCTGTTCACAGAGCTCTGTGTCCAAGCACATTAATAGAGAGGCAAAGGGAAGGAAAAGATGTGGTAGAAAAAAGTGTACAAGCAATAGGGATAACCGCAACCTGGAGGGGATTGTGAAACAAAACCCATTCAAAAATGTGGATTCACAAAGAGTGGACTGCAGCTGGAGTCAGTGCTTCAAGAACCACCACGCACAGACGTATGCAAGACATGGGTTTCAGCTGTCGCATTCATGTCAAGCCACTCTTGAACAAGAGACAGCGTCAGAAGCGTCTCGCCTGGGCTAAAGACAAAAAGGACTGGACTGCTGCTGAGTGGTCCAAAGTTATGTTCTCTGATGAAAGTAAATTTTGCATTTCCTTTGGAAATCAAGGTCCCAGAGTCTGGAGGAAGAGAGGAGAGGCACAGAATCCACGTTGCTTGAAGTCCAGTGTAAAGTTTCCACAGTCAGTGATGGCTTGGGGTGCCATGTCATCTGCTGGTGTCGGTCCACTGTGTTTTTTGAGGTCCAGGGTCAACGCAGCCATTTATCAGGAAGTTTTAGAGCACTTCATGCTTCCTGCTGCTGACCAACTTTATGGAGATGCAGATTTCATTTTCCAACAGGACTTGGCACCTGCACACAGTGCCAAAGCTACCAGTACCTGGTTTAAGGACCATGGTATCCCTGTTCTTAATTGGCCAGCAAACTCGCCTGACCTTAACCCCATAGAAAATCTATGGGGTATTGTGAAGAGGAAGATGCGATACGCCAGACCCAACAATGCAGAAGAGCTGAAGGCCACTATCAGAGCAACCTGGGCTCTCATAACACCTGAGCAGTGCCACAGACTGATCGACTCCATGCCACGCCGCATTGTTGCAGTAATTCAGGCAAAAGGAGCCCCAACTAAATATTGAGTGCTGTACATGCTCATACTTTCCATGTTCATACTTTTCAGTTGGCCAACATTTCTAAAAAACCTTTTTTTGTATTGGTCTTAAGTAATATTCTAATTTTCTGAGATACTGAATTTTGGATTTTCATTAGTTGTCAGTAATAATCATTAAAATTAAAAGAAATAAACATTTGAAATATATGTCTGTGTGTAAAGAATTAATATAATATACAAGTTTCACTTTTTGAATGGAATTACTGACATAAATCAACTTTTTGATGATATTCTAATTATATGACCAGCACCTGTATATCTACCATTAGCTCCACTGAACAACATATAACTCACAACTGCAGGTCCAATATGCTTAAAACCCTCAAATTTGGCTTCAGTAATATAAGATCATTGTCCACCAAAGCCTTACTGATTAGTGATTTGATTACTGAGCATAATCTGGACATGACCAGCCCATGTGAAACATGGCTGAAACCAAATATTTTTCTACCATTAAATGAAGCCTCCCCACCTGACTATAACTATGCTCATGTTTCTCAAGCCACAAAACAGGGTCGAAGTGTTACTCTTATCTATGAAAATATTTTTAGTTTAACCTCCAACCAGGATACTAATTTAACTTCATTTGAGGCTCTGGCTCTAAAATCAAATCTTGCATGGCGTGATAGTGTATTTATTACTTATTTAAGTGCTCTTAAAGCTGGGGTTGGTAATTCTGTTCAGAAGCATTTTGTATTATATTTGCAGAAAACCTCTAAACATCCTGACAGCAATCAAAATATAAAATGATTTGGAAAAAAAATCCATGGTCTGTGGCTGCAACAGGGCTTTAATAACTTCATCCAATCAATTTTAATGGCCCAAAGGAACAGTCACATGGTAGCCTTAGGCTTGAGACTATTACACATAAGTAAGCCATTTTTTAAGAAAATAGACTTTGCATTTCAATTCTTGATCTGACTGTAAGCTGACCACAGTAGAATTGTTGGAAACTCTGACCATAATTGCTGCACACAATGCTTCTACCAACCCCTTCAAATAAATGCTTGCCACCCATCACCCATCTAACCCCAGACATCTATTTTAAAAAATGTTTTACATAGCAACAGTCCTGTGTTGTCTTTGAGAAAATCAATTAAATTTGTATGCCTTTTTAGTAACTTTTCTGTAGTTAGTTTCACTGAGCTGGAACTCCTTTCTCTTACACCAGGTACTTCAATATGGTGGCTCAGAGGTGTCAGGCCAAATACAAAAGCCACAACACAAATACAAAAACCACAACACAAATATAAAAGTCACAGCACAAATACAAAAGCCACAACACAAATACAAAAGTCACAACACAAATACAAAAGCCACAACACAAATACAAAAGTTACAACACAAATACAAAAGTTGTGGCTTTTATATTTGGCCTGACACCTCTGGGCCACTGTACTCCAAGGTGTACAACAAAAACTCCAGAAAGTAGAGCTCTTAAACACTAGTGTCAAAATGCATAGTGAAAACGTAAAACAATGTGAATTACTCTGAAAGTGAAATTTTGCTAACCCCTCCAACAAAGTAGAATTGGTAGATATGAAATGACTGACAATGGCGGATTCTGATGTTATAGAGGCTATTTCTGGTTGATTTCCGGAATATTACGGAATATGTGTCACTGCATAAAATGCATCCAAATGTGTGGTGTTACAATAAACTGAAAATAAGGATGCGACAGCACCAACATCAACCATCTAACCTGTTGGCCAACACTAATTATACTGTATATTGTCTAAATGATAAAAGGTATACTATTTTTGTAGTGTTATTTACATTTGTTCCGCAAGATTCAATAAACAAGAGTCTTATCTAATTCAGTTGTTATTATCAGTGCATCATGAAAAGTGTAAGAACTGTAATGAGATGGTTGTTTAGGCTGGAAGTGTAAAGAAAAGGCATTCATCATTTTCAAGACTTTATTCAAACAAGTTAGAGATCATGCAAAACAAGGAATAAATTCAGAACAAGAAATAAAAAGGTGTCAGGCAGAGTTCAGCACTTGATGTGATTGCTCCAAACATAGTCCTTGAATTCTGGCCTGTAAAGCAATAGATGAGCAACATGATTAGATATTCAAACGGAACAGAGCTTGACTGTCCTCAGCATACTGTGAACATATACACTTTCAATGGTGAATACTTTAGACGTTCCTGGACTGCTGACTTGAAGCACCAGCCCTTTATCTTTCTAATAAATTTTTCTACTTATTGTCTTTATTGTTATGCACCAAAATACAAATTCAAATTGTTACATGCCTAGTCAATATACTGTACAAACACAAATAGTTTCATCGTAGATGGTGTTTATTAAAAATAGCAAAAGTTATGTTCTTAACTAGGGCCGGGACTCGATTAAAAAAATTAATCTAATTAATTAGAGGCTTTGTAATTAATTAATCTAAATTAATCGCATTTTTAATCGCATATAAATATTTGACCTGAGAAAAGTGAGAAGCAATTTTTTTCATATAGGTTTTAGTATACCATTGAATAATGACTGAATAAAAAAAAAGAAAGAAAAAAAAAAAGTTCCTTTGTAATATTTACAATTTTGGGGATACTGAATTTTAGGTCTTCATTGAATGTTAGCCATAATTATTACTATTAAAATAATAAATAAAGACATGGGATGTTTCATTCGGTGTGTAATGGACATATATATAATGTATTAGTTTCACTTTTTGAATTGAATTAGTGACATAGGCCTTAATAAACTCTCCCATGACATTCTAATGCACCTGTACATCAGAAACAATAGGAGTGATAGGTACAGTAGGATATGCAATAATTAACTACTGCATACATCTTGACAGCTCCACTTTACACTGTTGATTTGTATAATCCCAACAGACATGTCCAGTGATTTTCAGCTTTCTGTGTTTACATTTGTCTGTTTTGATGATACAAGTCAGCGGTCCTGAAATGTGTGTTTCTCTTCTATAAAACACATTCTACATCGCGGAGGCAACGTCTTTCCACTTAAGCTTGATTTATGCTTCTGCGTCGCGGCGACGGCGTAGCTACGTCGTCGACGCAGACCCCTACGCAGACCCTGCGCCGTAGCCTGACGTGCGCCTCCAAAAAATCCTGACTACGCGTCACGTCGACGCGTCGAGACGCGAACGGCAAGGACTGGGATTGGTCCGCTCAGACCGTCACTCCGGCAGTTGCTTTTCCGGTCAACAGTATAACAACACCGCCAGTTACTTCTGCTGCTTGCATGCTTGTCTCCTATTGCTTGTGAACTCCATGCTTTGTGAGATCCCAGCAGGGCAGGAGGAGTATTGGTGTTGTGCAGCATGTAGCTTGTAGCCCCACACTGTGACCAGAATGCTACACAGCATATCCGCTCTGACCGCAACTGCAGTGCAAGAGAGCCAGAACCCCCCGAAACCAATCCCCCCACCCCCCCTCGCAGCTTGGCGGTGAATTGAACGCGTTCCCTCGACGCAGAACTTCGAATGCTCAATGACGGCGTAGGGTCGACGACGTAGCTCCGCCGTCGCCGCGACGCAGAAGCATAAACTAGGCTTTAGGGCTTCCTTCACCTTTGAAACGGGGCAGAGCTCCGTGGGAAACACCTGCCTGACACAGCAATGTAGGGAACCGTGCACGTCCGCGGCGCACAGCTCCACGGACATGCATGTGGGGTAAAAACGGCGTCGCCGTCGCGCCGAATGCACGCGGCTACACGCCGCTTTGGGTTGTGAGCGCGCATGTCGCGCGTCTACATTGGAAGCTAATAGGAAGGCTATTATCAGTATAATCACAGGCAACCATGAATGAGTTTGCCTCAGTTTCACGTGATTGTCACTGTCAGCCTGTTAATTCTACTGACCCGAGCTGAGACGCAACTCGTTAAATAATTGTGCTCCAGTATAATCGGTACGCCTGAAACTCATCCAGTGAGAAACGTTCTGCGGTGCAAATATAAGTGCGATTAAAATACGTTAATTTTTTTAACACGTTAATTTTTGTGTAATTAATTAATCTTAATTAACGCGTTAAAGTCCCGGCCCTATTCTTAACATACCTGTGCATGTGCAATCCTTTGAGCTTGAAAATCTTAAACTTGACATATGTCATCTTTTCCGAGAATATCTGCTCCTTGACCTGTCTCCACTCCCATGTCCAGGTCCTCTGTCTCCACTTCCTCAGACACTGCTGGTTGCCCTCCTGTAGTCCTCTCTAACGTCATGATGTGCTTTGCTCTGGCGTGTACTCATCATCTGAGTCAACGATGCTCTCATCGTAGAAACTAAAATTCAAAACATTGTGTTAGCATGATACCAATACAATATTCATGTTTGTCTGTGAATCACTGAGGGTAACAAAAAGAAAAACGTGTAGCAGGCCCACCACTAATCTTGATGTTTAAGCTTTGCCATGTCTTTACCATACCCAGCTACTGCTAGCTAACCAGCAATAAGTAACAATATAAAAATACACTTTTAAAGCAATTTCTGGGAACTAACAAAGCTAGCTTGACAGCTATCAGTGCTAGCAATGACTATGTTGGTTGTTTATGTTCAATATGATAATATTAGGTGTTTACTTACAGGCGATTGGGACATGGGGTAGCTACTTGTCGTTAGATGTTGTGATGAAAACGATGCACTGATACACTCCTTCCCGCTGCTCGTGAGGACTTGGAACTCCGTTGGCGGTATTCGGCAGTCACTGAACGGTGCGCATTACTCTTACTCAAAAACCGCAGTCAGTGAGCTGTTACCCGTTACTGCAAATTATTTCTTAGATTTCTTTTGCAATAAAATGTAATTAAATTTTGAGATTAGAATCAAAATTATCTCTTCATCTCTGGCTTCCTCTGCAAAGTTGATTGTAAACCATCATTATGCTGATTTCCAGTTAGTTGGCTCTTAACAGTTTTAAAGAATCTCTCTTGAGACATTGTCTAAATTGGTCTCAACCTCAAAACCACCTACCTGCCTCCTCGACCCCCTACCCGCAAAAATGTTTAACGATCTTTGGCCAACACTCGAACCTACAATGCCAAATATTGTACATTAATCATTCATGACAAATTATTACTCATTAAATAACATTTAACATTTGTGATTAACAGGGGAATCAGCTATAGAGACCAAAAATGTTTTTAGTTTCAGGCTGTAAACATCTTTATTTCTGCTGTAAAGTTGGCCATTTTAACACAAAGTCTTAAAAGGGCTTGCTTTTGGAGCCACCCTCAAGTTTTTGCCTTCGATTTTCGGCGCCGGAGGTTATAATTTGGTTGGGCTATACAGTATCACACCCCAGTGGATTTGTAATGCACTGCAATAAACTTGAGCTTCTGTGCTTTCATCACCTGCAATGCAATCACCCACTTCCATTTTTTAATGCGTACTTCTGGGGTTAATTTGGTGAAAGTAATGCAAAAGTAGTGTAATCAGTAACACTTAACTGTACACATACAGTAATACTGCAAGGTAATTTATTACTTCCAAATAAAATAAACTGATTATCCCTTATACATTACACTTTGGAAGTAATTTATTAAGCATTAGTGCTTGACTAAATAAATGAAAATAAAGTTTTAGCTGAAGTTTAGGAGCAGGACCACATCTCAATCACTCACCTTCCTGTCATGTGCCTTTATAAGCCTCACTGTGCTTCATGCCTGCCTGGTCTCATTTCTAGTGCGCAGGACATCGAACCCTATCGCTTGCTAGTAAACCAAATCACAGTCACAAGTCATTAAAAAACTTGGACTCACCCATGGATTGCTCCAACGTGCTACGAGGACCTGTTCAGTTTTGCTCCAGTCTCCTTCAATCTCAGACTGCAGCAGGCCCGGAAGTCAATGGTATCACGGTCACTCCAGAATCCCCGCTCACAGTGTCCTCCATTCCAGAAAATAGGACTCCTGAATACCAGCATCCAACCATACGGTCAGCAGCATCCATTCCTCCGTAATTCCTCTCTTCACTCTCCACAGCTGTATGCAAACTCTTCTGATCATTCTCCTTGTGTTGGGACCCACAGATGAAGTTGTTCATTGTGGATGTCAAAAGGGACTCTGAACTTGAACTCAGAGTCCCTCAGAATTCCCCAGTCTTTATGCCTAGATGCAAGGACGCCACAAGACCCAGCTTTGAGCTACTATTGGTCAGTGTGACAGACCCCCCACTGACCAGGTAGTCAAAACTCCAGCTCCTTCCTTTGTTCTCTCTATTCTCCACCTCTTCCGCCAAGGGGCTGCCTGCCCTCTTCGCTCTCCAGAGCTCTTCTCCAGTTCTGCTCCCACTGGACCTTGCCCCCAGCTCTTCCCTTGGCCGCTTGACTTGCCTGTCTTCACAACCCAACCAATCAATAGTTAACCACGTCCACTTCAATGACCATGAACATCCCAGCATTGATAAATTTGATAACATAAATCTTCCCATTAACAGCTCTCCTTACCTACCCGCCGCAAACAATTACAATTACAATTACAACCACTCTTCTTCTAGGACACATGAACTTTAGCATGCACATAATTCCTCAAGGATGAAACAAGTGTCTGGAAACGCCTTCTCGCAAACTGGAATGGCATCACCTTCTTCTATGAAGACCAACTGGATAAACCCACCCAACATTCAGCTCTTCACTGATATTGCCCCTTATGACGGTTTTGGGGTTTCTAGAATCAATGGTGCATCTAAGCAACACGGGCATGCAAGTTCTTAAGTTCTTTCAAAAAACCTCTTCAACCATCTTCTGCAGCTTTCAAAATCGACCTCCATCGTAATCAGCACTTTCCTGTGGGAACATAAATGGTCAAGAAAATCCATTCCTGTTCACTTCAATAATGTCGCAGCTGTTGACAACTTACAATAAGTAAAGGTTGAGGCAACTCTCCCACAATCATGCCTTTCATTCATTGCCTCACGTGGCTACTTTCGCAACCTTGGCTTCATATGTAGAGATGCATCCTACCCAGGTACCCGGCCATCGTCAAACTCATCAGCATCTCCAAGGAAGCCATCATTAACTATTATCTGTCTGCTGCACTATTTATACTGTACATACTTTGCACTTTACTGCTTTTTGCACTTCTGGTTAGACACTAACTGCATTTTGTTGTCTCTATACTTGTACTGTGCACAATGACAATAAAGTTGAATCTAATCTAAAAAATCTAACAGCATCACCAGCACTCTCAGCTCTCACTGGACCACTTGGTGCTCCTTTCAGTCCAGTATGAAAGGTACCCCCATTCTCATTCTATTGTCATCACACTTTGAATGCCTCCAGCACCAGTCGCCAACTTCAACTCCTTGCTGTCTTCCATGGATTCCTGATGTCCCTACGTTCTAGCCTCCTACGTCACCATCTAGCTAATACTCTTGAATTGACGTTCCCATCTGCCTTTGTTTCCTTCTCAGAGTTGTTCAGAGTTCACCACAACATCTGCTAAATTCAATCCTCATCTCCAAATCCCTGTGTCTGACCTTCACTGCATCTCAGAAGACTGCCTGGTCTACACACTCGAATGAAGAAAAAACAACCAAACTGGCAATCCAATTCCCACAATGTACTTCAAAGTAGAGACGAACCTAAGCCCATCCGAGTCATTCGCACATGCAATTCAGAAAATCTCGAAGCTGGAGCTGCAGCTGATCCCTAACGTAATGAAGCCTTCCCAACACCACAGCCAATAAACACTTCTTCAACATCACAGTCATACTCAATTGCCTTCTTCAACATCGTTCTCAGATTCCACCTCAATAAACTATCATGTACATTTAATGGTGTGGTTCTTGCTCATGAAATAATTCTGAAATAAATAATTACTTTTGCCAAAATATTGCTCTTAAAAAAGTCAAAACATTATGCCACAAATGTATTTTAAGCCAGCAGTAGGCATCATCGGGATGATCACAATAGCCACCATTAGAGTTGGCCCTTAGGTGGTGGGTGTTTAAGAAATATTTGGAGACCCTTCAGCATAAAAGCAGGAGCGCAGAGGGAACTTGTTTAGTTCACTGCTGGGACCTCACTATTTGTTGGTGTTGCTGCCTTGTAGAACCCAATAAACTCCTTTGTGCCAGACTCTGCACCTCGCCAGTGATCATCTTTGAGCCTATTTCTAGGACATTTTCATGTCTGTGCCAAGGGGCCATTGTCTCATAATGTAATTGTAATTTATTACATTAGCAACCTGCTGAGAAACAGGGTGTTTATTCAGCAGGTTGTTAATATAAGAGCTGTCTACAAAAAGTTGAGCCATGGTTTTATGTTGATACATTCTACTGTTTGTAGACATGTTAACACCTGAGCAGGGACAGTGTGAGGGTGTTAAATAAACTTTATCTCTCACCAGCTGTTTGCACCACACGCAGTATGGCCCAGATCTGATACAGTCCCGACAAGAGTTGATCACAGACTTTGAGCAAACTTCCTCCTGTTGACACAAGCCTGGAAAGAAAAACAATATTAAAAGCGTTGAACATACCAGAGACATCAATCTTTGTGACCACCACAACCAGCTGTTACCACAACACATATGCACAAATAAACACAGACAACTCCTCTGTACAGTATAAAAGTTAATTTTATTTATCATTGTCGTCTCCTGTACCCCATGTTCTGTGTTACTCGTCGTTCCTCCAGTGTCACCTCCATTGTCTCCCCCTGTCTTCCCCCATTTGATATGTTTGGATTTTGGTTCCTTGTTTTGTCATTTGATTTGAACTTTGCTTTGCTGTTGCACTTTGTTTAAGCTTTTAGTTGCTACTTTGTTTTTGGTCCTTGTGATCCTTTTTGGTTTTGTTCCCCTTATCCTGCCTCCTGCGTGTGTTCCTGTGTGTCTGCGCTTGGGTCCTCCATTTTGTAGAGAGAGACTGAGAGTGAGAGTGAGAGTGAGAGTGACTGACTGACTAACTGACTGACTGACTGACTGACTGATTGACTGACGTGAGCTTATCAGTGTAGAGGTCATACCAGGGGCTGGTCAGTGGAGGTAGGGACTTGAATGTGACAACGGTTATGCAACGCATTATAGGAATAGTTCACTCTAAAACACAATTCAGTCATGATCGACTCACCCACATGCTGATGATAAGTCTGGTGTAGTTTCTTATTCCTCAAAGTGCAGCTGAAGACTGGGGTACCCTCTGGCAACAATAATCCATATAACGAGCATCAATTGTGACCGAGGGGAAAAGGTCCATAAAAATACACAAAAACTCTGTTCGTCCGCTGCAATCCAAGTGTCCTGAAGTAGCGACATCTAGAGTTTATAGAGTTATTATCTAGAGTCCCGTTCATGTTGTCCGGCGCGGCTTCCGTAGTGCAATTGGCTGTGAGGGAGACTTGCGTGAACGCGGAGCGTGCCTCAAGGCGGATATAGCATAGTGACTGTTTAGGCTGTAAAAATGTACTAAATGACGTTGTTTCGAGTAAACTCTGGATGTCGCCACTTCAGGACACTTGGATTGCAGCGGACGAGCAGTATGGAGAAATATTACAGAGTTTTTGTGTAGTTTTATGGACCTTTTCATCTCAGGTGCCACTTACACTCGTTATATGGATTATTGTTGCCGGAGGGTAGCCCTGCGGGTCTCCAGCTGCACTGAATAAGCTGCAGGAATAAGAAACTACACCGGACTTATCATCAGCAAGTGGGCATGTCGATAATGACGGAATTTTGTTTTAGAGTGAACTATTCCTTTAATAAGTGTGGCATCAGAGCTGAACCCTGCTGTTCCAAGTTATATGTGTGTCACACGCATCTTGTTTCCACAATGGAGGCAAAGTTAACTCCAAACAATATGTTCAAAAGAGGGTGTCCATGGATGTGTTTGTGTACATGTGGGTTAGTAGAGAGGAGAGAGAGAAAGAAGGAAAACGAGAGCTAATACTTTGAGCATAGCAAGGAAGTAACAACCATGGAGAGACACAATACCCGCTTTTCTAAAACTCAGAGGCCAGTTGACAAACTTGGGCTGGATAACCTTCCTCTGGTCTTTGTTACAGATGGAAATTTGCACTCACATGGCAGCACAACTAACACGTCAACTCACTAAGTGGAAAAGCTCAATTCAGCCCGTCAAGAGTACAAAGGCGATCAGTAATCACAAATACTTTAGTCTAGAAACAACCAGCAAATAGCACTTGGCGGTCTCAAAAAATCATAACAAATGCAGCTTAAGCCCACGCTTACAATATCTAGTATCTGCCCAGACACAACAGCCTCTTATTCGGGGTCACACTGGTGGCAACTAGCGTGTGTTCCTTTGCCTCATTAATCCAGCTGGTTCTGATGTTTATGGTTGTTCATTTGTTCATTCTGTCCCTTAGATATATCTTGCTATGTTCTATGTAAAAACAATTGATGTGTTGCTTATAATCCTGCTATTATGAAGATCCTGAGAGGTTAAACTCTTTGACATTTCAAACTATTATTATTAATAGTTTTGAGCCCCTCGCTACCCAATGACATGACAACATGGTGTTACATACATTTTGTAGATGCAAAGTGCCTCTTATGATAACAAAGGATAAAAAAATGCAAACAAATAATGTAATATTAATGTTTTAAGACTTACCATTTGTACCCATCAGCAAAAGCAGAAGAAACGGTAAACACAGATCCATGTCCTGATGACAAAAAACAAATACAGGTTTTTTTTTTCTTAGAGCAGCATTCAATTGATCAGAATTAAAATCATGACATTTACATAGCGTACAGCATAATCCAGACTATTACTATGAAGAAACAATCCCTTCAAACATAAATGCTTAATTTACCAATGAAAATGAATAAAATCCCTTAAAGTTAAAGTTAAGTTAAGGTATTTCAAAAATGGTATATTATATTCTTATGGAGGGTTATCTTATCTTATTCTATCCTGTATTTAGTTAAACAATTGATTATCTGATTTCTCATTATTTTGTCAGTTTTGTCACTTTTACGTTGAAGATCAATGCGTAGTGGCATAAAAGCCATAAGAATGTGTACCTGCTAATTAATCAACCATCCCCAAAGGAGGGATAACATATAGAGGGACAAACACACTTACAGTCCATAAGGCTTGTGTTCACATGGATAGAAGAAAACCCTAGCAAAGACTGTACAGGAAGTACATTTCTTACAAACACTCAACAAAAATGTCACACTTTTGTTTTTGCCCTCAATTTTCACACATTGAAATAAAAGACCAAAAACTTGCCTTTCAAATATGTTTAATGGGAAACCAATCAATTAACAGAGAAATTAACAATCGACAGTTATGTTTCCTTTTTAGTTTTTTACAGAAAATAATAAAAAGTAATCCCTGACATGACTAATGACGAAAACGAATAACAAATAAACAAACAGAAACCTGCAACAACAAAGCAAATGAAACAAGAAAAAAACAAAACAAAAAACAAACCACAAAACAACCAAAAAAGAAAAAAAAAAACAGTGCATACCCTCCCAGCATCCCAGCATGTTTTGCTGTTATAAGGTCATATGCCAAAAGACGCTGTTGTGAAACATTTAGCTTCCTTAGCCCCTCAGAAGTTCCCACAATTATTAAGATAGGATCTGGGTCTAGTTGAACCCCCAAAATCAGTGAAATTTTTTTTTTATATTTCATCCCAATAGTTTTGAAGTTTGGGGCAGAGAGCATAACTATGCAATAAGGTAGCCTCCATAGACTCACATTTCTCACACAAAGGAGAGACTTCAGGAAATATTTTATGCAGCTTCGTTGTGCAGTAATGTAATCTGTGCAGAATTTTAAATTGAATTAAACAGTGTCAGGCATTTATGGAACATTCATGGATGTGCTCCAAACTCTCCTCCCACACATTGGGAGGTATCAGGGCTCCAATCTCTCTTTCCCACTCTTCTTTTATCCAGTCCATTTTGGGAAGGCGCATGTTTTGTAGTGTCTCATATAGTTGCGAGATTATATAACGTGGGTAGGGCAACAGAGTAAATAAATTCTCTAACTTGTCTGGATTTGCCTTCTTAAAATTAGGAAGGTGTGTTCTAACATAGTCCTTAAAGGATAACTACTGTTTTTTACAACCTGGACCTTATTTCTAGCAAAATATATTATCAGTTACTCACCCAGATAACTTTGGTGTCATCTGAAGTCGTTCGGATGAAATTAGATCCAGTTGAGCGCCGCGTATATCCGTATAATGTGAGTGATCCGGGCACCGAAGCGCAGCCTCTATGAGCATTATCTGCCACGAAACTAGTTCATTTCACCAATATTTTGTTACGATACGCTAGTGCTATTCCCCTCTGAGTCCAGGCTTGTCTGTTGTCAACATCCGGGGTCTGTAGGTTGACCTACTACCTCTGACCTGGAAGATGTCATCTCTGAGCTGCACGCGCACCCGCGACAGCCAGCTTGTTTACCTGTAGCTGCTACTGCTAGTTTGACCCCAGATGTTTATAACAGACGAGCCCGGACTCAGAGGGGAATAGCACTAGCGTATCGTAACAAAATATTGGTGAAATGAACTAGTTTCGTGGCAGATAATGCGTTATATAGAGGCTGTGTTTTGGTGCCCCATCATTCGCATTATGTGGATATACTGGCGCTACACTGGATCTAATTTTGTCCGAACGACTTCAAATGACACCAAAGTTATCTGGGTGAGTAAATGATAATATATTTTGCTAGAAATAAGGTCCAGGTTGTAAAAAACGGTAGTTATCCTTTAATGTGAAGATATCTGAAAAACTGATTCCTTGGCAAGTTATATCTTTCTTGGAGTTGCTGGAAAGAAGCAAAAGTCCCTTCTATGTATAGGTTACCAACAATACAAATCCCTAAAGACCCAAAACTTGCACACAAAAACTAATTTCTCTCAAAGTTTGAGCAAAAATTTGGTAAAATCTGTGTCAGTGAGCAGAGCACTTCATTTTTGCCAAAATAATCAATCCATCTGACAAGTGTGGAATATCAGGATGCTGATCAAAGAGCATGATTGGTGCACATTATAGCTATAAAAGACAAAGTTTTATCAAATAACACAATGCTGCATGTCAGAAATTTTGAGGGAATGTGCAGTTAAGTCAGGTCAGTTGCCGGGCATGTTATTTAGCATGGCTAAATGCTACAGAGGGAACATGGTAATGATCTGCCTCACATCTTGGTTAATTACTGCATTTTTAATCCGTAGTAGCAACGATCCGATTCAGAGCAACATAGAAGCTTTGCCTTTCGGCAGACTTTCTGTTTGTTCAACTGAAACGAGGTTCATTGTCATCATGTCAAGTTTGTGAGTGTGTGAGACTGCAAGCAGCCACTGATAAAGACACCCTAAAGATGACAGTAATAAATTGCAATTTGATTACCTCTATAGTCTATACTTCTAAATATTATTATGATGTGGTTGAATATTATCTCTAGTCTACATGATTCAAGTAACATTAAAAAAAAGTTATTGTTTTACACATTCATAGTAAGTTCTACAATGTCACATCTGCATAGCAACGAATTATGGGTATTTAAATCAATGAAATCCAGCCAAGTCTGCAGCCCAAGTGGACTCCCTTGAAGTCTGCAGAAAGTCTGCTTGAGGGCCATTGTGTGAACACACCTGCAAAGTCTGCAAGTGCAGGGAAGTCCAGACATTAGAACGCAGCCTTTGAGGGTGTGTCTGTTCAAGTGAAATGCGTCATGCATGTGGGTGGTGAGACAGTTCTGAGGATCCGAACTAGAGTAAAATAAAGCTCAATAAATAATTTAATATGCCATAAAACACACCAAAATTTTAATTGAAAAGTGCATGTGTAAGCACAAATGTGTAAATGTAAGCATGAATGAATGAATTATTTAAATTTAACATAAATTGATATTTTACCTTATTATTTATTTATTTTGGCAGTTTTTGTCACTCATGCATGAGGCATTTCACTTGTCCAAGCACAGAGTACATTTGCCCTGGCAAGCTTTTGTGTCAAGCCCTGTGTCAGATGTTTAAAAGTGTTAATTTAGCGGATTCACATGATTTGTGTCAAGTGATTGACATGCTCAGGTATTTTAAAGTTATTACTGGCATAGGTTTGTTTAATAAATCATTTTATTCAAAACTAATACATACATCAGTGGGAATGATGGAATAGTAGCATTAGAATGTGCCTAGCTGGCTACTTTTTTCACTTTTTGCCACTGGCTGGCTACTCCATATCCCTGACTTTAGGGGTAGACACTGTCTCACTCAACTCTTGAAAATCTTGTCTTTTCATGCACAAGTTGCTTCCATAACTTGTCTTGACCAAGAAAGTGATCATTACTTAGATACATTTGGTAGTACTGATAGGTATAAACAGTATAGTCGTACCATATCAGAATGCAGAACTATGACTGGAAAATTTGCTATAATAGTTGGTAATGAGTTATTTAACATTTAAAATTTATAGTATGAATTAAAATGGGTGCACACTGACAACTGACAATAAATACAATGATTTAATTAAAAAAAAGCAAAAACTTTAGGATTAGGGTTAGGGGGATATTGTTAGGGTTACCTTACCTAACACTACTGCAGTTAAATAACATTTGATGTTAAAATGTTAAAGGACCTTGGAGCATCATGCAATTAGTGGGACTACATTTGAGAATAATGGTCACTCTGTGGATATGAAATCCATCAGCTGTCAAGTGTACATATCTAATATGAATACAAGGTTTCGTAGACACAGGGCCTTATGTTGCTTTTTCTGTCAATGCTATTCGCTACCGTAAAAGGAAGTCTTGTTCCTTTTATGGTATCGAAAAACTTACAGTGAAGTGTTGTATCATCATTACATTTCCTCTTTTTGACTCAGGCTGAAAAAGTGCACAGCAGAACTATTTTTTTTTTTTTTATAAATTGATATTCTTTCTTTTTGTAAGGTTCCACTGCTATTTCTTTTGGTCAAAATGATAAGCAGACAGTTCAGTATATATTCAGTTCAGTATATATTCAGTATATTCAGTATATAACACTAGCCCAAATATACATTTTTTAAATTAGATTTTAGATGGACAGATGTTGAGGTAGGATTTGCTGGATTATTGTGAATAGTACTTAATCCCTTAAAGTCCAAAATGTAGTCCAATAACCCTAACCCTTTCGACCATGACCTCAGAAATGACCAGAGATTTGAGTCAGCACATATGTGAAGCAGCCTGTGTACAGTTTCATATAGTTCAGTAACTTTGTCCAGCAATGAATACAATGCACAGTTTTTGTACAATTCACAAGAAACAATCTGGAGACAATATCCATAATAAAGCTCTCTTGACTATGAATATGAATGATACATTTTCAGACACCATTGGCACATAATATGTAGCTACAGTGCTGAACTAAATGAAAAGACACATTTATATGAAAATATGTCATTTACAAATGTACAAATACATTTTTCCACATAAAATCCAAGTTAGATTTCTGAGCAATATGAATAATGTACGACTAACACTATACCGTAAATTAAAAAAAAAGGCAACACTCTGAAAGGAGACATTCTGCTGTTTCTGCTGTCCGATTACCATGTGAGTGCTTCGTTAATACAGGTGACTAAATGTATAAAACATGTCCGACAATTTAGATATTAGATATATTTAGATTGAACCTACACAAACTCCACCATAGATAATCCTGCTTGAGATATAGATAAAAATGCTTGTTGATTAAGTTATGTTTGTATGTATGTATGTATGCATGTATGTACGTAAATTGAATTAATACAAAGTAATTAAACTGTTCTGGGTTCAGAAACCAAATTGAATTGGTTCGTTTTTGCAAAATATGTGTCAGTCAACTTCAGTTAGTTCAGTCAACTTCCTCCCAGAAAACAAGAAGCTTGACTTCCTCATTTGGCTCAATATGAATTACAAGACTGCCACAAACCAGTGGTGTGGCTATGTAGACATTTTTTCAAATTATAGTAGTCTGACTTTTTGGACTTTATATGACTCAATATATGACACAATAAACCGTACTTGATTATGTCAAGTACAGTTTATGGTGTCCTTTGTCAGACATCTTTTTAAACACATTCATGTAAAGCATGAAAAATTAAAAGTGAAGAGGGTTGAAAGAGTTAAAAGCTATTAACTACTTACCTTACCAAAAATAAACTATTAATAAAACAATAAATTAACACCAGTGCGACTCAACCCTGGATGAAGACAAAGGTGAAGATAAAAGAAGCTTACCAGTAACAGGAAGATGCAGCTCTCGTCTGTGGTTGACAGTTTTTTGTTGAACCCTATCTGGATGAAGAGACTCCACCTACATGACAGGAAGTCTGAAGCAACCACAGGGTGTGTTCAAGAGAACAGCAAGGGTTGTGTCATAGAAACAGGCCACACATCACGATGTTAAAAAAATTAATTGCACATTATGCGTCTAGCCAGAAGTGGAGATGTGAGAATTGTTTCAACATATAAAATAATAGAACATAACTTCTAACAATGAGACATTGACAGAGGCTGTCCCTAAATGCCACTCAGCTTGAATCATTAATTACTCAAGGTTTTCAATTAGAGGAATCGTTATTTGCTTTCTAATGTACAACTGGTACTCTGTATTTAACCTAGGAAGCAATGGGCACAAGGGACCAACTCCAGGTCGTGGCCGTTGTCAATGGCACTGGCACAAACTGTTTTCATGTTTTGGGGAAACTAATGTAAGCATGGGGAGAACACGCAAACTCCACACAGACAGGCCTGGCCCAACGGAGATGCATACGAAGGACCTTATAGATCATTTGTAAAACATTAAAAATGCTTAAAGGAATAGTTCACTCTAAAACAAAATTCAGTCATTATCGACTCACCAGCATGCTGATGATAAGTCCGGTGTAGTTTCTTATTTCTCAAAGTGCAGCTGGAGACCCGCGGGGGTACCCTCCGGCAACAATAATCCATATATCGAGCGTCAATTGTGCCAGAGATGAAAAGGTCCAGAAAACTACACAAAAACTTTGTAATATTCCTCCATTCTGTAAATCCGCTGCAATCCAAGTTTCCTGAAATGGCGACATCCAGAGTTTACTCGAAACAACGTAATTTAGTAAATTTTTATAGCCTAAACAGTCACTATGCTATATCTGCCTGGAGGCATGCTCCGCGTTCACGCGAGTCTCCCTCACAGCGTTTGCACTACGGTAGCCGCGCCGGACAAGATGAACGAGACTCGCGATAGATACACACCAGTATTTACATCCTGCTGTGAGTTTCAAAGTTTCAAATCACTAGTGCAGGCAGATCCCTCTTGTGTTTGTGCGTTGCTCGGTCGCTCAAAGCAGGAAGTAAATACTGGTGTGTATCTATCGCGAGTCCCGTTCATCTTGTCCGGCGCGGCTTCCGTAGTGCAATCGGCTGTGAGGGAGACTCGCGTGAATGCAGAGCGTGCCTCCAGGCAGATATAGCATAGTGGCTGTTTAGGCTGTAAAAATTTACTAAATGACGTTGTTTCGAGTAAACTCTGGATATTGCCACTTCAGGACACTTGGATTGCAGGGGACGAGCAGTATGGAGGAATATTACAGAGTTTTTGTGTAGTTTTATGGACCTTTTCATCTCGGGCGCCACTACACCGGACTTATCATCAGCATGTGGGTGAGTCGATAATGACTGAATTTTGTTTTCAAGTGAACTATTCCTTTAAAGCTCAAAAATAAACAAATGGAGCTGGCTCAGGTGTCATCATGTGACTTCCGTGTTGAACATCAGTCATGTAATCATTTTGAAATGATTACATTACTGAATATTCAGTGATATATTATATCACTGATATTCAGTGAAATAAATGTAATCAAACAGAAAGAAAATAACTTTTTATTTTATTCTGGAAATTGCTCAGAAACCCTTACTGTCAATATATCCAGGAAAATCATACATCCTCTGAATACCCAGGTCTGTAGTTTGTGGTTGTAAAGTTTCATGAGGCTCTGATTATCCTAGAGGTCACAATAGGTAATTTTATACAGAGAGGTCAAAATTGAGAAAGTGGTGTCACTACAATGAAATGGCTACTATGGGGACTAACATCATCACACATGCATATATCTGGGCTCATTGGATCCACAAGAGTCTCATCTCTCTAGTCATAACCATTAGGCATTTCAAGGCTGTTTAGTGACCCCATATGCAGAAATGTGAAAATACACACTTTTTAGAATAGGAGAAAATATCACTGTTATACTGCAAACAAAACTACATGGGATTAGCATAAATTCAGCCTTTTTGTAAAGGGGTTAATTCAGATATCTTGAGATGATGGCCATGCACATCATCTGCTCATCGGCTTTATTTTTTTATTTTTTGGCCATGCCAGTTTTTCCCTCACCACAACTTAGCCTAATTTCGGAGCGTTATTTATCCCCCTTATCCCCCAAGCTACCATGACATGGTTAGTACTGGTGTATGTAGTTTAGAGTGGGAGTGAGGAGCTTGATTGACAGGGTAGTCATCCAATCATGATGACAATGCCATTCCCAGTATGCGCTCACTTAATGAGTAAGAGACACTTTTAATGTAAACATTGACAATGTACATGTCATTTTATATTTAATACTTAAACTGAAAACAAAAAATTAACACAAACAAGTCTTTTAAGTGATGTCTCGAGTCAATCAAGTCACAAGTCTTTAACTTCGACGTCCAAGTCCACTTATTCATTTTCTGCCAAGTCAAGATGCAAGTCACTTGAGTCCATGTCACAATGACTCGAGTCCACATCTCTGAAAGGTAGTCGCTCGTAGTGATGAATTATCTTCCTTATCTATCTATCCTGAGCAGCTATCCTCATGTCTTTGATGCTTTGTAGTAGAGCCAATTCATAAATATTGGCCGATATTAACTGCCAATATTGGCCTATCAAAGATATATCAGTATCGATATACTGTATGTTATTCAATATGAGCTGAGAAAACTTTTGTTTTTACGGAACAAACAAACCTGCTTGAGCTAATTTATAATTAACAACTTCCCAGTGAAGTTTACTGTTTCAATGCACTGATGTCAAATTTGGACAATAATGTTTATTATTAAACTGTAAAATATCCTGCCTACTTTAAATATGTGTTTAATCACCACACACAAAAAAATCACTCCCTGAAATCACTATCTGCATCGGCTCGAAAAAATGCACATCGGTTGGACTTTACTTTTAAGCACAGTTGCCACTACAAAGTTTCAGTATGTTTTCTTTTATTCTATTTACTTTACCAAAAATAAATTACTATTAAAACAATAAAAGAAGCTTACCAGAAACAGGAAGAGGCAGCGCTGGTCTGAGGTTGACAGTTTCTCGTTCACTATCTTGATGAAGGGACTCGACCTACATGGCAGGATGTCTGAAGCAACCACAGGGCGCTTCCAAGAGAACAGCAAGGGTTTTTGTATAGAATAGGCCACACATCATGATGCTAAAAATAAATTGCACATTACACTTCCAGCCAGAAGTTGAGATGTGACAATTGTGTCATATGTTTTCTTCTTGTATCCTCACATGTTTTAATTGGGCGTTTTCCTGTCAAAACATTGTAAACTGAAGGATATTTCACTTTATCAAGGATGCTGTGAGACTTCTGGCGATTTTATCTTTTGTTGTGCCGAGTCACTATGGCGCTGGGTATTGGGGTATTGTTTACCTCTGGGGCCAGGCGACTGCACTCCTAAAACCTACACTACAGCTAGACCCCAGATGAGTTGAAAAGGAGGCACTGGGGATGCTGCTCCCAAATGGAGAGCAAGGAGGAGGAAATGTAAACCATTTATTCTCTTAATTTTCATGGTGAATTTGAGTTGCCTAGCAAATAAAATGGATGAGCTCAGACCGCTGACAAGGACACAGTGGGAATATCAGGAATGCAGTATAATGTGTTTCACCAAGACAGGAACATATTCCAGATTCTAATGGTTGATAGTTTTCCCACCGGCTAATAAGCTTTTGACAACAGTGGGGTAACTGATACACTGAGCTTTTCAGAAGAAAAGATGCTCACTTCCTTCTGCTGCAGCTTCACAATAAAAGCACTGGACTGGCAAAATCCGGGTTGACTTTTATTTTGAAGTAAGGTGGTCACTGGAATTGCATTGTTCAGTGAGTTCAGCACTTACTGCAATCATTCATCAAAAATGCGTCTACAATAGGAAATATACATTTTTTTGTCATGATTATCTTGTCCAACGTAATTGTGATTCACGATATTATCCTGATAATCATTAAATATTCTTGAAATTTAGAATTAAAACTAAAATTGCACTAAAACATAATGGAATGGTCCATAAGATGTTAGAAAGCGGCTGGGGCATGGAAAAACCCAAAATAAAGCATAATGAATTTATACAAGGGAATCTGATGGTAGATCTTGGTCAAATCCAGTGCAGTAAATTAACAAGCAGTCTCTAACCAATCCAGGAGCACTCTCATATTTATAAATGAGACTGCATCAGACTGTGAAAATGTCATTCATCTTTCGATGGTCCACGCAGAACTGAATAGACACATCCCTCTTCCGCATGAAGGATGGGGATTTAACCATGCACTGTTGGACTCTTCTATTACTCCCATCTTGAGTATAGCTTTAAATTTTTCCTAAGCCACTTTTGTGATCAGGTAACCCAATGCACTGTCACTTCTGGGCAGGTCTCAATATGATGCTGTATGAGATTTGTTTGTCAGGGCAGAGGGGAGAACACATTAGTGTAACGCTGCTAAAACCTTGCAACATCTGCTCTGTGGGACAGTGTGAAAAATGTATCTGAAAACTCAAATGAAGCACACAACATAAGAGTTCATAGTGGGAGGAAATCAACACAGAGAACAATCCACTGCTCAGCGTCACCAAACCCAAGGAGCTGATTGGTCATCTTCTATTTTGAACAGACTTCTGGTTCCGGCTAAGTGGGATTAAGTCGGATCTTAGGTCTGAAATGAGATCACTACGGGGTGAGATGAAAAACGGATTTGCGCGACTGGAAGAGAAAGTGACGACACTGAATGAAGAAGTAAAAAATTTGGATGGCAGACTTGAAGACGCGGAAAGTCAGGTAAGTACCTCGGAGGATCGCAACGATGCCTCGGAGAGATTGATATCTTCCCTCTTGCAAAGTAATCAATATTTGCAAGAAAAATGCCAAGATTTGGAAAACCGAGAGCGACGCTACAATTTGAGGATTTACAGAGTGCCGGAGGACACGGAGGCTGGAGATATGCTGAAGTTTACAGACCCGTTCATTAAAGGTCTCATAGATTTACCACCCGATCGCAATCTGGGAGTAGAAAGAGCCCACAGGTCACTCCAGAGGAAACCAACGAACCCGATGGATCCCCCGAGATCTATGTTGTGAAATTCTCAAGCTTTCAAATTAAAGAAAGAGTTCAAGGGGAAGAATATTTTTTTCGATCATGATCACTCTAACTCTCTGCAGAACAAAAAGAGAGAATACATTGAGATTAAGAAACAATTTAAACAGCAAGAAATTCGATTCCAGTCACGCTATCCCAATAAGCTTAAAATTTTCCTGGAGATGGGAGCGGTGGTGTTCAACTCAGCTTGGGAAGCAGCAGACGGTCTACGTGGACATGGGATTTACTGCAAGATGTCTGAAGCAGAACTTGCTCGGAAAGAACTGCATGGACTGGGCCAGTCAGCTATGTGGGACACAAGGTCCGAGCCTGAACTGAAACGCCAGACCATTAAGGACATCGTTGCACTTTTTGGGAAGGAATAATTCCAGACCAATCATCTGAAAAGACTGGTAGTTGCACAGACACGCATACGCAGACACACATGCAGACACACAGGCTGACGCACACATACACACACGTCCACATACTCCTATGAACATAACGTTATACTGCAAGCTTGCTCATGTAGGTTACACCCACACGAACATACATAATTAGTGTGAATGCTGACACAGCATTCACACTATTGTTCTTCTGGAATTTATTAAACTTCTTAATATTCTTCTTCCGTACGTTTTTCGGCTCACTTCTCCTCCTACAAATTTCGAGATACAGAAACAATTCAACTATTAAAATGTTCAGCTCGTTAAGGACATTACTGCTATTACTTTTGTTTTTCTATCTTTCATACTTTTGGAAATATTCAGCTTTTTCTGCCAAATTTTTCCCATTCATCCTTATGGGGAATTTCTCATATTTCGCTCTGCTACTACTTCAGCATACGTTCAGCTATAGAAACCGTTCAACTATCAAAATGTTCAGCTATTTATGCTCTTTTAGCCTTGTACTTTTCAGCTTTTTAACTTTTCAACTTTTTCAAATATTCAGCTTTATGTTCAGCTATAGAAACTGTTCAGCTATTAAAATCTTCAGCTTCATGTTCAGCTAGAGAAACTGTTCAGCTATCAAAATGTTCAGCTTTTTAAGCTCTTTCAACCTTTTACTTTTCAGCCTTTCTGCCTTTTCAGCTTTTGCATTAGGCAAGTGTTATCCAGCACATTCAGCAGATTTCCGAAATCACTTCAGCCGTCAGCATTCACACTGTATTTTCGCAGGAAATACAATTTTTCTAGTGATTAATAAGATGCTTGTCTCCGTTTAGATGGAGGGGAAAGAAAGAGGAAAACATAATAATAAAAAATAAATTAAAAAAGGAGAGAAAAAAAAAGAAGAATTATGATCGATTGATTTGAATAATGGAAGGCTATAGAGGGCCTGTAGTATTATGAATGAGTGTCTCAAGGTGTATGGATTTAATTTTGATTTAGTGGTGCTGGTTTTAAGTTGATCTCTAAAAGGCTATTGCAATGGGCTGGCTCTATTATTATTATTATTATTATTATTATTATTATTGCACATTATTGACTGAATTTTATAATGAATGACATTAAAAGGAACTTACATTCTAAATATTTTGTTATAACTGTAATCACAGCACTCATTTTGTCTGTATTGTTTTTGTTTTCTGATGGCGGTTTTAATGTCTCAGCCACTTTTCTTTAAACCACAAAAGCATCTAATTATTATCTAGATGCAAATATTTTTGGGGGCTGTCTTTAAAATCTTGCAGCTCTGTGTCCTTATTAAAGACCCTAGCATCCATGCATTGACACAAGCATGGAAGACTGTGAATAGCTACCTTAAGTATGGTAGCCCAAGTGGAAGTCATATTTTGTCGTTTGTTTTTTCTTGTTATATTTTTGTATGTATTTTTGGGTATCAAAGGTTTCTTGAGGATGGATTAAATATTTTCTATATAAATAAGGCACCTAGGTCTACAGGATATAGGTTGAATGAACTTGGTAGATTTAAATATAAAGTAATAGAAAACAGAATATGTTACGTGTTAGTGTATGAATATTAATTTAATTTCATTTAATGTGAATGGCCTGAACAAGCCAATTAAGAGCAGTAAAGTGCTCGCACAAATGAAGTCCCTAGGAGGAGACATTGTATTTATGCAGGAAACACGTCTGTCCATAATGGAACATGAGAAATTAGCCAAATTGTTTAAAGCACAAGTCTTTTATTCGTCTTATCACACATCCAGAAGAGGTGTCATAACAATGACAAGGAACCATCTTCCATTTGAAGTAGAGAATACAGTATGCGATAAAGAGGGCAGATATGTCTTTGTGGTAGGGAAGATAGATGGAGAATATTATTAAACATATACAACCCTCCCAAAGAAGGGACAAGTTTAATAGAGAAGATTATTGATTTAATTACAGTGCAAAGTAAGGGGATAATTGTGTTAGGGGGAGACTTTAATTTACTCATGAAAGGAAAGATGGATTCACAAAGTAGTAGAAAACATAAGGCCCAAAAAGACGCTCATTTGATGAGAAAGTTCTCTAAGGACATGGGATTACTTGATGTATGGCAAACCTTAAATCCAACTCAAAAGGATTATACATATTATTCCCCAGTTACAGGAAATTATTCAAGGCTTGACTACTTTTTTATGTTCTCTAAAGACCTACCAATAGTTAAAAACATTAAAATTGGCCATATATATCTTTCGGATCATGCACCCTTACAAATCAAATCAAATTTTATTTGTATGGCCCAAATTCACAAATCACAGTTTGCCTCAGAGGGCTTTACAATCTGTACAGAGACGACACCCTCTGTCCTTCGACCCTCGATTCGAGTGAGGAAAAACTTGCCCCCAAAAAAAGCCCTTTTAATGAGGAAAAAAAAATGTGGAAGAAACCTCAGGAAGAGCCACAGAGGAGGGATCCCTCTCCCAGGACGGATAGACGTGCAATAGATGTCGCATGTACAGAGCAGATCAACGAGATCACAATGTATACAATTATAATAGATGGTTGACAGGAATGAAAGTACATAAAGAGGTATTACAGCAATAATAATGAAATGCACATAATGGAAATGTGACTACTAGTTATAACAGTAGTAGTGGTTAACGGTAAGGATAGTATGTAGTAATGCAGTACAATTATAGTAGTGGAACGTATGTAACAGAGATATGACTAATATTAGCAACAGTAGTGGTGGGTGTCAGGCAGGGCCATGGCAGTAGGCGCATCCACGATCAGGCAGGGCCATGGCAGTAGGCGCATCCACGATCCACGACCCAGGCGCGGCCAGGATCCATGAGAGCCTGTAGGACTAGAAAGCACAAGGACTCCGGGGAAGAAGTGAAGTCAGTGACATGCAGAGATGGGCGGTGTAATATATATGAAAATCCCCTCAAAGAAAATGAAATGTAGACGAAGACAAGCAATCTACTTGTCTTCTGTGTATTGTGTCCTGATGAATTAACCAGAGCAAAGACATAACCAAAGGGGCACAATATAAACATTAATTTATTAACATCGTAATTTAGCCTACTTTTACAGTGTCCCAAAAATAACATTCTCTGTCCCACATTTGGATTGCTCTGAACGTGTCACCTACCTTTTTTACATGTGATGGCATCAGCCACTTGCACTGCTCTGTTGTGCAGGAAGCTGTATCTCGCATCTTTACCCCAGCTTCAATGGAAAAAAGGACTGCCCCTACATGAGAACACGATTCTGATAGTCTGTGAATAGAATACAATATGACATTTTTTTAAACCTCAAATGCAACTTACACCAGGGGCATTGGCAATCTATATCAGGCTATATTGCACAAAATGTGCTACTTATACTAATATAGAGTAGCACTTTACATTAATTAACACGTTTATCCCTTAAAGGATAAGTACCGTTTTTTACAACCTGGACCTTATTTCTGGCAAAATATATGGTCATTTAACTCACCCAGATAACTTTGGTGTCATTCGGCGTCGTTCGGACGAAATTAGATCCAGTGTAGCGGCGATATATCCATATAATGGGAGAGACGGGGCAGCGACACACAGCCTCTATATAACGCATTATCTGCCACGAAACTAGTTAATTTCATCAATATTTTGTTATGAAATGCTAGCGCTATTCCCCTCTGAGTCCGGGCTCGTCCGTTATCAACATCCGGGGTCAAACTAGCAGTAGCAACTACAGGTAAACAAGCCGCGCTGTCGCGGGTGCGCGCGCAGCTCAGAGACGACATCTTCCAGGTCAGAGGTAGTAGCTCAACCTACAGACCCCGGATGTTGACAATAGACGAGCCCGGACTCAGAGGCTAATAGCGGATTCATTGAGTCCCTGAGTCCATTCACTGTCCATGTTCAGGTCCCTGGACATGTTAATCTCTCCATCGTCATCCTGAGAAGAGAGAAAACACCAACCAGCATCTTTGTAAACGAAAAACATCAAATATTATACATTGTGAGTAAAACATCTGCCATTACTACTGTATGTATATATTTTTATATAGATCAGACATGTCCATAATCTGATTCCAAGATCCGAAACAGTGCACTTACTGCTCTCAAATGGTCTCCCATTTATTCCTATTTTGCTTTGTATGACATGGCCTGTATGTCTGCTCATATACCCCTGTCATCATACTAATCGCCTAATGTCGCCTACAATAAACCCGTAATAACAGCAATGCGACACTATTTGCTTTAATATCATACATTTTTAAATTTCAAATTCCAATTTTTAATTTTGCATTTTGTATTTTCTATTTACTCTTCCATTCCCCCCTTTGTCCAATCTGATTCCCAATCAAAGTTTGGACACCTCTGCTCCAGGCAACGCTACTGCTTTCTATTTGTTGTTATCAGTAACCACTCAACTGTTATTTCATCGAATAACATTCATCCAGTAAAACACAATCAAACAAAAATATGTATAACTTCCAGCAAAATAATAGATAAATGAAGGTTAAAATGACACAACCAAATATCCTCAAGATGAATAATAGGATATAACAAGGTTAAACATTCAAATTGGGTACATATTAGCGATGCACCGATCCAGTTTCCATACCTGGGCTGAGCGTATCGGCCGATACCCGATACCGATCGGATACTACTATTGAATGAATGAACCGTATACCTTGCCATGTGAGTGAAGGCATCAGGCTTGACATAAAATTTGGCCTTGTTAAAAAAAGGTAACAAATTAACACAGATATAAATGTACTTAGTATAGTATTTATTAACAAATAACAACAATAACAACAGTGTACATTAGCAGCAAAAAGAAATAAATAACACTGCAAACAGATATTTTAAAATGTAATACAAAATATAGCAGCTGCCTGAAACCCAACAAACTGGCTTAATTAACTTCAAAATTCAAAAATACAAAATAAACAGAAGTAACATGTAAACATTTAGTGCAAACAGATATTCAAAATCTAATCTAATATAAAATATAGCAGCTAACAAGTGGCTTAATTAACTTGTTCAATCAAAAATACAAAATAAACAGAAGTAACATGTAAACATTTAGTGCAAACAGATATTCAAAATCTAATATAATATAAAATATAGCAGCTGAACCCAACAAACAGAAGTGGCTTAATTAACTTAATAACAAAATTACAAAATAAACAGAAGTAGCCTAACACTTCCAAAACATTTAGAAAATCAAAATCAAAAACAGGTAACTAACTTAAATAAAATGTAAGCATTTTGTGCTCACACCTGACCTGACCTGACCTGCTCAAAATACAGTACTCACTTCAGGAGCAATGGCAGGTTTTTCCTCATGAAAATAAGCATTTCTGCTCTCTCTGGTGTCAGTCTGTTCCTCTTTTCGTCCACAATGTTGGAGGCTGTGCTGAACAGTCTCTCACTTTCTACACTTGTGCAAGGGGCACAGAGGAACTTTCTGGCAGTGGCAGCAAGGTTAGGAAACCGATCCCTGTTGACTCCCCAGTAATAGTAAGGGTTGTCTGAGGTAGCAATTGTTCTCTCAGTAAAAAAAGTATGCACTTGAGCAGCAGTGCTTGTGTTGCTTGCTTCGCCTGGATCCTCACACTCCTCCAGAATCTGATCAAATTCCTTCATTAAGCTGCTCTTACTTGGTGGTGGTGGTGATCCTCCTGCTGCTGCTGCTGCTGATGTTCCTGCTGCTGCTTCCAACCGAGGGGCCTTGTCTGCTGGCTCTGAAGTCCCTGATGCAGCTCTGCTGCTCCTCAAGTCAGCTTCCTGAAGTTCCTGAGTCAGTGCATCTTTCACATGCTTTATGGATTCTGCACCTGAAAAGTATCTGAAACAAAAATAAAACATAGCTAGGTGAAATTATAGGCTTTAAAATTTAAAGCCTATAATTTCACCTAGCTATGTTTCATTTAAAGTTTAAATGACTTGCACACAATACAATGCACACAATTGCTGTTTAAAAAAAAAATTTGCACATAAAAGAGTGTTACTATGGAGATAAAGATTCTATTATGTAATGGTTTACTATCTCACCTGTCTTTATATCTCGGATCCAGCAAGGTGGCAAGTGCATACAGGGGTTCATCTTCCACACTGCTGAATCGTTTATCGACAGCTTGTAGCAGGGTCGTTTTCATTGTTTTAATGCCAGAATCGGCCTCATTTTCCTTAGCCAGGATGCGCTTGAGGACTGTAACGGCTGGAATGACGTCTGCGGCAGAGGCGGTGGATGAGCTTACTTTTGAAGTGTAGTGTCTGTGTGTTTCTTATACCTCCTGAGCTCTGATTGACAGGACAGGATGGGACAGGACCAGATGCTTCCCTTAAAGTATATGTGGGAAGGTGACGACGTAAAAGTCTTATGTCCTGAACAACAACTCCTTAGCCTGTAGTGTGCGTCAGAGAGTAGCTAAAGGAAGAGGTCCACACTGAGAACTGACCAGTTCAGAGGTTCAGGTTT
The DNA here is from genome assembly GCF_965226575.1 of Pagrus pagrus. Taxonomy (NCBI): domain Eukaryota; kingdom Metazoa; phylum Chordata; class Actinopteri; order Spariformes; family Sparidae; genus Pagrus; species Pagrus pagrus. The sequence goes on from NC_140193.1 coordinate 34,667,367, forward strand.
GATTTAATGCAAACATTTCCATCTAAGTATAGAGAAACTAGCAGGTCAACTTTAGATAACATCAATATGGTCACACAAACATATTCCCTTGAAAGATATTCTATAGAGGTGTTATGCAGACCCATTCCTTCCCAACAGGATAGAGGGGCCCTCAGTTCCCCTAAAGTGAACAATTAGAGGAAATGAACAGACTCTCAAAAGGACCCACACACCAAAGAACTGGGGTGAATTTGGTTCTCCCTCCTAAGACTGAGGGTCCGAGAGGATTTCTGATAGAGCAGAGGGAAAAGCATTTTGGGCATCACTTTGCCGAGATTTGAGAATACCAGGGAGTGCACACTCTGGTTCGGACGCTGGCTTGAGATCTGGTTCAATAAAGATTGCTCTATCTTTCACCCAGCCTTGCCTCCGCAGAATTATTTTATCAACATACTACACACCGACACCTTTGGAGGACGACAGCCCATACACTTCAGGTGGCGTCACGAACAGGATCAGCTGTTGACAGCTTGGGCACGCGGACAGGGGTCCAGAGACTGACCTTCACCCCAACTGGCCAACAAGGTGAGCTTTTTCGCTCTAGGGGTCAAACTCATTCCCTGGACGGGACTGTGTGTGTTTCCAATGCTTGTCAAGCTGAAAATTACCAAAATGGGGGTAAATGGGCAAAAGGTGTTTAGTTTGTTGATACGGTTCTGTCTAAATTTGTAAATTAAAGCTTGGGTCTGCAATTCGGTACAAAAGCATGATTTATCATATTTGTATAACATTTCTTAACATCCTGACAGCAATCAAAATATTAAATCATTTGAAAAAAACCAAAATAAGTCCATTATCTCTGGCAGCTCCAGGGCTGTAAAAACGTCTCCCAATCCTTGTTAACGGCCCGAGGATGTTGTATGGACGGACTACCTATCAATCAATGTGCCCTTACCTGACCACCCGCCCCACCCTCTGCTGAGTCTGCGCATCAGTCATTGCGCGTGACCGGCTTTCTACACTGGAGCTATGGCGGACTGTTTACGACAAGACTGGCAGAGAAACTACAGCCACACTTCTCATCACCAGCGGTACCTACAGCAGCTTACACTGCTGAACAGAGACAGCAAAGAAAGACTGAACTCAAGAAGGCTATCAAGAAAAGAAGTTAGACAGTGCAAGAAGTAAAACGAGTCAACATCGGAGTGGCTTTTCAGTGATGGTGACAACTGAAGGAGTCGAAGACCTGAGGACGGACGCCATGGTAGCTGTGTCTCTGTTGGACAGGTAAGAGCTGGTTTGTTTTGTTGGGGAAATGTATTATTACTCTGCGTTATGTAGTCAACGTAGCTAACGTTAGCTCCTTATGTTGCTGTCGCATGTATTCACCCAACACTAACGCTAGCCGGTTGTAGCTAACGTTAGCTAGCTAGCTAATGTTAGCCGGTTGTAGCTGACGTTAGCTAGCTAGCTAGCTAAAATAACAGACTGCTGCCGTATGGAACATATTTACATGTGACGTCACCGTTTAGACGCAGACCAACGTTTACATATATTGTGGATCTGATCCATACAGCAGTGTTCACACATACACTGCTACTCTGGCCTGTTTGGACATTAGCACGACGAGCTGTATGTGAGGGGGCGGACTAGTTCTTGTGTGCAACACATGTGAAAGGCCAAGTCCACTGTTCAGAGGTCATAGGAAGATTACATACATCTGTGATTGTGGTTTGCATTGTATTTGTGAGCCGCTGTTGTAAGATGGTACTCATGTGACGTTCATTCTTATAGCCTTTGAACTAGACGTTTTAGAAATGTGCTGATGTTGCCTATTTCTGTGTCCTATAGTTATCAGAGGGACGCATCAACTTCCAGCCTTGAAGCGTCAGTTCAGAGCAGAACCATGCCCTGATGTTTCCACTATTTCTGCAGAGTCTCTCTCTGACAGGTGAGTGTAACTTGATGCTGATAGCAACATGGATCAAACCACTGTTATTCATGTAATATGTGTCTTTGATGGAAACATTTCATGTATGCATGTGTCCTTCTTTCATATCAAGTTGGTTTGCTTTATGTGCATGACTGTGCTCCTTAGCAGGGATACAATAGGAAAAGGAATTACATCATTTCTTTAGCTGCACCAGGAAAATGCTTCAGGTACTGGTCCTAGCAGTCACATGTTGGCCTACTGCTTGAGACTATTGCATATTAGTAAGACACTTTTTAAAAGAAAATAGACTTTGCATTTCAGTTCATGATCTGACTGTCAGCTGACCACAGCAGAATGTGGGAAACACAGAATGCACCTGACAATCCCTATAAATAATCGCTTGCCACCATCACATAAGCTTCCCATCACCCACCTAACCCCAGACTTCATTTTTTTTTACATAGCAACAGTCCTGTGTTGTCTTTGAGCGAATCAATAACATTTTTATGCCCCATAAACACATTTAGATGTAACTTTATGTCCTGTAAACACATTGAATTCTCCATCCTTATCCAGTTTTCTGTAATTATTATAATTTTTTGCAGAGAGGATGACATTCCTTTCTCTTAGGCCAGGTACTCTAAGGTGTACAACAAGAAGTCCAGCAAGTAGAGCTTGTACACACTACTATAAAAATGCATAGAAAAAACAATGAGAATGTGAAACTATGTAAATTACTCTGAAAGTGACATTTTGCTCACCCCTCAAAAAGTAGAATTGGTAAATATGAAATGACTGTAAATGGCACAATTCTGATGTAACAGAGACTATTTCTGGTTGTTTTCAGGAATATTTGTCACTGTATAAAATGCAACTCAGGTTGTGGTGTTATAATAAATTGAAATTAATTTCAAGGTCCTTGAAAAGCTGCATTTACTGTCAGATAGTAATTGTGTTCTTTCTACAGGACAGTCGCTGCCAAGACAGTAGGGGATTGAGACAGCACCGACATCAACAGCCTAACCAGTCAAGAAACCTCTGGATGTCCTTCCTGTATATAGTTGTTTATGCTAATTGTACTGTATATTGTGTAAACGATAAAAGGTATACTATTTGTATACTATATTTGTCGTTTTATTTACTTACATGTGTTTCAAGAAATGGAATAAACAAGAGTCTTACCTAATTCAGTTGTTATTATTAGTGCATCATGTAAAGTGTAAGAACTGTAATGGGATGGTTGTTTATGCTGGAAGTGTAAAGAAAAGGCATTTATCATTTTCAAGACTTTATTCAAACAAGTTAGAGATAATGCAAAACAAGGAGTAAATACAGAACGACAAATAAATTCAGCACTTGATGTGACTGCTCCAAACGTAGTCCTTGAATTCTGGCCTGTAAAGCAACAGATGAGCAACATGATTAGATATTTTTATGGAACAGAACTCGACTGTCCTCAGAATACTGTAAACATACACACTTTCAATGGTCAATACTTTATACATTCCTGGACAAAACTGTACAGATGTCCCAGTTTATATTACATTAAAAAATAAAAAGGACCAGCCCTTGATCTTTCTTTACATGTTTCTACTTACTGTGTTTATTGTTATGCACCAAAACACAAATTCAAATGGTGAAAAACTACTTGGCAAAAAATGTGATTCTGAACAGGGCACGTGTGTCCAAGTTACATGCCTGGTCAATATACTGTACAAACACAAATAGTTGTAGGTGGTTATCAGGGGACAAAAAGCACCAGTAATGTTCTACTTTAGATGCTGACCTGCTCATGTGCAATCCTTTGAGCTTGAAGATCTACTCGATCTATGAACACCTGCTCCTTGACCTGTCGCCCTCACGTCCACGGCCTCTGCCTCCACTCATGTCCTCCTCTGACGGGATGATGTGCTTCGCTCTGGCGTGTCTTCATCATCAGTCAACAATGCTGTCATCGTGGAAGCTCTAACATGCAAAACATCGTATCATCATGAGTCCAATACAATATTCACGTTCGTCTGTGAATCACTGAGGGAAACGAAAAAATAAAACACGTAGCAGGCCCACCACTAATCTTGATGTTTTAGCTTTTCCATATCTAATGTTAGCATAGCCAGCTGCTGCTAGCTAACCAGCAATGAGTTACAACATCAAAACACACTTTCAAAACAATGTCTCAATGCTAAAAAAAAGCTAAGTTGACAGCTATCAGTGCTAGCAATGACTATGTTGGTTGTATACGTTCAATTTGATTATATTAGGTGTTTACTTACAGGTGAATGAGACATCGTAAAGTTATTGGTAGTCGGACGTTGTGAGACAAAATGATGCGCTGTCCTCCTCACCGCTCGTGAGGACTCGGACTCCGTCGGCGGTGTTCGGCAGTCTTCGGACGGTGCGCGTTCATGGTTTGGGGGGAGCGGCTTCGGAGAGAGGCCTGAGTGCAGGGGCGGAGTTTACTGGCTGGATACTTTCAAAATCTTTCACGGTCTTGATGGTTTTTCCAACTTGCAGACCCCAGCTTTAAACAGAGAACATTTCACATTGAAAGAGCACATACAAAACTTACAGTAAGTAACATGTTCGCTTGAGCATATAGTTTGCGCCGTTGACGGTATATATCTTTGTCATCACTGAGATCATCTGAGAATATGTGGGGGGTTTTCTGGCCCCAGTCACAATCCAAGGAAGGGCCCTCCTCCGGGAACTCACAGCTGAGCTGTCTGACTGGGACACACCGCTACCTGAAGATAAGCTCAGTAAGTGGGAGGCCTGGCAAGACTCACTTCAGGACCTGAGACACCTTCATGTACCACGTACATACACAGCAGCTTCTCTAGCTAAGGCAGTGCATGTAGAGCTCTGTGTGTTCGCGGATGCGTCTACAAAAGCCATCGGTGCTGTGGCTTACCTGAAGGCTGTACAAGAAGATGGAGAAGTTCACGTTGGATTCGTCATGGGGAAGTCCAGACTTGCACCTCAGTCTGAACCAACTATTCCTAGGCTTGAACTTTGTGCAGCAGTCCTAGCTGTGGAAATGGCAGACCTAATTCATGACGAATTGGACTTGAAGATAGATGCCACAAAGTTCTACACTGACAGCAAAGTGGTTCTGGGCTATATCCATAACGAATCCAGACGCTTCTACGTTTACGTCCATAATAGAGTTCGGCGCATTCGCCAAACCACAAGGCCTGAACAATGGCACTATGTGTGCACGGAGGATAATCCTGCTGACCATGCATCGAGGTCTGTTCCTGCCTCACGCCTGGCACAGACAACTTGGTTTGCAGGACCCTACTTCCTGCTCAACTCTCCCAACAGACCAGAACCAGTTCATTCTTTTGACCTAGTCAAACCAGAGCTGGATGTGGATGTCCGCCCAGTAGTAAGGAGCTATGCTACAAAACTTCAAGAGAAAGGCCTCAACACAGAACGCTTTCAAAGGTTCTCCAGCTTCAATTCTCTGGTTCGAACTATAGCACTCCTAATTCACATTGCAAGGTCCTACAATCTCTCCAACAGCATGGACACGTGTAAAGGATGGCATAAGTGTGATTTGCCTCGCACTCCAGAAGAGTTAGCTCAAGCGAAGGAAGTCATCATCACAGCTGTTCAGAAGAGAGCATTCCCAAAGGAATTTGAAGCTTTGAGGACAAACAAGCCAGTCCCTCTAAGCAGCTGTCTTTGTCGCCTCAGTCCAACTTTGCAGAACAATCTCATCTGTCTTGGAGGCCGACTGAAAAATGCTAATCTGGAGACTGGAGAGAAGAACCCAATAATCCTCCCAAAGGATGATCATGTTTCCTTGTTGCTCATCAGACATCATCATTCTCAGGCCAAACACCAAGGCCGTCACCTGACAGAGGGAGCGGTCAGAGCAGCGGGACTATGGCTCTTGGGAGGGAAAAGGCTCATCAACTCAGTCTTACACAAATGTGTAACTTGCCGTAAACTTAGGGGCAAAATGCAAGAACAACACATGGCAGATTTGCCACCAGAGCGCCTCCAAACCTGCCCTCCTTTCACGTACGTGGGGTTGGATGTCTTTGGACCCTGGTCCATCACCACTAGACGTACAAGAGGAGGACAAGCTGAGAGCAAGCGGTGGGCTATAATGTTCTGCTGCATGAGCTCCAGAGCTGTGCACATCGAGGTCATTGATTCAATGGACACTTCAAGCTGCATCAATGCCTTGAGGCGTTTCTTTGCCATAAGAGGACCTGCCAAACAGCTAATGTCTGATTGCGGCACAAACTTCATAGGAGCATGTAAGGAGCTTGGAATGAGCAAAAACCAACCAGACACCACTGTCCAGAGGTACCTAAACCAACAAGGGTGCTCCTGGGAATTCAACCCGCCACATGCCTCGCACATGGGTGGTTCTTGGGAACGTCTGATTGGAGTGGCCAGAAGAATTCTAGACTCAATGCTTCGTGAACAGCACACCCGCTTAACCCATGAAGTTTTGTGCACGCTAATGGCAGAAGTAACAGCTATTATTAACGCACGGCCATTAATCCCAGTTTCAAATGACCCTGAGGATCCATTCATTCTGTCACCAGCGATGCTTTTAAACCAGAAAGTTGGAGTCCCACCTCCACCAGGAGACTTTACAGACAAAGACCTCCTCACCAAGCAATGGAGACAAGTACAGGCTTTTGCTAACAAGTTCTGGACCCGTTGGAGTCGAGAGTACTTGCCAACTTTGCAGCACCGGAGGAAATGGACCAAATCACACCAAAATCTGAAAGAAGGAGACATTGTGCTTCTCAAAGACAGTCAAGCTGCCCGCAACAACTGGCCCATGGCTGTGATCACAAAGACCTTCCCTGGAGGAGACGGAAGAGTGAGAAAGGTGGAATTGAAGATCACAAATCAAGGGCATTCAAAGACTTTTTTCAGACCAGTCTCAGAAGTGGTCTTGCTTCTTGCTAAAGACTGATGTTCAGAGACCCACTTAGTTCATGGGGTGGTTGGTTAATGACCTCACAGAGGCCAGGCGGGGAGTGTGTTGCCTTTAAGGCATACATTTAATTGTGCTTTTATTTTGAAAGACCTTTTATTTTGAAATGGGTTAATCTTGCTTTGGAAGTTAGAGGTTCATAGTTTATTTCCTGTTAGCGGTTTGAGGGAGCCAGCTGAATCTGCACACCTGTGTTTATATGTCCATCCTGTGTAATCCATACTGTAAACACCACGGAGGCAATGTCGTGAGTAAATCATTTCATAATTGAACGCATAAATTAATGTTAAAAGATATTATTTACATGAAAAGACATCTGATGTGTTTGTTTTAAAAATATTTCATTTAGGTCTATTTACATTGAAGAAAAGCACATGTTGCGAGTAAAATGGTGATTTTTGTATTTTATCTTGTTACAGTTTTCACTCTGTCTGTGTAAATTGATGTCGAAGAGAGACAGTAAACAGCAACTAAAGCTCACTCAAGACTCAAGTCATCATTTGCATGGAAGAGTTTAGCTAGTTGTATAGCTGCAGTTCCTACACTGTAGTGAGGACAGCATAGCATTCATTGGGTTATTTGGATGTCCTGTTTTCACTCAGTAATCAGAGAATGAACTGGTAATCAAGCAGAAAAAGCAAAACCACTAAAATCAGTATTATTGAATGTGGTTGTCTTGCCAGTAGGTCAGGGGTGCCTGCGGGATTGAATGTCATGGTAAGGACAAATAAATAGCTCCAAGAGCCTCTCTTACAGGTTGATGTCTGTGTGTGTGTGTGTGTGTGTGTGTGTGTGTGTGTGTGTGTGTGTGTGTGCACATGTGTTGGGACAAAGGAGTGTGAGTTAGAGCTAATAAGAAGGTTGAGGGAATGATCCCAGACCTCTGCAGTCTGCATGTTGAAGTATCTTAGGCAGGACACCCTAAATTTTGTTTGTGTGTGTATGTGGATGGTTATCAGTCTAGTGGCACCTTGCATGGTATCTTCTGCCACCAGTGTATGATTATATGAGTAAATGGGGTGAATGCCGCTTTGAGTAATTGCAAAGACTAAAAAAGAGCTACATAAATGCAGTGCCTTTAACCATCCATCCATCAGAATGTAAGAGGAATGTCATTCTTTTTAAAAAAAAATGGCTATAGGTCTGGTGTCTAGTGTTTATGAACTTTGCACTGAACTGTAACTGAACTATACTTGGATCCTGTATACTTTCACAGCTACCCTGCATGGAACAGGTAAGTACAAAATGATGTGTATGATGAAGCTACATACATACCATTGAGGGCATGGCACCCACTTCACTTTGACTTCCCTTATTCCCTGAAAAATAGCCAATAGCCAAAATGCATCAGACAAAAAAATCATAAGCAATTATAACAGGTATTATAACAATCATAACAGCTGACAGTATAGACTGCATTCACTGTATTTCCAGTCTGGTTCAGGAATGTGAAGATGAATCAATTGAATTAAACATTAAAGAGTAACTTTTTTCAGGTTAAGTCAAACCAATCTTGACATTTTAGTACAAAATATTCTGCCATTCTCTATTCTTCCAGCACAGTGGTTGTTGCACTGTAAGCATGGAGTCCACAGATGTACCCAGTTCAATGTTTTCCCATATTTACTGTAACATATACTGTATTCATAATACATCCGGGGCTATGTGGCTCAGGAGGTAGAGTGGTTGTCCACCAAACAGAAGGTTGGCGGTTCATTCCCTGGCCCCTGCAGTCTACATGTCGAAGTATCCTTGGGCAAGATACTGAACCCCCAGTTTCTCCCGGTGGCATAGCCATCGGTGCGTGAATGTGTATGAATGAGATACTGATGAGCAGGTGGCACTTTGTACAGTAGCCTCGGCCACCAGTATATGAATGTGTGTGTGTGAAAGGGGTGAATGTTGACTAGAGTGTTAAGCGCTTTGAGTGGTTGCAAAGACTAGAAAGGCGCTATATAAGTCAGTCCATTCCATTTCCATTTATCTTGCTCCTCCCTGTACTGCTAGACAAAAATGTACAGTATTCAATTAAAAACAAAAACAACTTACATTTCGAGTCCTTCGTGACACGATTCTGGAATATGGGAAGTTATCCATGGTGGAATGGAATTCACAGTCTGAAAATGAAAGGTAGCCCATTTAAGTTATACAGAAAATAGTATTAGAAGAGTTTGCATGAGGATTTTCATACTGGGTGTGCCTGTCTGTACATGAAATCTGTGCTGTTGTGCAGGGGTTATGAAGATTGTCATGAATATGAATTTCATTTCACTGTGCAAAGACATGGGGGGTGAGGTATCACTGTGATGATTTGTGTTTATCACAGTCTTTCTACATGACCTCTCTCAGCTTGTATCTGCACTTATACAAGTTGTAATAGTCAGGATTTTTCGAAGACACATATAATAACAAACCTTATCAATAATGGAAAATGTTGCCAGCATATCATTAACTGGTCAAAAGGATAGACATATTGGTACTGCAATTAATCACATTAAGGCAAAATACCATATCTAGATTTGGCTTAACTTGAGTGAAATAGTGATGGATATCAGAAAAAAATAAAATATATGTAATACAGATGCAATATTATCTGCTGGGTTGACTGGCTTGGGTCTTTTTCTACGACCTGGGGAGGTGAGGAGCAAATAAAGAAAATGGTTAGGACACAACATATAAATAAAAGGAGGTTATTAAATGTTTATTCAAGGTTATACTATTTAACTCTCCCAAGGCTGCTTTACGTCAATTGATGTAAAATGGTTTAATTATTAGAAGTCAAATGATCACTTTTGTTGTAGTTTTTGATCTATTGAATTTGTTTCCCCTAGGTCAGTGGCAAACTATACTTTCAAATATAGCTGACCAATTAATCCGAACAAAACAAAATTATAACATGGACTAGTGCAAGATCCAAATAGCAGGAGGAGCAATATTTGTTAAAGGCAAAATATGTGTGAAAATAGCACTCTGAATTACGTTTTGTGATTGTAGTAAGTTAGACACTCCCCCACAGACAGAGACACACACCTTGGAGACCTCTCAGCCTCTTGATGTGAACTAGAGACTCTGTTAAAGCTCCAGCAGACTCTCTGTGTTTCCAGTGCAGTCTGACAGCAGCTGTTCATTGCTGGTCAGTTCTGACTACCTGCTCTATTTGCCTACAATGAGCACTGATCAGTGGGTCACACTGTGACCCAGCCACACTAATAACAGTTAACAAAAACAGCTTTTGCATTTAGACGTGGTCTGAGTGATAGGTGCAGGCATGAATTTATGCCAAAACTGCACTGCCAGAAGAGTTGTTTGACACAACCCCTGGAAAGTACCTCGTCTCTTGCAGGTATTTTTCATGAAACCTTACCTGTTTGCTTGAGGGCAGAGCACAGCTTAGGGGGAGGGGGCGAAGCAGAGGGTAGGGGAGTTGGTTCAGGAGGGGTTTGGGACACGATATTGGGTGCAGGCACAGGCTCTAGTGTACAGTGGGGATAGAAAAAATAAACAATAAATAAAACAGTTAAGACATTTTACTGTATCATGTAAGGGTGACAAAAACTTAAGTCTCAAGTTGTTATGGCTAAAATATTCACAAAAACAAGATCCAAAATAATTATAATGCCCTCTTTATTACAAATTCAAACTTCCGTGAATCTTGTATGAAACCTAGCAAAATGGATTATTCTTTGTTCTATCATCAGGGTGCACCATCCATATAGGAAAAGAAAAGACTGGGCACGCATTGTAGTCCACAAAGTATCTTGTGTCTTGCAGGTGTTTTTCATGAAGTCTTACCTGTTTGCTTGAGTGCAGAGCACAGCTTAGGGGTAGGGGGCTTGGTCATGGGGGGTGGGGATAAAGTAGAGGGTCGTGGAGGTCCAAGTGAGGAGGAGGTAGAGGGTGCAGGCGCAGGGTCTAGTGTACAGTGGGGCAAAAGAGTCAAGAATCAACTGATACTGAGTCATTCAACATTTTTTGCATCATTCCCTATTCATAAGTGCCAAAACAGACATTGCAGGGACTAGTGTAGTGACCCTATCAAGTTTCTTCAGAATTGTATAATATTGAGTATCTGCCAATACAGATGCTTGATCAGCTCTCATACCGATCTTTGAGATTGGTTAAGGACTTCCCTACAGCATATAGTATATATTTCTTAGAAAACATTTTGACACAAAATATTTCTTCCTTGGGTTTGGGAAAAATAGAATAAACAATGAAGGAAAGAGTAAAGAAAATTAACTGTATTACAGGATGTTATCTGAAAGTTAGTGGAGATTACACTTGGAAACATACAGGGAAATCATCTAAAGAATGAGTGATTATTCAGTGGTCCACAGGCTTAATCTTTTATTGCTGGGTACCTAAGTGGCCAGTTTGCATGAGCATTCAAACCTACCTCAAAAAGAGAGACTTAGGCCAGTCAGAGACTATGCAATGTCATACATCTTTAGGCTTTACACGATTAATTCTGTTAAATTGATGCAATGGTCTCTGTCACCTGCCCAAATTGTCTTTTTCTTTGCATTGTCAGTGTGGAGAGATTTCGTACCATAAAGACTAAGGACACCCTTCAGCTGTTGAAATAAGCATTTCAGCCCATTTCTCTATTTTTTCAGTCTGTCATTAGAGTGATTATCTGCTGCTTATATCTGACATCTAGCAAAACTGGAGTGAGATGTTAAGTATTGTACTGCTAGTATTGTTGTCCTGTTGTTGCAAGTCGTATAAATGTAGGTAACGTTACATTGCAAGCTTGTATTACATCCAGTGCTTTTTACTTCCAGGCTTAAGAGAAGGGTAACATAATCACAATCCTAGAATTTGTGCTTCCAACCCCCTTCCCTGTGTTTAAGCTGTGAGGCAGTCAGTATATAAGACAAGACATGCTAAAAGCCCGGCAGAGAACAACCATATGGGTCTTCTCTCCATGCAGCATGAAGAAGAGAATTAGAAACTCTCAACATTCAAGAAGAATTTCTTCCACAGTCCTCTGAAGTGGACTCAAAGTGTTTTACAGTAACAAAATTGTCATGCAGTCCTTCTTACCACAAGGTGTTAAAGTTAAAATAACAGTCCCATCCTCCTCTGTGGTGAAGGCCCCAACCACAGCCTCAGGATGCAGAGAGGGCTCAGCAGGGTCCCTTTGTCCCTCTGGGTCCACCGGGGACAAGGCTGCAACCCCTGTCTCCCTTTTAACGATCACTGTTTGGAAAAGAGTTATCTTCATTGTCGTTCATTCTGTATTATTATCATCATACATTAGAGATGTGTGGACTGCAATTTCATCAGCGGGCAAGCAGTTTTAAAAAATATTCTTTAAATTGTTACTATTATACATACAGTATCTTGCTTGTGTTTTATATAATATATACACTAATTTATAGCAGTTACAACTATTCAAGTGCACTCAGTTGATAAATATTTGCAGTGATAGGCTTTCTCAGGTACCATTTGTAAGCAGAGTTGAACATCTTCACCTACACCTCATTGTTTGAGCATTAGCCTTTATCCTGCTCCTTTATGCTGCAGGAAACAACTGATACTAAGTCATTTGACAACATTTTTTGCATCATTGCCTATTCATAAGTGCCAAAACAGACATTACATACCTACAAACAGATTATACCCTTTTACACACATGCAACAGGACAAACACATACGGACTTCTTATTTTCATATTCTTCATACACCTGCACGGTGCTAAAATTTAGAACTACTTTGTGCTGGTCTTGTTTATATCATAATAGAAAGCCAATTTGTTAATGTATTGGACCCCAACATTTCAGTCAGTCTGTTGTCATGGAACAAGTTGTAGATCTGATTGTTGTGATTGTTCTTCATTTTACCATTTGTCCTTGACTCAAATAATGAGTCTGACCATAATTTACCCAGGTCCTCTCATTTTAAGTTCATGATAGAAAGACACTTGTCAGCTCAATAAGTATGTAATTGAAACATGACAGATTGATAACTGAGATTGTGAACCAAATGCATCAACAAATCTAAGCTAATGGTTCCAACAAACAATTCCTAGATATTTTGCTTTCTTTTGCATCCATTGTGTGTTCAGGTGACTGTGAAGTCCTAACATCACCTATATGAGTGAGTGGAGATGAACATCATTACAATTCTAAATATTTCTAACCCTGTAACTAAGAACGAGGGAGCATAGAAGAAAAAACCAGGGAAAATGGCAGAAACTACAGTGTTGGCATGACATTATCCATCACTCCAGAAGGTACTGAGCAGGTCTTCTTTGGTGCCTGGTAGATGATATAAACCAGGGGATTCATGTATAAATGCTACATATGCACAAAACAGGGACTTCACAGACCTCACAGCTATTGTAGTTCAAAGACATGTTTAGTTTGGTGCAAATCTGGAGAATTGGGGCGTTCACAAGTAACAAGTTACTTCCTATTTACCATATGTTTTCCTGAAATTCTATTGTATATGGTGGTCATACTGTCAGATTTCTCTATACATTAAATTGACTGGCTGTGATGTCTAGCTGGTATCATTCATGTGCAAATTGGTTGGTGCATCAATACTGAACCACAAGAACTACAGCTTACCAGAATCCGTGCAGCATCAAAAAGTTTGGCAATATTGCCCCCTTTCTTCAGCTTCTCTCCCCATTCCTTCGTAGCCTTGTTCTTTGCCCTGGTGATTTTTTTTTTCATGGGCTGCTGTGCCCCACAAAGCTTTTCATTGTTGATCCTGGCATTCTGCTGAAAAGGAAAACAAGCAACATTAGCCTATATCACTAGACCATGCACACAGGGTCAGGTTATTACTCTATTATTCATGTAGACCATAGTATCTCAAGAAAAATCTAATTTACTGTTTCAATTAATATGATTTAAAGATAGACAGAAAGAAAATATGCAAAAAATAAGGTCGATATTAAACACTGATTGCAAATATTGAGTAGGATCATATTAGCCTCATAGTGGGCTTAACAGAGACATGTCAGGTTCCTATAGATATTGTATTTCATCAAAAATATCAAATTATTTCCTGACATTAGTGGTTGGCAACATTACTGTCTTTTTGATATCCAGGATGTTTTATGTTCTATAAATGTGTGAGAAACAACTACGATACATAAAAACACAATAAGATATCATAGAAAATGTAGGAGTTTCTTGTAATGTTATGATAAAATATTATTTGCCTACTGTAAAGATTATGGTTGATGGTTGAACCTAACTTGCTGAGAGCGACAACTGATCATACATTGGCAAACTTTAACCATGTGTTAACTTTATTTTGCTTCATAGCTAATGCTAGTTAAAGGTAACTTTGTCTGTGCTGTTAGCTTTAGCTATTAGCTTTAGCCGAGTCAGAACAGTCAGTGCTGTGCTGCTAATGTTGGTTTTCGTACTACTGTTACAGGCAAAAACAATCCAATTCACACAAACATCCCCACTAGTCATGACTGGTTAATACCAGAGTTTAGTTTGAACTGTACTTAATGTTAAAAGATGAAGGTGTACTTACCTCTAAAGATGTATTACGTTCAAGGCGAATGACGCGTTTTCAGTCGGCAGCGTAGATCCACGCCCCAGCGGGCACCTTGACGTCAATTTGATGTTGAGGATTAGTCAAGATTGTGACTACCATCATATAGCCTACAGGAGCTTTGACATCCTTATGGTTGTAAAGAGGTTCAACAAAGGGATCAATCCCACATCGGGTTACTGCGCTATATATCGTAAGTCAAAATATTTGACATCAAATCAACGTTGCTGCTCAATACCTGACATCAAATTGGCGTTGATTTGGCCTTGATGTTGCATTGACATAAGATGCCCGCTGGGTCATGAACTCAACAGCTCCACCTTGTGACTTTTTGACGAAACAACCATGAAACTAACCAAACGAATTTCCACACACATCTGTTTCACTTTATTTGTTGAACTTAATAAATAGTGATTATGATTGCTGTTAATATAACACATAATAAAAATGGATAAGACATTAAAATAGAGGTAGGCTAATGGTTCCCCCTGTGACGCAGCACCGCAAACCTAATAATAATCATGATCGACGGAGAAATCTTGAAAATTAAACGCATTTAATTCATACACGCTGATATTATAATATCATCATATTGAGGCTTACAATATCAACACTATCTCAAGAATGTGATGTTAATTATCAACTAAATAAATCTGGCTGCAATGAAGCTAGTATTTCTTTTGGCAAAAAAAAAAAAAAAAAAAAAAAGGATTCAAGCGCTTGGGTTGAGTTGTCTGCATTTTCAAAATTGTTCTACCTTAATTGCTTATAAATCATTACCTTAACCCAGCTATGGTAATAATCATAGCTTAGAATAGTCATAATGCATGCAATGTAGACGACATTCTGATGCTAATAACCAGCATAAAAGCGCATCGGTCACGTGACCACGGCTCTGTAGCATACGTAGGAAAGCATACGAAAATATCGTGTTTTACTTTTCGTAGTTTTTAGTACGAAAGCTGAATGAGAGCAGCCTGCTCAGATTTAGATAGCAATGGAGGCGGAAATAAGTGTACCCTCCGAGGGGTCAAATTGGCGGACCAAAACAGACCGCCAATTTGGATGGCCAATTGGTGGCTTATTGCCCGGTATAAAAACGGTTAATGACTGCCAACGGCCAGTGCACGTCCACTGCACACAGCTCCATGGACCTGCTTCTCCAGCAGCAACATGCAGGGTTCGTACGGCTGCTTGAAATCCTTGAAAGTGCTTGAATTTCAATGTTGTGTTTTCAAGGTCTGAAAAGTGCTTGGATTTTAGTTTAAGTGCTTGAAAGTGCTTGACATTATAACTCTATGCCCTGTGCTCTTCAAAATAAAAGTTCTTCCGTTTGATAATGTCGACAAAAATATTACTGTATTATAGACACTAGCAGACACAGAGGTCCCCAATACCCACAGTCAAGACTGACCCGGCTTCAAATAAAAATAATAGTATTCATTAGTGGTGTCAACAATAATCTATTCGCCGATGCATTGCAATGCGGGGCATGCACGATTCAGCATCGATGCTGCAAGTGCCATAATCGATTATTTAAGCCTGGCGGGCCGCCAGGTCTTACTTGCCCCCCCGCCAGGCTAAGCATCGTTTATTTATTTTCTTGAAATCAGTTTTTGCGCTCCATCAACACGTGATCAGGTGTGTTTTTCATCACCTGACAATGTCACAACTTCGTCGCGCATAATGGGACATGTCACGGACATCATAGGCTACTCATCAGACCGCTGCTTCACCAGCTGACCGACCTCGTAGCCGTTAACGTGAGCCGAGCCGTGGCTCTAGAGGCTCAGCCAGCTGCTGCAGCGGCTAGTAGCTGTTAGCTGTTAGCATGTCGTCCCCTGCAGCGTCTGAGCTGCTGTGAGCTGAGCTGCTTTCACCAGATGTGAAAATGACCCAGTGTTTCATTTTTCAGCTCATACGGTTCGCGTTTACACACGTTTGTTTTCTCTGGCCAAAACAGTAGATTACAGAGTATCTTTGGTAGATCCGTGATTGTCACGTTTCCATGACGACTGACCGGAAACAGACGCGTGGTCATGTTCATGTGACTCCAGATTGTAAAAATCTCTGAGGAAAAAAATACAAATCTCCGGAGACACCAGGCAGTTGTTTTTTAGTTTTTAGTGCAGACAGTTGATATTATTTATCTAAATAGTATTTTTATTATTTATTTATTTTTGTGGTTGGTTGAACAGCATTTCAAGAGTGCAATCTGTAAGACATGGTGTTACATAAATGTCTCATAATAACACATGATAATGATAATATTTTCAAATTTCCAGTCAACTTTTAACATTGATCTTAAAGCCTTATGGAATCACTCCTTCTAAATTCTACTACTCCATTGATGAATCTGTTACCTATAGGGCCCTGCCATCAGTCAATGGTCAGGGTCAGGCCCCTGACACAAAAAAACAGGCTTGGGCACCGGTGGGCCGCTGGTGGGCCACCCTACCACCGGGCTTAGCAAGTTTTCTGGGGGAAACCCTGGTCACTGTTTATTTTCTGGTCGATCAGCTTGTGTTGTGTTGAGAAATTATGATGTAGGCTTAGGTCAAACTATATATTTCCTCACTCTGAAACTGATTGTTGATGATGGTGATGTTGAACTCAGACCGAAGAAGTTGTTTGCACAAATTTGGTAGTAGGCTAAGCCTACACACTTTATTTTTGGTTTACATTACAATGTTTTTCACATCTTGATATTTTGTTGTATGCAGCTGACATGATTACCAGATAAGAATCTCATCTCAGGTATATAATTGTCATTGTCTTAAAGCTGCTAAGCTGCTGTTTTGTTGAGAATAGTTGCACTTGACTTTACTACTTGAAAAAAAGTTATATCTGACTGCTTGTATTGCCTCATGACTGATGAAAAGTTTGCCTTGTTGTGTGCAGTAGAATTTTGATGCATCACAATGCATCGTAGAATCGAATTGAATCAAATCGTTACCTGGTGAATCGTAATCGAATCGAATTGTGAGGGCAGTGCCAATGCACACCCCTAGTATTCATAATCATTTGAAAATGAGAACTTATGAAGTTATGATGACTTCAGTGCA
Organism: Pagrus pagrus; assembly: GCF_965226575.1. Taxonomy (NCBI): domain Eukaryota; kingdom Metazoa; phylum Chordata; class Actinopteri; order Spariformes; family Sparidae; genus Pagrus; species Pagrus pagrus. Next base: position 34,684,834 of record NC_140193.1, read on the forward strand.
GTTGATCTTTAGCCACAAGGTGGCGCAGTTGTTACATGAAGAGTAGACCTCAGGGCTTTACTAAGAATGAGGCTCAACATCTCTAGGCTCTGTGTTCATAATCCGGCTCAACAAAACCTAAAACCCCGGTCAGAGTTAACTGTATCACGAAGGTGATCATTGTCCGGCTCTGAGCTTTGTGCTCTGTGCGCGTATAGGTTTACACATCACACTTCTGAACATTAAATCTTTGACCAGGACTGGCTTCTAAACTGTGGTGTCACAAATCATGCTCGTAGGCCCAACTCTTAATCAACTTTTTTAATAGCACATCAGGCAACAATTGTTTCTCACTGTACAGGTGGTGTGTCATTGTGAGTGGCACACCCAAGGACTACGTATGAAAATAACTAAGCTTCTCTAGCAATTATCTGTTACAATAAATACTGTGTCCCTGCCAAATAAAATAAAAATGAAACAAATTTGCACACTGTGCAGTCAGTGAAGCTCAACTGAAAAACTCTTCACAATTATAGATTGATAGATAGACTTTTACTTACTCACTAATTTCCGGAAAAGCATTCTCTACTGGTAGAGTAAGGACACCTCCTGAAGAGTGATCCAATCAACATGTATGAAACCCTCACATTGCTGTACTTAGAGTAGCCTATGGATGAGAAAATAGCACCTGCCATGTGATTTCTGTGTAATTAAATAATAAAAACATTTAATAACTCTCTGAATGACTCATTATTGTGCATTTAAAGATGTATATTATTACATTACTGCATTGTTTGTGTTTTGTCCTGGGATGACATTACAAGACTTCCATGAATGTGCATTTGAGAGAAGTATGGACCAAGGTACGTTTTATCAGTCTGTTTTCTGGAAATAATTGACATAAGCAGAACCCATTAAACGAGCCGTTTTTTCGTTTTTTCGTTTTGGGGCAAAAAACGAAAATCAAAAGTTCAGCTCGTTTTCTTGTTTTTTGGTTCTCACTTACAAAACGAGTTTACCACTCAATATTTTGTTTCCGTTGGTGGGCGGGTCCTCTGACTGCCTAATGTGCTTCCTTGCCCTGTGCTCTTCAAAATAAAAGTTCTTCCGTTTGATAATGTCGACAAAAATATTGCTGTATTATAGACACTAGCAGACACAGAGGTCCCCAACACCCACAGTCAAGACTGACCCGGCTTCAAATAAAAATAATAATATTCATAATCATTTGAAAATGAGAACTTATGAAGTTATGATGACTTCAGTGCAGTTGATGTTTAGCCACAAGGTGGCGCAGTTGTTACATGAAGAGTAGACCTCAGGGCTTTACTACGAAGGAGGCTCAACATCGCCAGGCTCTGTGTTCATAACCCGGCTCAACAAAACCTAAAGCCCCGGTCAGAGTTAACTGTATCACGACGGTGGTCATTGTCCGGCTCTGAGCTTTGTGCTCTGTGCGCGTTCACATTAAAGGAGCTGCGATCGCGGGCTGCTGAGAGCTGAGAGCTGAGGAATAGGAGTGATCACAACCAAATATGAAGTTTTTAATTTCTGACAGCTGAACATTGTGCATCTTTTTTCTTGTTGAAAGATATTTTATATTGTTTTCATATTATTATTTACTGACTGTGATTACAGAATGCGAGTGTGTTATATTGAGAGCGAGGCTGGGTGTGCCTATGAATATAGGCTACAGTGAGTTTTTTAAGGTGCTGTACAAGCAAATCATATTGTCTACTCTGTACAATGACCAAGAGTGTTTATAGTGTACAGTAGCAGGCTACTGTACACTATAAACAAATGATTTTGCTCTTTGCTCATGGCAGTGGTGACAGTCATTTTTGTTTACATGTCAGCAGGCAAGCTTCACTCATGCCAGGGATGTATTATGCTTTGTCCTATAGCCTACTTAATTGTATCACTTGGAACATGTTATGAAATGGATCTATAGTATAGAAATTTGCTCATAACAGGCCGGCTGGAATACAAAGCAAAGAAAAAAACAAGCTCAACTGAAAAAACCTTCACAATTATGACGTGTGCTCCTCAGATAAAAGTAACTCACTGTTTACACTTACAAGACACATGCTCGACGCCCCTCTCCAAAATATATGCAGTGTTTCCTCTAGGATTTTCCCCTAACCCGTTTTTAGTCTGTACTTCCAGGGAGAGTATGCTCTACTTACTCACTAATTTCAGGAAAGCATTCTCTACTGGTAGAGTGAGGACACCTCCTGAAGAGTGATCCAACCTACATGTATGAAACCCTCACATTGCTGTACTTAGAGTAGCCTATGGATAAGGAAATATCACCTGCCATGTGGTTTCTGTGTGATTAAATAATAAAAACATTTAATAACTCTCTGAATGACTCGTTATTGTGCATTTAAAGATGCATATTATTACATTATTGCATTGTTTGTGTTTTGTCCTGGGATGACAATACAAGACTTCCATGAATGTGCATTTGAGAGAGGTAAGTTTGCTCTTTGTCATTGTACAGAGTAGACGATATGATTTGCTTGTACAGAACCTTAAAAAACTCACTGTAGCCTATATTCATAGGCACACCCAGCCTCGCTCTCAATATAACACACTCGCATTCTGAAATCACCGTCAGTAAATAATAATATGAAAACAATATAAAATATCTTTCAACAAGAAAAAAAGATGCACAATGTTCAGCTGTCAGAAATTAAAAACTTCATATTTGGTTGTGATCACTCCTATTCCTCAGCTCTCAGCTCTCAGCAGCCCACGATCGCAGCTCCTTTAATGTGAACGCGCACAGAGCACAAAGCTCAGAGCCGGACAATGACCACCGTCGTGATACAGTTAACTCTGACCGGGGCTTTAGGTTTTGTTGAGCCGGGTTATGAACACAGAGCCTGGCGATGTTGAGCCTCCTTCGTAGTAAAGCCCTGAGGTCTACTCTTCATGTAACAACTGTGCCACCTTGTGGCTAAACATCAACTGCACTGAAGTCATCATAACTTCATAATTTCTCATTTTCAAATGATTATGAATACTATTATTTTTATTTGAAGCCGGGTCAGTCTTGACTGTGGGTGTTGGGGACCTCTGTGTCTGCTAGTGTCTATAATACAGCAATATTTTTGTCGACATTATCAAACGGAAGAACTTTTATTTTGAAGAGCACAGGGCAAGGAAGCACATTAGGCAGTCAGAGGACCCGCCCACCAACGGAAACAAAATATTGAGTGGTAAATTCGTTTTGTAAGTGAGAACCAAAAGACAAGAAAACAAGCTAAACTTTTGATTTTCGTTTTTTGCCCAAAAACGAAAAAACAAAAAAACCGCTTGTTTAATGGGTTCTGCTTATGTCAATTATTTCCAGAAAACAGACTGATAAAATGTACCTTGGTCGGACTGCTTTGTATTCCAGCCGGCCTGTTATGAGCAAATTTTTATACTATAGATCCATTTAATCCATTCGTGCACGACCAAGGTACGTTTTATCAGTCTGTTTTCTAGAAATAATTGACACAAGCTAGTTTTCTAATTCTAGACTGCAGCGATTGAATCGTTTACTTGCTCACCCCTCCCCTTGGTGAAAAGACAGTGGCCTGATCAGCAACCGCGTCTTACTCTACTAACAAACTCTACTAAATACTCATCTCTGCCTTTTTTTCCTCCTTCCTATATTCTCATTCTTTTTTTTTCTCCCTTTGGTTGGCGGGCTTCTCATCCTAAAAGCGAAACGTGCTTTCTAGCTGACCTTCGGGCTGCAGAACAAACATGAACAAACCCACTTAAGTGCGACCCTGCTAAATAGAAGACTAATTCTAAGGCTACGAAAACAAAACAAATTTCATTTTATAGCGATTATGCCCTTTTACAAATATATTTATGAGTAGTATATTCATATTTTGAAATAAAGCTATATTACACACTGTAGCTTTAAGGAATTTATGATCATCAATCAATGGCTTAATTTAAAGTAAATCATCAATAAGTATAAATATTGGGTTGCCATCTTGTTAAAATCCCCCCTTTCTACTAACAATGTCTGATGACTCATCAGGTCTGTGGTTATAAATTAATATTCAATAAAGGATTATCATTTCACAATTTCAAAGTAGTCAGGTCTGCAGTCATTGCTGACAATTGCAGTCAGTTGTTATTAATAATACATTTATTAATAAATTATTAATAAATGGATGTGTCTTTGGATGACCAGAGGGTAACCCCCTAAAGACTGATGGATGTATGATTTATAAAGAATTTGTAAAAGGTTTATCAATTAATGAAGCCATTGATTAATTCTCATAAATACATGTATTTACAACAGCATTAAACAAGCTGCCTGGATGGAGTGGAATGAATTGGAATAATGAGACTGGAATACATCGGATTGATGTCTGTGATGCAATTCAAGGATTTACTTAGCTTGTAGTCTAATAGACCCTAATAGCCTATAGAAATATAGGCTTCTATCTGTGACGCGAGTGATTTAATTGATTGTACATAATGTTACGGCCTGCGGCTGGCCGTCCATCGCTAGTTATCCATTCCTGACATTAGTGGTTAACTACTCTTGTTTTATGAATGGAGTGACGCCAGCGGGGATTCCCTTCAGCTCGCGCAACATTATGTGTACCTACCTGCCGCTGGTCTGATCATGCCTTGCCAATTATTGTAATTTCATTGTACTTGTTACAATGACAATAGAGTAGACTATTATCCTATCCTATCCTATCCAATCATCTGACATTGACAGTTGCGGCTGTGATTTTGTGTAAGCAGCGGTGCCTTTTGTTTGTGTTTTATTGCTCTTGTGTATGTGAAGTTTACTAAACTGTGGACTGTGTTAACTTGATTGTAGCAGATCTCTGATGTTGCCAGTCTGTCGATGAAGGATTGTTCCTTATGAATGTAATAATTTTGGGCAGTAAACGTAGGCTAGCTACTTAGTTACTTTCCACCTATATGGTGTTGCTAGCTGTCTTTGTCAATAAGCCATAGACGACGTGATAGATTCTCAACATCCTTGCAAGCATACAAACAAATTGCATATTTAAACTATATGAACGATGTGTTTTGAGTTGTAGCAACATTAAGCAATACACTTACTTACTGAGTACCTCGCTCCGAGTCCCGCTCAAAGTCTCCTTCTTCTTGTGTAAGCAAAACCAGCGCTAACCTGATGTAATGTGCCCCCTGGCTTTGGCCCCCGGGTGTCAACGTAAATAGGATAACTGATTAGTAGTAAATGAAGGTAATACACTGCATTACACGCACCAATGTTATCCTCAAATCATTATCATCATAGCGTATTTTTCATTATACCTTTTTAATCACGTAGCATAGCCTATTTACCCATCATCTCTTGTTAAACGTTTCAATAAGAGAATCAGCTGGGTACACGGATTCTATTACTGTAACAGTAATTTATTAATTTAAATTTAAAATCATAATATGGCACAGCAAGAGTGCGCTGGCTGGGATGCGAACCGGCGTCCCATGGTTTAAAATGCAATAGTAGGAGACACACTCAACCACACAACTATCATAACATTCCTACACTAGCCAGGGTATTTATACTATATAAAATATATCCGCTAATATTAAATTAAAAAAAATAAATCTAAACTTCGATAACTCTTTTTAGGATAACTTAAGATTTTTTAGGATAATTTAAGATTAATTATACATAAATATGCTGGCGTCTTAAATAGGTGACAATTCAAATAGCTGGCTAATATGGTAAACTGGTGTATTTTGAGAGAAGCAGTTTTACAAACAGACCATATACCTGCCCCTACGGCGCACTCAAAATAAGGTGAAGGAACGCACCCAAGGCGGCATCCGTCATTTGATTGGTCCACACTCTAGCTGTCTCCCTATTGGCTGGTGAAACACAATACTTTAAGCGCAGGGAGGGACAGCCTTGAGTCTGAGCAGACTCCTCAACCGGAGAGGAGGTGCTTGTTCTGAGTGTGTGCACATTAGATTTGAGCGTGCAGACTTTAGATCTGAGCTAGCACAGGACATATTTGAATGTGAGCGAAATTTTTGTGCGCAAGAAGAAGAAGAAGTAGTGTGAGCACAAGTGTAACCCAGGTTTCTAGGCCCTTATTAGTAGTCCAGGTTTATTGGTGAAATAAATAAACAAATAAATTCATATTTTTATGTGACAGATAAATAAATAGGGGGTTCGATTTAAAATAATCTTTCAAGGAAGGAATAAATAGGATTTATGATTAAAATCTTAAATATGTCAATAAATAAATAAATACAAATTTATTTAAATTAATGTACACAAGGTTATCTATATCTGTTAAAAAGGGTATTTCATTTCATTTCATTTCATTTCAAGTGTGGCAAATATGCCTTTTCAAAGTGTACAAGATTCAGGGGACATGAGGAGTTCACGTGATGTAGCGTAACCAATCAGACGCCGTCAGGGTGTACGTGTCGCCGTGCGTTGCTTCACTTCCGGTCTCTCTCTGCCAGACCGACATCGAGGTGGCTGCATGCTAATCTTCGCTGCGGATATTACTGTTTTAGGAAGGCAAGAGAGCCAGATATTCCAACGACTGTGTCATTATTATCGTCGGAGGCGAAAATGAAACCCTTTTTCTTCCTGTGGATTGATTAAGTGGACCGTGTGATATTGACGGAAACGAAGGAGAACTTGAGTTGTGTCTATTAGCAGCCGTGGCGCTAGCTTAGACCGTTAGCCACTTGAACTTTGCTAATTCCCATTGTGAAATCACACATTGCTTGAACTCCCGTGTCCCTGTTTCTTCAAAAGCGGGACCTTGACTGATGAGAGCCGTGTGATCTGCATTGTGCGTGTGTGTATATGATGTTTGAGCCTCTAGTGAGTAAACTTTACCGATATTAGTCGTTAATTTCATGTATATTGTGTTTAAAAATCATTTATATTAAGGTGTTATCTATATTACTATATCACTCCGTGTGTTTTCCTGTGAGAGAGAGTGGCGGTAAAAAGAACAAAAGAGATGAACAGAGGAGTAATGGTTCAGCCATTTTGTTTCATGTTAATGTTGATATATATGTTCAATTCAATTGGTTGATAGTGAGAATAGTTATGATGCTCATTAAGCAACAATGTTTTAATGTACACGAATGTATGTGTTTATATGTGTATATATATTAATATGTAAAGGTATATATATTTTTTCTTTATGAGAATATTATAGTAACCCTCTTTTGGCCTATACAGGCCGGGTCTTTTTCTTTTTCCTTTGAATGGATTCCTGGTTCCAGATCTGCATGAAGACTCCTTCTGCTGGGATTCTTACTGTTCTGTAAAGGTAGACCCTAAACCTCGGTAGTTGTGGCAAGCCATTGAAAACAGGACTGTGATCTTGTCAGTGATTTGGGCTTTTTTTTGTGAACTGTTGTCTGATATCTCATGTGTTTATTGAGACTCTTTGTTTTCCTTTTAATCAATACAGTTCAATACACGTGAACAAACCTGTTGGTTGTGTGAGTTTTTTACTCTTTCACTCAATGCAAATTGCAGTACAGTACCCCTTTCTCTTATAGCGGGTCTAGACTTTTGATTTACTGGTCCACAAAGGGATTAACACGCTGATAAAGAATTATATCTGTAGCACCCAGTCTTACAAATGAAAGTCAGAGCTGAGGTGGGTTACAACAAGCATGTGATTTTTGAGTTCAAGCACACATTTTGAAAGAAAGCAGCAGACATCTCAGTGCGAGCACAAAATGTGAGCATGAGGAGAATAAATCTGAGCACGAGAAGGAGCTGTGTCACTGAAAAGGAATGAAATCATGTTCTCAAATTGAAAAGCTACACTCTTGAATAAAGATAGGATAATTCTTCCATATCGCAGCTGTCAGAATGTGCCTGCTGTAGGCCTAAAGGATAATATAATCATAGAAGGCTGAAAATCACAGGACATTTCTGTTCTAATGGTACAAGTCAGCAGCGTACAGCTCATGCATGTGGGAGACTTCCCATATATAATGGAGGCCGGACTATATACAGATATACTGAATAGAAATGAATACTTAAACGTTTATAATGAACAGTTTCTTTCTTTTAGGTGTGTCCCTGACCCCTACTGCACAGCTGGTGGAAAAAAGGAAATCCCACGAGTTGGAGATTTGTAAACTGAAGGTAGAGTTGCAAAAGGAGAAGATTGATGAGCTTATCAAAGAGAGAGACTACCTAAAAGAACAGCTGGCATCATGTAAGTCTCCGTACACAACTGTGTAGAAAAATGTTTGTGCATTTGGGTCTTATTATGTTAGTTTACCGTATCTCTGGACTGTAGATTATGCATGTCTCTTTGTGCCATATTAGCCTTATGTTTGTGTTTGAATCTACAGCTCTTTAAAAAGAGGATACAGGTTCCACCCAGGCAGTCTGCTTGTCTTCATCTTCCTCTTGTGACAGCTCAGTGGAGGAGTCCTCTGATGCTATGTCTGACTCCTCCTCTACTGCATCCTCATCAGAGGAAGACAAGAAAAAGAAGAGGAGGAAGAAGAAGGGAAAGTCCAAGACGTCAAAGACAATGAAACCACAGACATGTAAAAGAGGTAAAATATGCTACATGTACTTTCCCCCTTTTTTACTCACTGGGTTTTTGGTTTGGTCCTGTTTAGCTCTAGTACAATTGTTCCTCTCCTAGCTGGTTCTTCACACATGATGTGACATTCTGTATGTAATTGTTATTGGTGCATAAATCTATGGTAACAAATCACTTTCTGGATAGAGAGGAATAACCTAGTAAACCATCAATTGTTCTGACCTCAAATCTCATACTGTACAAACTGAATGTGAGTGTGAGACTCCCAAGCCTTTTACCTTTTTTTATGCTGTTGATAACACTAATTCTTTGTCGTCTAAATTGCAGTCCAAAATCCGGATCAGGCCGTGTCCCGGTACAAAAAAATTCTCCGGCTGTTTAGTCGAGGAAGGACAATGGGCCTCATTCATGAACCGTTCTTACAAACAAATTTGTTCTTATGTCCCACTTACGAAGATTTTACAAAGATTGTGGCATTCATGATTTTTTTCTTATCCAGGATTTATTCTTAGGTAAGAACAAATCCTACGTGGTTTTGTTGTGTTTGGTTTAATAAAATAACTTCAAAAATGTAAAAAAAAAAAAAAAAAGAACAAATCCTACGAACACTCAGGAGTACTCTTACACACATTTCAGTGCCGACATGTTGGCATTGTTGTGTTTTCTTCTCTTGTGCAGTTCAATAAAATACTGCAACCTACTGAACGTGGTCTCCCGGTTCCCAGGAGGAGCACACGACTCCTATATTTTCTAAAACAGCTCTGTGGGAACACACCTTGAACAAGGAGCAGCTGGTGACGTATGGCTCATTGGTACGTATCTGTTATAATATAATTATAATTTCCAATAAAAGCGTCTTTTTATTATAACATTTTTAGGGCCAGGACTTTAACGCGTTAATTAAGATTAATTAATTACACAAAAATTAGCGCGTTAAAAAAATTAACGCATTTTAATCGCACTTATATTTGCACTGCGGAACGTTTCTCACTGGATGAGTTTCAGGCGTACCGATTATACTGGAGCACAATTATTTAACGAGTTAAAAAGCCGCCGACACTTGGGGTGCGTCTCACCTCGGGTCAGTAAAATTAACAGGCTGACAGTGACAATCACGTGAAACTGAGGCGAACTCATTCATGGTTGCCTCTGATTATACTGATAATAGCCTACCTATTACAGTAGGTACTACTTCGTTGTGGCCGAGTTCACGCGTGATTCTCGCACCTTTTTAGTGGAGGATCAATTGTGTTTTCATGAGAAGCGGCAATGTGCCCAAACAACCACCAGGTGGCATCTGTGAGCAGGAGGACGACAACATGCAGCAGCAGGGAGCAGTGACCATGAACGGGAATGGACAGAGTTGCCTGATTTATGTTTCTGTTCGTTGTTGCTTAAATACAAGAATGTAGCTAATAATACCTCACCCACTCCACACCTCATTCCAACTCCTTCCTTCAGCCTGTCGCTACAGGGTCCCTCTAGCAAGGACAAACTTAGTGAGTTGTTGATGATGTTGATGGCGGATGAGATGAATGATTTTTTTCACTATGAAGCCTTTTAAAGTACGCACAGCCTACAGAAGTTTCAACGTCCATACAAGCATTTAAGAAATGGAAGATATGAATGACTGGCTTCCGGTTTGGGTGAGCATGTGAAGGCAGCATGGTCTCAGTCTCCAGCAGCGACAACTTTGAAAACTTACTTTTTCCTTAAAAAACCCCACCCAACTAAAACTAAAAGTGCTTTTAACTGAGCCCCAAACACATTAGACGAATGCCAAGAAAGAAGAAAGAACCTATAATGGAAGAAATGGAAGAAACAGAAACAGACGCAGCCGCCTCTTCGACAGACGATAGCAATGTGCTAACTAGCATAGCTACCAGGCTAGAAGAGCGCATAGCTAACATGCTAGAAGAGCACAGAGCTAGCATTGCAACCGATTTCAAGGCTCGACAAAATACAGACAAAGATTACAGACCACGGTCAGCGAATGGACTCACTGGAATCCCACGCTGAAGTGCAAGATCAACGAATTCAAGCCCTGGAGGAGAGGTGTGTAGCACTAGCAAATAGCAACACCAAGCTAACAGCTAAAACTAATGACCTCGAAAGCCGTAGCCGCAGAAACAACATCAGGATCATTGGCCTCCCAGAGTCAATAGAAGGACCCAGGCCCACAAGCTTTTTTGCCGAGCTTCTGGCCGAAGTACTCGGCGACCAGATCCTTCAGTCCCCCCCCGAGCTGGACCGAGCCCATAGAGCGCTCACCGCTAAACCACCGCCAGGCTCTCGGCCCAGACCGGTAATAATTCGCCTCCATCGCTACCAGACCAAGGAGGTGATCATTCGAGAGGCTCGTAAGAGGTGAGGGAAGCTCCAGTACCGAGGGTCACCAATCCAGATCTTTGAGGACTACACGCCTGAAGTCGCCGAAGAACGAGCTACGTACCGGACGGTGATGGCCGAACTTTACAACCTAGCTCTCCGGCCAACGCTTCTCTTCCCGGCCCGCCTACAGATTACTCTGGAGACCGGCGCGAAGAAGAGATTCTCATCACCAAATACCAACAAGCCCCGAGGCCTGATTAGCTTAGCTTATTAGCTGTTTCTCCCGTGGCTAATGTGAGTAATGCTAATCTAGTTACCTCACAAGAGGAGCTGATTTTGTTTTGGCAAGTCTTTAAATGAAGACGGTAGCCTGGAGAGCCCTAGCACTTATTGTTTTGATTGTTTGTTTTTTTTAAGGATGACATACTATGTTTATTATTCTGTTGAGTTTAATGGGACTTGAGGACTAATCAGACGTGCTAGGGCCCAGGCCTGATGTTTACTATTTAGCCTAAATGCTATGTTATTCTAGCATTGACGCTATCCCAGCTGGTTCAGAAGCTGGTTACACTTGATTTCAATTTGTGACTAGTTAAATAATAAATAACCTGTTTTATCGTATCTCATATCATTATATTTCCTATTTTTGATATAAAAAGTTTGGAAAGACATTACATAATTAAAACCTGTTATTATAAGGAATAGGTGATTAACCTCACTTATCACTTAAAGTATAACTCTAAGTGACCAATGCCCTGTATTTTATTTCAACTTTAAAACGAACTCTTTTTAATTTTTTGTTTTTATCATTAAGATACTTTTGAATTACTATGGGCATTCAAATCAAACTGCACAAGTGTCATGAAAGTGTGTTTGGGATCTACATTTTTTCTTTTTTACTATTGGGGTGCTAACTGATCTCTTTAAGCTGCAAAGCTGAGACAAGTGAAGAAGAGAAGAGAAGACGCAGAAAGGGAAGTATGACAGTTCGGGTTTAGTTTTGTTGATTGGGGAAGAGGGATGGGGGGAAATGTTCTCACTCGATTTTGTCTATTTTGAGTTCTGTGCTATGTGTGCATTCATTTTCCATTGTGCTATCTCTGTACAGAGGATTCCACTCACTTGTTGCTGCTTGCTCCTCGAGACCAACCTGACAATTTTACTGCTGGACACCGAACCATGGCTAGTGTAACCAAGGGGGGCGCCGCTGGCGGACAGGCTGTGAGGATAATTTCACTAAACACTGGGGGGCTCAACGCTGCAATCAAACGTACAAAAGTTATGACACACATTAAAAACTTGAATGCCGACATAATGTTTCTCCAGGAAACACATTTATGCAACTCTGACCAGAGGAAATTAAATAGGCCTTGGATTGACCAAACTTTTCATTCTAAGTTCAATGTAAAAACAAGGGGCACAGCTATACTAATACGGAAAAACGTTCACTTCACCTCAGATAAAGTAATTACAGATCCAAATGGTCGATACGTTATAGCCACAGGTACACTATACGAAAAACAGGTAATTCTGGTATCAGTCTATGCTCCCAATTGGGATGACCATAAATTTGTGAGCTCACTGTTTACTACCATTCCAAATTTAGATTCCCACCTTTTAATTATGGGAGGAGACATGAACTGTGTGATTGATCCAACATTGGATAAGTCCAGCTCGCGATCATCCACGTCTATGAAAATGTCTCAGGCTTTTTCCACATTTATGAATCAGTATGGACTGGTCGACCCTTGGCGATTTTCACATCCCTCCGCGAAACAATACTCTTTTTTCTCTCATGCACATCGCTCGTTCTCGCGTATAGACTACTTTCTGGTAGATAAAAAGCTCATCCCAGAGATTGTCTCCACCCAGTATTTACCTATAACAGTATCAGACCACGCCACAGTAATTTTAGATCTTCACTTTAACATGAAGCCAAAGGGATTCAGATATTGGAGGCTAAATCCTCTCTTGTTGGCGGAGGCTAATTTTTGTAAGCATATTTCTGAATCGATTACCTTTTTCTGTGAAACTAATAAAAATAATGAAACCTCCCCGTCCATTTTATGGGACACCCTAAAAGCCTACATAAGGGGCAAAATTATTTCTTTCACGTCTCATGCTAATAAAATACGCAGATCCCGGCAAAAAGAGTTGGAAGAGGCTATCACGGATGTGGATAATTCCCTCTCATCCACAAATACACCTGATCTATATAAAGAGAGAATAAGACTCCAAACAGAACTTGATCTCCTTCTTACTTCCGAGGCTGAACAACTTCTCCTTCGCTCCCGAGGGTTAGTATACGAGCATGGGGACAAAGCTGGTCGTCTCCTTGCACAGCAATTGAAGGCAAAAACAGCATCAAACCAAATTACTCAGATTACTGATGATACAGGTTCAGTAACTTCGGACCCAGACAAAATAAACGACACCTTTAGATCTTTTTTTTCCCATCTTTATACCTCAGAATCCCTCACAGACGAAAGCCAACTAATCAACTTTTTTGAAAAATTGGACTTACCTAAAGGTTCACCCGAAAATAACTTGAAATTAGACGCTGCCCTTACACTTTCAGAAATTAAAGAAGCAATACAGTCAATGAACAGTGGTAAATCACCAGGTCCAGACGGATACCCGGTCGATTTTTATAAAAAATTCTCAGATCAACTAGCTCCACTACTGCTTGAAATGTTTAACCACTCATTCGAACAAGGTACCTTACCACCCACACTCATGCAAGCTTCCATCTCCCTAATTTTTAAAAAGGGTAAAGACCCACTTAGCTGCGCATCCTATCGACCAATATCGTTCCTCCCGGTAGATGTTAAAATACTCGCAAAAATCCTAGCTCGGCGATTGGAATCTGTTATGCCCTTGATTATTTCAGAAGACCAGACGGGATTTATAAGGGGAAGACACTCATATTCTAACATAAGAAGGCTTCTCGGCGTCATCCTCTCTCCATCTCCCTCTAACGTCCCAGAGGCCATAATATCCCTTGACGCCGAGAAAGCCTTCGACAGGGTGGAGTGGGCCTATCTTCTCTTTTCCCTGAGACAGTTTGGTTTTGATAACAATTTCATTTCATGGGTCAGATTACTCTACTCCTCTCCCTGTGCCTCGGTCTGCACAAACAACCAACGCTCCGCTCCGTTCCCACTTTTATGGGGAACAAGACAGGGGTGCCCGCTATCCCCACTATTATTTGCGCTCGCGATTGAACCACTTTCAGTAGCTTTAAAATTGGTGGAGGGATTCGGAGGGATTAATAGATGGGGCATAAAACATCAAGTGTCGTTATACGCAGACGATCTGCTTCTCTATGTTAGTGATCCCTTATCAAATATTCCACGCATTCTGACAATATTAAACTCCTTCGGTCGTTTATCTGGATATAAACTTAACATTTCCAAAAGCGAATACTTCCCAATCAACCAATTGGCCGCCGACATACCCCCATCGACTATACCTTTTAAAAAAGCCAGCACAGGGTTTAAATATCTTGGCATTGCAATTACACGTTCCTTACGAACAATACGAGAGCAAAATCTTACTCTACTAACAACGAAAGTCAAGTCTGATCTACAAAGATGGAACTACTTACCGTTGTCCCTAGCCGGTAGGATCCAAATTATAAAAATGAATGTATTACCAAGATATCTTTATGTTTTCCAATGTTTGCCCATTTTTCTTCCCAAATCATTTTTTACAGTTATAAACGACATTATTTCATCTTTCATTTGGGCTGGCAAACGACCAAGAGCTAGTCGCTCACTTCTCTATAGAGATAGATCAGCTGGGGGACTGGGTCTACCTAATCTAATTGGTTATTACTGGGCATCCAACATGCATAAAATACTATCTTGGTACACGTCCCCCCAAACTAGTTGGTGCCAGAGTGAAGCGGCCTCCTGCTCCTCGTTGCTACGCACCGTAGCATGTAGTACCTTGCAGTCTTCCCCGTCTAGTCTTTCTTCTAACCCAGTTGTTATTGGAACATTAAAAATTTGGTCGCAAATAAGACGCCACTTTGGATGGCTCACCCTCCCTTTGGCATCCCCGATTTGCAACAATCATTTGTTTATCCCAGCAGAGACTGATCAAGGATTCTCTGTCTTAGAAAACAAGGGACTTCGTAGTCTGGGCGACTTATACATCAATGGTATTTTTGCAAGTTTTAATCAATTAATTTCTAACTTTAATCTTAATAAATCAGATTTTTTCCGGTACTTTCAAATGCGTCACTTTGCGAAGACGCACACAACTTCATTTCCACAGATACCGACTCCTAACGGAATGGACTTGGCTCTTAAAGCCAAGGCCCTGCTAAAGGGCCACATCTCCTACTTTTATAACTTACTATCTCCATCCAGCGAATCCCTTTCACATTAGACTAAGATGAACTGGGAGTCAGAACTCCAGCTGAGCTTCTCTGAGACTTTGTGGGAGGGAGCTATAGGGGCCGTTAATTCGTCATCCAGCTGTGCCAGACTTTCATTAATACAATTAATCTACAATTTAAAAGTATTTCACAGACTACACTACAGTAAAGAAAAATTGTCAAAACTTTACCCGGACAAATTTGATGACAAATGTAACAGATGCTCTCAGACTCCATGCAACCTTACCCATATGTTCTGGGCATGCCCCAGGTTGTCTGAATTTTGGCTACGATTTTTCAAAACAATTTCAGATATACTAGACATAAATCTAACTCCGACTCCACATATTGCTATATTTGGCAAACCTCCAGACAACCTTCGTACCACAGGTATCCAAAACAACGTTATTGCTTTTGCCTCTCTTATCGCCCGCAAAAGAATTCTGTTGCTATGGAAATCACCTCAGCCACCATCAATCAAAGTCTGGTTACATGACATTTTAGGTCTCCTGAAGTTGGAGAAGATTAAATTCTCCCTCCGAGGCTCTTCCGATAGGTTCTTTACTCATTGGAGACCGTTACTTAAATATTTAGACAAATTACCAGCTCGGGAAGTTTCTTTGTAGAAGCCTATTTGCGAACATTTACAAACTTATCCATTTGCGCCAGCGGCGGCTGCCCCCCCCCCTAAAAAAGCTTTTCTCTAAGACATCCCAGCATGATAAATCTAATTTGAGGTTTAAGGAGCAAGCAACCATTGATACTACCTCATAATGACTAGCACTAGCACTTTATTTTTGTACTTTTAATTTAATATTTTCTGTGTTGTTATTTGTGGTTTTTCTCTTTATATGTGATCATACCTTCTTTCTTTCCTTGTTGTTTCCTATATATTTTTAGAAAAAGAAAAGAAAAGAAAAAGAAATAATACTATTTGTATGTACCTATGTATTTCATGCCTGACAATTGATAAATAAAAGTTATTAAAAAAAAAAAAAAAAAAGCATTTAAGAAATGATTCTTATCAGTTCCATAATTCAGCGAGAATTTTTACTCAACGAAAAAATGTATAAAGATCAGCTTTTAGGTTGAAGACACGACAGCAGCACGTATGTCCAGACGCTGATGTGTCAGCTGGGGCAGCGAGTCGGTGATTATTAAGACACATGAACACATTGTGACTGACGTATAGCTCCCCTAGTAGAGCAGCTCCCTCAGTAAGCAGAATCACCCGCTGATATTAGTTCGAATCTCAGCGTAGGCTGTAACTTTAGCTAATGTGTTTTCTTTTCTCATCATCATTATGATCACGTTTGGCTCCAAGTCTGCGCAAATAAATGAGCAAATGAGCATTAATTCTCCGCCGGCCGCGGCACCAGCTTTCCTGCTTGTGTACATAAAATACATTAAATTCTGACACCACAACTGTAGCGTACCGAATATCAATAGATGATAACCAGAAGTTCTATTGATCTGATTCACCGGCTTCATGGACGTCGGAACTATTTTCTGAGAGGGGGGGCGGGGGAAGCACGCACTTTTATCAATGATTAAGGATTTGATTTGAAGTTATTTTATAATGGCGTGCAGTTATAAGAGAACTAGATGGATGAACACGGCATCTTTATTGTTAAGAAAATGAAACTTTGATCACTAAATCAAGCCATTTAAGGAACATAACGGCATTATTTGTACCCTTGAATGAAAAAAAGAAAAGTCTGCGCTCCTGACTCAGGGCTTTCATGCATATCCAAAAGTGGACCTTCTCTCAGTTGACCCACTGATGAAGGTTTTAAGCAGGGTCGAGACATCGCTTTCACCCATAAGGTCACTGTGAACGTTCATAACGGTCAAATGTGTTTGTCTCTCCTGCGTCATGGTGCGCAGCCAGGTTTTCAGCCTGCGCAGGGCTGAGAAAGAGCGCTCGGATGCCGCGACAGATATTGGCAGGGCCAGGCACAGCTTAATGAGCTTCTCCACCTCTCTCGTGGAAAGGGGGTCAGTTCCGAGGAACCCACATCCACTCGTTTCCCCTGAGCCGCCTCAAGAACTGCCTGCTCTCGCCCTGCAGCTATGCGGAGTCCTTCCTGATCAAAACGCCGCTCCGCCTCGGAGCGCACCAGGTCCATATGCACATCCTGGATGGTGCTTACTTCTTGTATCTTCCCGTGGGTAGGGAGGCTGATGGGGTGCGTGAGTTCCGACGTCTATGACCGGCTTTCTTTCTTTCAGTTGTGGTGTCAGAATTTAACACAAATATTTGTGCTTTCTATTCCTTATATTTTCTACAACAGGCTTTTTGCTGTCCTCAGCGCGTGGGGGTGGGGGTGGGGGCACTGGCGTAGCAAGCTTTTCAAAAGTGTGGGGAAAGAAGGATGTGTTTCCCAGAGTCGCTCTTAGCTTAAGAAGATCTTTCACTATGAAGGAAATGTAAAATCGAGCTGACCCACTCTTAACAGCCTTCTTAGCGCCCGAATGCTCAGTGATCAAGCCGCGTCAGGGAAATTTACATCCTCCACTTTTCGAAATAATAAAACAATGCTCAATGTTGAAATGCGCTCATAGCTGCGGACCACTGGCGCAAGAAACATAGGTTAATAGTAGAAGAAAAAAAAACTTTTTATTGAATTACACGTTTAAGTTTTCCACACACATCTGCATATGAGTTTATAGTACTACACATAAAAATACAACAACCCTGTGGCATTTCACAGATATTAGGGAAACGGATGTATTAAACTCAGCTGAACCTCATCCAGAGAGGCTTCACCTGCTACTCTATATAAATGCGTTGCCAAAGTCCGCGCGTGTGAGAAACCATGGCTGCAATACAGCACATTCTCGCTGCGAACCAACAGCGTCGCCCTGCGCGAAGCCAGACGGTTTACATAAATGCATACGTGCATCAGCACTCTCTCCCCACTGGACGTGCTGTCAGACCGGGCTGTCCAGGCAAAGTACCGGCTGCCCCGTGCGGAGATCCAACAGCTGATCACTCGGTGTCTCCACACATCCCGAAAGCAACCCGCTGCAATTTTGGCCTCAGCCCGGAGGTGCAGCTCCTGGCTGCGCTGCGTTTTTACGCAGTGGGGAGCTTCCTGGAGTTTCATTTTCTTAACAATAAAGATGCCGTGTTCATCCATCTAGTTCTCTTATAACTGCACGCCATTATAAAATAACTTTAAATCAAATCCTTAATCATTGACAAAAGTGCGTGCTTCCCCCGCCCCCCCTCTCAGAAAATAGTTCCGACGTCCATGAAGCCGGTGAATCAGATCAATAGAACGTTTTTTTTTTTTTTCTAGTTATCATCTATTGATATTTCCGTACGCTACAGTTGTGGTTTCAGAATTTAATGTATTTTATGTACACAAGCAGGAAAGCTGGTGCCGCGGCCCGGCGGAGAATTAATGCTCATTTGCTCATTTATTTGCTCAAACTTGGAGCTATATGTGATCATAATGATGATGAGAAAAGAAAACACATTAACTAAGGGTAGTGCCTTTACAGAGATTCGAACTCATACTAGCAGAAGATTCTGCTTACTGAGGAAGCTGGTCTACCGGGGGAGCTATACGTCTGTTATAACACACATCAGCGTCTGGACATACGTGCTGCTGTCGTGTCTTCAACCTAAGAACTGATCTTTATACATTTTTTCGTTGAGTAAAAATCCTCTCTGAATTATGGAGCTGATAAGAATCATTTCTTAAATGCTTGTATGGACGTTGAAACTTCTGTAGGCTGTGCGTAATTGTTTCTGCCTCCGCTTATTAGCCGTGGCTGCAGCGAGCGAGCAAAATCACAACCTCAGATGTCTTTAGGGTATCAGATTTTATTATAGGCTATTCTTATATTTAAGCAACATCCAGTCAGGCCGTGATATAGGCTCACGGGGGCGGACTGGGACAATAATTCAGGTCGGCAATTTTACCAGTAAACAAATGTTCCTTAAAAAACAACTAATGTCCATATTTTAGCTCTACTGTAAAACAAAGAAAGCACAAGTGATTATCCAAGGTCACCCAGATAACTGAGGTGTCCCACCGCTGTGAAACAATCAGTCTGAATCAATCTGATACGGTTTAACAGTCCCCCTCTCCATTCACTCTACCTGTAGCCTAAAACAGCGCCACTCTCCATTGCAGCTACATTGTGGTCAAATGTGGAATTGTCCCAAAATCGTTTGAGCTGCAATTCAGTACTATACTTCCACCTAGTGGCTACAGTTGTCACTGACATTTCACGCGTTGCGTGAATCTCGCTCCCCGCGAGTGAAATGGCCACTTTGAAGTAGTACCTACTGTAGCTTCCAATGTAGATGCGCAACATGCGCGCTCACAACCCAAAGCGGCGCGTAGCCGCGTGCATTCGGTGCGACGGCGTCGCCGTTTTTTCCCCCCGTGCATGTCCGTGGAACTGTGCGCCGTGGACGTGCACGGTTCCCTACTTTGCTGTGTCAGGCAGGTGTTTCCCACGGAGCTCTGCCCCGTTTCAAAGGTGAAGGAAGCCCTAAGTGGAAAGACGTTGCCTCCGCGATGTAGAATGTGTTTTATAGAAGAGAAACACACATTTCAGGACCGCTGACTTGTATCATCAAAACAGACAAATTTTATTTGAATTTTATTTAAGATTTTATTTAATTTTTTGATACAGAACGATTTGGTAACCCCTTCTTTTACAGTCCCCTAATTACCAGGTATTTACCTGGTAAATTCATGGTAACACAAAAGTGTTACTAGGTAATTACCCATGGTAATAAGAAAGTAAATACAATGAAATAATGGCCAAAATACTGGGCATTTACCTGGTAACTATATGGTAAATTATAGTGTGTTATTGGGTAATTACTGCTGGTAATAAGAAGGTAATTACTCAAAAAAAAAAAAAACAACAACTCAAAAGTACTTTATTATTCCGTTAGGAACTTCGTTGCGGAAGGACATCAAAAGTGCAGGAGCAGCAATACAATACAACAATCCATACATCCCTACATACCACAGACATACCCAACACAATAATAACACACATTCCTACATCCACACATAAGTACAAGTACTCACAGCAAAGGTTAAAAAAAAAGAAGAAAAAAAAAGACACATACAAAGATAAAAATTAGTTAAAAACAGGTTAAAAGAAAAAGAAGTTATGGTGGGAGTTAGGTATTTAAAAGTCGGATTGAGGTGGGAATGAAACTGGATGATGCCCTCTTTGTCCGGAGTGGGAGTGACCTGTATCTGCGTGCAGATGGTAGTAGGCTGTAGTTGCTATGTAGTGTGTGTGTTGTGTCTGTGGCAATCTGTGTGCCTTTTTTCTTGACCTGAGTATTGTAGATGTTGATGAGTGGCTCCTGTTCCTGACCTATGATTTTATTGCTGAGTTTGACTATTTTGTTTAGACTGTTTCGGTGGGAGATGCTGAGTGCACCAAACCAGGCTGTTATGTTGAATGTGAGGATGGATTCAATGAAGCATTTGTAGAAAGCAGAGAGTATTGTTTGATGAACCTGAAGCTTGCGAAGTTTACGGAGAAAAAGGAGGCGTTGCTGACATTTAGAAAAAAGATGTTCACTGTGTAGTTGAAATGTGAGTTTGTAGTCCATTATTGTACCGAGGTATTTGTATGATTCAACCCTTTCTATTGTTTCATTGTTAACAGAGAGTGTGGGAGTGAAGTGTCCGTGGCGGAAGTCAATGACCATTTCTTTGGTTTTAGAGGTGTTTAAGTCTAGGCAATTGTCTCTACACCACAGGGCAAAGGAGTCCAGTTCAGATTGTAACAGTCCGTCTGTGTTGGTGGTGTCCATGATAATAGTGTCATCTGAGTATTTGATGTATGTTATTCCTGGGGTTGAGCTCCTGCAGTTGTCTGTGTATAGTGTGAAGAGTAATGGAGAGATCACAGAGCCTTGAGGGGATCCAGTAGAGATTGTCCGTGTTGCACTGAGGTGGCCACTCACCCTGACCTTCTGGGGTCTACTTGTCAAAAAGGTAGACATAGTTACAATGAAACTATGGCCAAAATGCTGGGTATTTACCTGGTAACTATATGGTAAATTTGTGTATTATTGGGTTATAAACTGGCAATAAGCTGGTAGCTACAGTCCCCTAATTACTAGCTAGTTACCCAGTAAATATATGGTAACACAAATGTGTTACTAGGTATTAACCACTAATAAGAAGGTAAGTACAATGAAACTATGGCCAAAATGCTGGGTATTTATTTACCCAGTAAATTATAAAGCGTTATTGGTAATAATATATTATATATTGGTTTTGGGTAATTCCCACTGTAAAAACTAGGTAAGTACATAGAAAGTATACCTGAAATTCTAGGTATTTATCTATTGTGTTATTGGGAAATTACCACTGGTAATAAGCAGGTAAGTATTTTCCTGTTATATGTATGGTAAATTAAGATTGTTTGTAGATACCTTCCCTTTGCCATTGAATGAGCACAAACTTGCACCATGTAGGTTCAGATATATTACTATGCAATACATGATAATTTTCTCGGTAAGTAAACTAAAACTGTACTGTAAAAGAAAGCCTTGTTTGTTTCCATGTAATAACCATGTTCTTACATATATAATTTGTAATAGATAACGCACCTCACTGGTAAATAAAGACAACACTTAAACAAAAAAACAAAAACAGAACTTTTCAAAATGTTTAAAATCTGAAATAAAGTATGTGACTATTTCGGGCTGCTGCCAGAGTTCACTGAGGAGGACACTGTAGGAAACATTTTGAAGAGTTCTGTTTTTGTTTTTCTGTTGAAGCACTGTCTTTGAACCGGAATCTGCAGTATTAAGTATTGTTCTGCCCTCTGATAAGAGTTGTGATTTGCCCTTTAATTCATTTCATTAAAAAGGGAGTTCATAATTCATGTAATGTTAAAAAATACTATTTACAGCTAAAAAGGTGATAATACATTGCTTTGCATTATTTCATGATGTACTCTTATTTTGAAGGCTTGTAAGAGATGCGCTATGCATTATGGGATAGAGACGAGTTGTTGTAAATAAGTGAAGCTCTGATGAACATGATGGAGGTTTTCCATGTGTCTTAAACTTCTTCTAGACACCTTCAAAAGCAATGGCTATAAGTTTGGGTTGTTTGCCACCTTAAAGCACAAGTTTAAATGTCTTAGATGTGTTTTCTGTACAGAGTAAAATTTCGTTTTTTGCATATCTGTTTTGATAGTAGCTAACTAACTTTGCTAGCATTAATGCTAATCTAGAAGCGTTTTAGCCTATTGTTTGACTGTGTTAGCATGCTAATAGCGTTTCAAGCCTTTTGTTACCATATTAGCATATCAATGACGTTTACCTTTTATAATTTGCATATGACATTAGCGCCTGTTGTTATCCTAATAGCTAACATTAGCACTTATCGCTACCTGTGTTTTAGTCACTCTGTAACAGGTTTTATGCTAATAGCAGATATTTTCTCTCTCTTTTGTTCTATAACAGTTTTACTCAAAGTCTTTGACCTGTCAGTATGGAAACTGTAAAGGAGCAAGGCGCTCACTTCCTGGCTCGTGAAAACTGAGTGTGGCTGGCTGTTTATCTGCGTTAACGTACTGGATGTATATAACACATAGTGGGAACAGTACAACTATATACTGTATTACTTAATAATGTTCATGGTAACTTTGGTACATCTTGTTACTTTACACTGTACCTTTGTTATATATTGGTATTAAACATTCCTTTTTTTGTGGTACAGTTGCATCTTACTGACTGGGTAATTTGACATGTTTTACTTAGTAATGTTGTGGAACTTTTAAGTCAAGTTTGTTTTCTTTGAATGGAGAAGGGCATAATCTATTACAAATTATATGGCAAGAGCCTGTTAATAGAATCGAAACGAGCAAGGCTTCTTTTTACAGTGCATTTTCATCTTACTAACTGGGTAATTTGCCACACTTTACTTAGTAATATTGTGGAACTTATATGGTACAAATTCATTTAACTGCATAGACAATGGAATATTGTATTACAAAGGATTTAGTAAGAACATAGTAATAGCATGCAAACAAGCAAGGCTTCCTTTTACAGTACAGTTTTACTTTACTTATTGAGTAAATTATCATGTATTGCATAGTAATATATCTGAACCTACATGGTACAAGTTTGTGCTTATTCAATGGCAAACGATCTTAATTTACCATGCATATAACAGTAGTTATTACCAATAACGCTTTATAATTTACTGGGTAAATACCCAGTATTTTGGCCATGGGTTCATTGTACTTACCTGCTTATTACCAGTGGTAATTTCCCAATAACATAATATAATTTACCAGATAAATACCTAGAATTTCAGGTATACTTTCTCTATACTTACCTAGTTTTTACAGTGGGAATTACCCAAAACCAATATATAATTTACCAGATAAATACCTAGTATTTCAGCCGTAGATTCGCTGTATTTACCCACTTATTACCAGTAGTTATGACCAATAACGCTTTAAAATTTACTGGGTAAATACCCAGTATTTTGGCCATGGTTTCATTGTACTTTCCTTCTTATTACAGTGGTTAATACCTAGTAACACATTTTTGTTACCATATATTTACTGGGTAAATAGCTAGTAATTAGGGGACTGTAGCTACCAGCTTATAACCCAATAACACACACTAAAGTTTACCATATAGTTACCAGGTAAATACCCAGCATTTTGGCCATAGTTTCATTGTAATTACCTTCTTATTACCAGCAGTAATTACCCAATAACACACTAAAATTTACCATATAGTTACCAGGTAAATACCCAGCATTTTGGCCATAGTTTCATTGTAATTACCTTCTTATTACCAGCAGTAATTACCCAATAACACACTAAAATTTACCATATAGTTACCAGGTAAATGCCCAGTATTTTGGCCATAGTTTCATTGTATTTACTTT
Source organism: Pagrus pagrus (assembly GCF_965226575.1). Classification (NCBI taxonomy): domain Eukaryota; kingdom Metazoa; phylum Chordata; class Actinopteri; order Spariformes; family Sparidae; genus Pagrus; species Pagrus pagrus. Next base: position 34,708,992 of record NC_140193.1, read on the forward strand.
CTTATTACCATTGGTAATTACCTAATAACACTTCTGTGTTACCATGAATTTGCCAGGTAAATACCTGGTAATTAGGGGACTGTAAAAGAAAGGGTTACCTTTCAAGGAAACATTTTATTTGCTGTACTTAAACCTCTGTAATCCACTGTTGGTGTTGGCAGGTTTTTATTCAGCCATGCTTACCCTTGTTCGTCTTACATCAACAGAACATTTGTACAGTTACAATATGTTGGGAAGTTGCAATAAATATCAATGCAATATGTTCTATATCCCTTTGTGTTGTGTCTCTCCTTGGTCTGTTAAGATAACCGGAACTTTTGTGAGTCTTGAGGCATTGCCATCCTTTAAATCTCATTTGTAAATGCTTTATAAGGCATAGATAGTGCCCACTTTAGATGAGCTCACACAAAATGCTTAATTAACGAGTAGTAAGTGCTTTGTAACTGCCTGAATTCATGAATTCCTGCATTAATAATTGTTTAAAAGACATCCATTGGAAATGGAATTTGTGAGTTTTTATAAAACATCTACTAACATACTCACTAACCATTAGTACATGTCTGAATAGTGGACGTGTAAGAGCATGCAGACGTGTACATCTAAATAGATTGTTCATCATTTACATATACTCTCTAAATTATCTTACAAACCACTGACAAATCCTAAATAACTGTTGGGTAAGTGATGTAATACTTAATTTAGAAATGCTGAATCCATCATTTATATAGACTTATTAATGAAGAGTAAAACATTTATAACTGATTATAAACCACATACTAATGAGTATTTATGTCAGAAACATGCTTTATGAATGATGAATTCAGTGTTTACGAATCCATAACTACTGTGCTTATTAATGAGTAAAACATTTTTAACTGTTTTTATAAACTACGTACTAATGAGTATCCATACGTTATAAATGAAGAATTCAGTATTTATTAATGGTTAACTAATGTTTAATAGTTTCTACTTATAAAGTGTTACCCTGCTGGGTGACGTCAAATTGTTTTTATTAGAATTACTTACGCAGGAGCAGTGTCTTGGATGCCATCTATCTGGCTGGCCATTGATTCCCTTCCAATTTATCCTCTTACCAACATCACCATGGAACATGTGGGCAAGGATGTTCCATGTGACACGTTTAGTGTCGTGACCCCCGATGGAGGCAAGGGAGCAAATCTAAAATGAAACAAACAGAAAACCAATGTCAATATCTTATAATTTACAGAATGTTAATTTCAAAATTACAGACTTTTAAGATTTAAACAACCAATCAAAATACAAATACAAAAATATGAAAATACTCCTACTTGATGCCCAATATATGTAGTCAATCTTAGTGTTCTTTTATTCGTAATCTGTTATAAAACCAAGACTACAAGAATGTTTTCCTCCGAGCCAAAAGTTGCAGATATCTCGGAAAACCTATACATTAGGACCTACTGTATAGGCTATCTGACTCTTCAGCAAACAACTGAGTAGTTCATGAAAAGCATGATTTAAAGCATTGGAATAGTCTGTGCACGTTATACCGCTTTTCTACCAAAATTATCAGGCTGACACAGGTTTTTTAAAAGCAGGTCAATCCGCTAAAAATCGTCTATTGACCCCATTCACACTTCCCACAGGCAATGCAGCCCGTCTGTGATTTTTATCTGGTGTTATGTTGTACATTATGTTTCACGTCATGAATGCACTGGAAACAGTTGTAACAGAGAAAACTACAATAGACCCACTGTGAAAGAAGTGTCTGTAAAATGGTTGATAAATTATTTTGAGTGTCACAACCCCCGTGAAATGACTCATTTCACTATCAGAATTTGAGCCATTTGGTCCAATAACATTATTACATCCCGGTATGGTTAGGGGATGAAGGGAGTAACATAGTTAAATAATAAACCGGGTGTAAAGGAGGGGAAAGAAACAATGGGTAACAGTAACTCAAAAACTGCTTTATTTAAGCCAGCAGAAACACTAATTAGCCAAGATGCTATTGTTCAAGAAAAACTGTCATCACTGGCATCCGCGGCAACTTATACTGGTTTGCCTAAGTGGCAAGTAGCCTCAGGTGTGGCGCTCCACACACCGACGAGGAGGAAGGGGAGGGTGTCTCCTGAATGGGACAAAAGAAAACATAACACAAAACACACCCACAGCACTGGGGCTGTAACATCCCCTCCCATAAGAACAACCACGTTTGTCCACACACAACCTACAAAACAATGTACAGTATGCCTTCACCACAGGTTATTCACACACACACACACACACACACAGTATAGACCTCTGCCACAGGTCATACTCACCTGGTAACACACAACACTCACGTTACCCAGACGCAGCACCATAATGCCGATCGGCAACACGAAACAAAACCGTTAACTCACCCATGAGACAGTGCAGCTGCCAATATGTTGTCAGCCCCTTTTTTGTGACACACACAGATGTTATAACCCTGCACCAACAGAGCCCAACGTATCAGGCGCTGATTGTGGTTGCGAATCTGCGCCAGGACCACAAGGGGGTTATGGTCAGTGTACACCAACACCCTGGAGGGACTGGAGCCCACATACACCTCAAAATGCTGAAGAGCAAGGAGCATGGCAAGTGTCTCCTTCTCTATCGTGGAGTAGTTGAGCTGGTGGCGTTTAAACTTAAAGGAAAAATAAGACACTGGATGACTTATGCCACTTTCGCCATCCTGCAGCAGCACAGCACCTGCCCCTGATATGCTGGCATCAACCTCGAGCTTGAACAGCTGAGAGAACTTCGGGGCTGCCAGAACAGGGGCACTACAGAGCAGGGACTTAGCCGCTTCGAAAGCGTTTTGACACTCCGCACTCCACACAAAAGGGGCAGCAGGGCTGCACGATTTGGTAAGTGGGGCCACCACAACAGAGAAATTATGACAGAAACACCGATAATATCTGGTCATGCCAAGAAACCGCCTGAGTTCACATCTGGTGGATGGGACAGAATATAACACCACCGCCTGGACCTTTGCATCCACCAGACGGACCTGACCATGGCCCACTTGCTTCCCCAGATAGGTGATGGTGGCCTTAGCGAACTCGCACTTCGCAAGGTTCAGTGTCAGCGATGCTGTAGCCAATCGCCGGAATACCTCAGATAAGGTGGACACATACTCGGCCCATGAGTCAGAATATACAACCACATCATCCAAATAAACATTACAGGCTGGCACATCTCCCAACACCAGGTGCATCAAGCGCTGGAAGGTTGCAGGGCATTCCTCAAACCAAAAGCCATTACATTATACTGCAGAAAATGGTCTGCCGTGACAAACACGGAAATAGCAGACGCTCTGGCTGTTAAAGGGACCTGCCAATATCCTTTCAGAAGATCTAATTTTCTAATGATGGTGGCGGGACCAATGCTATCAATACAATCCTCCATACACGGCAAAGGAAATGAATCAGGCACTGTGACAGAATTTACCTTTCGAAAATCAGTGCAGAAGCACAGTGTTCCATCTGCTTTACGAGCAAGTAAACATGGAGAACTCCTGTTTCATCACCTCCCTCTTTGGGAGTGGACAACGATATGCATGTTGTTTGATGGGCGCAGCAGAGCCAACGTTGATGTTGTGAGACAACACACTGGTACCGGAAGGCACATCACCAAACAGAGAGGGATGTGAGTAGAGCTGATTTACTACGTCACTACGCTGCCTGTCAGGCAGGTAGGACAGATGGGATTCATCTCCCCCCCAGGAGCTGCAGTTGCTGGAGCCGTTTTCCCTTTCCCCTCAGTGACGTCGGAAGGAAGGGAAAGTTTTGACCATGTTCACGTGGCACAACCGTGTTTTGCGTCTACGCTCAGGTGTAAAGATTATATTGTCTGTGGGTGACACCTGACTTTAAACTAGTGCTGCACGATTAATCTAATCGTAATCGCGATGTCATGCTGTGCAATTATGTAATTGCATAAAAGACTGCGATTTGCGATTTAATGTAAACAAATGTGCATGTGTGTGCCTGTGAACAGGAGTCTCTCTCTCTCTCTTTTTTAATTAAAATCTTTATCTAACATTTTGAAAAATACAGACATTCAACATGTAGCCTACATGAAAATAGAGACATATCAGTACAAATACTACAATGAATGGGACTATCTCCCGTGCGGTGTGGAGCACGGTGACGCCACATCCACACTGTGTGCAGCTGCAACTGCAGGTATAGTCACGTGACTACCCGGCTTTCAGCAGAGCAGAGCAGTCAACATGGACGCCGAAGAGGAACTCATGGATTAAAGTTCTCCGTCGCTACGACGGATTTCCGTCATTCAAACTTCACAGAGGCGACTTGTGAGATCAATGTAGATCGGGGGAGAACTGTTGGCTGATGTTTATTGACAGATTGTCGCACTCTACAGCCAATTGTATCGTTAACAGCGCGTGCGCGCCTGACCAATGACAGTGTAGTGACCCACACAGGGCGGGATCTCAACAAGGAGCGGCGCTAAAGTTTAGCTGCTTAGCTAGCAAGGACTCGTCGCGCTGCTACCTTGTCAATTGAGTTTAGTCAGCACGTGAGAAGTCGTCTGACACGGAGAGTCTCCTGTTGTGTGCTACATGTGTGAAATAACAACTATAGTCTGGACTGCAGTGTATCTGTTTAAATGGCTTCATTCAGCGTCTCTCCCTCCCCTCTGGCACCGTTAGTTACCATGGTTACAGGAACGCCCTGAAACTTTATAATGATGATCAAAAGGAAGTTTTTGGTTAGTTTGACTGCACAAAATCATGAATGTTGCCTGATTGTAGCTCAATGCTTAAATCTTGTATTATAACATACAGAACAAAGCCTCAGAGCTTCTTTGATTATTAACAGTATGTTAGTGATGACAGAAAGTGATAATTCGCCATCAGACTGACAAGGTTGCAAAAGTAGCTGCTTGTATGATGTATTTTTCTGTTAAACAATAAGAGGCTCACTTTAAACAATATTATTATTAATAATAATAATTAATGATAATGATGATGAGAAGAAGAAGTTTAAAAATAGCGTACTGAAAAGTCCTGTAGATGGTTGATTATTTGAAAGAGTAAAACTTGAGAGAAGCTTGGCAAAAAAAGGCACAGATTGATTTCATAGATTGAAAATTACATTGAAAAGACAAAAAACATTTTAAGTGTGAATAGAACAGCTGTTCAGATCATCGTCCTGTAAAACACTGTTGGTCAAATATTTAAACTTGATGTCTGCATTAGAGAACATGGTGTGGGGTGAGGCTGTAAATCTTATCTTATTTTTTTAGCACGTGTCAAGTAAAATGCCCTGTAACATGTTTCACAAATTACAAATGACTTGGCTACAGCTCGAAAAAACATTTCAGTCAAAAGATTTTTTTTTGCTTTAATCCATGGGAACTCAAAGAGGGACAAGCTAAGTTGGTGGAGAAAAAAATTGCAATTTCTATTATATGGCGATACTTTGGATTCAGGTATGACGACACTGAACAGCAAGATGTGCTGTGTAAAACATGCAACGCTAAAGTCACTACGTCCCACGGCAATACGACCAATCTATATCAACACTTGATCACCACAAAGTAAAATATGAAGAATGCATTCAAATGAAAGCCCAACAAAGTAACGTGAAAGATACAACTGAAAAACGCCTGAAACGACCACAACAACGCACAATTACGGATGTGGTGACTATTCAACAAAAAACAAACTTGTCACCTGATGGTGGTTTGGGATGGTCTTTAACTCGGTTCCAGAGTGAATAAAAAAGAAAGGTTGCAATGTTGATCTCTTTGGGTGAGGTTCCCGTTTATTTCAACAAAAAAGATAAGTTTGACAAAACAAATTTCTTCTCTGGCTGTCGTGTAAAAACTGTGTCTTTCCCACCACCACTCAACTCAAACTAATCAACTCTCCTGATCTTAAGCAGCTGGGGCCGCTGCTGAGGTGAAAGAAAGCAACAAAAACAATACTGCACCCTTGTGGAAAAGTAAATACCTACACAACATAAAAATGGCTCCTACACACCGGCCCCATAATTGTGTTGGTGTGCACTACAATTATATAAACATATTTCAAAAGGAGCCAAAAATCTTCTTCTTCTTTCAGAAGTCAATGTCCATAAATCAAATCTTCTTTCTTTCAGAAGTCAATCCATATTTCAGTCTTTAATAATAATCTTTATGTCTCCAATAGCATGCAGAGCTTGGTGACAGGCCTCTCCAGAAAGCCTGTCTTGGTCTTCAGCTGAACTGACCGGACAACGCCTCTCCTGTCTGGAAAGGTTTTGGTCACCTTACCCATTAGCGATGAACTTCTTGGAGCAGAAGGGTCCATGATAACAACAACGTCGTCCACAGAAAAATTCCTTCGTGGCTTTGTCCACTTTTGTCTTTCTTGGAGCAGTGGAAGGTACTCCCTTACCCACCGCTTCCAAAATAAATCCGACAGGTACTGTACCTGTCTCCATCTTCGTTTGATGTATATATCACTATCATCAAAAAGTCCAGGAGGAAGAATGGGTTTGGCCTTCAACAGAAGAATGTGGTTGGGTGTAAGTGTTTCCAGGTCATTAGGCTCATCGGATAGTTTGGTTATTGGGCGACTGTTGAGAATGGCTTCAATTACACAAAGAATAGTGCAAAAGCTCTCATCATCCATGGTTTGCTGTTTGACAATGGAATACAGCACCTTTCTTATGAGGCGAATGATCCGCTCCCATGTTCCACCGTAGTGAGATCCAGCAGGAGGGTTGAAGGTCCAAGCTATTCCTCTTTTTGCCAAAGCACTTTGAATTTTGTTGTGATCCAGGGCTTTAAGAGCTTCCCTTAGCTCTCTTTCAGCTCCAACAAAATTGGTGCCGTTGTCTGACCTGAGGTTGGAGACTTGCCCACGTCGACACATGAACCGTCGGATGGCATTTATGCATGAATCTGTTGTTAGTGAGTGGGCTGCTTCAAGGTGTACTGCCCGACTGGTCATGCATGTGAAGATTACGCCATACCTTTTGACCATGCTACGACCTCTTTTGATGTCAATAGGGCCGAAATAATCCACGCCTGCATTAGTAAATGGTGGCAAGTCTGGCAGGAGTCTTTCAGCTGGAAGGTCAGACATTTTCTGTTCTCCAACTCTCCCTTGAAGACGACGACAGGTAACACAATCAGCAATGATTTTTCTGCAGGCTGAGTTTGCATTTGTTATCCAGTAGGTTTTTCGAAGTGTAGATATCATATGATTACGTCCAGCGTGACCCACTTGCTTGTGAATATGTTGTAAGATAAGTTTGGATATGTGTTGATCTTTAGACAGAATTATTGGATGTTTTACTGTTTCAGGCATGGATGCTTTTCTCAGGCGGCCTCCTACTCTCAACAGCCCATCTTGGAGTATGGGATCCAACCTGTAGATGTCACTGTTGGTTGGCACAGATGATGCTCCTTTCTCCAAGAGAGAGATTTCCCTGTGAAATCTTTGCTGTTGGCAGAGGCGTGCAATTTCCAGTTCTGCATTATGTAAATCATCCCGTGTCAATGGTTGAACATTTATCTTTGCTTTGTGTTGCCGATGTCCTTTATTGCATGTTTTACCTTTTTTCCTTAGCTGTTGAAGCAGGTCTTTAAACTTCAAAAACCAGGCGACCTCAAGTTTTGAGTTTTTCCCAGTCTGAAAAATAGGTCAGAAGCTTGTTCATAGTACTGGATGCATCATCAACAACACAAGCATTAACCGTGAGGTCTTGTTTAACCTCGGGGTCATCCAAGCTGACGGCAGGTTTGTTTACCTCCTGTTTTGGCCAGGTCCTTTCCTCAGTCAGCAGAAATTCTGGTCCTTTGAGCCATCGCTCACATTTCAGAAAATCATCAGCTGACAGTCCTCTTGAGGCCTCATCAGCGGGGTTCTGCTTAGAGCCTATGTACCTCCACTGGGCCACCTCTGTGGCTTCTCTTATGACAGCGACTCTGTTCGCTACAAATGTGTGGAATCTCTTTGTTTCACTTGAAATGTAATTAAGCACAGTCGTGCTATCGGTCCAGAACACTGACTGGTCCAATTCCAGTTGAAGCTCCTTTGTAATCATCTTGTCCAGTCTGACAGCTAATACAGCAGCTGTGAGTTCAAGCCTTGGTATTGTGGTTTGTTTCATGGGAGTGACTCTGGACTTTCCAACCATGAAAGCAATGTTAACTTCATCAGAGATGCCTTTCAATCTCAGATAAGAAACAGCGCCGTATCCACACTCACTAGCATCCGAGAAGTGATGCAGCTGTGCATTGCTTACCTTTCCAAAGTTCTTCGGCTTGATACACCGTTCCACCTTAAACAGTGACAATTTATACAGATTTGCCAGCCACTGTGTCCACTTCTGAAGAAAGGTTTGTGGTATTGTGTCATCCCAACCAATTTTTCTTTTGCACAGCTCTTGTAGCATCAGCTTGGGAGGCAGTGTGAATGGGGACAAGAAACCAAGAGGGTCATAGATAGAATTAACCACTGACAAGATTCCACGGCGGGTACATGGACGACTTTCCAGTGCAATCTTGAACATGAACATGTCTGATTCCGCACACCAGTGCAATCCAAGAGCTCTTTCAACAGGTGAGTTGTCTTTATCCAAATTGAGCTCTTTGGTTGCTTTGGAACGATTTTCTTCAGGGATGCTTGCAATAACTGCTCGACTGTTGCTCATCCACTTTGAGAGCCGAAAGCCTCTTTTGGCACATGCAGCAGTGAGATCTTCTCTTGACATTAAAATGTCATCACATGACCTTTCATTAAAGCCTTGGTTGTACTGTGTGATTAACAACTGTTCCACTTTATCAATGGAGATCCTATTGACAGTGACAGTAGGGCAGCCATTCTTCCCTGTATCACTTCCACTTCCTCTAAGTGGGCCGTTCACCACCCACCCCAATAGGGTTCGAACAGCATAGGGTCCATCATTACAGCTGTTAATGATTTCCCACGGTTCCAAAAGCTTTGAGGCATTTGTGCCAATCAACAAATCCACTCCAACTTCAAGCTCGGGAACTCTAATCTTTTGCAGGTAAGGCCATTTTCTCAGATCCTTTTCTGTTACAATATTGTGTCTTGTAACCGGCATGGTTTGCTGAGTGTAAACCTCAGGTAGGTCTAGAAACCTGTTGTCGTCATAACCAGCTACTTCCAGTCCAGTCAGAACATGTGTCTTTACAGTATGTGCTTGTCCCATAGTTCGCAGGAAGATGTGTGTTTGAATGCTGTCCATGTTCAGCTGTCTCATCAGGTGTTCTGTACAAAAGGTAGCTGAGCTTCCGGGATCAAGGAAAGCGTAAGTGGTCAAAATTTTGTTTCCATTCTTAACCTTTACTTGTACAGGTACAATTGGGAGAACACATTTCTGCGTACCGGCCCCAGTGTGAGCACAGGTCTGCTGAGGGACAACAGTGTTGTTTGACTGTTCAAATGTTCTGAATTTAGCTGGATTGTGAAGCATTGTGGGATGTCTGAAGTTACATACATCACATGTTAGACGTTTTTGGCAGCTCTTGCTGATATGACCTGGTTTTAGACAACCAAAACAAACACCACTTTGCCTTAAAAGATCAAGTTTCTCATGATGCACTTTGTTCTTAAGATGTACACAATCTTCTATTGCGTGATCCTCTTTACATATGCAACATGAAGTAGTCTTGCTTTTTGATAGAGAAAAGGCATGGGAGAGCGGTGTTTCTGCAGACTTTATACCTGCTGAAGTGCTTACAGCTGCCACAGTTGCTGGATTTTTATTCCTGGGTGAAAATCTTGTGGGAGCTTTTCCTTTAAGTGTAGCAGTTTGTGTGTCTTGTAGGTTACCAAAGACAGGATCAGAGAGAATTTTGATCTGATGTTCCAGAAAGTTGACCAAATCAGAGAACAAAACTCTACTTCCACGTCTCTCCTGTAGGTCACAAACAGCTGCTCTCCACCTCTCTCTTAATTTTTAGGGCAGTTTCATCACAAGCTGTTTCAGGTTTGATGGTACATTCATTTCTGCCATATATTGTAGACTTTCCATCATGTTACAACATCCTCTCAAAAACAACATGTATGTTTGAAGAGAACCAACATCTTCAGCTTTTATTGGTGGCCAACTTAAGGCTTTGTCCATGTAAGCTGCTCCAATCTTCATTTCATTGCCAAAGTGTTCCTTTAACAAGTACTTGGCTCTGTGATAGCCTTGATCATTTGACATGTGAAAGCAGCTTCTGATCAGTTCTCTAGGCTGCCCCCTAGTGTGCTGTTCTAGGTAGTACAAGCAGTCCTGGAGATTATTGAATTTTCTTTCAATCCCCTGTTCAAATGCCATGATAAAAGATCCGTACTGTAGAGGGTCGCCATCAAATATGGGTATTACTCGAGGTGGAAGAGATGCTGAGTGTTGTTGTTGAACCAGCTGAGCAGTGATTTCTGTTTGTCACTGCATAATGTTGCCAATGTCCTGTATTTCATTTTCATTTGTGTTCATTTGTGGTGTGGTACAAACATTGCTTGACCTGTGACCTTGTAGTGAATTGAAGACAGTTGTATTGCCTCCTGGTGGTCTTTGTAGGGATTGCATTGGTTGTATTGAAGTGAGGTTTTCCCATGATTGTGTTTGGGCAGATTTTCTTTCCTTTGGACGTGCATCATGCAAGTGTGAGAGTTGTTGTTGTAATGGTGGCTCTGTCTTTGGACTTTGTTTTGTAGCTTTATTGAAATATGAGTTCATTCCATCGGATGGTGTAGAGCCACTTCCCACCACACTGCTTTCTAGTATGGCTATCTTAGCTGTAGCAGCAGCTAGTTGGGTTTCTATTTCCAGTTGTTCCTTTTGTCTTTTCAATCGTTCCTGTTCTGCATGCAGTTTTTCCTCCTGAGCCTCCAGTGCATGTTTCTTCTCCAGAGCAGCCATGTGTTGGATTAGTGCTGCCTTTTCAGCCTTTGCTCGTAGGCATGCAGAACTTGTGGTGGAAGATTTAGACGAAGATTTAGACTTAAGATGAGACCTGTGTTTTTCCATGGGGGGAAACATTTGAAATACTATCATTGGGTTGAATTTCATCCTCCTGGTCATCATTTGGTTGAATCTCATCTTCCTGAATTACAGACTCTTTGTCACAATGTTTTTGAGCATCCTTCAACCATTTATACACATCACACATGAACTTTTCATTTGCTTTAAATTTCTGTTCAAACCATGTTTGCTGCCTTTTATATTCTTCTTCAGGCAATGGCATTTCCATGAATGCATCATGAGTTTCAGCAGCAGCATCACACAGCTTATTAAACTCCTTTAAAAGGTTTTCAACATTGCTCAAAGAATCAGTTGTTATTTTGACAGATAACAGATTATCGATCTGCAACTTGATTTTGGATGCTTGATTCAAGGTTAACTTCCGGTTCTTTTGTAGGTTTTCGATTAGAAATGAAACACCTTTTGCAGTTAATTTTCTCTCTCTTTTTGCAACATCACTTTTTGCAGCACGCTCCTCAAGTTTAACATTTTCAACATCAGGATTTTCCTCCATTTCCACACTGTCAATATGTCAACATGTGACGTCAGCAGGACAATAGCAGTCATTCACAGGTGATGATTATTTTCCTCCATTTTCCAATTAACTTTCCATTTCCATTACTTTTTCCATTCATCAACATCCATGACGTCCAGTTCCAAAATCCAATGCATCAATACAGTCCAGTTCCATTAAATCACTCAAACAGGCTCAGTTTCTTCGTTCATGCAGTTTTATTGTCTGCTGTGTCCTTTACCTTTCTCATCTGGCTTTGTCTGATGAAGAGGGGGGGAGGGGTTGCAAGCTCCATGGCCTCCTCCTGATCCAAACAGCAGTCTCTTTCCAACAATGCTTTTTCCTCCATCCAGGGCAAAGCTCTTTACCTGTCCTCCATCCAGGGCAAACAGTTTTTACTTGTGTGGTGACTATTCAACAAAAAACAAACTTGTCACCTGATGGTGGTTTGGGATGGTCTTTAACTCGGTTCCAGAGTGAATAAAAAAGAAAGGTTGCAATGTTGATCTCTTTGGGTGAGGTTCCCGTTTATTTCAACAAAAAAGATAAGTTTGACAAAACAAATTTCTTCTCTGGCTGTCGTGTAAAAACTGTGTCTTTCCCACCACCACTCAACTCAAACTAATCAACTCTCCTGATCTTAAGCAGCTGGGGCCGCTGCTGAGGTGAAAGAAAGCAACAAAAACAATACTGCACCCTTGTGGAAAAGTAAATACCTACACAACATAAAAATGGCTCCTACAACGGATACATTTGCAAGTGTCACACCATACGAAAATACCTCGAAAAGACACAAGGAAATCACTGACTCCATAAGTTATTTTGAGTAAAAATACAGTACTGTAAACTTCAGGTTTTGTATTTTTTGTGTCATATTTGTATGTTTTGAGTTGAGAAATATACAAACTATTGTAATTCTGTGTTGTCCTTGATATTCAAGCAAGTAGACTCATGACACCATTCATTTATAATATCGTAATCGCAATCGCAAATCGCAATATAGTCCACAATAATCGCAATCGCATATTTTCATCAAATCGTGCAGCACTACTTTAAACCACATAAGGACCACTAAATTGTGCACGAAGAGCCGCACCAGGCATGGGCAACAGAACTAATACCTCATCACCAGGATTAAACTGGTGATGAGGTAGAATTTTTATCTGAATTCTTATCTGAGTTTTTATCAAGTCTAGTCCTCAAATCAGATAAAGTAATTATTGAAGGTGATTTTAATATTCATGTGGGTGTCGTTAATGATAGCCTTAGTACTGCATTTATCTCATTATTAGACTCTATTGGCTTCTCTCAGTGTGTACATAAACCAACTCACTGTTTTGACCACACCCTTGACCTTGTTCTAGCTTATGGTATCGAGATTGAAAATCTAACAGTTTCTCCACAGAATCCTCTTTTATCAGACCATCACTTAATAACTTTTGAAGTTCTATTACTGGACTACACACCATTAGGCAAAAACTCCTTCACTAGATGTCTATCTGATAGTGCTGTAGCTAAATTTAAGGAAATTATACCGCTGGCACTTAACTCAATGCCATGTCTTAATATAATAGAGGACTCCTCCGCTAACCTCAGTTCCTCACAAATTGATCATTTTGTTGATAGCACTGCAGGCTCATTGCGAACAACACTGGACTCTATTGCCCCTCCCCCCCCTCGCTTAGCCTGGAAACATAGCCTTAAAATATATAGGAAGGCCCTCCGCAATGCCAGAGCAAGCTATTACTCGCCATTAATAGAGGAAAATAAAAACAACACCAGGTTTCTTTTCAGCACTGTAGCCAGGCTGACAGAAAGTCACAGCTCTACTGAAGCATGTATTCCTACAACGCTCAGTAGTAATGACTTCATGAGCTTCTTTAATGATAAAATTTTAACTATTAGAGACAAAATCCATCATCGCTTGCCCTCAACTGGCACTATTGTATCTTTAAACACAGGAACCTCAGAAACAGTTGCAAATTCTGACTTATATTTAGACTGCTTCTCTCCCATTGACCTCCACCAACTAACTTCGATGATTTCTTCATCTAGACCAACAACTTGTCTCCTAGACCCCATCCCAACTAGGTTGCTGAAAGAAACTTTACCTTTAATTAGCTCATCTCTACTAGAAATGATCAACCTGTCTCTATTAACAGGATACGTACCACAGTCATTTAAACTAGCTGTAATTAGACCGCTTCTTAAAAAGCCTAATCTTGATCCAGAAGCTTTAGCCAACTATAGACCTATATCCAACCTCCCTTTCCTCTCCAAGATCCTTGAGAAAGCAGTCGCCAACCAGCTATGTGACTTTCTTCATAACAATAGTTTATTGATCATCACATTCTACTACAGAGACTGGAACACTTAATTGGCATTAAAGGACCCACATTAAACTGGTTTAAGTCCTATTTATCGGATCGATTTCAGTTTGTACATGTTAATGATGAGTCATCCATGTATACCAAGGTTAGTCATGGTGTTCCTCAAGGCTCCGTGCTTGGACCCATACTATTCACCTTATATATGCTCCCTCTAGGAAATATAATTCGGAAACACTCCATAAACTTTCATTGTTACGCAGATGATACCCAGTTATACCTATCAATAAAGCCAGATGAAACTAATCAGCTAACTAAACTCCATGCATGTCTCAAGGACATTAAGACCTGGATGACCTGCAATTTTCTGCTGTTAAATTCAGATAAAACCGAAGTTATAGTACTTGGTCCTAAACACCTTAGAGATACATTATCTAATGATATAGCTAGTTTGGGTGGCATTAACTTGGCCTCTAGAACCACCGTCAGGAATCTGGGAGTTATCTTTGATCAAGATATGTCCTTCAACTCCCACATAAAACAAATTTCAAGGTCTGCATTTTTTCATTTACGTAACATTGCAAAAATCAGGCCCATCCTGTCCCAAAAAGACACAGAAAAGCTAGTCCATGCATTTGTTACTTCCAGGCTGGACTATTGTAATTCTCTATTATCAGGCTGCCCTAACAAGTCTCTAAAGAGTCTCCAGCTGGTCCAGAATGCTGCAGCACATGTACTGACAGGAACTAAGAAAAGAGATCATATTACTGCTGTATTGGCATCTCTGCACTGGCTCCCTGTAAAATCAAGAATAGAGTTTAAAATCCTTCTCCTCACCTACAAAGCTGTTAATGGTCAGGCACCATCATATCTCCAGGAGCTCATACTACCCTATTACCCAACTAGAGCATTACGCTCCCAGAACGCAGGATTACTTGTAGTTCCTAAAGTCTCCAAAAGCAGAATGGGAGCCAGAGCCTTCAGTTATCAAGCTCCTCTTCTGTGGAACCATCTTCCTGTTTTGGTCCGGGAGGCGGACACCCTCTCTACCTTTAAGAGTAGACTTAAGACCTTCCTTTTTGATATAGCTTATAGTTAGGGCTGGCCCAGGCCTGTCTTGGACCAGCTCTTAGTTATGCTGCTATAGGCCCAGTCCGGGGGACAAATGACACACTGAGCTTCTCTCTCCTCCTCTCCTCTCCATCTGTATACATTATGCCTGTATACATGCCCCATCTCTGCATGTCACTGACTTCACTTCTTCCCCGGAGTCCTTGTGCTTTCTAGCCCTACAGGCTCTCATGGATCCTGGCCGGACCCGGGTCGTGGATCGTGGATGCGCCTACTGCCATGGCCCTGCCTGACACCCACCACTACTGTTGCTAATATTAGTCATATCTCTGTTACATACGTTTCACTACTATTATTGTAATGCATTACTACATACTATCCTTACCGTTAACCACTACTACTGTTATTACTAGTAATCACATTTCCATTATGTGCATTTCATTATTATTGCTGTAATACCTCTTTATGTACTTTCATTCCTGTCAACCATCTATTATAATTGTATACATTGTGATCTCGTTGATCTGCTCTGTACATGCGACATCTATTGCACGTCTGTCCGTCCTGGGAGAGGGATCCCTCCTCTGTGGCTCTTCCTGAGGTTTCTTCCGCATTTTTTTTCCCTGTTAAAAGGGCTTTTTTTTGGTTTTGTTTTTCCTCACTCGAATCGAGGGTTGAAGGACAGAGGGTGACGTCTCTGTACAGATTGTAAAGCCCTCTGAGGCAAACTGTGATTTCTGAATTTGGGCTATACAAATAATTTTTGATTTGATTTGATTTGATTTGAATAAGTATCCCTCCTTCTGTGGCAATTACAGACCCCTGCCACTTTTGAATTCAGAAATAAAAATATATGCTAAAGTCCTGGCTTCACAGATTGAGACACTCATGACGAAATTAGTACATCATGACCAGACTGGGTTTATAAAAACATGCCACGCAGCTGATAACTTGCGTAGATGTCTCCATACGTTATATTTTTCTAAAGATATTGAGTCCCCATGTGCTGTTCTATCATTGGACGCTGAAAAAGCCTTCAGTAGACTTGAATGGAACTATCTCTGGCTGGTTTTGGAAGTTTTTGGTCTTGGTACTAACTATATTAAGATGATTGAGGTACTCTACTCTAATCCTTCAGCTATGGTCATTTCAGGCAACATTTTTTCCTCCCCCTTCCCAGTATCAAGAGGCTCCCATCAAGGCTGCCCTCTGTCTCCTCTTTTGTTCGCTCTCTCCCTCGAGCCCCTTGCACAGACAATTAGACGGCACCCCTCTCTCTCGCCCATATCCTTTTGTAACACTTCACATCATATATCATTGTTTGTTTTCTGTTATACATAAATAATGCGCCAGTGTGTATTCCGATAGTATTGGAGGTGTTTGAGGAGTTCAGCACTCTCACGGGCTATAAAATTAACTGGACTAAGTCTTCGCTGATGCCCCTTAACTCATCTCTCGATACTTCCACATTGCCAACACACATACCAGTGGTTGGGAGCTTCAAATACTTGGGCGTGGTTGTCTTCCCCTCCTTGTTCTCCATCTCTAGCAAAAATTTCCAGGGTATTATGAAACGGGTGGAGGGGGACTTGGAGAGGTGGACACGGCTCCCAAACTCCTTACAAACGCGTGTGTCCATAATCAAAATGGACGTCCTTCCTAGAGTGGACTTTTATTCTAATATGATAGCCCTTCCCCCGCCTAAAGGTTTACTGGGACAAGATGCATAGTATAATATCGAAGTTTACCTGGGGTGGGGGACGCCCACGCGTCAAGCTAACTACTCTTGCTGTCCATAACTTTAAATTTTATTCTTGGTCTTATGTGCTGCGTCTGCTTTCCAATTGGCTGGACCCCCAGATACAACTATCATGGAGACCTACAGAAGAACATTTGGCCTCCCCTCACTGCCTTCAAGATTTAATACACTCAGGCCTTTCCATTAAACGCTCCAAACTAAAGCTGGGCCCCATTATGTCGTTCCTTTTGACTGTGTGGCACTCAGTGGAGAGGGTGACCGGCTCTATGTTGAAGTAGCATGCACAAAGTCCTATTTTTCATAACTACTCTCTAATCACTGGCGGGGTACCTTTTTCTTTCAGGGAGTGAAGTGAAAGAGGGGTTAACGTCTTGTCTGATATCTGTGATGATGGGGGTCTGAGGCTATTTGCTGATCTTCAAGCTACTTATGATATACCAGGTGCATCTTTTTTCCTCTATTTGCGACTAAGAGCTGCGAGTTACACGCATCATTAGATGTAGGAGTAAGGTTGAGAGGCCTGACTTCTGCTCTTTACTTTTTTTTACTAGCATCCTATTGTGGACCTCTGGCTGGTCAAGTGTGGACCGGTGACCTTGATCTACCCAGTGGCGAAATATGTTGGTTGACTGTCTGGAACAATTTAGATGAAACATCAAAGAACCTTAATCATAATCGTATACACTTCAAACTCATACATAGAATGTATATAACGCCAAGAAAGAGATACTTCATGAAGCTCATACATTCGCCTGTTTGTAATCTATGCTCTCTGGGTCGTGTGGGATCATTCTTACATATCAGAATCAGAATCAGAATCAGAATCAGAATTCCTTTATTTGTCCCGCAAATGGGGAAATTTCTTTGTCACAACAGCCAAAGGACAGTATCACACTTAAACAGCAATAAAAGTAAAAAATAAACAATATAATAAGACATAAGAAATAGAATTTAACTGGTATATACATAATATCTACAATATGAAATTGGTATTTACAATATGACATAGTATTTATTATTTATAATATGGACAGTGTAAGTTTAAACAGTTGGTATTTTTATTTACAAACAATAAATAATAAATATGGATATAAAAAATTGTCCAATTTGTGCAAACCAGAAAGTGTGTGGATATGTGCAGAGTTTTTTTTATTGCACAGTGCACAGTGAGGTCTACTGGGAGCAGTGCTGGTTGTAGACTCTGACAGCAGCAGGAAGGAAGGACCTGCGATACCTCTCCTTCACACACTTGGGGTGTATCAGCCTGTCACTGAAGGAGCTGACCAGTGCTGTGATAGTGGCCTGTAGGGGGTGGGACTCCTTCACCAGCAGCGATGATAGCTTGGCCATCATCCTGCTGTCTCCCACCACCTGCACTGGGTCAAGAGGGCATCCCAGGATGGAGCTGGCCTTCTTGATAAGTTTATCAAGTCTCTTCCTATCTGCTGCCGAAATGCTGCTGCTCCAGCAGACTATACCATAGAAAATGGCTGATGCCACCACAGAGTCATAGAAAGAAGTCAGGAGTGCCCCCTGCACTCCAAAGGACCTGAGCTTCCTCAGCAGATGGAGTCTGCTCTGACCTTTCTTGTATATTGCTGCAGTGTGATGAGTCCAGTCCAGTTTGTTGTTCAGGTGAACTCCCAGGTACTTGTAAGACGTCACCATCTCAATGTCCGTTCCCCGGATGTTCACCTGAATGCAGGGTTGTTTGCGCCTGCGGAAATCCACCACCAGCTCTTTGGTCTTCCCGGCGTTGAGCTGGAGGTGGTTCCGCTGGCACCAGTCCACAAAGTCCTGAATAAGTTCTCTGTAGGCTCCGTCATCCCCGTCCCTGATGAGGCCGACGATAGCAGAGTCGTCAGAGAACTTTTGTAGATGGCTGTGGGGTGTTTGGTGGGAGAAATCAGCAGTGTACAGGGTGAACAGGAAAGGGGCCAGGACTGTTCCCTGTGGGGCCCCTGTACTGCAGACAACCGTGTCCGACACGCAGTCCCGAGTCCTCACATACTGTGGCCGGTTGGTGAGGTAATCGAGGATCCAGGACGTGAGGTGTTGGTCCACCCCCGTAAGCTCCAGCTTGTCCCCCAACAGTGCAGGCTGTATGGTGTTGAAAGCACTGGAGAAATCAAAGAACATGATCCTCACAGTGCTTCCAGGCTGCTCCAGGTGGGACAGTGATCTGTCCAGGAGGAAGATGATGGCGTCGTCCACTCCGATGCCAGGCTGGTAGGCAAACTGGAGTGGGTCCATAAAAGGACCCACCAGAGGGCGGAGATGGACAAGGACCAGCCGCTCCAGGGTCTTCATCAGGTGTGAAGTGAGAGCAACTGGTCTGTAGCTGTTGAAGTCCTTTGGGTGAGGGATCTTTGGTACTGGTACCACACAGGAGGTTTTCCACAGCAGTGGCACTTTTCCCAGCTTCAGGCTCATGTTAAAGATGTACTCCACAATCCTGCACAGCTGGTCTGCACAGGACTTGAGGAGCCTGGAGCTGATCCCGTCTGGACCCGTGGACTTCTT